>NC_067402.1:48224650-48854650 GCF_016432865.1 Antechinus flavipes | reverse complement strand
AAATTTCTACAGATAGCCCAAGGATATATGATTTAGAAATATGCTAGAGGTGTAGCTAGTTAGTCTACAGAGACTTTAAATGGGAAGAACCAGACATTTTAAGAACTCTTAGAAGTCTGCAAACAGGCCTCTGGAAGTCTATTGTAAAAATTGAGTTCTAAGGGAAAAAATAAAAATCAAGTCTTGATGAAATCTAGGCATTTTACAGAGAACTAAGCTTCCTCTAAAATAAAGAAAAGTGAAATATCTGTCCTGGTGGGAAACTCTTAATGTTGTTGTTTTGGATGAACTGGACCAAAAATGGTAAGCTGGACATTTTCCTAATGGTGCAAAAGAAGCAAAACTATAGCATGTCCAATAAGACAAAAGATAAAGAATTCAAATTCCTCAGGGATCATCCATAAAATGGGATAGGTCTATAATGAGCAGCACTGTGCTTGGGGAAGGAAAAAAACAAACAAGCAAAGCACTTCTTTCATAAAAGGCTTTTTCTTTCAGTCTTCATGTATAAGAGGCTTGAGTTGTTAAAGTGTCATATTTAAGGTATGGCAGTGCCCGAGTCCAATGTTCCTTTGAGGCTAGAGTTGCCCCCTTCCCTAAACTCTAAGGATATCTATTCTCTCCTTGCTTTACCACTTGTTTTCTTAAAACACTTGTAAACATTTTTATATTGTACAAAATAGAATGAAGTGATTCTTTTTTCCCTCCCTGTAATGCTTTATCACACACTTTCCAATAATATTTCTGAATCTGCTCTTTTCTCTCCCCATAGAAAGCCTTGGAACTCTCAAGAGATAACTATTTTCTAAGGAGCAATTATGTGTATAATGAAAAAGACAGTGGCTTGCGATCAGGAAAAATCTACATTCAAATCTGAACATTCACTCCCTTTAACTCTGAGCTCCCATTTCTTCATTTACAGAATGGTAAAGATATCTAATGAGATAATATAAAAGTCTTTCTGTAAATTTTCAAGTACCATAGAATTGCAGACTATTAATATTCCAGCAATGGAAAAGCAATATAGTATAGGAGATAAAATTAGAACGATCTGGATGTGAATCTCACCTTTGCCCTTTCTCCATTGAGACCCTTGGGAAGTCATTTAACCTCAAAAATTGCCTGTAGAAGGTAAGTTGGTAGCTTTCTTTAAGAGAGTTTCCTAAGATTTCCTCTACCAGTGAAATCACAGTCCTCGTCTCATTCCTTATTACTCTAGTAATAATATTAATGCCATTCTGTGTGAAATCTCTCTACTTCTCTTCGACCTTTCTTTTGCCTTTTCTCTACCATTGTGGCTCCCACCTATCCTTTTTCAATGTCTATATTTGATCTACCCTTATTTCCTCTACTCTCAAAGGTTGGCTTCCTTTTGAATAGGCGAGTCTTCCTCACCAATATTCTTGAGGTCATCCTTTGCTCCTTCTTCATTTTAATTTTACAATATGTAGTAAAGTAAAAAGAACACTAGAGTTAGAATTTGAGGATCTGGGTTCACATTTCACCTCTGCTATGGCCTACCTGTGTAACTCTGACCAGGTCTCTACAATTATTTGAGCTTTAGTCCCTTCATGGATAAAGTGGTCAATCTGGTATTCTTGGGAATTCACAATATGCCTGTGGTCTATAAGGTTATTTATGTACCATGTTTTTTTCATGCATGAAATTAGCCTGATTTCATTAATTTCTCTAGCAACATTCAGCAATCCAAAAGCAGGAGTAGAGATGATGAGTTGTTATGGTGGTGCATGTAGAATAGATACCTAAATATGAAAGTGACCAGAATAGGCAATAGCGGAAACTTTAGGTGTCCGGTGTCTTGGGTAGTAAATCATAAAATTTGTTTCATAATTTGCAGCTAAGCATAGATTCAAGGGATTGCAAAGTGGAAGAGATGAACTCAGAGAAAAGAAAGAAGTCAAATTATTGAAAAGTATAATTAAAGTAAATGGCAGGGGATAAGAGACAGAAAGAAATAGATGGAGAAAGACTAGAAGGATGTTTTTGATACTACAAAGAAACTACTACAACTTTAAGACAGCTTCAAAAGAAATTATCAAACATCTGGCAACCAGATTGAACTTCCATTTGATCATATGATGTTTCTATCATAGTGATCTCTGCACTGATAATCAAAGAAATCAGGATGGCCATTACTACTGGAAAAAAGTGCCTCTAAGTGAAAGCACCCTTCAACTGCCCTATTCTCCCTTATGTATTGTTTCCTCCATTAGAATGGATATGTCCCTGCTCTGATTGACAAATGACCAAAAGATATAATCTGTGCCCAAAGGACTATAAATTCATGCATATTCTTTAATATAACAATAACACTACTTGGTATGAATACCAAAAGAGATTTAAAAGAAAAAAGATAGAAGACCTATATGTACCAAAATATTTGTAACACTTCTATTTCCAGGGCAAAAAAAAAAAAAAAAAAAAATGGAAACTGAAGGAATTCCATTCCCCAATTAGGGGGATGACTGAATAAATTGTGGTATGTGATTGTCATGGAATATCATTGTTCTATGGGAAATGATGAGCAGGATACTTTCAGAAAAACAACAACAATCTGAAAAGTCTTCCATGAACTCAAGTAAAGTGAAATGCACCATATACAAAGTAATAGCAAAGTTCTTTGATGACAAACTGTAAATGTCTTTGCTCTTCTCAGTAATCCACGACTACTCTGAAGGACTTATGATGAAAAATCTTATCTATACCAGAGAAAAAACTGATTGTATCTGAATAGAGATTGAAGCATATATCCTACCCCCCCCCTCTCTCTCCCTTCCTTCCTTCCCCATTCAACTTAATTTTTCTTGAGGTTTTTTTTTTTTTTTGTTAGCATAGGCTTTCTTTTACAGCATGACTTTTATGAAATATTTTACATAACTTTACACATCGTTTCTTATAGAAGCTGGGGTGGAGATAAGGGAGAGAGTCTTGAACTCAAAAGTTTTAAAAGCAAATATAAAAAAAAAAGTTTAATTTAGGAAAATATGAAGTAAATCCATTTAATTTTTAAAATAAAAGAAGGATGTATCTGTTCCTAGAGTACAAGGATTGTCTTGCTTTTATATTTCTATTTCTAAAGTTTTATCACAGTGTTTGGCACACAGTAAATGCTTAATAGTCATCTCCCTTCTTCATCCCTTTCTACCTTCTTTCTTTTCTTCCCCTTCCATTCATCTTCCCTTGTTCCTTCCTTTAATTCCTAATACTGGAGATAGTATTTCTGTGTGAGCTTGAAGAAGTTTGATCTCTTTGAGTCTCAGTTTCTCTATTTATAACTTTAAGGGTAGAAAATGAAGATTTCTAATCTAGAAATGGAAGAGATATTATTGAGATATTATATGCTCTTTTCCAACCCCTTCCTTTTACATATAAGGAAACTAAGTCCTGTCATAGGACACAGAGGTAGTGTTAGAGGTAGATTTGAAACCAGGCCCTTTGAATGGCTAATGTTCTTTCCACTACATGATGCCTCTGCAAACTCTTCTTTTTCTGGATAATATCAGATGGCTATATAGAAGAAAAAATGATTGACTCTATTCCCAGATTTAAAAGAGAAGAGCTGAGGGGGCTGTGGCTACAGTAAAACAATATTTTCTTTTTGTTTTTAATTAATTTTAATTTTGTAGGTTATACAAGTACATTCATTTTTTTTTATATATTTCCATGTGAATCATGTTGGGAGAGAAAAATCAGAACAAAAGGAAATAAATATGATTGAGAAAAAAGGTGTAAACACTGCTTCAATCTGCATTTAATTTCCATAGTTCTCTCTCAGGATGCAGAGAGCTCCATCCCAAGTTTACTGGAATTGTCTTGGATCACTGAATTGCTGAAAAGAGCTAAGTCTATCATAGTTGATCATCACACAATCTTGTTGTTGCAATGCACAATGTTTTTCTGGTTCTGATCACTTTACTGAGCATCAGTCCGTGAAAGTCTTTCCAGGTTTTTCTGAAATCAGCTTCTTCATCATTTCTTATAGAACAATAATATTCCATTACTTTCATATACCACAACTTAGTCATTCACTCCCATTGAAGGGCATCCCCTCATTTTCCCATTCTTTACCACCACAAATAAAGCTGCATTAAACACATTTGCACATGTGGGTTCTTTCCCCTCTTTTATGATCTCTTTAGTATACAGACTTAGAACTAACACACAGCAAAAGAATATTTCATGAAAGAGTCAGCAACAAGATTTACTGCGGGATTCCAGTAAAACTCACAGCCCACAATGATTTATGACCGGGTAGATAGATACAGATAGATAAATAGCTCTATATCTTTATTTACCTATCTGTATCTCATCTACCTGATCTATATCTACATGTATGTATACCTACATATATGTATATATACATGCATGTTGCATACATTCTCAGTTATAATTAGAGTCCATAGTGGGGTTCTAGAACTACCTCCTACTGGATAGCAGATTGTTAAATTTTCAATGTGAATGTTTATATCACAGAAATTGTTGCACACCACAAGTCAAGGCTTGATTTATTGCTTTGGTGATTGTCTTGACCTAAAAGGATGGAGAAAATTAATGTAGATTAAATTTAAAAGTATATAGCAGGGATTTTTTTTGGGGGGAAGAGCATGTAATTATATTTTTACCTATATATATCCCTATGTAAATATAATCAATAAGAACCCTTTTTAAAAGTCTTTCCATACTCCTTCAGCCACAGAAAGCCATCAGGGCATGATTTCAGCAAGTAACATCAAATGTTTACAATCCTATTAAGGTCAGAATGAGTGAGAGTCTCCATGGTGCCTATAGTAAGTTAGATACACACTGAGCAAGGGATATTAACTCTTTCAAGCCCCCAAGGCCCCCTTCAGTACATTATTGCTTCAGCAACTTGGGCGCTGAAGAGAATAAAGTTTAATCAGCGCATTATGTGGAAGGAGAAAAGAACACACTACATTTGGATTCCCTTCGGTCTTTTGTGATCTCAATGGAAATGCTCAATTAAGAGTCTTGGAATGTGTTGATCTTGCTGCTAACTTGCTGTATGCTCTGAGGACATATGTATCAGTCACTGGAAATAATATATTAGGGAGAAAATGAAATTGTTTATGATTTTGGGGAGCTGACTACATTAAACTTGTTTTATACACATTCTGATATGCCATTATTTCTGACACTGGGGAAACATATGTAATGAGAACTGGGTTAGAAGTCCACTTTCATCCCATTGGAATACCAGCAAAATCTTGGTTAAATTAACGAGTGAAATGCAGTGCTAATATACATTGGAGGAATATTATTATTTAGCTAAAGTTGCGTTTTCTTTTCTTTTTGACAATACTTAACTCTTTGTACCCTTGTCACCATCTAGTAATCGGCTTTGAGAAGTATCTCTTAGTTCTTCCTCAAATGATATGGCTGGACAGGGATATGATAATTGAGGATTGGGAGGAGGGATTCTAAGTAGCCTCAATTCTTTCTCTCTATTTTTCAGATCCTCAGGAACACATTTAGAAGTGGGCAGTTATGGTCACGAACTATCACAAATGCATCATGCCCTAATTGCCCCAATTACCTTTTAGATGTGTTCTTCATATAACAAAACTAGAAGTTCATAAATTTACCACTTGGGTTTTATAAGAGAAAATCTCATTTTGTAGATTTTTGTCACTTTTGTGTTAGCAAGCTCTGGAGTTCAGAGCACTAGGACTCAGGGAAAGATAGCCTTTCTCACCTTGCGGGTTGTGATGCATCAATGGGGCTCCATCTCTGTATTGAGCAATGTGTACCTTGATTGCCTCCTTGCTTGCCTTCAGTCCTGCCTCAGGAGAATCCTGGATTACTCTATGCTCTTTGTACTTGTCAGAGTCCTTTCACATTGAATTCAATCTCTAATATTATTATTCACATTATGAGCATCAACTCTATTATTATGACTCCAAAGAATAATCTTCTCTCCAAGCTCCTATCTTCGCCATACTTGGGTCAGTCTCTTACTATTACACAGAACAAATGATACTTCACCCTGATGATCTTAAATAGACCTGGGAATTAACTCTATCCTTTTCCTGTCACCTCTCAGGTTGCTCCTTTCCTTTTTGACCCCCTCAAATGTCCATCTTAATAGAATTTAAGGTGGTCTGCTGTTTACTGTATTATTTTGTTTCATGAGGTCAAAAAGAATTGTTCTTTAGGCAACAAGGATAGAATGTTGAACTTGAAGTGAAAAAGATCAGAGTTGAAATAGTTCCTCGGACACATACTAGCAGCTGTGTGATTGAGTGCAAGATTTTTAAGCTCTGTTAGCCTCAATTTCTACATCTGTAAAATTGGGATAATAATAGCACATGCCAAGCAAAGTGCTTTAAAAACTTTTAAAGCCATCTGGTATACTTCTGTGCAGGGTGGTGTGTCTCCATGAAGATATTAAAAGATAAAGTGGCCCTAATACATTGTTGGTGGAATTGTGAATATATCCAGCCATTCTGGAGAGCAATTTGGAACTATGCTCAAAATGTTATCAAACTGTACACACCCTTTGACTCAGCAGTGTTACTACTGGGCTTATATCCCAAAGAGATTTTAAAGAAGGGAAAAGGATCTGTATGTACATGAATGTTTGTGGCAGGTCTGTTTGTAGTGGCCAGAAACTGGAAACTGAGTGGATGCCCATTGATTGGAGAATGGCTGAATAAATTGTGGTATATGAAAATTATGGAATATTATTGTTCGTAAGAAATGACCAACAGGATGATTTCAGAAAGGCCTGGAGAGACTTACACTAACTGATGCTGAGTGAAATGAGCTGGACCAGGAGATCATTATATACCCCAACAACAATACTATATGATGATCAATTCTGATGGACTTGACCCTCTTCAGCAATGAGATGAATCAAATCAGTTCCAATGAAGCAATAATAAACTGCTTTCGCCCAGCAAAAGAACTCTGGGAAATGACTAAGAACCATTACATAGAAATCCCAATCCCTCTATTTTTGTCTGCCTGCACTTTTGATTTCCTTCACAAGCTAATTGTATACCATTTTAGAGTCCAATTCTTTTTATGCTGCAAAATAACGATTTGGACATGTATACATATATTGTATTTAATTTATACTTGAACATATTTAACATGTATTGGTCACCCTGCCATCTAGGGGAGGGGTTGGGGAGAAGGAAGGGAAAAAATTGGAACAAAAGATTTGGCAATTGTCAATGCTGTAAAATTACCCATACATATAACTTATAAATAAAAAACTATTAAAATTAAAAATAAATAACTTTTTTAAAAAAAGATAAAGTGACCTTGACCATTTCAGTGATAATTCTGAAAAAGCAATAGCTTTTGGAAATTATGGTATAGAAGTACTGATCATGGGCCATATTCAATATTCTTCCCAACGCATTTTTATAATTACATGTATAAACAAAAGTGACGAAAAATTTTTCTCAATCAACTACTTAATAAATGTTAATTAATATGAATTTTATCAATTAACATTTATTAAGTAGTTATTATGCTCTTATACTGTAAGATACAACCAGTTCCTACTCTCAAGGAATTATAATATATTATAATGTAATATAATATATTATAATGTAGTGTATATAATTCACTCTTTCTCATACAAACTGGCTTTTTGAAAAGAGAAAATTCAGAAGATTTATGTTCAAATTCTGCTCCCTATATGACAAATAGATAAATTGCATAACCTTTCTGAGTCTAGTGCAGATTGTTCTTGGATAATTTTACATGGGGTGAAGTTTAGAAATTTTGTTTGTGCAAGTTCTAAGAATTAATGAGTACACTATCACACTGTAGATGTGTAGTAAAATAGTGTTGGTACATAGGAACTACTAGATTTTTTAGGAGCCCAAGTTGCTCCATTTCACACATGGCTCAGTTCATTTTTTCCATTCTGAAGGTTTACCACAGACAGAAAAATGATTTTATTTTCCAAAACTCAAGTTATCTACAATCCTCAATCCCACCAAAATTAGGGCTCTAACTTCAACTTACAGATGATGAGTTTAAAAGGCTTATCCAAGATGAAATAGAAAGAAACATCAAGAATTGAATTTTGTTTTTCATAGAATTGTGTACATGGCTTATTAATCAGAGATTGAAAGAGAGAGAACTTTTAGTAATCAAGAGGCAGTAGTAGTTCTCCTGTATTCTTTTTTGGTCAAACCAAATCTAGACTAGTAGGTTCTATTCTGATCATTATACTCTAGGTAGTACAACAATGACCTGGAGAGTGCCTAGAGGAAGACAACCAAATTTTGAAGGACCCTAAATTCATTCTTTAGCCTGGAGAGACAAAGGAGAGTGGTGGGGGGGAATTTAAGTAGGGATATGTATAATATTGAACATATAATCACTGAAGAACTACAAGGAACAGAGGTAAAGAATTCAGAGGGTAAAGAAGTAGTTGTAGTGATAAGAAAAGTGAAGATGAAACCACATTGAGCAAATCATCTCTAGTGAACTTTGGAAAGATTGAGGACTTAGTCTCTGAGGATGGGCAGGGATGGTGGGGGTTGCCATGTGTATTTCTGACAGGAATTCCTCAGTTGAAAAAATCATGGATTCATTAAATAGATAATAAAGGACCTGCATTCATATTGTGAAATTTATTAGGTTTATTAACAACTGAATAATTTAAATGAATACTTTTTTGTTACCCCAATATTTAATTAACACTGTAATAAAATACAGAATTCTTTGTTTAGAGTTTGAGGTCCCTTATAACCTTTTACAGCATATTTTTATGGTACACATTACTCCTCTTTGCTTACTTGACATTCTAATGAAATGTGCTCTTCTTCATTCGTGATTTTCCACCTTTTGTCTTTAGAGACAGAAGATGTCAATTCATAGACCATCCTTCATGCTGAGATTGTATTCCCTTAAGACCCTTGTGTTTGTTTATCTACATATGTGTTATATCTCCTTATATCTATTTATCTCCTCCCATGTAGAATGTACAAATCTTGGAGATTTTTTTAGGTCTTTGTCCTCAGTGTTCTTCAGAGATTTTGGTCCATAGTAGACACATAATAAATTGCTATTGATTAATATTTCCATTGGCTATTAATTTCAAAAGTATTCAAACTAGAATCCTTCTTTGTATAACATAATATGTTATTGATTTCTAATCATACTAAATAACATGCTGCAAGCTTAGAACATGACAATTTCTGTAAATAGTCATTCATATCATCATTTTATTAGAATGATTAAAAAAGACAAATATTGACTTTGGAGGGAAAAAGTAATGTGGCTTTTTCATTTCAAGGGAATGAATTGATTTCATGCACAATTTCATTTTCCCTTGTGTTCTTCTTCTACTAATCTTCACAAATCAAATTACTTGTTCAACATTCATCCTGTGCATTTAGAACATGACTGTCAAAATCAAAGCATATTTGAAGAATCAGTGCTTTCACCATTGTGGCCAGTAGTTATCATAAGCCATTCAATTTTGACTACATGTTTTTCACTCTCTTCAACATTTACTATGGTGTTTGCAAGGATGAATGAATGAGGGTTTTGTTTTCCAAACATAAAGCAAGTGGAAATTAACTTGCAGTTTCCTTTGGGTTGTATGCTTAAAGTTCTTGCCTGGCTCTTTTCCACTACATAAAACTTTTGCATCATTAGGCTTTTATTGATGGTGAAGGGTAGTTTTTAGTAGTGATTGATAAAGCTGCGATTGGATCTACTGATAGATAATTGTCTCCTTCTGTTATAATCCATATATATGAATGCAGGGGATCCCAGTTGATTGTGTTTCTGTAGCTTCTAAACATGTGTGGAAGTATAGACCATGTCATGTACAAGGCTCCAAGACAAAGCAACTTCCCGATGCCTTTATGGCACTTAGCAGAAGCCTTGTTTTTCTCCATTGAGAGAAATAATAGAAGAGGCCCACAGCTGCTAATTGACAAGGTAAGTAATAATCCTTTGATTACAGTAGCTAAAGGCTGTTCTCTAATGGATTTTACTTGTCACTTTTAATTCTTTTTAATCTTTGTCTGCATTTCATTAGACCGGCTTTATCATTCTGATGGCCCTCCTGTCGTTATTCTGATTGAGTTAATGGGTTGTCTTCATACCATTGAGATCCTGCATAAATATAATCGAGGGATATTTATAGTCTTTGGGGACATTTTAAAGATGATTGCTTTTCCAATCAGCTTTTCCTGTTTTTCATGTTATAGATTCATGTGTATGTGAAGGGAATGCGTTTGCATTTTCTCCTTTCATACATGCCCTGAGCAAGCTTCTATTCTAATCTTCCATGACTTAATCTACCTACTAAATATAAGACAGTTGGAGAGACAGCTAGCAGAGAAACCTGTTATCGTTTCCTGTTCTACATGTCTGCTGTGGTTTGACTTTTTATTTAAAAGTGAGAGGTTCCCTCTGTGCCACTCAGCTAACAGATGATTCAGGTACCGAAAGAAAAGATTTGTAAAATTTATTAAGGTCTGTTGTATTACTGTACAGGTGTGTTTTGTTTCAAGACCCAAATTGGTGTGTGTTTGTTTTATTTTCCCATCCTATAGAAATGTCAGGTTCAAGTCTTCAGGTATCACTTGTTTTTCGATAAAGAATTAGTATAAGATCCCCAAAAGCTATCATTTTAGGAAACTAAGAACTTGGATACAAATGAATGTCCTGTAATCAAATTGGCATTTTTGCATTACTCATGGGCTAAACATAAGATTGTTTTATAGAGTACATGAATAGAAATTGGAGTAAGACATGTAGCTGCAAGGTAAAGAAAGAGAGATCTAGAATTGGATTTTTCAAGTGTAATTGTCAATTTTGTGGGTTCAGTCTAATCCATCCTGGGAACAAATATCTAGGATGCATGTTCAGCTGAACTATTTAACAATGGTATCTGGAAATGCTTTTATGCTTGAGGTGTTACCAGCAGATGGTAGAATTACAGGATGCAACCTTTTTTATAAGGCTCTTTCCTCCAAGTTCTATAAAGTATGATCTATTGCATGTTTGTTACAATGAGTTAATTTTGCTGGGAAGCTTGTATATGAGTAATTCTGTTATGCAGTTATAAAAGGCATTTATCTTCATATGAAATAGAATTCACGCCAAATTATTTCTTTACTGTGCGCAGCAGAGAACCTCAGAAGTAAAAGGAGGCAAACTTTTCAAAGAAGTAGGTGTGTTATTGATTTTTAGTCTTTACCAGGGAAGTAGCACGGCCTATTGAAATATACTTGGTAGATTAAATGGATTTCATTTTCAGGAATGCAACTAAGAGGATTTAAATTATAGAAACTCTTGTTAGTAAAATATTGAAGTGAATGAGGTGAGCAATCTTTGTCTTCATTCGAAGTATTGTTTCTCATTTAAAAGTTCAGTGGAAAGATTTGGTAATCTTATATGCATGTTGCTTATTATAACTTTTCTGTTTATGAGCAGTGGAAAAGTACATTAAAAAGAAATATAGATCGAATGTAATTTTATATCTACAAAATATGTTTTCTGAACAGACATTTTTTGAATGTGCAAATAATGATGGAGAAAGTTGTTGATTATATTCTGGTTTATTTTGGATAATCCCAACTTGTCATTTTTCTCCAAAAGTTTCAGTTGAGAGCTTTTTTTATGACATAATTTGATTATTCTATCATATTCTGTGTGGTCTTTTTTTAAGCACAACACTATAACTAAAAGAAAAATTAACTATACTGAGAGGTTTGGCATAGTATATGAATATATTCATGCTCATATGTTCCTTTTTTATTATCCTTCTTACTATGTAAGACTGGCTGGTAAGCATTAAGCCTAATTTTCCCTTTTGCCACTAACAACTGCTTCTGCTTTCATTTTTATCCTTCACCTTTTAACATCCACCAATAAAGGAAATATGGAAAGAATGTTTGGCTTCAATTATCAGGAGACCTGTGTTGAGCCTTAGCTTATCTTCTACTAAGTGAGACAGATGAAATATATTTTATGATAGGAAAAATATATTTCAGTGATAGACTTGAAAAGATATGTGCTAATAATTGATAGGGAAGACAACCAAGTCAGATCAGATGAATCAAATGAAATCTGGCACAAAAAAGGCAAATAGTATTCCTAATTTCTCATATGTGTGCATTTGCACAGATTCTACTCCCTATGCCTGAAATGAACTTGAACTCCATCTCCCTCTCTGTTTCTCAAAAAAAAAAAAAAAAAAACTCGTTTTCAAGAGACAGCTCAGCTCAGGTACTAGAGACAGAGACAGAAAAATTGGAGTTAGTCCTTGTGGTTCTATGTCTTCTCTAGTTCAAATGAGCAGCAAATGAATAGGAGCAAAGTGATTGAATGGTGGAACTAAGCTAAGGGTAAGTTTTGGAATGGCATGATTGTCAAAAGTAGCAAGACCAGGGAATTCAAGAGTAGAAAATAATATATAGTTGAACTGATACATTAGGGAGTTAAGAACACAGCCAATGCAGGGATAATGCCCTGGGACAAAACTGATGTATTGAAGATATTAGAGGGCCCAGTGAAGATAAATAAAATGCTTAAGTGTCATAAGGCAGAGAGAATCATGGAGTGATAAAATTCTGTAATGTAATATAGAAAATTTAGAGTTCATGACATAGAAGAGAAATACTTCTGGGTAATTACAAGATAAAAGGGTTTGACCATTTCTGTGTGTGGTTGAAGTGGAGTAGGGGGTAGGTCATAGAAATTTATTAGATTTAGGAACTTGGGAGTTAATGGTTATAGGAATAGTTCAGTATGTATCTTGAAGTCCTCTAGTATAAGGACAGAGATAGAGATGGAGAGATACAATGAGCCAAAGAGAGTCCTCGTTAAAGAAGGAAAGAGAATGTCCTTAGAATCACCAGGATCTGGAATAAGTCATCAGTTTGAATAGCACATGTGCCAAAAGTGAGCAAGTTTCTGACAAAAGGAAGATCTAGAATTAGCAATAAAATCAGATAATATTTTAAGTATCACCAAGATCAGTCAATAAGTCAGAATAAAAGTACTATCAGTTATTTTTAAAGTAGTCAAATATACAGCAGTAGGGAACCAATCTCAAGAGTCCAAGAAGATAAAAGGAATGAAGAAGAAAGAGGTTTAAGTTGAAAGTAAGTTTGTTAATTATTCAATAGGTATTCTAAAAAGTATAGTATAAAGGGCAAGAAGCTCCAGAATGGGAGGTTTGGGAGTATAAGCGTGGGCAATTCATGATGACAATTTGGATTTGTTACATCCCTAGTTGGTTATTTAGAATCTCTGGGATGAGGACTAACCATTGAGGATTGAGTCCAAATAGAATAGTCATATTTTGGTGGAGATCTACTGAGAGAGGCAAATGAGTGGATTGTTAAAAGTGCTCCTCTAGGTCTATGAGACCTCATGGAAGTTGTAAGATTTTTTTTTTGGTTTGTTTTTTGTTTTTAATTTATCATTGTTTTTCTTTCTTTCTTTTTTTTTCTTTGCTTCATAGCACAGAGAACCTGGTCTGGAAAGTTTGGGCAGCTAGAAAGTGGGTCTACAGTTTACCTTTAAAGCACTGCAGAAGACCCTGGAATTCAGAGATCAGAGACATGTAGCCTAGATCTAGGACTGATGTGTTCCATGTGCCTAGTGTAGCGAATATACCCAAGGTCATAAATGTGTGTTTCAGTATCTGGCTAGCTTGACCCTGGCCCATTTTCTCCCTCATAGCAACTTAGACTGAACTAATCATACCTCTTAAGAAGAAGAAAACATTCATTCTACTTGGCCACACAAAGGAAAGGGGCTAGTGAGGAAAGGAGATAATATGGTATTGCAGAGTTAGCTAGAAAATGGAAAGAGACTTTCTGTGCCTAAAAGAAAGGATATCAGAAACTTATCTGGAAAGTTGATAGAAATTATCAAATACCAGATTAAGTAATATTGATGAAATTGTGGAAAGGAAAATGTACTAATATTTTATTGTCTTAATATATCTATTCAGGAAAGAAATTTGAAATTATGCAAATATAGTGGCTAAAATGTTGATAATCTCTGATGGAGCGATTCCATTGTGAAGTCCATGCCATAAGGAGGTAATTAATAAAAAGAAAAGCTCCATATATATGAATCAAATATTCAAAATAGTACTTTTTGTGGTAGCAAAGATCTGGAAACAAAGTAGGTGTCCAATAACTAGTGAATGTCTAAACAACTAGTGGTAGATGGACATAAAGGGATAGAAATGTTGTGAAACAAATGATAAATATTTATACAGAGAAGCAAGGAAAAACATACATGACTTGATTCAAAATGAAGTAAGAACATGCAAGCACACATGTTTATGAAAAGACTAAACAGAGAAATTGAAAATAATTATTGCAAAATTACAAAAAAACAAGTTTGGTTCCAAAACAGAGATTAAAGAAAATACTTTCCCTCATTCCTTTGCAGAGATAGAGTAGGGACCCACAAATATAGAACACGGTATATAGATATATAAAAATATACAAAGACAGATAAATAAATAAATAATTCACTACATTGTTCTCAATTTTTTCTCTTTACTTTCCCTTTTTCTTTCTTTTAAAAATATTTATTATAAAGATGGGCTTTCTGGAAATAAGATTAGTAGGTAGAGGTTTGAGAAATTTAGATAATGGTAAAGTAAAAGATATCAAAAAAAGAAAAGTTTAATTGAAATCAGTTCTCTTCTCATATAATTTATTCCCAATAGAAACCTGTTGTGGTCCATCAAAATTCAGAAACATGGGCAGGTCTGGAAAATGTACTGGGACACTCATTAGTTTCCAGTTTCTTCTCTGAGAAGAAGGATAAGAGTAAAGAAAATGAACAGCAAACACACAGACCTTATAGATATGGTGATACTCACAACTCAAGGAGTTTATATAGGACAAAAAGTATGGGCATAGTATGGAAATGGAAGGAGAAAGGCAAGAAAGTGAGAAAGAAAACCCTAAGCTACTAGAATATAAGGAAAAGGATGAAAGTTGAAAAATGTAAAAGAGACTGAACATAAGACCTTATCTCAAGTAAAAAGGTAAACAAAGAGAATCACAAATAAAGGAGAATTAATAAAAATCTAAAATGTATAAAACATTTACAAATATTAAACAATAAAGAAAAACTGCCCCCAAGCTTCAATAACAAAGATAATTTTGCAGATTTCTAAGATGTTTTGAAATAATAAGAAATTTCAGACTATTTCAAAAGAATAACAGCACAATTAAAATAAGATATTAGGATAGATATTTTACCTAAAATTATAGTTCTCAAAGCATAAATAAGGAAAACGTAAAATAGCCTATATAACTTAAAAAACAAAATGGAGACTTCAATAAAAGAAAACCTCTGAAAAAGTGACTGATAAACTTGGAACTCAAAAATGGTGAACTAAAAGAAATTTGGGGAAAAAAGACAAATTTAAACAATATTGGAAAAAATATTAATTCTATCTATAAGCTAAAGTGAAAGATCTTGAAAACAAGATTCATGTTTAAAGTTTAATGATAAGAAGTATCCCCCAATATAATTAATTTTCAAAACTCTTATTTGTGTGCTTGGGGAAAAATACAAGAAAATAAGTCAGAAATTTTAAAGAGGTAATGTGTAGATTGGACAAATAGATAGATGGGCTCAAGATACAATAATAACAATTGAACCAATGGCTGTTGAATTTGAAAATTTCAGGTCTAAAAGACAAAATTTGCAGACATCTAGTTTAAAAAAGTGAAACAACATCAATTAATGTTTATTTCACAAACTTATAAAATCAAGAGAAAAATTGAAATAGGATATTTCAAAAGACAAATAGCTCTTTCTGAATAGCATATCCTGCAAAATAGTATATCCTACATAGTATATCCTGCAAAAATTTACCTAATGATCAATGAGAAAGATGAATCTTCAAAAATATTCAACAGCAACATGAAATATTGAAGAATTCTTTCAAAAATAATAATAGCAAAAAAAAGTTGTGCAGAACATTCAGATTGCAAATACCTTAAAGGAAAAGAAAAAGAAGCAACATAAGTAATTATCAAGAAACGATTAAGCATTAAAATAATTTTCTTCACATCTCCAGCATGAATTTTTTCCTTTGATTTGTTTTTCATTTGGATTGAAGGGTAAGTGACAGCACAAATAAACATCATAAAGGAGATCAAGAGAGATAAAGATTTAAGGGTACCTAAATGAAATAGATGATAGAAGAGAAAAATTGAATTAATAGTACACATTGAATTTCATAATCTCTTATAACTTAATGTACACATACCAAAATGTACAATATACACATATGTGCCATACATGTATGTATTCTGATGTCCAATATACATGTGTTGTGTGTATATAAACATAATTATATGTATAATATGTATAAATATAAGGGGAAGTCAACAATAATGATGATAATGATAGCACTTTAAGTATGGTAAAATGCAGTGAAACTATTATCTCATTTAATCTTATAGTAACTCAGAGAGGGAAGTACTATAATTATTTCAATTTTATAGATGAAGAAAGTGAGACATAAATTAGGTGAATTTTCCAGGATCATATACTTTAGTCATTTCCTGAAGCTAGTTTTGAATTAGAACTACATTCATACATGGGATAGTCATGGTATACACTGGTTTTAAGAAAGGGAGTAATTATGTAATAGACAAGAATAGGGACAGGTTTTATGATGGAAATACAAAATGAATCTCACCACACTTCACTAACTCCTGTATATGTTATTATTTCTGTGTGTAAAATATACTATAAGATAAATAAAAAGAACATATACATACACATATGTGTGTCATTTCCAGTAAGAATTTATTTGACTGGGGCAGCTAGGTGGTGCAGTGGATAGAGCACCAGCCCTGAAGTCAGGAGGACCTGAGTTCAAATTTGACCTCAGACACTTAACAATTCCTAGCTGTGTGACCCTGGGCAAGTCACTTAACCCCAATTGCCTGGGGGGGGGGAGCTAATAAAATTGATAATTACTTCACTCATTTCATTTATAGGAAAAATGCAGGAAATTGAATTATTACAAGCAGGAAAGTGAATTCTTAAGAAGATAAATGAAAAGAATTATAAGTTCTATATGCAATTATGGGTGTAATTATATATATGTGGGGGGGTGAGCAGGTGTGGGTGTATTAAAATATATATGTGTATATTCAATTCTTCGTTTTACATATGCGACATGCATATGCGTGTGTGTGTGTGTGTGTGTATGTATATGTGATTGCCTAAAAAATAATTATTTAACAAACCATCAAGCAAGGCATAAAGGTTTTTTTCTTTTTGAACTCAATTTCCTAGTGAAATTAAACATGTAAGGTAACTCCTAAAGAACAGAAACTTTTAAACAAATTAACACATTAATCTAAGTTTCAAAAGACTAATTCATACCTATGCTGCACAAATTAATCTCTGTAACTGAGAAAGAATGTACTTTCAAACTCCTTTTCTGAAATAAATATGATCTAATACCTAAATTAAGGTGGTATGAAAAAGAAAAGCAGAATTGTAGAATAATTAATGAATATTGATGTAACAGTCTTTAAATGAAATTTTAGAAAATATTCAAAAAGCATTACTCTGACCAAATTGATTTTTTTATCCTTTTTTTAAATTATTTTTTTATTATAGCTTTTTATTTACACGATATATGCATGGGTAATTTTTCAGCATTGATAATTGCAAAACATTTTGTTCCAATTTTTTCCCTCCTTCCCCCCACCCCCTCCCCTAGATGGCAGATTGACCAATACATGTTAAATATGCTAAAGTATAAGTTAAATACAATATATGTATACATGTCCATACAGTTATTTTGCCAAACAAAAAGAATCGGACTTTGAAATAGTGTACAATTAACCTGTGAAGGAAATCAAAAATGCAGGTGGACAAAAATAGAGGGACTGGGAATTCTATGTAGTGGTTCATAGTCATCTCCCAGAGTTCTTTCACTGGGCGTAGCTGGTTCAATTCATTACTGCTCTATTGGAATTGATTTGGTTCATCTCATTGCTGAAGATGGCCACGTCCATCAGAATTAATCATCATATAGTATTGTTGTTGAAGTATATAATGATCTCCTGGTCCTGCTCATTTCACTCAGCATCAGTTCATGTAAGTCTCTCCAGGTCTTTCTGAAATCGTCCTGCTGGTCATTTCTTACAGAACAATAATATTCCATAACATTCATATATCACAATTTATTCAACCATTCCCCAACTGATGGGCATCCACTCTGTTTCCAGTTTCTGGCCACTACAAACAGGGCTGCCACAAACAATTTTGGCACATGCAGGTCCCTTTCCCTTCTTTAAGGGCTCTTTGGGATATAGCCCAGGAGTAACACTACTGGATCAAAGGATATGTACAGTTTGAACACTTTTTGAGCATAATTCCAAATCACTCTCCAGAAAGGCTGCCAAATTGATTTTAAAAGAAAATGCAGAATTTATTGAATGTTAGAAAAATAATAAATATCATTAAATGCAAAACCAATTAAAATGCCATTATCATTTCAATGAACTTAGAAAAAAGCATTTGACAAAATTCAGCATTCATTTTATATAGATTTAGAGAGACTATTTATAATATTATTAAATATTGATATTATGTATCTAATATCACCCATTTTTAATTACAATAAAGAAAATTACATTTAGTAACAGAGATCCAAGATGCTATCTCTTTCCCTTGTTATTGAATGTGATTCCAGAAATGCAAGTTATAAGAAAAAAAAGTTAAAAAAACAGACTTTGCAAACAAAAAATAGGAATACTCTTATTTGAATATGACCCCCAATGGCTTACTGAGAAGACCTCAATAAATGTACAATAATCAGATGAAATAATTTATGGATTTATTAGGTAAAATATTACAAAATAAATTTGTAGGAATCATAAGAATTTCTACATAGCAAATACCAAATAAAGGAGAAAATAAGGATTGAGATAAATCCTTTTCTAATTGTCAAACTGAACAAAATGCTTGATTTTACTGAGACATGACAAAAATATTATAAGTAAAATTACAAAATATTTTAGAAATAAAGGATGATTTCAATAACTGGAGAGAGACAGTCTTTATTCAGCTTTAATAGAATGGAAATTTAGCACTACATAAATTAATTTATAAGTTTAATATTATAATAATATAAAACAAAGGTACTAGTTTATTTTTTCAGTAAATTTATTTTTAAGACACATTGCTTTATGAATCATGTTGGGAGAGAAAAATCAGAGCAAAAGGGAAAAACCATAGGAAAGATTAAAAAAACAAAACAAAAAAGAAGTAAATATAGCAAGTGTTGATTTACATTCAATGTCCTTCATTCTTTTTCCAGGTGCAAATGGCATTTTCTGTCCAAAGTCTATTGAGATGGCTTTGGATCACTGAACCACTGAGGAGAATCAAGTCTTTCATAGTTGATTATCATGTATTCTTGCTGTTATCATGTACAATATATTCCTGGTTTTCTTGTTTCACTTTAGACTATAAATCCTTCCAGTCCTTTCTAAAATCAACTTGTTTGTCATTTTTATAGAACAATAATATTCCATTACCTACAACTTGTTCAACCATTCCCCAATTGATAGCATCTACTCATTTTCCAATTCTTTGCTCCTACAAAAAGAGCCATTACATTTTTGCACATGCGGGTTCTTTTCCCTCTTTTATTTTTTCCTTGGGATACAGACCCAGTAATTGCACTACTGGGTCAAAGTGTATGCAGTTTTATAGCCCTTTGGGCATAATATCAAATTAGTCTCCAGAATAGATGGAACATTTCATAACTCCACCAACAATGTATTAGTGTCCCAGTTCTCCTACAATCCCTTCAATCATTTTCTTTTCATATCATCTTAGCCAATCTGAGAAGTATGAGATGGTATCTCAGAATCGTTTTAATTTGAATTTTCTAATCAATAGCTATTTAGAATATTTTTTCATATAACTATAGATGGCTTTAATTTCTTCATATGAAAATTGTCTGTTGATATCTTTTGACTATCAAATGAGGAATGATTTATCTTCTTAGAAATTTGACAGAGTTCTTTGGATATTTTAGTAATGAGACCTTTATCAGAAACACTGATTGTAAAGATTTTTCCCAGCTTTGTACTTAACTTTTAATCTTGTTTGTGTTGGTTATGTTTGTGCAAAAAATTTTTAATTTAATTTAATCAAAATTGTCCATTTTTTCCTTTTATAATGTTCTCTAGCTCTTCTTTGGTAATAAATTTCTCCCTTATCCAAAGATCTTATGGTAAATTATTCCCTTTTCTCCTAATTTGTTTATGATATCATCTTTTGTACCCATTGTGATCTTATTTTGGTATAGAGTGTGAGATGTAGGTCTATGCTGAGTTTCTGACATATTATTTTCCAGTTTTCCCAGCAATTTTTGTCAAATAATGAGTTCTTATTCTAGAAGCTGGAATTTGGGTTTTATCAAATATTAGATTTCTATAGGTCTTGATTTTTGTTTCATGTGTATCTAATCTATTCCACTGATCTACCACTCCATTTCTTAGTCTGCACCAAATGGTTTTGATGATTGCTATTTTATAATATAGTTTTAGGTTTGGTACTGCTAAGCTACCATTCTTTGTATTTTTTTCCCATTAAGTCCCTTGATATTCTTGACCTTTTGTTCTTCCAGATGAATATTGATATTAGTTTTTTAGTTCCATAAAATAAATTTTTGGCAGTTTGATTAGTATGGCACTGAATAAGTAGACCAATTTAGGCAGAATTTTGATTATTATTATATTAACTTGGCCGACACATGAGCAATTGATATTTTTCCATTTGTTTAGATCTGACTTTATTTGTGTAAGAAGTGTTTTGTAATATGTACATGTAGTTCTTGGGTTTATCTTGGCAGATAGTAATTACTTTTTGTCTATAGTTTTTTTTGGTCTACAGTAATTTTAAATAGAATTTCTCTTTCTTATCTCTTACTGATGGGCTTTGTCAATGACATATAGAAGTGCTGATAATTTGTGTGGATTTAGTTTTTACCAAAAATAGGAGAGACAACAGAATTTATTTAAAAAAAGAAATGATTCAGAATCTCAATAGAAATATGGGGAAAATGGATGAATGGAATTATGGAAGGACAGCACTTTCAAATTTCAAGATTATATTTTCAAGCTGTACAGATAAAAATATTAGACATTAATTTATAAATAGTATAACATATAAACATAAGCAATAATCAGAAATAAATTAACTCAATACTTTTATGTTAGATAAATCCACAAATATAAGTTACTTGGGAAAGGATTCCCAATTTAGAGTTTGGAGGAACTAGGGGAATATTAAAAATTTGTTTATTGCAAAACTAGCAATTTATGGCATATACCACCATAAATTCTAAAAGAATGAATAAAGTCAATGGAAAAAGTCATATAATTAATGTATAAGTACATATTTTTCCATCACAGCATCATCCTAGAATGTGATTCCCTCTCCACCCACATGTGTATGCAACTTTATGTGCATGTGTAGGTATATATGTATATGTATTTATTTACAAATATACATATATATGTATATATACATGATTATGTACATACACACTTGCTCTAGAATAGTGCTTCTTTATTTAACTCGCTATTCCTTCTCATTTGAGAAATTTTTATTTGAAATATGTATACAAATCAAAAATTTGCTGGTAATAAATCATAATTTCATGACTTCCACATTCATTTGCACAGCCCCACATGGATAGTGACCCACAGTTTAAGCAGCTTTGCTCTAGAAGACAATTGCTTCAGTAGTAGTATCTGTAGGAGGTAAATCATCCTTGCCTATGAGATACTTTGACAAAAATTATTTTTAATACTGTTATTTAAATACTGTTATTTAAAAAGTTTTCATATTTTCCCAACTCCCCACAGTGTCCTAAAAACACTATCATAAGAAAATAATTTGGACAAAGGGCTATGGAATCTGCCGCCAATAAGGATATCTTGGAATGACAGATAGAAATACCTCCATTAATGATCTAAAAGAAAGGAGACAATGGCAAATATTGGAGGGTGGTTTTGAATGAACTGGTGCAATGGGTATCAGACAGAAGATATAGAAAGAACACAGGGTACCTAAGAGAGATGAGGAGGGAAAAGAAGTAGAAAAGAATGTGTTGGGAATGAAATGCAACAAAGAATGTTTGTATTTGGGACAAGTGGTTGAAAGCATATCTTGAGTAGGAAGGGGAGGAGAGCTTTCAGTCTATACTAGCTTTTTGTTTTATCTTCAGGATTTTAGAAGTATTACTGATTTTTTTGGTTGTTTTTATATTATCTATTCTCAGATATACCTCTCTCCTTCATTTTGATACTTAAAAAGGGAAAGATTAAGCAAAATTAATTAACTCTAAATGCCCATAAACACCCATCTAAAGGATAAAGGTATTTTAAACATCTTCTCCATAATCACACTTTGTCATTGTTATCATAAGACATCCAGTCTTATTTTATAACATATGTTATTTAAGTACCTATTCTTTCTTCTGCTTATTTAACTCTGTGCCATTTCATGTACAGTTTTCCATGTTGGTATGAATTCTGCATAGAAACCACTTCATAAAGCACAATGTTACATTCATATAAAATGCTTTGTTTAGTCAATCCCTGAGAGCAATAGTAGTAATAGTAATAAGTGATAAATAATAAACATTGTTGGCACAAAATGTGATATAGTGATAGATATTGTACCTTTGATCTCTTTTAGGCAGAAACCCTGCAGTGGGATCTCTGGTCCAAAGGGTATCAACAGTTCAGCCACTATTTTCTAATGACTTCAAATTATTTTTTTCATCATGATTGCAATTGCCAGCTCTGTTACAGGGGGTAGACTATCTGTCTTCCCAAAGTCCCAGCAACAAAATGAGAAAATGGAGGCTGAGACAAATGAAGGTGATCTTACCAGCATTAAAAACAGGATTCAAGTCCAGGTCTTTCTGATTGCAAATCTGATATTCTATCCCATTCTGCAATTTCAGCTAGTTACTGCTCTTATATTTTCATTTTTAAATCCAGAACATTATTTAGTATACCCTAAACAACTAGATTATAATTGTTGCCTTTTATATTCCCTTACCTCAACCATTCTCATATCACTGTTGCTGAAATATTTGTTTCCTATAATTCATCTTTAACATTTCTGATCTTTAATCTGTATATAAAGCAAAAATCATCTCAGTTGTAGGACAAACTGTCCAAATGCCTCCAATATGGCCTTGGGCTAAATCCTATATTGGAATTGAAGCTGAATCTTCAAGTCAAATTAATGGGAAACGTGAGGGTGCATCTCCAGGTGGAACTTGAGTCTTAGTGTTCCCTGAAGCTATCCCAATTTATCAGCTGAGCCCTACAGGTTTGTTGCAATTGCTTTTAAAAAGGCTCCATATTTTCTTTCATTTCCTTTTTATTTTCTATCTCCTCTTGTCACTCGATGACTGACTTTTCTGTACTTGGATTAAAGATCAAATCTAACATCATGGATGTTTATAATATGCATAAATGAGCCAGATGAGGTCTTGAAACAAAATCTCTTAAACTGCAAATTAGACTCCAAAAGGAAGCAGAGAAAATAATGAGAGACAATGAAACCTGATTCAAGGAGAAGAGGGTTTAGGTGACAGGGCCAGCTTACACCAAATCAACTTAAATGGAGCCACACAGAAAATAATTTGTCTGGGAGCAAAGAATCAAGCTACCGAATGTTTGTTAAGTGGAACAATGATTTAGCATACTGAAAAGGTAAAAGGTTTGAATTATTTTGGCATATCACCAAAGCTATTGGCAACAAAAAGAGCAGCTGATGTTGAGTATAAATATGATTAAAGTTTGTGGCTTGAGAAAGAGAAGATACTAATCAAAAGAGCTGAAAATCATTATGACATGCCATACCGATTATAGTTCTCCCAAAATGTTCTTTACAAAACTTGGAAGGATTTTTATTACTTTGGCAAGTATATTCAACGGGGCAAAATAGAATTGATGTTAAGAGAAATCTTATAAAGGAATAATTCTTCAGTATAATACATTACTCTGTTTCTCTTCACCCCGACCCACCTAGATTCCTGAATAATCTTCATCATTATGGTCTTGATTTTTTAGTGTACCTGGTTCAATATTCAACTTGTTTTCTTTTGATTCTTTGGGAAATCTATGAGCCACATAAGTAGAGAAAGTATTCACAATAATGAGTTTCCCAAAAAATCAGATTATTGATCTTTCATTTCTCCTTTCTTTATGAACAAGATGTCTTTTGTTCTAGGTATACATGGTATTGATGTCTATTATGCCATTTCTCAAAAATAAATCATTTTTGCAAGTTTATCACAATCTACATTATATCTACCCTATGTCTTCTTTCCTTAGTAATTGAGTAAAGCATAATTTCTTCTAAGACTAGTATTCTCATAGTTGGGAGTCAAGTAGTCACTGGGAAAACTTGGTGTTTAAAAAAAAGGACAGTGTCTAGCAGTAATAGGCATTTTGGGAATCCTTGAAACCATTGTGATGTTTCCCAAATTAGGATCAGATCAAATTTGTGAAACTTCCAATTGTTTTTCAGGATTCCAATTTTATCTTTCAAATTATTCATTTTTGGACCAAGCTAATCATCCATGTATTAACATTCATAGAGATCTACATATTTTAACTAACAACAAGTGGTCAGTATAACTGTATGTCATAATATGGGTAAAGTGTGTGTGTGTGTACATGTATGTATGTACTTATATATGCAGAGACACACATATGTATACATAAGCATACATATATACTACTTATACATGCATCTGTCTCCAAATATGTATGTGCATGTATGTATAGATAGATATAGATATATAGGGCAGCTAGGTAGCACAATGGGTTAAAAGTCAAGTCTAGAGTCAGGATACCTGAATTCACATCTAGCCTCAGATACTTTCCAGTTTTTTGATCCTTGGCAAGTCACTCAACCTTGTTTGCCTCACTTTACTCATTTATAAAATAATCTAGAGAAGGAAATAGCAAAGCACTCCGATATTTTTGCCAAAAATACTCCAAATGAAGTCACAAAGATTAGACTAGATGCATCTGAATTGACAGAACAACTCTCTCTCTTTCTCTCTCTCTCTTTATATATATATATGTGTGTGTGTGTGTATATATAATATATATATATTATATATACACACACACACACATACACACATATATATTTGTGTGTATGTATAAAATGTATAATGTGTGTATGTGTGTGTGTATACTTATGGTTAAATATATAATTATATATATACACATATTTATACAATAAATATATACTTAACACACACATATGTGTATATACATATATGTATACACACATATATGTATAAATTATATATATTTATGGTTAAATATATACTTACACATATATACATATTTATACAATAAATATATACTTAAACAAATATACATAAGTTATATACATATATGTATACACACAAATATGCATATATACAGACAGTGTTAGCAATATATGTGGCTAGCTGAGGATTTTGTAGTGATCAGATGTTCAACAAAGTGAATAGAGGGTAATCTGAAAATGGATTGTGTAAAACTTTGTCATGAATGAATGATGCTTCTTTTCTTTGCACTTACACAGACCATCTGGGAAAGGTTTTGAGTATACCTTCCAGTGTTATTCCTTCCTTGATATCTTAAGATCCTAGATCATCAGTAGGCTTATTAGATCAATAGTAGATTGAGTTAAATTCTTTTATAACTTTATGGTTCCTTTAAAGGTAGCCAAGAAGAATCTGATTCCTACCTAATTTTCTAGCTGTACTTTCTCTTATTATCCCTCACTAATTCTAGTAGACTAATTTCACTGAACTTTAGCTGTTTCCAGATCTCATTACTCCTTGTCTCATGCACATGCAGCAACAGAAGCAATTCCCCATGCCTACAATGCTTTCCTCCAAATTCATGCTTTCCAAAATCCTTCCATTCCTTTAATTTTCTACTCAAGAATGACTTTCTATGAATTCTTCACCTCTTTCCTCTTCTCCCCCAGTCATCAAATGTTCTGTGGCCTCATATTTACTTATATTTGCTTTCTTGTCTATATAATCCAACTCTCTTACTCATCCAAAGAGTGGAACCTTTCCATTGGACTCATTGTCTTTGTATTCCTAGCACTTCACAAAATAGCTTGTACATAATGAAATCTTAATGAATGATAGATGAATTTAATTGAGAACTTTCAGATTTCTGGAACAAAGGAATTATGACTTTATATTTATCTTTGTTAAAATGTATCTTATTTGATTTAGGAACAGCACCTATGCTGTCAAGATCATTTTATTTGCTGTCACCCATCATGTTAACTATATCTCATAGCACTGTATCTAAAAATTTGATAGGAGTCCTATGTCTTTATCTGAGTTATTGACTCCCCCCAAAAATGATAAATAACCAAGTACAGGTACAGATCAGTGAGGCATTTTACTAGAGTTTTGATCTAAAAAGACATAAAACAATAAATTATAAACTTTGGTAATGACTCTTCAATGTGCATTATCCTTCCCCCAATTCTCCTACATTCCAAACTTTCCCCTATTACTGTTGAAGGTACCACTAACCCCCTAATCACTCAGGCTTGCAAGCCAAGTGTCATCCTCTTTGTATTCACTTTCTCAAATCCTATATTTATAACTTGTTGTCCAGTACTATTGATTTTGCCTTTGAATAATTTTTTTGTTTATACCCACTTATATATTATGACACAGTAACCATCCTAACTCATCCTCATGTCTGGACTATTGAAACAGTCTGCTGGTGGTTCTCCATGTTTCGGGTCTTTCTCCATTCCATTGCATCTTCTACTTATCTGTCAAATTAATCTTTCTAAGGTGCAGGTAATCATATCATTCCCCTATTCAAAAAATTCAAATGGAAAAAAAATGGTTTCCTATCACTCATAGGGTAAAATATAAAGCTGTCTTTTTGGCATTCATACCCTTCACTATCTGATCCCATCCCTTTATTTTTTTTAGATTAATATTTTTAACATATTAATTTATTTTAACACTTTTCTTTTTAAAATTGTTTTACATTCTTTCTCTTACTTCCACTCCCAAGTTCTCTGGGAAAGGAAGCAATATGATATAAATTACACATTTGAAATCATGCAAAACATAATTTCCACATTAACCTGCCCAAAAAAGCAAGAAAAATGAAGAAAGTAAGATTATACTTTAATTTGTATTTAGAGTTCTTCACTTCTCTCTTTGGAGGTGGATAGTATTTTTCAAAATGAATCTTTTGGAATTGTGTTGAATCGTTGTAAAATAGGCTCATCTTTCACAGTTAATCATCATTACAATTACTGTTACTTTGCACAATGATCTTCCATTTCTTCTGACTTTACTTTGCATCAGTTCACATAATTTTTTGCCACATTTTCTCTGAAATCAACCTCTTGTCATTTCTTGGAGTATAGTAGTATTCCCATCACAATCTGATGCCACAGCTTGTTTAGTTGCTCTTTCATTGATAAGTTGGGCTTCCAACTTTTTGCCATACAAAAGAGCTCCTACATATATTTCTATACATATAAATCATTTTCTTTTTTTGGATCTCTTTGGGATAGAAACCCAATAGAGATGCGTCAAAGAGTATGTCTTTATAGCTCCTTGGACAGGGTTCTAAACTATTCTTCCGATCATTGGACAAGTACAAAACTCCAGAGTACCTATTGTCCTCATTCCTTCTAGCATTTGTCATTTTTCATAGCTTTGAGGTGGTACCTCAGAATTCTTTTAATTTTTAATGAATAGTGATTTAGAACATTTTTGATGAATATTAATAATTTTGATTTCTTCTTCTGAAAATTACTTGTTTATATCTTTTGATTATTTATCACTTGGAGAATGCCTCTTAGGTTTATTAATTTAACTCAATTTCATATTTGGTACCCATTTGAGAAATGAAGTCTTTATCAGAAAAACTTGTAAAATTTTTTATATTACTTTATTATCTAAGTATCTTTAAGAAAATTTTAATTAGATCTGTTTTTGTTTTTGTTTTGTCTAAGATCATGATTGCTACTCTTGCCTTTTTAAGGCAAGTTTTTAACTTGAGATTGAAGTTTTCTTAAGCTGGAAAAAGTCCCATATAAACTTGGGAATTGTGCTGCTCTAAAACTGGAAGAATTCATCCAGGTGGCTTCCCAGAATATAATCTCTTAGCTACCCATCCTTATCCCATTCTTATATTTTATATATTTTGCTAGTCATTGATAATGTCCCTCCTTGCTTTTCCTTGAAAATGATATGCCTTCTTCCAACTCTGGGCATTTTCACTTGCTCTTCTCCATTCCTAGAATCCTCTTCTTCATCTATGCCTCCTGGTGTCCCTGGTTTCCTTCAAGTTCCATCTAAAATCGCTCCTTTTTCTATAAGAAACTTTTCATGATTTTCCTGAATTCTAATATCTTCTTCTTATGATTATCTCTAATATATTCTGTATATAACTCATTTCTGCATATATGTTTTCATATTTCCTCTCTCATTATAAATGCAAGCCTCCTGAGTACAAGTACTGTCCTTTGCCATTATTTGAATCCCCATCTTACCTGGTACATAGTAGGCACTTAATAAATGTTTATTGGCTAACTGGCTGACATAGTCTGTCTTAAAGTTTTCAATAGCATCCACAAAACTGTAAGGGGTTACAGAATTACTTGTTTCTGTAACTACCTTTATTTTAAGATTACTTTGTAAATTGTGCAGGAATATATCTAAATCAGAAGAACATTTGGTTTATTCTCAGTAGAGAATAGCTATTTATAGTTGTATCTATAAGACAGAAAAACACCAACTTAAAAAGAGCCTAGTTTCATTTTAATGATTGAACCAAACCAAAATTCTTAACCAAAATAATACAGATCAAATTTTAGTGCCACTTTATATAAGCAAATAACAATTCTACTCATACTTAATCTGGAATATGGGGATACTAGCACAAAATATTGAAGGGGTGTGATTGAAGTAGGTCCTTCTTCCCTTTTGGGAGAGATATAAGTGATTTCAGGGAAGAGCATATAAGGAAAGGAAATTGAGCTATAGATTTCAAGTTAATGCATATCATATTTATTCAACAAGATACAACAGAGCTGAATGAATAACTTTGCATTCTTAGGTCTCTGCCTACTGCTTTTAGTGTAATTCATTTCTTCAATATGGTCTCATTTAATATAATTGATGGAAGGAAACACTAGATCCTGGACTTCATGAAACCTAAAAGCATTTTAAAACCAAAGATAGAAAAGAAAGAATTAGACTGGAGAAAACCTACAAGATGACGAGGCAAGAGACCTCAAACTTATTAGGGAGGAGAAACTTTGGCCAAGTGCTCCATAGATGATAGCAACAAGTATCTGGAAAAGACAAAAATGATGATGAAATAGTAGTTACAGACTATAAGAACCATGACAACTGGAGAGGCCCTGTGGATCAAGTGATAGGAGGAAAATAGGAGGAGCCAGCACTGGAGAAGGTGCCGGGAGATGTGGCATTTTAAGAGTAAGTTAGCTCTCAGTCTATCTCAGAAGATGTAAGAACCTTGAAAACAAGAGATCTGGGATCCTACGACCATAATAGAGTAGGAAACAACCATAGAGCAGATCAATGATTTTTACTGCACTCCACAAAAAAGAAAGGCTCTCATTGGGTACTCAGAAAGAGAGACCAATGGAAGATAATAAATGGGGGAAGACGAGGCAAGTAGTGGAGAAGAAGTGGTGGTTGGTTTTTTGCATTGGTCCTACATTGATCTCAGTTGTCTCCCTGAGTGGTGGGCACTTAGGAAGGGGATTCTACAGAAGTGGGAGAAGTTGGAAACTACTTTCCTCTGACCTTTGTGGGAAGGCTCCAGAGGAATGATATGGCTAAAGGATTCTGGAGTTTGGTAGGAAGCTAAAGAAGGGTCAAGATTTAAGCAGTCAGTAACTAATAAAGTATGTGGTCACATTATAAAACTTATAATTTCTTGAAAAATAGGGCATTGGGAGCAGCCAGATGGCACAGTGGATAGAGCATCAGCCCTGGAGATAGAAGTATCTTGAATTCAAATTTGGCCTCAGACTCTTAATATTTCCTAGTTGTGTAACCCCAATTACCCCCCCCCACACACACACACACAAATTGATTTTAAAAAAAAAGAAAAATAGGGCATTAAAAACCACCATGAAAAAATGGGATAAAAGAAAGTAGAAGATTAATGCCTGGATTTTAAGATTTCTCTCTTGTGTACTACATGTTCAATATGCTATATTTAAACAACTTGGCATTTATTAAAGTAAGTTTTCCAGACAAACGCATTTTACTCTTGAATTATTTATCTTTTTTAACTTTGCAAAAAAGCCCAAGAGTATATTATTATCAGGGTGATTCTGCTGTCATATACAATCTATATATCAAGTTTATATAGTAACTAGATTCATGATTTGCTTTTGCTCTGCCAGGAAATTTCCCCTGGGATTCAGATCAGTCAATGTTCAGGGACACATGAATCCAGTCTTTTCTCTTTTTTCTTACCAAACAAAAAAATTCATTAATGAATAAGAAAATGCAGTGCAATTTTAGGAAGAACTCCTTTAATGTCGCAGTTTTGTTAAAGTACATGAGATCGTTCAAAGATGCTGTGTTCGCTTACAGTCACTTACCGAAAATCATGATAATCTGTATTCATTACATCAAGCAGCCTCTGATGGTAGGCACACTCAGCTCTCAAGAAACGGCTTTTAATGGTGTGCACTTCACCAGTTGGGTGAAGTTGGTATTCAAAGCAGATGCATTGGAAGTGAGGATTTTGCATTTTTATCAGATATGCTTAGTTTATTACCATATTAATTTTCCTTAGAAACTCTTAATATGAAATACCACGCCACATAAAGTTCTGTCTGCTCTAGCTGGGCTTTTGGTATAGCTTTAATGGTGGCCCTATATACACTTACCTTCTCCTTTAAATTATATGGTCAGTACTTTTTATACCTTTTAAATTTCTTAATCCTTCTCTACTTTTAAAACTATAAAAATGTATGTATGCCTATGAGAAGTAGGAATTCCCATTTCCAGAAACTGGTTTTCCAAAGAAGGACTAGATATTGAGGCAATAATCTTTGCTTATAAAAGCAGAAAATGACAACCTTGATGCTACCATAATGAGGTGAAATAAAAAACACATGCCTGTGCTTCCTCCAATTTGTAGCAAATGATTAGATGTGTAGTATCCTAATTCTAGTAATAATGTGCTAGATGGGATCAGAAGATTAGGGCTAAAAAGTATCGCAAATGTGTTCTAATCTGATCCTAATATTTTTCAGCTGGGTAAACTGAGGTTCCATGGCATTAATTAATTTGTACAAAGCCAAACAGGTAACAAATGGCAGGCTGATGACTCAATGCTAGATTCTCTGTCTTTACAATCAGAGCTCTTTCCACTATCCTGCACAGCTCTATGCATTTATCAAGCAATCAGGAATATTTATTAACTGTATATTCTTTTTAATGGAGAGGCAGTCCCTCATTTTATAGAGGAAGCAATTGAAACCTAGTTATATTAGGTGACTTCCCAAAAATCATATACTTAGTCTGTCTGAAAGCTCAGAAGGGATCTTAGTCCAACCCTATCAATTTACAAATGAGGAAAATATGCTGTCAGGAAATGAAATTACTTCTTCAGTCATATTCATTTTAGGGACAAATAGTGAAATTTGAACTCTAAGCCAGAACTCTGACGCCAGAAGCAATAAGTGTTCTTTCTTCTGGACATATCATTGAGACCTGCTTCAAATCATTAACTTTGACAAATTTTTTTTTCATTACACGGTTTTCTGTTTATATATCATATATTTATATTGTACACACAGAAATATACATTACATATTATATGCTTCTTTTACATTACATTTTTTATAATAACAAGACCTGAGTTCAAGCCCAGGTGCATGTTCATTTGTAACTATGAAAAAAGATACTAAAGATCTTGGTGTTCCCAGGAAACTCTTGAAGTTGAAGTTTCCCGTGCTGGAAGTTCCAAACACTGTTGAGGTCACAGCTTGAGGCAAAATAAACAAATGATATATTCTATCTAGTCCTTTGGGAGGATGTAAAATTAATAATGTACAATATATACCTTCAAAGAACATATTAGGGGATTGGAGAGAGAGAGAAGACAACTAATATTGTATGGTTGAAAGAACTTTCAATAAAGAATCAGAAGATATGACTTAATATCTCTTTTCTAATTATAAAACATTTAGCACAGTGTCTAACACATAGTAAATGATACAAAAAAGTCAGGTATAATAATAATAACTACTATTATTGTCCCGAAAATAGTTGAAGACGATAATATGTTCTCCTTTAGTTCTCTTATTTTCTTGTTTTAATGTCCTTAATTCCTTCAAATAATCATTGTCTGGCAAGCTTTTCTTACCATTCTGTCCCCTTGTTCACTATTAAAATGTAGTGCACTGAATTGAACGTGGCATTCCACATATGGTGCCCCCAGAGCTAAGTTTTGATTTGTGCAAATGACGAATGACAAATCCTGTGAAGTCTTTGCATTCTTCAAATTTGCACTATTCAAAGTTATCAGAATATGTAAAATATAGCAATTGGTTCCAGTCCAATGGAAATATGCAATGAACATTCAAATAATGATGTAGTTTTATGACATTTGTCTGGACATTATTCTTTTCAGTGCTTTCCAAAGAATGCACTTAAAAGCTATTAAAATTTACAAATATTTTTTTCACAGGGATTCTCTTCTATCCAAGATGTCTCCAATCACATTTTTGAGGTTAATATTGTGAACTCTAGTGTAGAAGTTTTCACTGTTCCCTATTCATTTTAGTGTAAAAAGAAAAATGCTGTCCAGTGCTTTGCTGAAAGTCTAAGGAAAGCACATCATTTCTCTGATCTAATATTCCTTATCCATTCCCTCCCCCATCTTCTATCCCACCAAAAAAATGAAAAAAGTAGGTGAAGATCATGCATCCTATGATGAATGCTTTGAACTTATTCTGAGTTTTAGTGATCACTCATAATCACTTAACAGTGAGTTCTACAACTTTGTCAGAAATAGAAAGTGCACTGGCATATACTTAAGAACAGGGCTCATTAAACTTTTTCCATTCACAACTCTTTTTTTACCTGAGAAAATTTTAGATGTTCCCAGGTATAGGAGTTGATAAGATAGGTATAAAAATCAAACATTTAATGGTAAGAAATAATAATTTAATGATCTCCACATCCAGTTACAAGATACCTTATGAGCTCATGAACCACAGTTTAAAAAGCAGGGCTTTAGAGAGATTTTTGACTTTGGGCACAATTTTGGTCATTCTCCAGTGCTGGGAACCTTTCCCATTCTGCACAATTTATACTGTACCACAGTGACTTGACTTTAGTGCCTAATTTAGATGCTAAAAACCATAGAAGTTGTAGCTGAGGGCTCCAATATTCACTGAAAGCTTCATAAATGACCTAGAACTATAACTAATTCATGATTTCAAAGGAAGGAGAGGATGAGGTATATTTTTCCAAGCAGGGATAATAACAGGGTTGAATGGTGGAAAGGATAAGTGTGACAGGTACATGGGAGAAGGTTAAGGCCAGCCTGACTGAAGAAAAGAATTAATATCTACTACTTGTTGTGAAAGATGATAAAATGGGGTAAGGACAGGAGTTACATTGTGCAAGTCTTTGGATACTTTGTTGTTCATATCTTTGTTGTCATATCTTCATGTCTTCACAGCAAAAATACTGGACTAGTTTGCCATTTCTTTCTACTGTCCATTTTTATAAATGAGGAAACTGAGGCAAATTGTGTTAAGTGACTTACTTGCCCAGAATCATATAGCTAGGTAGTGCCCAGGGACAGATTGGAACTCAGGTCTTCTAGTCGAGTCCCCGTGCTTTAACCCTCACCTTCTTAAATTATGGTTTTTGACCCCAAATAAAGTCTCATAACTGAAAGTGGCAGTTGTAGAGATTTATTACCAGTAAATTTTTTATTTATATACCTGTATATCCAGGATCACATAAAAGTTTCTCTGGCAGAAAGGAGTTGCAAGTAAGAAAAGTTTAAGAATCCCTGCTCTATTTATTGTGCCCACTTGGCTTCCCTACTGAAAACTAGACTGATGAATTTGGAATTTGGCCTACAAACAATGAGGAAATATTGCATCCTCAGGAACAGGGCACTGGCATTATGAAAGCAGACTTTTTTTTTAAGACTAATCTTGGCTTAATATCTTACAACGTAGACTAGACAATAGAGCAGAAAGTAGGATCATCACAATAGTAATAGTTTTGTCTAGGGTTCTGGCAGTGGAATTAGGAGAAAAAAAGAAAAGAGTGGCTATCAGATATTTCATAGAAGACATGCATAAGTAGGAAAGGTAGATAGAATCTAAAGACTTCAAAGTTTCAATCTGGGGAAACTGGAAATGTAGTTAATTTTTGTATAACTGAAGAAACTGGAAAAGGAGGTTGTTTAGAAGGAAGAGGGAAGAAATGTTTGTTTTGGTATATATGAGGTTTAAAGTTATAATGGAGGCATTGGTAGTAATTAGGTTGAGTAGATTGATTTGTAAGAAGATTAAGCTTTGAGCTCAAGAAAAATTCCCAGAATGATGATTACAGAAATTAAGTAAGAAAGAACATTAAATGTTCTGTTCACCAATTCATAGAAAAACAAGAATCTATGCTACAAAATCCCTTTTGAGTTGTCAGCCATCCTTTACCTGAAGATGTGTAGTGATGGATACCACATCTTCTAAGATGATCTATTACATTTTTGAACAGCTTTAGTGTGAAGACAGCCTTTCTTTAGTTTTAATCTCAACCTAAAGTTTTTCTGTGACTTATAATTTGATTCCCATTCTCTGGGGCCAAGAAAAACAATTCAACTTAGCTTAATAAATGTTTGTTAAATTGAACTATCGTGCTAGGTGATGAAAATGAAAAAAAAATCCAATCCCATCTCCCTGAAAGTTACATTATTCAGGCTCTAATATCTACTCTACATGGCAATATTCGCATATTTGAAGATAGTTACTTTTCCCAAAAAATAAATGTATTCTTTTGATTTAAGGTACCCTCATCTGGCACAAACACCAGCTGTTTGAATTTCTCTGGAGGCTCTCCAAATTTCAATCAATCAATTAACCAATAAGCATTTCCTAAGCACCTACTACATGATAGGACCATACTAAGATCTGGGGATACAAAAAAGTTCGAAGGCAATTCCTGCCATCAAGGAGCTTACAACCTAAGGGAGGAGAAAACATACAAACATCGAAAATCTCTGTCTACTCTATGTCAGAAATGGAAATGGGATTAGTTCAGCATACCCTGTTGCTGATTAAGTAATAAAGATTCTTCTTGGTTGCTACTTTTCTATATTCTTTGAATATCCATTTTAGGATTTTCCTAGGAAATAAAATTTCATATCTTAAGAGTGCTTAGCATAGATAAAAGATGATTCATTGAGAATTACTAAGATCTCCAATGATAGATAACATTTAATTGTGAAGTCTTGGGAATATGCAGTTGATGAAAAAAGGAAAAATTGTATGTTCAGTGGCATATAGATAAGTGATTGGAGAGGTAGGAGAATAAGGATACTGTGGAAAAGTGGAACCCAAGAAAGAGGTTTTCAATGAGGGAATCCCTCATTGTGTCTAATGCCACAGAAGGTTAAGGAGAATAATTGGTGAAGAGTATCTGGAACTACCTTTAGAAAAGCAGTTTCAATAGTGATGATAACTATCATACTGAGTTCTAAATAGGGAAGAAGTGCTAAGAAAATTAGGGCAGTAAGTTTAGATAAAGAATTATGGCAGCAAAAGTTTAAAAAATATATAGCTTAAAAAAAGCTATAATCAAAGAATATAGAAAAGTGGCAACCAAGAAGAATTTTTATTACTTAATCAACAACAGGGTATGCTGAACTAATCCCATTTCCATTTCTGGCATAGAGTAGACAGAGATTTTCTATGTTTGTATGTTGTGTCCTCCCTTAGGTTGTAAGTTCCTTGATGGCAGGAATTGCCTTTGAACTTTTTTTTGTATCCCCAGATCTTAGTATGGTCCTATCATGTAGTAGGTGCTTAGGAAATGCTTATTGGTTAATTGATTGATTGAAATTTGGAGAGCATCCAGAGAATATGCTAGAGAGAGAGAGAGCAGGATCAGATAAAGGAAGGTGAACACAAAATTGAGGAAACCTATTTATCTTTGAATTTTAAAAGGGAATAAATATGTAGAGAGGAGGAGGCTGAAAATGAGGAGCTGTGAGATTAGAGGGTTGAAGAATTACCTTATATCTTAGCATTTTTTAAGAGAAAAAATAAAATGACACCTAAGTAGAATTATAGCATTGGTAAAGATGAAAGGTGTTCACTTAATAGTTGTGATACATTAATAAGTCAAATAAATCAATTGGATATAATTAATTTAAAAAAAGAGCATCGATCAAGAAGAAGTATTTTTAATCTACTAATAGCTCTTGAAATATTTCATGCATTGGGGTGCAGTGGCTGGCAGAATCTCCTACTATTACATAGGAGATGAAGGTATATATATATATGTATATATATATTTAATTTAGCTAGCTATTTTAAATTTAAAAATAAATTAAGAGTTTGAATTTTATGTTACTGTTTGGAATACCATTGAGGTAAGATATAGAAATTAGCTCTATGATTTCATTGGGATAGAGAATGCCATGATCAGGAAATCCCTTCTACCAATGCATATTGATACTTTCTCAAGTTCTTAGAATCTTAGAGTGATACCTAGAACTCCCTAAGAGGCTGTGGGTCTTGCCTAAGTCCCACTGATAGGTTTTCTTTTCCCTCCAGAAATGGGACTAGAACTCATGACATTCTGGTTCTGCAGCCACCTTTCCACTGCCATGTTGCCTTCTTAGGACTGAGACAGAGAGAAGGATCTTTTTGAAACGATGGACTGATTTTTTCTTTACATATCAATATGAATAGAGAAAATCTCCTTATATATCACATTAATACAATTTACCTAAGATTAATGATCTTTCCACACAATAACAATAATGAAAATAACAGCAGCAACAATATCAACTAGCATTTTTTTTTGTTACTTTGGGCATCTGGGTAGATCAGTAGAGAGAGAGATGCACTTACAATCAGGAATACTCATTTTCCTGAGTCCAAATTTGGCCTCAAATATTTACCAGCTGTGTGACTCTGGGCAAGTTATTTAACCCCATTTGACTCAGTTTCTTCATATGTAAAATGAGCCAGAGAAGGAAATGGCAAACAAATCTAATAGCTTTGCCAAGAAAATTCTATACTGCAAAGAGTCACATATGATTGAAATGAATAAACAGCAATATATCTGTTTAAGGTATTGAAGTGTATCTTACAAATATCTCATTTGATCTTCACATATGCTATTATTATTTCCACTAGACATATGGGTAAACCCAGGCAAACAGACATAAAGTGACTTACTCAAAAGCACACATATGATTCAAACTCTAATCTCCCTGCTTTATTTAAGTCCTTCTTTATCCACAGCAACATCTTGTCAACTACCTTCAAAATTACTGTCTATAAAGAAAATCTCTCTTCTGGATTAGTCAGAGGGTCATTGAGTTGACCCAAAAAAGGTCACAGAAAATTTCAAATGATGATTGCCTAAATTGCTGGATGTGTATTTAATCTGTAGCTAATTATAGCTTTGAGTAAAATTGGCTAAATCACCATTCTGACATATAATTTTCAAACCTATTAAAGCAAGTAAGCACCACACAAGTCAAAATTTTCTCATGCTTTTGTTGCTTTGTATGTGGCAGTCTTGTCTTCCCATATTGTTTATAAATTCCATGAGGGCGTCTTTGGAAAGTTTGGCATAGACCTGACTCTCTCTGTCATAAAAATCAAATACAATGAGCAGATTACATTTATACCAGAAATCCAAAGTTGTTGCAACTAGAAAAAACAAACATAAAATACCATATTAATGAAAAGAATTTTTTAATGGTATGATTATATGCATAAATGTAGAAAGAAATTAATTAAATACAGCATCCATTTAAAGAAGATGAAAACCAGAAGGAAGCCCTTGGGGTTTAGTGATTAATGGGCAATTATGTTCCCAGGCTTGTTCACAAATTCAGTCTTACCTCCAATGTAAAAATAATAATAATAATAATAATAAAACACATAATCCTGTAGAAAGGATGTTAAGAAGTCTGCATACTAAACTTCGGATGGAAACATAGTTCTAGAGGAAAATGAATTCAGAGTTCCAATTCAACACAACATTTTTCCTTTATCATAGTGGAATTAAATATTTTTCTTACCTTCAAACTGGACTTTTCCAGTTCCAAGGCCCTGTTGATCATCTCTTTGGTTCTCCAACTAAGACTGGAGAATTTAAAGCAGGTATAAAAATACTGGTTAGCGATTGCTGGAATAGGAGTTCCATTGGGTTAGGGACAAAGAACTAGGAGGAGGCAGAAGACCTTTCTACCAATGTAAAAATCCCCTGAGAATACTTTTCAGTTTTGGTTCTTTCTTAGGCTAGATTTGAAGCATATGAAAGAAAGAGGCTTGCTTTACTCTTTGATTACCACCAATCATCGGATCAACTATTTGGGACCAGTTTTGCTCCAGTGTCCTGGAGTGGACTTGAGTGAAGACAAGACTGGGGAATATTAATTTAAATTGAATAAGATATATAATCATATAACACAAAAGTAAGGATTGAGTTTATACAAAGATTTTTGTTTGCTTGTTTGTTTTTAATCAGACATGATTTTATTAGTTTAGGGAACATCTGTTTGAAAAACTTCCTTCATGAGACTGGCAGCTGCTCTGCAATTTATAATCCCAAATACTTGCAAGTTTAAGTGACTTATCATAGAACTAGAATGCATTAAAGGTAGGAGTTGAAGCATCTTCTTCCTGATTCTTAGGCCAGTCAGAATATACTAAACTGCTTCTCTCCAAAGCTTATGATTATATTTTATAGGTATGAAAATATGACAGGGTTAAATTTGCATTATCTTGCTGCATATATGACATAAATATTTGCTTGCTCTCATATGACATAGTTCCCTCACTGCATCAGTTTATTTGAAAGGAGTTTAGGTAAACTTGAAGTAGGTCATGGTGTGCAGGAGAAAAACATTGAATTAATAAATTGTCATTGAGCATCATGGATATAAAAATGTCAAATGGTTAAATTTGCATTAATCAGCAGCTCAGTCCAACATCTGAGTAAGAAATAAAAAAATCAGATGCTTTGAAAGATGCTGTAAATGTATTATTATTTGCATCCAGGAGAAGTATATAAATTAAGGAAGGAGTGATTTTATAGATACATAATGGTAGCAATTTTGAGTTTCTAAATTATTCAGCATATGTTTTAAAGATAAAGTATTGATAAAAAAACAACTCTAGAATAAGAATGTTTCAAGCGGAAACACCCTGTTATTTAGAACATATTTTGCAATGTATGGAATTCTAAAAGAAAGAATTCTTTGGGGAGGAAATACAAATAAAAAATAAGCAGGGTTCATTGGAGATGGTGAAAGGGATAAGTGGATACTTCAAAAAAACTGCTTTGTTAAAGCAAAGACATCACTAACATTTGTGTGTGTGTGTGTGTGTGTGTGTGTGTGTGTGTGTGCGCGCACATGCTTGGTGGGGTAGGTTTCATGCACTTTCTTGTTGCCCTTTATATCTTCAAAACATTTCACTGATATCATTATGTCACAGTAAAATCTTACCTCTCCTTAATTTATACGGTCTTTTAAAATTGGAATTACAATGCATTTATAACCTCTTTAAGAGCATCCAATAGCTTGTCCAGATGTTAATAGACAAATGATGCAAATTTAACCATCTTGATATTTTCATATTTATAATACTCAAGAGCAATTTCTTAAAATCATAGTTTTTTTCCAGTATTAACAGATGTTACTTTATGTTATTTAGAATGAAGTAGGCTAAGAAACATACACATACATGTATCCATTTATACCTATACACACATGCATATTCACATCCATGCATGTGTATATATGTAATTATTCTTGTTAACTAGATACTAACCTGTTATTCCAAATACTTCTGAAGGACAGTAAATATTGTCAGTGTCAGTGTCATTAAATCTAGGACATAGGACATTGTCTCACCCTAATTATTGTTCTTCTAGAATTTAGAACATAGCAATAGGTAATAAGAATAGGCTTGCTGCTCTTATATACACAAACATATAGATGTACACATGTACACTCTATTTGTACATACATATGTTTGTGTTCAAATACATTTAAATATATGTAGAAGAAATGTGTTTTTGTGGGATCTTAGCATCCCTGACAAGAACAATATTACAACTCTCTTGAAAATGGTAAAAATCCATTTCAGGATGATATTTTGCTTCTTTCATATTTAGCAAATATGTTGATTATTTTTTCTTTTTTGTCAGTAGTATTTTATTTTTCCAAATATATATAAAATAGTTTTTTAACATTCATTTTTATAAAGTTTTGTATTCAAATTTTTTCTTACTTTCTCTCTTCTTTCCTTTCTCCTTAAGGCTTGCTTACTTCTGTTTTATTCATGCTTTGACCAACAATGAATAATACTACTCTTGGTAAAAAAAAAAACATAATAATAATAATAATAAATTAATCAAAATAAAATAAAATAAATTCCCTTTGAATCTTTGAATTTGTTGTAGTGTGGTTTCCTTTTCTTGAGGACAAAGTATGAAACCTCCCAAAGCAAATGTTTTTACTTGCTTAAGCTATCAAAGCTTTCTTTCTTTCAGCTGCTCTAGTTGTAGATTTTATTTTTCAATAAGACAAATGGAACAATTTCTCATACATACAATCTTTCATCTATATCTCTAATTTTGTTTTGTTACTATTTTCCTGAACATAAACTCACTATTATTACAGAAAAGAAACTGAAATAAATGTAAAACTCTAGATAGTAGCCCTCAAACTCAAATTTAAAAAGATCTATCGCATATTTTAGGTTTTGACTATAAATATATCCATAGACCAAAGATAGGGTCAAACTTGGCTTATTACTGTCATCATTAGTATTTAATATTACTGAGAAACAGTTATTAGAGGTACAAAGGCCATAGTCAAAATTTTAAAAAAAGGTTGAAGGGAGAAAGAACATGTTTATTGAATAAAATATTTGATCTTCCTGGGGCTCAACATGTACAAGGGTTGTGACATGCATAGTTATTAAGAATCTTAGGTTACTGTGTTAATTAAAAGGATTGGCAAAAGACAAGCTAATTTAATTTTGGCTAACTGAGTATGTAGAAGCAGCTGTGTCAGGGCCTGGAGACTTTTAGCAGCAGTATTTCCAGATCTAATGCTTTTTTTTTTTTATGATTAATCTTTTCTTGAGGCTCTTTTAAGAATTCTTTTTCAACACCTCTATCTCCACTAGAATGGAAGGCATCCTTTTTAGAAGTGATTATTGGTATTCAGTCAGCTGAGCCATTGTGACCCCATTTGGGATTTCCTTGGCTCTGCCAAGGATGCCTTCTCCAGCTCATTTTACAGATGAAGAAACTGAGACAAACAGAGTGAATTAAGTGACTTGATCAGGGTCATGGTATAAATGTCTGAGGTCAGGTTTGGACTCAGGAAATTGACTTTTCCTAACTCCAGATTGACGTTCTCTATCTGTGACATCTGCCTGCCTTTTAACAGTGAAGAACTGAAGAACTCAACATAGAATGTGTGTGTCATTTTGCACAGAGAGCTCCCCATTTATTTCTTTTCTTGAAGGGAAAGAGACATAGTTCGCCCTCACTGCTTTTGAAATCATTATTGGTCATTGCATTGACCATAATTCTGATCTTTCACTCTTATTTCAGCGTTATTATATTCATTATATAAAATGTTCTTTCTTCCTATTTTGTTCTATATTAACCTGTGTAAGTCTTGCTGCTTTTCTCTGAATTCTTCATGCTCATCATTTTTTTGCAGCTCAAATAATGATCTTTTCTGAATCATTCATCTTCCACAACTGGTTCAATTGATCAATGCTCACTTTCCCTCCAAATTCTTAGCTGCTATAAAAAAGTACTGCTATAATTATTTGGGGACATTTTTATTTTTCCTTTATCTTAAATGTCTCAGTAGTAATATCTTTGGATCAATAGATATGTACAGTTTAATGACTTTTCTAATATAATTCTAAAAAGGTTTTCTGAATGATTGAGCCAATCCATAGATCCATAAACAGATTCGTGTTCTCATCTTCCTACAACCTCTCCCCCATTTGCCATCCCATCTTTTTATGTTTCCCAATCCATTCCTTTCCCCAAGCAAAAGGGAAAAACAGATTTTGACTTTCTGATTCACAAAATCAAACATCTCTAGAATAGTTACATGATATACAAACTCTTGAAAGTGAAATAATTTACAAACACATCATTTTTACAAGGTATATGCATACTTAAATAAACATTGGTCTAAAGAGTGCACTTAAAGCATCCCTTTGAAATGTAGACCCCATGGGGTCCCAGTTATAAGGCTATAATTTTATTCCCTTTCAATTATCATGTATTTTGTTGAGATTACTCCATTGTAAAGCAAGTTAGAATGTTCTACCACTGATGCTGATCTTAATTCCTGCTTGGCAAGCCAGTGAGTAATTAGCTCCTGTTACAGAAATCTGTTTTTAAATGGATGAGGCTCATGTAACAACCATGGAGAAAAATCACACTTTCAGGGCACAGGCTATTAGTAAATTGTTCATTATTACAGTTCTCATGCATTTCTTTTGAATTTAAAGCCATATAGATGAGAAGGTCCTGAAGTTTTTCCTACCAATTTAACTGTATTATCTGCTGTCATTCTTCGAATGTAGTAATTGATCAACTCTTAGGTATTTTTTAAAAAATTAAATTTTTGCCTTATGAAAGACCTTTTCAATCAGAAACATAAAAGGAGCCATTACTCAAAGAGACACTCGGTTGGTCAAGTCCAAGTCATTTGTTAGAATTAAGGTTAAAAATACTCAAATTGCAATTTCTTTGAATTTTACTACTGATGCCCTAGTTTAATATTGATAGTGGTATAGGCATTATGAAATTATGAAACTTTTGTCCATGCAGGTATTTTTTATTTCCTATTCCATATAAATTTTAAAAATAAGCACATATATATGCATAAACATAGACATATGTCTATGTAGTAAAAAGGATGAGATTTTAAAACCTTTTATATTTGAATTCATATTTAGAACATAATGCTTGTCATACCATTAGACTTTAAAAATGACACAGGTTTTGAAAATGTTAAGCTTTTGATATATTCTCAAGATTTATCATCTGTTTTTTCCCCTTTTCCTTTACCCTTTTTAAAATTGAAAGCTTAATATGCTTTTATATTTGGTTATTGGCTTGATAGCAAATAAAAAAATACTTATTTGTGGGACAAGGTTCACAGAATAACAAAACATTCACCCTCCCATTTTCCCCATATATTTTAGGTCCCCATTGTCTCTTACCTGGCTATTATTAGCTTCCTAATATATTTTCCCTTCCTCTTCCCTCTCTCTTCTGCAACTTTTCTCAAACCTACTCTCCCAGAATTATTTCATACTATATCCCTCTGTGTATTCCATATTTAAACCAAACTGGATAACATCTCCCTTTGCCATGGATATATACGGGTCATACTCTATGAGTAGAATGCATTCACTTTTTATTTCTACTTTCAGAAACTTCATTTTCCTTCAAGACTGTTTTTTTCATGTTGATTCCACCAGATAAAATAGTCTCTCCCTTAATAAAGTTTCTTAGAGCACTTAGACTACTTTCCTCCTTTGCCCTATCAAAGCGATTTTGCATTGTTCTTATAATACTCTCAGTCAAAGGGAGGCATAGTGGAAAGAGTCCTGAATTTGAAAATCAGAAAAAAAATTGTTTCTAATCCCACTTCTGACATCATATATACAGTCATGGACAAGTCATTTTTTTAGCCTCAGTTTCTTCATCTTTCAAATGGAGATACTTTACATCACAAAACTTTAATGAGAAAAAAAATACATATATATGTATACACACACACACATATATATGCATACATATATACATATACATATATATACACATACATATATATATACATATATACATATATACATATATATATATATATATATATACACACATATATACATATACATACACATACATTCTGTTTGCATATTCTATCCTTGCTACTGAAAGTAGGGCTTTTTCTTTGAGGATAGAGATTGTGATTTAATTATTTCTGTGTCTTCTCCATGCCGCAGCATTGAACTCACATTTTGTTTGTTTATACCTGGTATTCCACCAGTGTAGGGGAACTCCCAGAGTGAAAAAATTCTTTCACAAATAAGGATTAATACTTTATCTTAATTGAGATTCTTAGAGGGTAGATTTGTCCCTGATCATATTCTCAGATCTAGCTGATTCCAAGATCAACTTGAAAGCAATATCATACAGTTGAAAAACAAAATAAAACCCAAAAAACTTCACAGGGGTTGATGGGAGGGAAGGGGCAATTAGGTTCAGCTATAGTGTGCAAAGTGCTGGGCCAGGAGTCAGGAAGACATCTTACTGAGTTCAATCAAACTCCTATTAGCTGTGTGACCCTGTTCAAGTTACTTAATCCTGTTTGCCTTAATTTCCTAACCTGTAAAACGAGCTGGAGAAGGAAATGACAAACTGCTTCAATACCTCTACTGAGAAAACCTCAAATGGGGTCACAAAGAAATAGGACTGAAAAATGACCGAACAATAACCAAAAATGAGATAATATTCATAAAGCATTTTGCCAACCTCAAGGCACTATATAAAAGCTGGCCCTTATACTTATTATAGCTATGATGATGATGATGCTCCTTAAGTATTACAAAAGGCTGAATGTTGCTAGCAAAGTTTAAGGAAATACTATTTCAAAACGCTTTTATTATGCACATGCTTTATACAAATCTCTGTCCTAATTGATGAGTATGCACAGATAAAAAGTGAGTAAGACTGCTATCAGAAAGGTTACAGTTCTCAAAAGGGATGAGATACATGTGGAACAATGAAATAACTCTAATATGACTAAATATCTATAAAATATTATGGCATTATTTAACTGGTACTATTATCCCATCGCTTCTAAAACTATTTAATTTTTATTTTACATGCAGGATGGGAAAAAATGGATTTCAATTCCCTGTGTACAGTGAAACTCCCTTCTTTTTGAAACAACAGGAAAAGAGTCACCACATTCAGCACAGTGGAACAAGGGCACAAAGTTGATTAAACGAAAACAACTCGTGATCTCCTGAGCTTTCAAAGGCAATGTAATGAGTTTCTCACAGGAAAAATAGCCACCGCATAATGTGCCCCTGGTCCTTTCACTTTTAATATGCTATTAAATTAAGTTCCTTAGGCCTTTAACCAGAAAGTTCTATCCCAAAGCTACTCAAAAGTTATGGATTATTTCCAGATGATTGTAGTAGTTGGCTGAAATGCCAATGTGTTTAAATTCCCTTTTGCCAGAGATTATAGAATTCTGAGATTCTGTAGGGAACAGCAAAATGTGTCCCTCATATGTCTTGTTTATAAAGTACTTTATAGCCCCATAGTAAGTAAAGCATGGGCCCATGCATTTTTGTAATGGTAATGGTACCTAAGTATTTATGAAAATTTAGGCGAGTGACCTCATGAACATAGTCCTCACATTCCCGTTTTTAAGACAAAGACATTGGACTAGAGCATGAGTTCTTAATCTGAATACATGACCTTGTTTGTATTAAAGAATTTTAAATATATAAATACATATATACATACATATACATATGTATATGTATGTGTATATATATATATATATGTGTGTGTGTGTGTGTATTATATGTATGTATGTATACATACACACACATACATATACATAAAACCCATATACTTTATTTTGCACATTTATTTCTGAGAATGGTCCAGAAGTTTCACCAGAGTGACAAAAAATGACTAAAAACAAGCCAAAATTAATTAGGAACTGCTGGATTAAAGTTTCTAATTTTTATGAGGTTCTGGGATTCTCTGATAATGACAATAATAGCCCAGAATCCACATGCTAGGTTACGAAATTCTTCATGTCTTCATGTCTTCAATCCAATAATTGCACGACAGTGTTATCTATGTTGAGGAGAGCAATTTGCAATAATAAATATATTAAAATATGTATATTTTTAAAGCAGCCCTTTTGTAAGAGTGGCAAGGATTTAAGGGAGAATATGCTCAATGATTGAAAAATTATGTAAAAGTGTAACATATGACTGTGATGCATTATTGATGGAATGATGACTATGAGGAAACCATTCAAACATGAAAAGACTTATGTGAATGATGCAGTGAGAAAAAAAAAAGTGGTCCAGAAAGAACAGTATTTTCAATTTCTCTGACCATATAAACAAAGCTGACTTTAAGCAGAAATTGAATTCATCAGAGACATTGGTCAACATTGGCACTAAATGTGTATTAATAATAAAAAATTCTATCTTTAAACAAATAACAAACCACTAAAAAACAAGGTTTCATATGAATTATAAACTTTCAGATAGTATATTGTTGCAGTTTCTAGTGTGACTATACTAGCATTTTATATGATGTACTGAATAGAATTTATTATTAAAAAACACACTTTGTATGACTATACATATGCAAACTATGTCAAATTGCTTACTTTCTTGATGAGGGAAGAGAAGAGAGAATAATTAGAACTCAAAAGTTTAAAAAATGGTTAAAATTGTTTTTATATGTAATTGTGAAAAAAAATTAAATTTTAAAGTCATATAGTCAAAATGCATGTATCTCTGAGATCAGCAGTCACAATGAATGATCTAGAGTATAGTGGAAAGAGTATCCATCTTTGAACATATGAACAAAATATATGCTTGACTTTTGACTTTGATTTCTAAAGCGATCTTAAATAAGACATTTCAACTTTATGACCCAGTTTCCTCATTTCATTTTTTAAAAGTAGAATATTTTATTTATTTTTTAGGTTATAGATTTACACTTTTTTTTTTTTTTTTACATATTTCCATATGAGTCATGTTGGGAGAAAGAAAATAAAAACTAAAGGGAAAAACTATGAGAAAAAAAAAGAAGTAAAAATGAGGGAAAAGGTATGTGTGGATCCACATTCACCAGATCTTTCTTTAGATGCATCCAAAGTTAATTGAGATTGTATTGGATCACTGAATTGATAAGAAGATCCAAGATTATCATAGCTGATCATCATAAAATCTTGTTATTTCTGTGTACAATGTTTTCCTGCTTCTCCTTGCTTCATTCAGCATTAGTTCATATAAATCTCTCCAGGCTTTCCTAAAATCAGTCTATTCATCATTTTTATAGAACAATAATATTCTATTACTTTTATATACCATAACTTATTCCCAAACTGATGGGTATCTATATATTTTCCAACTCTTTTCCACCACTAAAAGATCTGCTCCAAACATTTTTGTGCATGTGGGTCCTGTTTCCTCTTTTATGATCTCTTTAGGACATAAGCCCAGTAGTGGTACTGCTGGATCAAAACATATACCCAGTTTGATAGTCCTTTGGACATAACTCCAAATTGCTCTCCTGAATGATTGGATCAGTTCAAAACTCCACCAACAATGCATCAGTGTCCCAGTTTTCCAACATCTCTTCCAACATTTATCATTTTTTCCTGTCATCTTAGCCATTCTTATAAGTATGAGATGGTACCTCAGTGATTTAGAGCATTTTTCATATGACTAAAGATCTGAAAATTGTCTGTTAATATCCTTTGACTATTAATTGAGGAATGATTTCTCTTCTTAGAAATTTGAGTCAGCTTTATATATTTTAAAAATGAGGTCTTTATCAGAAATACTGACTATAAAAATTGTTCCCCAGCTTTCTGCTTCCCTTCTAATCTTGGCTGCATTGGTTTTGTTTGTGCAGTTTTTTTTTTTTTTTTTGCAGGAAATTGGTCACACAGGGTCATACAGGTAGGAAGTGTTAAGTGTCTGAGGATAGATTTGAACTCAGGTCCTCCTGACTTCAGGGCTGGTGATCAAAAACTTTTAAACTTAATGTAATAAAAATTCTCCATTTTGTATTTCATAATGTTCTCTATTTCTTGTTTGGCCATAAATTCCTCCCTTCTCCAAAAATCTGATAAGTAAACTGTCTCTTGTTCTGCTAATTTGCTTATAGTATCACCCTTTCTGCCTAACTCATGTTCCCTTTTTTATCTTATTTTGGTATGGAGTATGCGATGTAAATCTATGATAAGTTTCTTTCATACTATTTTCCAGTATTCCAAGCAATATTTGTTATATAGAGTTCTCATCCCAGAAGTTGGAATCTTTGGCGTTATCAAACAGTAAAAACCTAGTCATTGACTCCTGTGTCTTGTGTATCCAAAAGTGTTTTGTAATTGTATTCAGATAGTTCGTGAATTTGTCTTGGCAATAGATATTCAAATATTTTCTTTTGTCTAGAGTTGTTTTAAAAGAAATTTCTCTTTCTATCTCTTGCTGCGGGACTTGTTAAGTAATGTATAGAAATGGTGATGAGTTGTGGGGGGTTGTTTTATATTCTGCAACTTTGCAAAACATTTTTTGTTTCAAATAGTTTTTTGTTGTTTTCTAGAATTCTCTGAATATATGAGCATATCTGCAAATAGTGATGGTTTTATCTCTTCATTGACTTCTAATATTTTCAATTTCTTTTTATTCTCTTATTGCTAAAATCAACATTTCTAATACAAGGTTAAATAATAATCATGATAAAGGACAAATCTTTATCCTTTTGTTTCACTCCAATCTTATTGAGAATGCATCTAGCTTCTATATATAATGCTTGTTTATGGTTTTAGATAGATGCTACTAATGATTTTAAGGAAAATTCCATTGAATCCTTTGATCTGTAGTATTTTAATAAGAATGGGTGCTGTATTTTGTCAAAGCTTTTTCTATATCTATTGAGATTATCATATGATTGTTGTTAGTTTTCTTATTGATATGGTCAATTATGGTAATAGTTTTCCTGATACTGAACCAGCCTGAATTCCTGGTATAAATCCCATTGGCCATAGAGCATTATCCTGCCAATAAATTGCTGAAAGCTGTTTGCTAATATTTTATTTAAAAATTTTGCATCAATATTCATTAGGGATTAGCCTGTAATTTTCTTTCTCTGTTTTGGCTCTTCCGTTTAATCTATTAGTACAGTATTTGTGTCATAAAAGGAATTTGGCAGGACTCTGTCTTCACCTATTTTTCCAAATAGTTTATCTAGTACTGAAATTAATTGTTTCTTTAAATGTTTCATAGAAGTCATTTTTAAATCCAACTGGCCCTGAAGATTTTTTTCTTAGGGAGTTCATTTATGGCTTGTTCAATTTCTTTTTATTTCCTCTTTGGTTAATTTGAGTAATTAAATTTACATTTTTTATATTCTTTTTTTTTTTTTTTTGGCTGAGGCAATTGAGTTTAAATGACTTGCCCTGGTTCAGGCAGCTAGGAAATGTTAAGTGTCTGAGTCCAAATTTGAATTCAGATCCTCCTGACTTCAGGACTAGTGCTTTATCAGTTGTACCACCTAGCTGTCCAGATATTCATCCATTTTAAATAGATTGACAGATTTGTTGGAATACAGTTGGAGTGGGGAGTGGGGGGGAAGAAGGGAGGTGGGGAAGGGAAAGAGATGGAGAAATGAGGGAGAAGGAAGAAGGGAAACATGATGTTCCAGGCTCTCCAATCCTTTATTGTGGAAGCTTCCAGATTCTGGATAATTCTGACTGTGGCTCCTCAATACTTGACTTTTTTTCTGGCAGCCTGCAGGATTTTTCCTTGTCATTATAGATCTGGAGTTTTGCAACAATGTTTCTTGGAGTTTTCTTCATGGAATCTCTTTCCAGAAGTTATAGATTTGATTCTTTCAATGACTATTTTGCTCTGTAGTATATCAGGGCTGTTTTCATTGAGGATCTCTGGAAGCATGCTATATTTTTTTGATTATGTCTTCAGATAGTTCAATAATTTTAAAATTGTCTCTCCTGGATCTATTTTCCAGGTCAGCTGTTTTTCCAATGAGGTATTTTACATTGTCTTCTATTTTTTCTTTCTTTTTAGTTTGATTGAGTCTTGATGTCTCATAAAATCATTAGTTCTATTTGCTCAGTTCTAGTTTTCTTCAGTTAGCTTTGTATCTCCTTTTCCATTTGATTAATTCTACTTTTAAAGGTGTTATTGGCTTCAGTAGATTTTTTTTTATTTGACCAATTGTTTTTTTTTAAGAACTTGATTTCCTTTTCTAAGCTGTTGACTTTCTCTTGCATACCTTTCATCTCTTTTCCCAATTTTTCTTCTACTTGTAGATTGTACCTTTCTGTGATTAAGGTTCTTTTATTTTTCTTGCTCATTTTTTTACTTTCCTTTATTTTTTAACTATTTCATTACTTTTAAAGTTGAGTTCAGGTCCTAGGAAACAGGGGGCATTGTTCTAAACTTGTTGTGCAGGTTTTAGCCTTGACTTTGAGGACAGAGACCCCTCTTATTTGGTGTCTAATTCATAGCACTGGAATAGACATCCTGCCTGTTGTTGTCTGGTTTCCCAGGCTGTCCCTTTATCTTCTGAAATGGAACTGGAGACTGCCCCATTGATCTGTCTTGCTACTGTTTTATTGAGTCAGGACAGGCTCTTGGGTGCTGATCTGCTGTGATTAGGATCCTCCCACTAGCTTTCCCATACATCATTTGAACTGGGTTGTTTGTCTCCTTTTATCCCAGTGAGATTGACAATTCTTGAAATCGTTCCAGTCTAAGTTGACCTGAAAAATTGTTTCATTTCATTTTTTCTTGGACTCTGTAGCTCTAGACTGTGTTCACAGGTTTGGTTCCATGTGGCTTTTGAGGGAAACTGGGGGAGCTCAAGCAGCTTCCTGGCTTCACTCTGCCATCTTGGCTTCAAGTTCCCTCATTTTAAAACAAGGAGGCTTCACTTGATGGCATCTGAAGTCCTTCCAGTTCTATCATTCTGTGATTTTTTTTTTCCTTAACCATAGATTTTGTACCTGGAAGAGGCCTTAAGGATTAAATAAACCCAACAAATATGCATTGAGATTCAGGAGTTAGTCTATGAGAACCCAAAGCAATTGATAAAATCTTTGCCCTTATGAACTTATGTTCTGTTCAGGGCAGAGGAAAACATGTCTTGCTGGGGCAAAGGTTCGGTGATGTCCACCTACTCCCCATACCTCTTGAAGCCCAGTTTTCATGAAATCAGGAATCTAATTGCCTTGACTGAGTGACTAACTAGATTAAGGTAGGAGATCTGATATTTTTTGGTAAGAGCTTGCTAATGTTGAAAAATCAATTATTTCCAATTCCTCCATCTCTTCTTCTTCAAAGTTGCGATTAAGTGACTTTCTAAGGATCACACAGCTAAGGTCAAGTGTCTGAGGCCACATTTGAACTCGGTTCTTCTGGACTCCAGGGCTGGCACTTGATCCACTGTTCCACTTAGCTGCTCCTCTCAATTTCTTTTTGAAGAAAGAAAAGCATCAACCTTTATACATACATGCATATAAAAATATGTAGATATATGTGTGTTCATATACACACACATGTATGTTTTATGCTTTTTCCCACCCATATGCTCAATTACATTGTAAAAAAAATTAAACAAAACTCCTACCTACCTCTTCACAAATAGGCTTTGTTCTTTAGTCCTGTCTTCTTTCCCTCTTTCCTCCTGACAGACATTCCTAGAAGGTAGAAGCTGCCTGGGAAAACCAATTAACTTTGCTTCTAAGCAGAGCAGGCATTTCCCAAACAAAAAACACTCACCTCCTGAAATGATACAGCGCAGTTGGTGGGGAGGGAGGTGGAGCTTTTATTGTAATGGGCGATTAGCACAGCTGGCCAAGGTAGGGGCAGAGTGACTATACTGCTGGGGGCAGAGTTCCAGCTACAGGTGCAGCCAGTCCAAGATTTTTTTTTTTTAAGACCTACTCCCACAGAATAATCTGTCCTTAATCTAGTTCTGCCTGAAGGCTCATGTACAAAGCTTTCACTTCCATTAAAACAAAAATCAAAATCATTTCATGCATGTAGAAAACAATTTTGCAATCTTGTTCTGTGTACATATAAATAAAAATGTATAAACTGCTTTCAAACACTTTACCACAGAAAATAGTACCACCCAATAGAGAAAGCTCCTTAGGCTTTTAGAAAGCAAGGGTACTGAGCCCAGATATCCAGATGTAAGAAGCTGGCAGTAAGATACTAAAGCAATGTACATAGCTTTTTTTTAATTGATTTTTGCTCAACATAGTAAGAGAAACAATTTTAGGTTATTTTTCAAAATTTTTTAACTTCAAGAATCCTAAAGCAAATGGGAATTTTCATATATGAAGCAGAACAAAGAGAGACAATTGCCCACAAAACTGGGATCATGTATAGCATTTTTTGCTTATATGTAGTCAATCATTCAACTAGCATTTATCAAGTCTGGTATGTGCCTGACACTGTACTAAGCCCTGAAGATACAATTTATCTTTTCTCAAAAAATTCAGTCTAATACCAGTTCCACATGTAACTTTCAAAGCTGTGGACTAAGGATTATTTAGCAAGAAGAAGCATAGCAAAGTTGATAGGAAGACATTAAGAGTTGGATTCAAGTCCTTTGTCTAATATGTAGAGAACTTTGACAAGTCATTTAACCTCTGCCCCCAGATAACTTTCCACAACTATATTAATTATGCACATTAGCAGATAAAGTTTCTCTCTAGGACAAAATTTTCATTGAACACAATATTTCTCAAGGTCCTCAGTTTACTCCTCTGATCTGGCAAATTTAAACATGATTCCAATCAAGTATATAAGAAATGCTGAAGTCATTGAGCATGTCCTACAGATGTCAGTAGTCCCACAATATGGGATTAGACTGCATAATGCCCATGCATATAATGGATTTCTAAGTTTATTTACAGTTTACTTCCTAATCCTGAACATCAGTCACTAGAGGCTTTTTGCAAATGCTTTGAAAGATAAAATTCCCAGAGGTCTTTTCCTTGTAAATTTATAGCACTGATATTTTTAAGAATTTTGTGTTGTTTTGCTTTTTTTTTGACCTATTTGGTAACAGTTAAAATATCCTTTAGCTGTGTCTCTGTGGTTTCAAGAGTACAAAAGGCTGCAGATAATTCTATACTTTTTTTTGAGTGGCAACTTTGGGAAATCTTCAACTAGATTCATTTCCTCTTGTTAATCTGGCACTTTGATATTCTACATTCATGCTGGTGGAAGAAAGGCCTGCTTATCCATGAAGTAGTTGGTATAAATTAAAAGAATCTGTAGTGGCTACTGCTAATAAATACTTTCTGATGGGGCTTAAGTTGGTGGTACAATTGTTTGACTGCATTAGGGAATATAAATTATTATTTCCCCCAAAGTAAGGACACCTTATCATAGTGTTCTCAAATATGTGACTATCACAATCTCTTTTTTTCTGTTTATGGTTTATTTTATCTAATTTTTAGTTTACTGGATTAAGATCTAATTTTTTTTTCAGTATCTTGATGCCTAAATAGATTGGTGATTTCACTAGGGTGGTACTTTTTCCAATAATGTAACTCTTGACTCCTTCATGCCTTCTGATCATATTCCATTTTTGTTCATGTTTTCCCATTTATTATCTGTCATAATTCTATTCCATTCTATAGCCATTGTCTTATTCTTAAGAGATATATTGTCATGTACATCTCGTGAGGTACAAATCTAGCACAATGGGAAACCTATCATCTCTCACTTTCAATAATGAACAAACAACTTTCTTGCTCATAACTTCCATTATGATTTTTTTTCTTGGCTTCTTACATACAAGTGATAGGAAATAACTCAGCTTACCATGACATCTACCACCCACCCCATGAGACATTTTTATAAGGTTTTTTTTGGCTTGTTTGTAAACTTGTTCCTTTGAATTTATGATATATTTTAGTCATATACCATCCCCAAACAAATATCATTGTTAAAGCTGTGGGCTTTGGGAATAGAAGGAAATTGATAATCTTTGAAAACAATGAGAAATACATGTGTTATTCATTAAAACATGATTTACTTAGTAACATTATGGTTAGGAAATTGAAATGTAATCGGAGTACCAGGTCATGGCCCTGAGATTAATAAAAACACAGAAACATCTATTTTCTCACTCCGGCAGCCATCTTACTCTATCACAACCAATTGAATAAGTCATATTCATTGTTCTTATCTGTTGTTTCAAGCTTCAGGTACATGTCTGACTTAGTGAATTTTAAAGGGCATTTGTCATGTTGTAGGGGTATCTAGGAGGAAGGGTTTTCCATTTCTTCATGAAATACTAAAAATTATACTCAATATATGAATTTATCTACTTATTTATTACATTGGATACTGCCATACTTTGCCTTGTCATATATATTATATCATTTTTGCTCTTAAAAATTAAATAAAGCTCTATGGAAATAATAAGTAGACTTCCGGCCAAGATGGCGGAGAGGAAATACACTTCTGTGTAACCTCCGTGTTTTTCTCTCACTATTCATTTCATTTCATGCCTCTGAATTAATGCTCGACTGAAAAAAAACCATACAATTACTTACCAAGAGAAACCATCCTTGAGACTCGTCAAGAAAGGTCTGTTTTTGCGCGAGGGCGGGGACGGTATTTGGAAGCAGTCTGCGGGCAGCAGCTGCAACCAGAGCACAGATAGCAGCTCAGAACCGGGTAGAGCGGAGAGGGGGTGGGGCACGATCGCAGCCGTCTCTGCGGGGAGAGCTTTGCTATAGGAGCAAGTCAGCAGCCCAGCAGAGAAGCTAAAAACACCGGGGGTGAAGAATACAACCCCAAACAGCTGGAGTCTCTCGGGACCTGGCCACCCCTCCCCCACAGTGTCTCAGAGCGCAGGCGCCATAGCACAGTAGGACCCGTGCCTCACGAATACCCTGCCCCTCCCCCAAAGAAAGCAGCCTCCATTCAAGGGGTTTTTTTCCTTCTGTTTCTTTGATAGTTTGTCTTTGATAAATAGACAGAATGAGCAAGAAACTGAAAAAGAATTTAACCCTGGACAGCTTTTATATAGATAAAGAGCAGACTCCAAACCCTGAGGAGACTAAAAACAAACAGTCCCCAGGTGAATCCCCGAAGGAGGAGACCTTATGTCCCTCAGCACAGATGAATCTCATGGAGGAAATTAAAAAGGCTCTCACAAGGGAGCTAGAAGAAAAATGGGAAAAGGAGAGGGAGGCTTGGCAAAAGAGCCTGGAGAAGTCAGTTAAAGAGAGAGTGGATAAAGAAACCAAATCCTTGAAAAATAGGATTGGTGAACTGGAAAACAAAATTGGCGAAATGGAAAAAAATTCCACAGAACAAAAGAACTCAATTGGACAATTAGAAAAAGATCTTTAAAAAGTGAGTGAAGAAAATACCTCACTGAAAATCAGGGTCGAACAATTGGAATTGAATGACTCGAGGAGACAAGAAGAATCAGTCAAGCAAATCCAAAAAAATCAAACAATGGAAAAGGATGTGAAATACCTTCTGGGGAAGACAACAGACCTGGAAAACAGATCCAGGAGAGACAACCTGAGAATCATCGGACTTCCAGAAAAGTATGATGAAAAAAAAAGCCTGGACACTATTTTCCAGGAAATTATCAAAGAGAATTGCCCAGAAGTCATAGAAACAGAAGGTAAAATAGACATTGAAAGAATTCATCGATCCCCTACTGAAAGGGATCCTAAAATCAAAACACCAAGGAATATAGTGGCCAAATGCCAGAACCCTCAGATGAAAGAAAAAATATTGCAAGCGGCTAGAAAAACCCAATTCAAGTATCAAGGAGCCACAATAAGGATCACCCAGGATCTGGCAGCATCCACATTAAAGGATCGAAGGGCCTGGAATATGATATTCCGAAAGGCTAAGGAACTTGGTATGCAACCAAAAATAACTTACCCAGCAAGATTGAGCATCTTTTTCCAGGGAAGAAGATGGACATTCAACGAAATAAGCGAATTTCATCTATTTCTGATGAAAAAGCCAGAACTTAACAAAAAATTTGATCTACAAGCACAGAACTCAAGAGAAATCTAAAAAGGTAAAGATTAATCTTGGGAACTATATTTCGGCTGTAAAGATGTATAAAGAATACATGTATACCTTGTTCTAGAAACTAGTTGTGGAAAGGACATTGTACTAGAAAAAAGGGAAAGTGGGGGTACTACATTTCATGAAGAGGCAAAGAAAACCTAGTATATCTGAGAGAAAGAATGGAGAGGGATGAAAATAGTGAGTATTTTACTGCTTTCAGAATTGGCATTAAGAGAAGAATTTTAGACATATTCAATCTATGGTGAAACTTCTCCCACCTCAGTGAAAAGTGAGAAGGGAAAAGTGAAAAAGGAAGGAATAAGCTAAGTGGAAGGGAATACGGTAACTGGGAGGGAAAGGGGCAAGTTGGGGGGGGGGACTCTAAGGAAGGGGGAGGGATACTGAAAAAGGGAGGGCTGTGAGAAGCAAGGGGAGCTCACAAGCTTAATACTGGGAAGGGGGGTAAGGGAGTAAGAAGGAAGAAAAGCATAAACCGGGGTTAACAAGATGGCAAGTAATACAGAATTGGTCATTTTAACCATAAATGTGAATGGGGTAAACTCCTCTATAAAGAGGAAGCGGTTAGCAGAATGGATTAAAAGCCAGAATCCTACAATATGTTGTATACAGGAAACACACCTGAAGCGGGGTGATACATGCAGGTTAAAGGTAAAAGGTTGGAGCAAAATCTACTATGCTTCAGGTGAAGCCAAAAAAGCAGGGGTAGCCATCCTGATCTCAGATCAAGCTAAAGCAAAAATTGATCTAATCAAAAGAGATAAGGAAGGGCACTATATCTTGCTAAAGGGTAGAATGAATAATGAAGAAGTATCTATATTAAATATATATGCACCAAGTAGTGTAGCATCTAAATTCTTAAAAGAGAAATTAAGAGAGCTGCAAGAAGAAATAGACAGTAAAACTATAATAGTGGGAGATCTTAACCTTGCACTCTCAGAATTAGATAAATCAAACCACAAAATAAATAAGAAAGAAATCAAAGAGATAAATAGAATACTAGAAAAATTAGATATGATAGATCTCTGGAGAAAATGAAATGGGGACAGAAAGGAGTACACCTTCTTTTCAGCAGTTCATGGAACTTATACAAAAATTGATCATATATTAGGACATAAAAACCTCAAACTCAAATGCAGTAAGGCAGAAATAGTGAATGCATCCTTTTCAGACCATGATGCATTGAAAATTACATTCAATAAAAAGCCACAGGAAAGTAGACCAAAAAATAATTGGAAACTAAATAATCTCATACTAAAGAATGATTGGGTGAAACAACAAATTATAGACATAATTAATAACTTCATCCAAGAAAATGATAATAATGAGACATCATACCAAAATGTATGGGATGCAGCCAAAGCGGTAATAAGGGGAAATCTCATATCTCTAGAGGCCTATTTGTATAAAATAGAGAAAGAGAAGGTCAATGAATTGGGCTTGCAACTAAAAATGCTAGAAAAGGAACAAATTAAAAACCCGCAATCAAACACTAAACTCGAAATTCAAAAAATAAAAGGAGAGATCAATAAAATTGAAAGTAAAAAAACTATTGAATTGATTAATAAAACTAAGAGTTGGTTCTATGAAAAAACCAACAAAATAGACAAACCCTTAGTAAATCTGATTAAAAAAAGGAAAGAGGAAAATCAAATTGTTAGTCTTAAAAATGAAAAGGGAGAACTCACCACTAACGAAGAGGAAATTAGAGCAATAATTAGGAGTTACTTTGCCCAACTTTACGCCAATAAATTCGACAACTTAAATGAAATAGAAGAATACCTCCAAAAATATAGCTTACCTAAACTAACAGAGGAAGAAGTAAATATCCTAAACACTCCTATCTCAGAAAAAGAAATAGAACAAACTATCAATCAACTCCCTAAGAAAAAAACCCCAGGACCAGATGGATTTACATCTGAATTCTATCAAACATTTAAAGATCAATTAACTCCAATGCTAAATAAACTATTTGAAGAAGTAGGGATTGAAGGAGTCCTACCAAACTCCTTTTATGACACAGATAAGGTACTGATACCTAAACCAGGTAGGCTGAAAACAGAGAAAGAAAATTATAGACCAATCTCCCTAATGAATATTGATGCTAAAATCTTAAATAAAATATTAGCAAAAAGATTACAGAAAATCATCCCCAGGATAATACACTATGACCAAGTAGGATTTATACCAGGAATGCAGGGCTGGTTCAATATTAGGAAAACTATTAACATAATTGACTATATCAACAACCAACCAAACAAAAACCATATGATCATTTCAATAGATGCAGAAAAAGCATTTGATAAAATCCAACAGCCATTCCTAATAAAAACACTTGAGAGCATAGGAATAAAAGGACTTTTCCTTAAAATAGTTAGGAGCATATATTTTAAACCTTCAGTAAGCATCATATGCAATGGGGAAAAACTGGAACCTTTCCCGGTAAGATCTGGAGTGAAGCAAGGTTGCCCACTATCACCATTATTATTCAATATTGTATTAGAAACACTGGCCTCTGCAATAAGAGTCGAGAAAGAGATTAAAGGAATTAGAGTAGGCAATGAGGAAACCAAACTATCACTCTTTGCAGATGATATGATGGTATACTTAGAAAACCCCAGAGATTCTACTAAAAAGCTATTAGAAATAATTCATAATTAGCAAAGTAGCAGGATACAAAATAAATCCCCATAAATCCTCAGCATTCTTATACACCACCAACAAAATCCAAGAGCAAGAGATACAAAGAGAAATTCCATTCAAAATAACTGTTGATAGCATAAAATATTTGGGAATCTACTTACCAAAGGAAAGTCAGGAATTATATGAGCAAAATTACAAAAAAGTTTTCACACAAATAAAGTCAGACTTAAATAATTGGAAAAATATTAAGTGCTCTTGGATAGGCCGAGCGAATATAATAAAGATGACAGTACTCCCTAAACTAATCTATTTATTTAGTGCTATACCAATCAGACTTCCAAGAAAATATTTTAATGATTTAGAAAAAATATCAACAAAATTCATATGGAACAATAAAAAGTCGAGAATCTCAAGGGAATTAATGAAAAAAAAATCAAATGAAGGTGGTCTAGCTGTACCTGATCTAAAATTATATTATAAAGCAGCAGTCACCAAAACCATCTGGTATTGGCTTAGAAATAGATTAGTTGATCAGTGGAAAAGGTTAGGTTCACAAGACAGAATAGTCAACTATAGCAATCTAGTGTTTGACAAACCCAAAGATTCTAAATTTTGGGATAAGATTTCATTTTTTGATAAAAACTGCTGGGATAACTGGAAATTAGTATGGCAGAAATTAGGCAAGGACCCACACTTAACACCACATACCAAGATAAGATCAAAATGGGTCCATGACCTAGGCATAAAGAACGAGATTATAAATAAATTAGAGGAACATAGGATAGTTTATCTCTCAGACTTGTGGAGGAGAAAGAAATTTGTGACCAAAGATGAACTAGAGACCATTACCAATCACAAAATAGAAAATTTTGATTATATCAAATTAAAAAGCCTTTGTACAAACAGAACGAATGCAAACAAGATTAGTAGGGAAGTAACAAACTGGGAAAACATCTTTACAATTAAAGGTTCTGATAAAGGCCTCATTTCCAAAATATATAGAGAACTGACTCAAATTTATAAAAAATCAAGCCATTCTCCAATTGATAAATGGTCAAAGGATATGAACAGACAATTTTCAGATGAAGAAATTGAAACTATTACCACTCACATGAAAGAGTGTTCCAAATCACTATTGATCAGAGAAATGCAAATTAAGACAACTCTGAGATATCACTACACACCTGTCAGATTGGCTAAGATGACAGGAAAAAACAATGATGAATGTTGGAGGAGATGCGGGAAAACGGGGACATTGATGCATTGTTGGTGGAGTTGTGAACGAATCCAGCCATTCTGGAGAGCGATCTGGAATTATGCCCAAAAAGTTATCAAACTGTGCATACCCTTTGATCCAGCAGTGTTTCTATTGGGCTTATACCCCAAAGAGATACTAAAAAAGGGAAGGGGACCTGTATGTGCCAAAATGTTTGTAGCAGCCCTGTTTGTAGTGGCCAGAAACTGGAAAATGAATGGATGCCCATCATTTGGAGAATGGCTGGGTAAATTGTGGTATATGAATGTTATGGAATATTATTGCTCTGTAAGGAATGACCAGCAGGATGAATACAGAGAGGCTTGGAGAGACCTACATGGACTGATGCTAAGTGAGATGAGCAGAACCAGGAGATCATTATACACTTCGACAACGATATTGTATGAGGATGTATTCTGATGGAAGTGGATTTCTCTGACAAAGAGACTTAACTGAGTTTCATTGGAGAAATGATGGACAGAAACAGCTACACCCAAAGAAGGAATACTGGGAAATGAATGTGAACTATTTGCATTTTTGATTTTCTTCCCGAGTTATTTTTACCTTCTGAATCCAATTCTCCCTGTGCAACAAGAGAACTGTTCGGTTCTGCAAATATGTATTGTATCTAGGATATACTGCAACATGTTTAGCATGTATGGGACTGCTTGCCATCCTGGCGGGGGGGGGGGGGGGAGGAGGGAGGGAGGGGAAAAAATGAAACATAAGTGATTGCAAGGGATAATGTCGTGTAGAAATTATCCTGGCATGGATTCTGTCAATGCGAAGTTATTATTAAATAAAATAAAATTTATTAAAAAAAAAAAAAAGAAAGAAATAATAAGTAGTCTGTTCACAGAGGACCAACCTTGAAATCTCTGATTTATTTTAAGTCATGCATTTCATCTTTGATACCATCAAGGAAACAACTGTGCAACATTTGTTAAAAAAAAGTGTGTGTGTGTGTGTGTGTGTGGTGTGTGTGTGTGTGTGTATAAAAGAGCTCAAATATAAATTGTGTCATGGCTGAAAATTGAAGGAAAACATTATTCCCTTTTGGAAAACATAATAGTGAGGACATGGTAAATAAGGATGTGATTGTGTCTATGGAGGTCTCCCGAAAATTCAAACATCAGCGCTTATAGAAAGCTACTAATGTAAACCCCAGTGGAGACATGAAGTAGGGTGAATAGTGGGGGTTTTTTAAAAGTTGTTTTACTAATTTTTTTGTCCTAGAACATTCACGAAATACAGCTCCCAAAACAATTTTTCCAGTTGTTTTGTTGTCCAAGTTAGAGTTGTTTAGAGTGAAAAATCTCTGAGGCAGTGCAACAAACATGTAAGAAAAGTTTTTCTATTGTGGTTCTGAATGCTTCCTGTCATTCTGAAGGGAGAGAGGGAGAAAAAAAAAACTCTTTAAAAAGTACAGAGCAGAATATTCCTTTGGACCAGGTTGTGTTCTCCATCTAATTCCCAAAAGTTTTCATAGCATCTGGAAATCTCGAGAAATAGCAAAACAGAGAAAATGTAAACTCACTAGAATATTACAGTTAGTAGTTGAATAGTTAAGACACACAATAGTGTGCCAGCTGGCTGCTTCATGTGAGCTCTGAATAGTATGTGGTCTGTCTTAGTCTTATACAAATCTGTTCCAATATATTGGAATTATTTGTTTTTAATACTTCTGTCTCCTTCTTCCTACATTATATCCCCAGCAGGAAAGATAAAGCCTGCTATGGTAGATAGAATGCTGACCTAGTACTAAGTTCAAATCTTGCCTTTAACTAATACTGGCTTTGGGACCCTCAAGTAATTACTTAATCTCTTAGTATTCTAGTTAGCTCTAAGATTACAGATCATAAAATGCAGGGGGAAAATGTCATTCAGTATTAATAGAGGAAATTCTTCTATAATGATGAAATCAAAGGAAAAGAAAAACCCCAACTCCTATATACTAATCTCTGAATGTTGATTCTGTTAAAGGATGGGCAAATACTGTCAGCCCCTTCTAAATCTAGCCCCTTGAGGCAAAGTCCTGGTTATTCTGCTTTGTTATGACTGCCTACACTTTCTATAAATTGCTTGTCTTTTGGGCTATTGTCATCCAGGTATTAAGCATTTGGGATTAAATCTGCTTTCCCCTCACAGGATAAAAGGAAGTTCATCCAGCTGTGAAGATCTTCTTGATCTGAGTCAACATAGAATTGAAATTGGTTTTCTATAGCTCTTGTGCAGAGAGGGATGAACAAGTCAAGACATCTAAACACCACCACTCCCTCCTTACTAATTTAAAAGATAATCAAAATGTCTGAAACACAGTGGGAAATCTATCATAAATATGGCTTTGGATTTAGCTCAATTTACTTGGAAACCGGAAAGGCGGCCAGCCCCACTCTACAAGTGAAATCTTGAATGGGGTAGACATCTTGAGATGAGTCAGAAGTAATAAAATGGTTTTAGTCGGCGTGGCCAGCTCAGTGTCCCTAACATATGTTTGTGGAGATTAAAGGAAGCAGATATGCATACACTGGACAAATGTTGATTAAAGGGTAGACTTCATAACAGTCTGCAAATGCTTGAAGGCTGTAATCACAGAGGAGGGGACAGGAAGCCCTGAGCATGGCACGGAATGCTACAAATGGGAGCCATCTGATAAAGGGGAATAGGGTGAAACTCAAATGAATGACAGGGGAAATTACTCAGTGGTCAGAACTTTGCTAATGCCAGACTCCCAGAGGAAATTGTCTCCCCAGGGAATGGGAAGTTCTTAGATCGCATTAAATTTGAAAAAAGCTAAGTATTTTGTGGGTCATACTTTGTATTCAAAGATGACTTTGCTGATGGCTGTCTCTACTTGCCACCAATCCTTCAATTCTCCTAGAGGAAAGTTTAGTTCAATTCAATAGCCGATTATTAAAGATCAGTATGGTGTGTACTAGTGAATCTGGTGTCAAAGGGCCTGAATGTGACGTTGTGTCATTTCTTTGTGTCTCAGTTTCCTTTGTTGTAAAATGAGGGGATAGGCTATCCCTTCCATTTATCTATGATCTAAAATCCTCTAGATTTTTATCTGTTTTACTTTAAACAGATTACTTAGTCTCTCTTGATTTTAATTTCTTCCTCTGGAACATGAGAAGGCTTGACTAGATGAGGTACGAGGTCTCTTTTAGCTCTAGTTCTATGATACCAAGAGTCAAACACTAGGATACTAAGATATGTTAAAAAAAAATAATTTCTTCTCTTAAGAAATTTATCTTTTCCAAAATAACTCCAGTTTTCCATAATATATCCAGTGTATTTTTTTTCTGGGAATTCAGTAAATAATCTATCATCTAGTCTTTTTAACACCAAGGTCAGAACTTTTCCAGCAAAGATAAACCTTACATGTTCAACACAAATTAGTCACTATTATTCAGCACCTACTTTGTGCTGAGTATTCTCTTGGATATGGTAGAAAATATATGTAACTGAAAGTTGAGGAGCTCTTAACCACAAAGAACAAAGGATTTAAACCCTAGTTAGGCATTTCTTGGGCTTAAAGACATAGAATCATTTGCATTTTTAAATCATTATAGTGCTGAAATATACATGTATAACAAAATTAAAATTTTATAAAGAAAAATTATGAAGACATGGTTTGTATTAAAATAAATTATATGTGTGTGTGCATATTTAAAAAATGAATAGTAGTTTAGGAGAGTTCCCAGAGTGTAACTGAGATGGGATGGAATGTAGGGAAAGAAATAAGTTACATGATACTGAGTAGAATTGCATGCTAGTATGAAGTTAATCACAAAATTAGGATACTGCTAGTGCTACTTTTATTATGAGTAATTGGAAACGTGTTTCACTTACTTGAGACATATTGGAATAGAACTTGGTATTTAGTTAACTGTACCTACTTCAAAGTACTAGGACCTAGTCCAGCTCCTGCTCCTGCTTGCCTAATTGCTACTTGGTGAACTGGTCTCCATTTTCTTCTGTTTTAAAGTTTGTTTAATTACTGTGTACATTTATAATGTATTTTATCTCCAGATAGAGATAAGCTAACTGTTTTTGCATTCTGATGACTATTTCCATAAATGAATGGGTTAAAAAGAGGAAACAGGGTAAAGGAAGACTTCTTCCCTTGTCTGAAGATTGGCTATAATTAATTTTCTGAAATCTCAGGGATTAAAATACATTAAGAATCAATGAGACCAACTGTCCTAAATGCTAAAGAAGAATGAAACAAACAAAAACAATGTAGACCTGAATTAATTTCTCTGGAAATAAAAAAAGGAATTTTGTTTAATAATCTTTGCCATCAAGGAATTTACAATCTAAATGAATAGACAGAATTAATACACATAAATTAATCCATCAGTCAATTAGCATTTCTGGATCAAACATTTTGCTAGGATTCTAGGCAGCAATGGTCATACGACCATAAATGACCATGCGTGCAAAATTGTTTGGAAAAATCCAATTTTTTTATGAGCTGGGCCTGATTCAGTCTGATCTTCTGGTACTTGAGGCGAAATGAAACAAAACATTTTTGGTCATACAATAGTTAACTTTACTTGAAGAATACTCAAAAACCAATGTAACAAATATCTTTAGTAGATATGGTTTGATTATACTCTGCTTAGCAGAGGAAACTGTGGTATGTCACTTGGCTGTAAGCCATTCACCGAATCTGTAGCCCACATGCATGAGTTTAGGAAACCACATTTAGATGGAGCATTAGTCCACAGGGCTAATCAAAATTTCAGTATAGTTTCTTTTATTTTTAATTGATTTTTGTTGGTTTATTTTTTAAAGTAGCTTACATTTCTCACTATATCCTTCTCTCTCCCCTCTCCCAGAAAAATAAAAAGAAATTAGAGAGGATAGAAAAAATCATCAAAGCTTAGCAATGTTTTGGGAAAAAATTTGACAAAATATGCAATGTTATATAACTGTAAACTTCATAACTCTGAAGAGAGATGAGGAAGATATTTTCTAATACCCATTCTTTGAAGACATGCTTGTCTATTGTAATTCTGCAATATTCATGTGAAATTGTTTTATGATTGCTGTTTCTTTTTATATTGTAGTTATTGTACATAATTATTTTCTAACCTGGTTTATTTGATTTAACATCACTTCATATAAATTGTTACATGCTTCATTATATTTTTATATTTGCCATTAATTACAACAGTACAGAAAAATTTTATACCATATTCATGTGCTACAATTTGTTATTTTTTTAAATATGTTTTTAAAGGCAGAGCCAAGATCGTACAGTAAAGGCTAGGAATTAACTACTTTCCCTAAATACCTTTAAATAAGGACTCTAAGCAAGTTCTACAACAGCAGAATCCACAAAAAGATGGAATGAAACAATTTTCTAGCCCAAGACAACTTAGAAAGTCAGCAGGAAAAGTCTATTGCACCAAGGTAAAAGTAGAACACAGCCCTACACAGTCCATGCCAACATAACCCTGGTATCAGAAAACCAAAAGCAGACCTTGGGAGTCACTGAATCAGCAGTAGCAGCAACTGTTTCTGAAGTTGTCAGCCCATAAATAGTAAGGGAATCCAACAACAAGTCAGGAGATTAAACTTTTGCTAACACTGAGGCAGAAGTCTGTTGATCTGCCCATATTGGATACAGGTCAGAATTTTGGTTCTCAGTTCCAAGGTAAGGAAGAATACTAGCACAGAAGAGAACTTGTGGTCACAGTGGATCATAAATGTTCTACAGTTTCAGGACAGAAAATAATGCTTCTAATTGCTCAGAGGTCTGAACATAGGTTGGGAGAGGAGTAAACACTTCTCCTTAAATCATGCTAGGAACTGCAGACTTACAGGTCCCTCAAAGGATTTCTGAAAACAGCTGCACGAAATCATTGAAGTTTGAGACAATGCATCCCTGACCCCAGAAACAGAGAGCCATACTTTAACAAAAAGGTAAAAGTAATAAGCTAGGGAAAATGAGCAAACAACAGGAAAAAAAATGACTACAAAAAGTTATTATGGTTACAAGGAAGTTTAAGCATACACTCAGAAGAAGATAACAAAGCCAAAGCTCCTACATCCAAAGCTTCCAAGAAAAATATGAGTTAATCTCAGACCATGGAGGAACTCATGATTTTGAAAATCAAGTTAGAGAGACAAAATTGAGAAGAGACATGTGAGTGATAGAAAAAACTCATGAAAAACAAGTCAACAGCTTGGTAAAGAAGATACAAAAAAATTACTGAAGAAAATAACACCTTAAAAACAGATTAGGCCAAATGATAAAGTACAAAAAACAATAAGAAAAGAATGCCTTAAAAAATTGGCCAAATGAAAAGATAGACACAAAATTTCCCTGAAGAAAAAATATCTTTAAAAAGTAAAATCTGCCAAATAACAAAGGTAATACAAAAGCTCACAGAAGGAAATAATTCCTTATAATTTAGAATTGAGCAAATGGAAGCTTATAACTTTATGAGAAATGAAGAAATAATAAACCACAACAAAAAAAGAAAAACATAAAAGACATTGTGAAATATCTCTTTGGAAAAATAACTGACCCAGAAAATAGATCGAGGAGAAATAATGTTTAAAATTAGTGTACTACCTGAAAGTTGTGACCCCCCAAAAATGTCTAGACATCATCTTTCAAGAAGTATTCAAAATGATTAATAGTGAAATGAGCAGAACCAAAAGAATATTGCACATAGTAACAATATTATGTGATGATTAACTTTGATGGACTTGGCTTTTTGATTCACAGCATTTCCAATAATAGACTGGTGATGGAAAATGCCATCTATATCCAGAGAAAGAACTGTGGAGACTGAAATTGGATTAAAGCAGAGTATTTTCAGAGAGAGAGAGAGAGATTATCAGGGAAAATTTCCATGATATTCTAGAAGCAGAGGGCAAAATAGAAATTGAAGGAATCCATTGATCACCTATTGATAGAGATCCCAAAAATGAAAACTTCCAGAAATATTAAAGCAAAATTCCAGAGCTCCCAATAGAAGGAGAAAATATTGCAAGCTCCTAAAATGAAACAATTCAAGTATCACCAAGTCATAGTCAGGGTAACACAAGATCTAGTAGCTTCTAGATGATTAGGGTGCTTGAAAGATATTTTGAAGAGCAAAGGAGGGAAGATTACAATTAAGAATCACCTTCCCAGCAAAAGTGAATGCAGTTCTTCAGGGAGAAATTGGTCATTTAATGAAACTGAATACTTTCAAATATTCTTGAAAAAAAAGCCAAAGCTGAATTGAAATTTTGACTTTCAAGTACAAACCCAAGAGAAGCATAAAAAAAGTAAAACAGAAAGGGAAATCTTAAGGGACTTAATGAATTATTTATATCCCAGTATTGGGGGATATTTAAATGATAAGAACTTTCTAAATATTGGGCAGTCAGAAAGTGTGTGTGGGTGTGTAGATGTGTGTGTGTGTGTACGTACAAAGGGCATAAGTGAGGGTTGAATGTAGTTGAGTTTGAGGATGGTATTTCAAAAATATAAAAATTAAAAGGTGTGATAGGAATATTCTGGAAGGAAGGTAAAGGAGCCAGTAGAACTGGGAAAATTAGCTCACTTATAAGAGGCCTAGAAAAATTTTTGCAATGGAGAAGAACAAGGAGTTAAAGGGGAGTGAGTGAACTTTTCATAAATCAGCCTTAACTCAAAAAGGGAACAACACAATATTCAGTCGATATAAAAATTTATTTTACCCCACCGAAAAGTAGGAGGGGAAGAGTATAAGAAAAGGGAGGGAGTGATAGCGGAAGAGAAGATGGGAGAGAGGGCAGTCAGAAGCACAAAACTTTTGGGGAGGGACAGGTTAAAAGGAGAGAAAGTATAGAATAAATGGGGGGGGCTAATAATATAGAGAAAATAGAGTTAGGAAAAGTAACTGTGAGAAAAAATTTGAAGAAAATTTTTCTGGTAAATGTCTCATTTCTCAAACATATAGAGAAGTAAGTCAAATTTATAAATTGGGAGCCATTCCTCAACTTATAAAGAACAAAATATATGAAGTTTATAGAACAGTTTTCAGATAAAGTAATCAAAGATACTTATAGCCATATAAAAATGTTTTAACTCACTATTGATTGGAAAAATTCAAAGGAAATCAATTTGAAATATCAGTATTACCTCATACCTATTAGGTTGACTAATAGGACAGAAAAGGAAAATGACAAATACAATAATCTAAGACAACTCTGAAGGTTTTAGAGTGAAATATACTGTGTGTCCACCCCTAGACAAAGAATTAAGGATGCCTGAATACAGATGTAAGCATACTTTATTTTAATTTTCTTTATTTTATTTGGGAGGTTTTTTGGTCAGTTTTCTTTCACAAAATAACTATTATGAAAGGTTTTGCATGACTGAATAATCTTTATTGAATTCTTCTCAATGAGGGTCTATAAGGAGGTAGGGAAGGAGGGAATCTAGAACTCAACATTTAAAAATGAATATGTAAAGTTGTTTTTACATGCAACTGGAAAAAATAAAATAATAAATAAATGAAAAATGCATCAATATTTTTAAGGAAATTGGTCTATAATGTTTCTTTATCTATTTTAGTTCTTCCTAATTTAAGTATCAGCAAGATATTTGTGGCATAAAAAGTAATTTAGTAAAAAAGTAATCCTTTGCCTAACTTTTTTCAAATTTATGTAGTATTGGAAATAATGATATTGTATAGGTTTGGTAGAATTTTCCTGTAAATCCATTGGAACTGGAAATTTTTTCTTAGGGAGTTTATTGATGGCTTCTCCAATTTCTTTTTTTTTAATGGGATTATTTAAATATTTTATTTTCTCTTCTTTAATCTGATCAATTTTTTGTAAATATTCATCCATTTAAATTTTATTAAAAAGTTTATTGCATAGAGTTGGGCAAAATAGCTCCCAAATATTTTTGTAATCTTTTCCTTTTTCATATTTATAATTTGGTTTTCCTTTCTTTTTTAAAATCAAAATGGCCAAAGGTTTTTTTTTTTTATTTTATTGTTTTTTTCCATAAAAAAAACTTTTATTTTCATTTATTTGTTCAACAGTTTTTTCAATTTTATTAATATCTCCTTTGATTTTCAGAATTTCTAGTGGTGTTTAATTGGGGATTCTAACTTTATTTTTTATGTAGCTTTTTAAAAAATTGCATGCCCAATTAATTTATCTGCTTTTGCTCTATTTTATTCACATAAGGATTTAGAGATAAAAAGATTTCCCCTGCATATTGCTTTGTCTGAATCTCATAAAAATTTTGGTGTGTTGTCTCATTATTGTTATTCTCATTGATGAAATTATTGATTGTTTCTATGAATTGTTGTTTGAGCCATTTGTTTTTTCTTCTACCTCCCTTATTTGATTTTTAAATTCCTTTCCTCCTTGAGGATTTGTATGTAGACATTTTGACATTGTTGTCTTCTGAGTTTTGGTTTTGATTTTCCCTATCACCATATTATTTTTCTTTGGACAGGAAGTACTCTCTCTGTCTCTGTATATTTCCCTTCTTCCTTCTCCCTCATTTCTCCATCTCCTTCCCTTCCCCACCTCCCTTCTTCCCCCACTCTGTCTGTGTCTGTGTCTGTCTGTCTGTCTCTGTCTCTGTCTCTTCTCTTCTCTTCTCTTCTCTCTCTTCTCTTCTCTTCTCTTCTCTTCTCTTCTCTTCTCTTCTCTTCTCTTCTCTTCTCTTCTCTCTCTCTCTCTCTCTCTCTCCTCTCTTCTCTCTCTCTCTTCTATCTCTCTCTTCTCTCTCTTCTTCTCTCTCTTCTTCTCTCTCTCTTCTCTCTCTCTCTCTTCTCTCTCTCTCTCCTCTCTTTCTCTCTCCTCTCTCTTCTCTCTCTCTCTCTCTCTCTCTCTCTCTCTCTCTCTTCTCTCTCTCTCTCTTCTCTCTCTCTTCTCTCTCTCTCTTCTGTCTCTCTCTCCTCTCTCTCTCTTCTCTCTCTCTCTTCTCTCTCTCTCTCTCTCCTCTCTTTCTCTCTCCTCTCTCTCTCCTCTCTTCTCTCTCTCTCTTCTCTCTCTCTCTCTTCTCTCTCTCTCTCCTCTCTCTCTCTCTTCTGTCTCTCTCTCCTCTCTCTCTCTCTCTCTCTCCTCTCTCTTTCTCCTCTCTCTCTCTCTCTCTCTCTCTCTCTCTCTCTCTTCTTCTCTCTCTCTCCTCTCTCTCTCCTCTCTCTCTCTTCTGTCTCTCTCTCTCTTCTCTCTCTCTCTCCTCTCTCTCTTCTCTCTCTCTCTTCTGTCTCTCTCTCTCTTCTCTCTCTTCTGTCTCTCTCTCTTCTCTCTCTCTCTCTCTTTCTTTCTTTCCTCTCTCTCTCCTCTCTCTCTCTCCTCTCTCTCTCTCTCTCTCTCTCTCTCTCTCTCTCTGTCTTTCTCTCTCTCTCTGTCTTTCTCCTTTCTCTCTCTCTCTCTCTTCTCTCTCTCTCTCTCTGTCTTTCTCTCTATAATTAAAATACTTTTTATAGCATTATTATTTTTAATTATATTAGCAGAGACTAGTCATGAGCACCAACTATTCCTCTAGCTATAAATGTTCTAATTTCTTTAAGGAGTGTTTTGTAATCATGCAATTAATGTAATATAATTGTGTAATTGTATAAATAGTGTAAAATACTAAGCAAGTATTGAGAGTTTTCGTAGATTTGGTAGATTGATCTTACTTTATTCATTTTGCAATTTGAATAGGATTTCTCCTTTTATTGTTGCATCTTAGATTCCATTATAATTGTAGAAATGCTACTGATTTTTATGGGTTTATTTTGAAGTTTGCAATTTTATTGAAGTTATCAGCTATTTCCATTTCTTTCTTCATTTTCTAGGATCAGAGAGAGAAGGAGAATTAGAATTTGGAACTCAGAACTTTAAGTAAAAATATTTGTAAAATAGAAAAAATAAAAATAAAAAAATAGAAAGGAGATACTTAGTTGGATCAATGACTCAGTAAGAGGCTGTTAGAGTAAATGTCTTTTTATAAAAAGACCAAACTTGAAGTAGGCTGGCATTCGTGAGAAAAAAAGGGTCAATTATAAGAATAAATCAACAGGTTTTAGTTATAGATAACAAAGTAGAGGACTACATGAACAATAATACCAAGGCTTGGAGCCTTGATGGCTCAAGGAATAGTAATCCTACTGACAGAGTTCACCTTAGCTTTTTTATATTCCACAGTCATCATACTCTCACCAATGAGACTGGGAGTTCTAATAATAATCACTCATATTTATATAGTATTCTGAATTTATAAAGTGCTTTTCTTCAACAAGCTTCTAAAGCAGGTAATATGTGCATCATATCCATTTTAAAGGTGAGGAAATTTAAGCCATGGTAACATGGCTGGTGAATGACAGAGTGAAGATTGAATTTAGGATTTCTTGACTTGAGGGCATCTCCTGATTCTTTCTACACTATTATGGATGAATAGAGAGGAGTGGATGGATGGATGGATAGATGGATGATTGGCAACCCTCCTTAAGACAATTCCTCACTATGTCAGTTTGTCCCTTTTAAACTCAGCCTTTGTTTTCCCATCTATATAATGCATATAACAATACCAGAAGGATTATCCTTCCTAGTTTTTGTGGAAATCAAATTAGGACAATACTCAAAGGGTATTTTGTGAAATGGGGTGTGCTATAAATGACTGCTATTCTTATTCAAAATGAAGCACTGCCTGTTATAGTTGCTTATTTGGTTTATTTGCTCAGGTGCTTTCCAGTGATTAGTGAATGTCTAGTACAAGTTGTATTTCAGCCTGCCCTTTGGGTCTTTCTACTCACCTTTTCTGGCTGGTCTCAACCAACAGAAATTGCTTAGAGGAGAAAACCAAAGTAGTCCTTCAAGAGAACAATTTTTCCTAATGCAGTTTTTGTGATTTCCATGCTATATCGCCTCAGAGCCTTTATAAGAACAAGGGAGGCATGGGCATCCTGGGTAATGCACTTTAGCAACATAAAAGAGTCTTGGAAAGGAAACTGCAGTGAATGGTAATCTGGTTATATAAAGGAAAGATAAATCATAATGATGTGGTAATTTGAGTTTATATAGTGCCTTTCCTTAGGGAACTCCAAGTGTTCTACAGACACTATCTCATTACTCCTTTGAATACCCATGTGAAGGAAGAAGTAGGGACTGCTTTTTCCAGTTTTCCAGTCAAGGAAACTTGAGATTCACTGATTGTTAGACTTATCCCTTTCACAGAATAGAGCTGGTAGCATGTACAGAAATACATCTTTTTTGATCTTTTTTCTCTAGTGTGAATGATTTATTCAGGAAATCAATGTCTGATTCTCTAAAACAACTTATAAATTAGAGGAACTAACTTGAGGCTTCCGCCTGATTCCTCCCCCAAAACACACACACACACACACACACACACACACACACACACACACACACACTTTAAAACTATTTGATCATTTGCATAGCCTTATGTAGGTTGTTTAATGAATTTACAAGTCAGGAAGACTCAAGTTTAATTCTTGCCTTGGACACTTATTAGCTATGTAGAGGGTCTATAAATTCAAAAATAGTTTTTATTTCCAATATAGTAAATGTCTATAAATATAATCCAGATAAACAAAAACTCTTTGGAGAGATCCTCAATAATTTTTAATAGTATAAAGATACTGAAAACAAAAGTTTGAGAACTACTGCGACAAATCTCTTAATTTCTTTCAGCCTCAGTTTGTGTATGTGTAAAATGGGAATGATAATATTACCTGCTTCCACTGTTGTGGATCAAATGAGTTAACTTAAATAAAGTACTTTGCATACCTTATAAAGTTTTATATAAATGCTGGTGATTAATGTATTTGAGTTTAATTCTCTTTATATACTTCCTAATGAAGAATGTAAGTTCCTTGAAGGAAGATGTTTTTTCACTTTTGGCTTTGTATCTCTAACATGGAAAAGAGCTCACATTATTATCACTAAGGTGATTGATAATGAAAAATTATTAGGAGTGATGATTCTTTGCTAAGATAGAAGAAAATAAGAGTACACTAATATTTAAAATATCAGACTAGATAAAAGTCTTAGTTACTTTTATCAAATTGCCCCCCCCTTTTTGTTCTTGTAAGACATGGCTAGTTAGAAAAATAGGGATAAAATAAATTGTAAATGTAAATTATGCAAAAATAAATCTAAGGAAATTTAGGAGATATAAAATAAGTTCTGCACTGCCTTCATTCTGTCCAATCTCCTTTTCAAAGAACAGTAATCAAATCACTACTACTACTACTACTACTACTACTTCCACCTCTGAAAAAGGATTTCCTAGTCCATAACTCCCTGTCTCAATCCCCTTTCCTTGTTCTCTTTATATATTTCCTAATGGAGAACGCAAGCTTCTTCAGGGCAGATACTGATTCACTTTTGACTTTGTATCTCTACCACATAGCAAGTGCCTGACACCTACTAAGTAATTAATAAATGCTTGCCGAATTATGAGCCAAAACTTTTTTGTTAAGTACTTAGAGAGGAAGGCTCTTAGCAAGTGCTTGATAAATGCACTACATTTATTCTTTAATTCCTTCTGAGTAACATGTGAAACACAAAAAAGTACCTGCCCCTTTTCGGCTCAAAGGTTGACTTTTTAAATGACATAAAAAAATCTAAAAATAGATGAGCAAGTTGCCACCTTGATTTAGGCTTGCTCTTCTTCATAAGTACTTTAATACATTAATATGTTCCCAACCTCATCAACACCAATGTATTAAAGTATTTATTAAGAACTTTAGCAAGGGTAGTGCTTAGTTTGTTGGCATTTGATTCACTAACAGGCCCATACTCAATGTCTATTTAACTCATGTTCCACTGAAATGATCCTAGAGTGCCCAGGAGAGTCTCTGTGCCTCAGTAAAATCTCAGTGGAAGACAATAATGGAAGCTTGGCTTGAAGCTTCTCAGTCTACTTTGCAAAGACTGTGCATCCCTGCAACTAATGTGCCATTTACTTAGACTCTTTTTTTTTTCTTGTTCTCTTATTCTCTCCATGATAACCACTGGTAGTAGACATTTCTTCCTAATTTCCTTCTTAGCAGGCTAGAATATGTCAAACTTTTCTGTGATTTACTAAATATTCTCAAATTTTAAATGACTTAACAGTGGAAAAAAGTAAAGGAATTCTCTGTACCTCCACCAGCCCATACACTTTTCCTCTGTGCCCACTACCCATGTAGCTATTATACGTATAAAGAAACTCATTTTTCAGAATTCTTCTTGGATTAATATTTGCTCAATTACATTACCCCAAGGATATGAAAGGCATTTCTTTATTTTTCTCTTGTTCTCTTCAAAAACAAACAGGTGTGGTATCTGATGCAGAAATATGTGATATAAACATGAAACTTCTATCTTTGCAGTCATTTTCTTTCCACTATCTAACTTCATTTTTAATATATTTTGCTTATGAAAAATATATTTTATCTGCTATAAGCATCATTCAGTATATTCATATCTAACAGAAAACATGAATTGGTTCTCCTCCTACTTAGTTGTACTCACTAATGAGAAAGATGACAGAAAAAGCTTTTTGTATCAGGAATAGAAAGAGAAACTGGGATGTGTGTGTGTGTGTGTGTGTGTGTGTGTGTGTGTGCATCTCTGCATATCTCTCAGTCTGTCTTTCTGTCTGTCTCTCTATCCATTCATCCTAATCCAGTGTAGCATCTGATAAGAGCTGATTTAGATGTAAATTTTCCTATGTGTAGTTTAATACTCATGGCTGACAATTCAGACTAAAAAAAAAAAAAATGCCCCAAATAGGGCTACAAACATCATTATCACATCTCTTGAAAATAAGTATCAAACTGTCTAGTTGCTTTCATTTATATCTGTTGATCACCTCATTTCATAGTTGTGAGTCTATGGCAGCTAAAACCTATAAACATCTTATTATCTGTGACCATACTGTGGGCTGTCCTAGCTAGGGTACATTGTACCTAAGTAATGTCTGTGATAAATTGTGCCTTATATTCATCCCAAGGCTCTGTATCTGAATTTGTAGTTGAAGACTCCTCAGTGAAGAACTAGGGACATGGTTCAATGAAGCTTTCTCTAGTTACTTAGAAATGAGTTGGCGAGTTCTTCCACTTTCAGTTCAACTGTGTCATGACCTGTACCAATGGTGCAAAATCTCTAAAACAGCCACGTCCAGTCAAGAGCACAGTGGTTGCTGACCTTTAGACATAGAGTCATCATTTCCCAAAGTCTTTAGTGTTCTCTGTGTCCAAGACTTCATCCAGCTTACAACACAGTTCAGTGCATAAGACTTCCCTTGGGAAATATCCTCAAACATAAATACACAAGGGAAATTACCCAGTGCCTCATTGTTCTACTCAGAAGAGGTCTTAGCCTTGCTCTATTATTTTTCCTCCTAGCCAGATTAACAACTATAAACAAACACACACACACACACCCATATATATATATATACATATATACATATATATATAATATATGTATATATATATACACACACACACATATATATAGTTATATAGTTATGTAGTTTTATATATATGATAATAAATTAAGCCACAGGATCTTAGCTTTATTTGAAAAGGAACAATTGGATTAAAACTAAAAGATAGATAAAGGAATTTTCATTTCTTCTATTGGTAAGAAGTGCAATATTTCAGATTTTTTGTTATGTGTATTTTTAAGAAGAATTTCACGTCCAAAATAACATAACACTTTTTAAGAAGTAAATAATATTTAGAACTCTTGTGTTTAATATTTTACCAATCTTTTATAAGCCAAAGGATTTGTGATATTTTATTTAGACGTGGAATAAAAGATTCATAAATAAATTAGGGAACATAAAGGGAAAATGTTGTGCCATATTATTTTAATTCTGATATCAGCAAACTGGATGATTAAAATTGGCTTTTACTTAGCCTAAGACCACCCAATTGATGAAAGTTCAGAAAATCAATCATATGATCAATGTATTTCTACTTTCCATAAAAATAATTAAGTATATTTTAAAATAAATAGCCAATAGTTTTATAAGATTGAGAAAAACAAGTGATTTTCTTAACACTAATAGTACTTTCAAAACAAGATGGCTTTAATCCAGAAGCATTCAGATACAAAGTAATTTCAATAAGGAAATTAATTTAAATACTTATAAGGTCAAATCTCCAATCTACAAGAATATTTATTCAGTTTCATTTAGGTTAGGACATGTTTTGAATGTTTCTTTTTATTTTCCAACTTAAACTTGCAAAAGTGAAACATATTTTCCTTTTATTTCCTGCATCCTATGTTGCGTTGGTCCCTTTCATGAAGCTTTTGGCAGGCAACCAGAATGAATTGGGATCCTCAACATGCTCTGAATCAGTCTCCAAATAAAGAGATCATTGAGCTTCCAAATGATGTTTAAACTCATTATCTTCCAACAGAGAGACATTAAACCATCATCCCCTAGGAACATTATTACCATAGAACATCTGTAAACATCAGTACGTGGTCAGAGATGTTGATGGAAACTACTTTTTGTGAATTTCAACATGCCGAAAAGATGATCAAGAAAAGAAAATCAATGAGTGTTTGTCAGTAATGAGAATGTAAGAAGGTCTTATAACCTAATCCCTCTTGGAGGGATGTGATAATGTACCTGTCGAACTACAGAATTGCTTCTGAGAGAATCAGGATATGGAGATTATCTAACTGTGCGTAAAAGACGTACAGTAATTGAAATCATTAAAACCCAATCTGGAATCTTTACGAGATATTGACAGTCTTGACTAAAGTCTTGTTCTACTGCCTCCTTGTGGTGAGAGATAACCCAGGTTTTCTGAAGTGCTAGTTCTGGGAACAGACAAAAAGAAGACAAAAAGGCTTCGAGAAAAAGACTAATATTAAAAAAAAAAAAAAAAAAAAAAAGACTAACAACAGAGAATAACCAAAAAAAAAAAAAAAAGTCAATTCCTTTCATCTATTGGTTGTTGCATAATATCAACCCCATTTTAATTCTTTTAAATTGCACTCTTAGGCAAATTGCAACCTAGGAAATCAGTCAAGCACAATCATTTATTAAAGTCGTCCATTTGCCAAAGAATAAGTCAAGTGATGGGAATTCAAAAACAAGCAGGGAGAAAAAGCTACTGACCTGAAGGAGGTTATACTCAGATAGGGAATACAATACAGCAAAAGAATCGCCTAGTGGAAAGAGATCCTTTTGGCTCTCTTCCTTCTCTATCTTAAAGTGAAGAATTTATTTTTTCCCAAAGTAAATAGGAACAGAATGAGTTCATGAGTTCTTTTAGAAGGGTTATGATCTTTTTGGTTGAGAGAAATCCCCAAAACAGTTTTTATCTTTTAAAAAAAATTCTATTAAAGTGAATTAATAGCTGGTCATTTAATTAGAATTTATGAAGTACACATTATGCATGCACTATGTAGACACTATGCTAAGTGTTAGGGCTACAAAGAAAGGCCAGAAGCTATCTCTGTTTTCAAAGAGCTTACAATATAATGAGGGAAACTGCATGTGAAAGATTAGTTATAAATAAAGTATATGCTAGATAAATTGTAGATAATGAAAATAGAGGAAGCTCTGGTATTAAGACATTTTCACACAAGGTGGAACTTTATTTGAGACTTGAAGTCATGAGCTATACTTGTATTAGGTTTGTCCATGATCCTGGTACTGAAAATAAATGGAATATTGCATAGGTGATTCAATAAGTTAAAAAAAAAACCTTGGGGTCCCCCTGATGAAGTGTGAGAATTCAGGGTAAAAGATCCCTTAACAGCAATGGGATCCCCTTGGCCCATGGCAGGTTTTGTGAAAGAATTCCCAAACTCCAATGAACATAGGCAGGAACTTTGTGGCAAAGAATGGGATGTTTTTTACACCAAGAAAACAACTTGCTAGGAAGACAGCCTTCTTAGTGGGCAAGATCCTGTTAGGAATATAGCAAAGGTAGGTTATAACACTGTAAAGAAAATATCTTTGGCAGTGGGTAAGATCCTGTTAGAACTTCTGCAAAGATTTGGGGTTCAGAGTTGTCTTTTATCAGCTTTCTGAGGTTTGGGGCTTCAACTTAATTCAAAATTGAATGAGATTACTTAATTGGGAGTTTGAACCACTCAAAACGATGCTGACCATACCCCAGGCCAAGATCTCCAATTCAATGAGATTTCTTCTCTGGGTGTTGCCCTTATGGACAGAAGGATGTGCTCCTTCTAGAGGTCAGAGAGGGTTTGAGACCCTGGGAATCACTCTTCCCCCCACAGATTAAAGGGGACACAATTTACATCACCCCCTATACCACCATAGCTTCCGTACATAGAGGTTTGACCATTAGGATAAGATATATAAATTTCTTTTTTTTTTAATTTTTATTTAATAATTACTTTATATTGACACTTGTTTCTGTTCCAATATTTTTTCCCTCCCTCCCTCCACCCCCTCCCCTAGATGGCAAGCAGTCCTTTATATGTTGGATATGTTGCAGTAAGATATATAAATTTCTAAAAAAAAACCTTGAGACATCTGACAAATTGGACATTCTTCTTCTCTATATGGATTTGTCTTTTTAAGTCCTTCAATGACTAGGAATTGTTCAACATGGTCTTAATCTAGCATGAAGCCATGACAACATTGAGATTTGTTCCTCTGGGACAGTAAAATGTTTTAAAGAAAGAATTTTTAGAGTTTTGTACAAAGAACTAGTCTAATCTCCATGAGAGGGAACTGAACTCTACTAGATAATTAATCATTAAATTCAATCAAGTTTGCCTTCCTAAAGAGTAAGTTATGGGTTACATAAATTGCCCATAACTTCCTTTAAGAAACCTTTAAAAATATATCCAAAAGAATATAACAGAAGCAGGATAAAGTAGTGGCAAGAATGCTTGTGTTAGTACTAAGCAAAAATTTAGATTTAGATCTTATGTCCAATAGCTAGGCTGTGGGACCACAGACATCTCTCTTAACTTTCTAAGACTCAGTTTCCTGTTCCACAAAATGGAACTAAAACAACAATAGTGTCTACCTCATGGTGTAGTTATGAGATAAAACTGAAACAATATGTGTAAAGAGCTTCACACATTTAAAATATTCTTTATATTTCAATTATAGTTATTAAAAGAGCATTAAATAATTAACAGATAATACTTCTTCAAAAAAGAAAAATGAGAATCATAGACTTGGATAATCTACAGAAAGGGCAGCCATGGAATTCTAAAGAATCAGTCAAACTTGTAATTTTTGGATACTATGGAAACCATGACAACAAAGAAAAATAGTTTATTTCTTGGCTCAGAAATCAATAAGGCTATGTGTAAGTTACATGGGGCAGCTATGACATGTTGGACACTCTAACTCAGTCCTCCCCGCTTCCTCCTCTGTCCATCTGTAAACTCTGTGACTATAAAGTCAAAGTAATGACTTTGCTGGATACCCAGGAATGCCAATTTCATTACTTTAGAATCACAACAATTTTCCATTAGTATCTAACAATTCTTACCTGATTTTCCTAATCTGGGATTAGTCTGTCAGATTTAGATAAACTTGTAAAATCTGTGGACCAGAGCCATGGCTTTATGTTTTCATGGACAGAGTTCAATCTTGGAATTGTCTTAGTTATAAATCTTCTTTTTCCCACATCTCTCAGTAAGGTTTTTATGTATGAATATCTGCTTCTGGCACATGCATCTGAGAAACAATGAGAAAAAGGAAGAGATGCTGAGAATCTATGCAAGCATAACAATACATAAATTATAGAAAACATTTTATTTACTAGAAAAGGCTATATTTAGGGTGAGAAGAAACTGAGTCTAACTTCCCCCTCTGATGTTATTTTTCTGTATGACTTTCATGCCCAATAAGTTTTAATGAATTCACCACCATCACCACTACTAACATTTATGTGGCACTTACTACATGCCAGGAACTATGCTTTATTTTATTATCTCATTTGATCCCACAATACCATGTGAGGAAGATGCCATTATTATTTTCATTTCATTCATGAAATCTGTTTTTCTACATGTTCTCTCATTACAAGACTACTATAATCTTTTGGGTGGAGAAAGATCACATTAGTGGAGACAGTGACTTACTTGTGTCACTTGCCAGCCTATTCCACCCAAAGTTGATACTTAGAGCCTTATATTAGTTTTTGCTTTTTTGGTGGAGGGAGATGAGGATAAGTAGGGGCAGAATGACCTTGATTTGTCTCTTTCATACCTTTTGAATTCCCACCCAGCAGCCAACCAAAAGCCTATTTCTTCACTCCATCTGGTAAGTGAGCTAGAATTAAAGTTTATTTGTGATTTCTGATATACAAAGTGAGACTCCTCTAATCCACATTATAACCCACTTCCAGGAGCTTGCCTGAAAGACATTTGGTCCCAGGACAGAGCCTTCAAAAAAAAAAAAAAACTCAAAAGACCAGAGAGTCCTTAAGCAATCAACAACACCCCTGCCCATAGTCCCACCCCCCCCAAATCTTCTTTCACCAGGCAGTTTGCCAAGAAACAAAATATAGTAATTCTATAGTGCTGTGGTATGATTATAGGATTGAAGATATCCCTTGAAGAGAAAACATTGACTCACTTAGAAATCAATCCTCTCCCTTTATCCGAAATCTGCAAAATTTGAGTTTAATGAAGGGCATGGTTTGAGTGTACTTTGTCTCTTTCCCCAGAGCAGGCTATTGGTCTGTACCTCCTTCTCTTCACTCCAGCAGCCTTGATCCAAGAAATACCCTGTGTGTCTGGAAAACCCAAATTTTGATCTTTCAGCTTCACTCTTGGCAATTATACCATCACCTTGCTTTTGTAGCCCTCAATTATTCCTGTCTCTCCCTTTCCCCTTCTTCCCCCTCTCTCCCTGTCTCTCTTTCTCCCTCCCTTTCCCCTTCTTTCTCCCTCATCTCCCTCCCATCTCCCTCTCCCTCTTTCCTCTCCTTTACCCTTTCCCCCTCCCTCTCTTTCCTCCTTCTCCCATCCTCCCTCCCCCTTCCACTGGTATAGTTTAAGTGGAAGAAAACTGTCTATGACTCAATAATCATCCTCAAATGTGATTTTTAAATAATCATTTATTTTTAACATTGATCATTTAAAAAGAAACCGAGTTCCAGTTCTCTCCCTTTCTCCTACCTCTTTCCCATCCATTGGGAAGACAAGAAATGTGATATCAATTATACATGTGAAATCATATAAAAAACAGAAAAAAGAAAGTGGAAAAAAGTATTTCAATCTGCATTTAGACTCCATCAGATCTTTTTTTCTGTAGGTAGATAGAATTTTTCATTATCTTAAGTCCTTCAGAATTGTCTTGAATCATTGTTTTGCTAAAAATAGCTGTGAATTCACATGATCATTGTACAAGATTGTTGTTACTATACTATGTATGGTGTTCTTTTGGTTCTGCTCATTTCACTTTTCATCAGTCTATGGAAGTCTTTGCAGATTTTTTTTCTGAAAATATCATGTTTATTATTTCCAATAGAGCAATAGTATTCTCATCTGACACATATCACAACTTATTCAGCCATTCTGCAATTGAAGGAAATCCTTTCAATGTCCAATTCTTTGCTGCCACTAAAAGAGCTTATGCAAATATTTTTGTACATATAGGAGCTTTTTCTTTTTTGATTTTTGATCTCTTTTGGACCCTGTGGTGATATTGCTATGTCAAAGGGTTTGACTACTGATAGCTTATGGGCAACTAGGTAGTACAGTGAATAGAGTGTGAGCCATTGAATCAAGAGCATTTGAATTCAAATGTGACCTCAGACACTTAACTAGCTGTATAAGCCAAGCAAATAACTGCCTCAGTTTTTTTTTTTTTTTCAATTGTAAAATGGTCTAAAGAAGGAAATAGCAAACCATTATAGTATCTTTGCTAAGAAAACTCTAAATATGGTTATGATCAGTGGGATATAATTAATTAACTAAACAACACCAAAAAGTGATAGCTTTGATTTCTTCTTCTGAAAACTGCCCGTTCATATCCTTTAACATTTATCAATTGTAGAATGACTTATATTGTTATGAAATTAGTTCAGTTTTCTATATATTTGAGAAAGGCAAAATGTTTCCCCCCATTTCCTGTGTTGCTTTGTTTGTACAAAACTTTTTAAATTTAATGTATTTGAAATTGTCCATTTACCTTCTGTGATCCTCTTGGTTTCTTCCTTAGCCATAAATTTTTCCAGTTTTCATATCTCGATGGATAAAAATTTTTATATGCCCTTAATTTGCTTATTTATGATAGTGTCTTTTATGTCTTAATTGTATATTCATTTTGATCTCATCTTCTCACACAGTATCGAGAGGTTGGTCTATACCTAATTTCTGCCAAACTACTTTTCAGCTTTTTTTTTTCCATTTTTAAGTTTAATCTGCATTATTCATATTTTCTTCATCACTTTCCCAAGTCAAGACAATCATCAAACCAATAAATAAAGCCTTGATTTATAGCATTTGCCAATTTCTGAGGTGTAAATGTTGCAATGAAAAAATTTTTTAAAAATTTTTAATAGCTTTTTATTTACAAGTTATATGTATGGGTAATTTTACAGCATTGACAATTGCCAAATCTTTTGTTCCAATTTTTCCCCTCCTTCCCCCCCGCCCCCTCCCCTAGATGGCAGGATGACCAGTAGATGTTAAATATATTAAAGTATAAATTAGAGTATACATGACCATACTGTTATTTTACTGTACAAAAAGAATTGGACTCTGAAATAGTGTACAATTAGCCGTGAAGGAAATCCAAAAATGCAGGCAGGCAAAAATATAGGGATTGGGAATTCAATGTAATGGTTCTTAGTCATCTCCCAAAGTTCTTTCACTGCGCATAGCTGGTTCAATTCATTACTGCTCCATTAGAACTGATTTGGTTCATCTCATTGCTGAGGATGGCCACGTCCATCAGAATCGATCATCATATAGTATTGTTGTTGAAGTATATAATGATCTCCTGGTCCTGCTCATTTCACACAGCATCAGTTCATATAAGTCTCTCCAGGACTTTCTGAAATCATCCTGCTGGTCATTTCTTACCAAACAATAATATTCCATAACATTCATATATCACAATTTATTCAGCCATTCTCCAATTGATGGGCACCCACTCAGTTTCCAGTTTCTGGTCACTACAAAGAGGGCTGCCACAAACATTCTTGTACATACAGGTCCCTTTCCCTTCTTTAAGATCTCTTTGGGATATAAGCCCAGTAGTAACACTGCTGGATCATACACCTCAGTTTTCTCACCAATTTTTGTCAAATAGTGAATTTTTGTCCCAAAAGCTTGAATCTTTGGGTGTACCAAATAGTAAATTGCTATAGTGATTCCAACTATGTACTATATACCTAATCTATTCTCTTGATCCACTCCTTTATTTCTTCTCCAGTACCATATTGTTTGGATGGTTACCACTTTGAAATACAGTTTGAGATCTAGTATGCTAGAGTACCTTCTTTCAATTATTTTTTCATTGAATTCCCTTCATATTCTTGACCTTTTCTTTGTCTAGATAAATTTTATTATTTTTATATTTCTGTAAAATAGTTTTTGTTAATTTGATTAGCATAGCACTAAAAAAATTAATTTAGGAAGAATTTTCTTTTTTATAATATTGGCTCAGCATGCCCATAACCAATTGAAATTTTTCCAATTATTTAGATCTGTCTTTATCTGTATGAAAAATGTTATAATATTTTTCACATAGTTCCTGGGTTTGTCTTGGTAGGCAGACTCCCGAGTATTTTCTATCATATGCAATTATAAGCGGGGAAGAGTACCCAGGCAAAGTGAGTTTTACCTTATCGATGAGGACATCATTAATGTCAGCAGGAAAGACCTATCTACATTTACCAGAAATTAAACTTAACCCCCCCAATAACCTTAATAAGGTATTAATACAGGAAGGTCTTACAAATAAAGGTTAGATAGAAAAGTGGATAGAAATGTTGTGCTCCAACAAAACAGAACAGACTTCTCTGCACTTAAGCTTTTTGATTCAGAAATGTGCAGTCCAGATTAAAGATATCTTTGTCTTTAGGAGTATCTGGGAGCGTGGCATGAAGGTTCCACAGCTGAATGATACCTGAAAGCAAGTCAAGGAGAGCTGGGGACTGTACCTAAAGCCCTGCTATTGGGCCAATGATCTTTTTCTTGGAGTATCACCAGAAAATGAAATAGAGAGTGAGTCAGTAACAAGAGACAACAATCAATCTGGCTACTGGCTGGAGAAAAAGTCAAAATGCTACTCCTAAGAAAATTCAGAGCTTCATTTTTATCTTACTCCTAACCCTGCTCACCACAGACAAAAATAAAGTTTAGATGAGGCTGTTTGAGTGATTCTGTAATAAATTTATGTGCCTGGAGAGCTGTGATCAGTAGTTCCTAAGATAAAATGAAAATTAGATCCATAATCCCTTTAAAGAACAAAGAAAGGACCTGGCTTACACAGGAAAACGTTTATAACAGAAATGCAGGCACTTAGGGATTTGCTAATAGAATTTAGAATAATCACACACCACAGACCATTGCTTCAGACAGACAATACCTAGAAGAATCTAATAAATTATATTGTACTGACTGCATCTATTGATGAATTGTTTCTTAAGTGAATTCACCTCAATCTCTTAAGTGTCCTGCTCTATTTTCTCTGATGGATCTCCTAGTTACAGAGCCTCTGTTCCAGCATCCTTCCTTTCCCTCTCTTTACCTCCCCCTCTATATTGCAAAGAGAACATTTATACCACAAACCATCAATTAAAAAGATAAGCACAGGGAATACTTGGTCTGTGAGATCATTTTCTGGTAACACTTTAGGGGAACCACCAAGTACCTGCCCCTAATAGGATTCAGACTAATTTTCTGCCTTTGGCTTAGCACCCAGTTATTCCAGGGAAGGGCTTATCATTCAGTAGCAAGAAAGCTAAAACCTGTGCCAGAGACATTGACCTCAGGCCCCCATTACTTCCTGTTCAGACTACTTACTGTATTAGCCTTTTAACCAGTCTCTTTACCTCATGTCCCTCCCTCATCTGAACTATGTTTCACATCACTGCCTGATAAATCTAACTGTAGCTCCGATCATGTCATCTTGCTCTTGACCTTTGAATGGCTTCTCCTTTCTACCATTCACCTTAAAATCCAAGATCTTCCACCCCTGAGCAATGACTTGCCTTTCTCTTCTAACATTAGCTGTTCAATCCAACATAAGTCACTTAATTTCTGCCTGCCTCAGTTTCCTCATCTGTAAAATGGGGATACTATTAACACCTACATCCCAGGGTGGTTGTGAGGATTACATGAAATTTTTGTACAACTTTTGGCACAGAGCTTGTCTCATAGTAGGTGCTTATTGTTGTTCTGTAATTTTTCAGTTATAGTCAATTCTTTGTGTCCAACTCTTGGTGATCTTATTTAGGGTTTTCTTGGCAAAGATACTGGAGTGGTTTGTCATTGACTTCCCCAGCTCATTTTACAAATGAGAAAATTGAGGCAAAATGTGTGATTTGTCCAGGATAACATAATTAGTAAGTGTCTAATGCTAGATTGAACTGAGTCCAGACCTGGTACTCCATAATGATTACTTAATAAATGTTTATTTCCTTCCCCTCCCTTTCCTTCCTGTCTCATACTACATTCTGGCTAAGCTTGGCTACTTAGCACCTTTATACTTTGCTGCTTCCATACCTACATGTAATTCAATTCAATGCAACCAATAATTTATAAAGTACCTTATTACTTCAAGGTATAATTCAGATATTGTCACCTTCATCAAAACTTCCCTTATTTCACCCAATGGCCAATATCTTCTGTCTCAGATTTCTTTTGATGGGATAGCAGGATCATACATTTAGACCTGGAAAGGGCTTTAGATGCCATCAGATCTAGCCCCCTCCCTCCCTCCATCTAAAGTTTTAAGATGTTAAAAGAAGACAAAGCCCCTGAATTGTTGCAAAAGAAAATTAGCAGAAGTAGAGAGGGAAAAAGAAGAAGAGAGAGAGCTGAATTAGCTCCTAAAGGTTTGCATTGAGAAGCGGTTTCCAAGGGAAGATGAAAAAGAGACTCAATTAGGGAGGAATAAAGACTACCTGGCTGTAGTGAGGGCCCAGGTGAAGTTGGAAAATATGGATCTACATGCCAAGGAGTTCAATATCAATCATCCTATAGGAATATGAGGCCATTGATATGGTCATAACTCTCTGCCTTGGAAAAATTAAAGTTGTGAACACAGGAATGGAATATGAGACTTGTACAGTTAGAATTCATAATACAAATGGGAATTAATAGGCAAGTTTATATGAATGGAAAATTTAGTTGAGAGATAATGAGATCTGTTTTGGATAGATTTAGTTCAAGATCAGGAGGCAGTTTCCAATTAGCAGATGATCATACTTAAAGACTTCATGGGAAAGATAAAGAATCCATAAATATATGGATTTCAGAACTATCTTCATATAAATTATATGTCAACCTATGGGAGATTATATACAGAAAGAAAAGAGAAGGGAATACCTGTAAAGAGAAATGAAAACCCAGACTGGGTCTTGGTTAAAAAAAAAATTCTAAGCCGTCAGGGGATTGAATAACTAAGCAAAAGACATAGAAAAGGATGAAACAAGTTAAGGAGGAGAAGTAAGAGAGCACAGTGTGAAAGCAGCCGAGAGTACAGAGAGCATCCAGCAGAAATGGTTGGTATCTAATATTAAGAGAAGTCAAAGAGGATGAGAACTAAGAAAAGGCCATTGGATTTTTCAGTTAAAATGTCATTGATGTTTTGGGGAAAAGATTCTTCAGAGTTTGGATCAATAATTCACAAAAACTTAGGAAGTGATTGTTAACGTTGGAGATAGTAAGATTAATTCTAATGATATAGCAGTTAAAAAGAGGACAGATATACAGGAAAATACATTGTGGAGATGGTAGGGTAAGTTACTTATTACTGAAATTAAAGGAGAATCTCAAGCTTTAACCATTGCATTCATAAAGTAAAAATGGTATGTGTGATCTGTTGGAAAGTTCTTATAACTTATTCTTACTAGCTTGTATATCTACTCAGCCCCAGGGAATTTCTCCTCTTAAAAATATTTATCTCTCATTTGTTGATTAGTTTTGCTGAATTATGTTTTGTTTTGTTTTGTTTTTCCCCCCTTTCTTAAATTTTCATTTCAAAAGATGACTTTCTGGGTAAAGATGATTTGAAATACATTTGAAAAAGAAGTTAATATAAAAAGAAAGAGCATTATTTAAAACTGAGAAAAGGAAAAACAAATTTTAACCTCATTCTGTGATTTCATTTCCTATTAATGGCATTTTAAACTGGGAGTCATGACCCAGTATGGGGTAGCATATTCAAACAGGGGAATCACAAAATTATGATTTATTATCAGTATTTGATTTTTATATCTATTATGTATGATTGTATGACTATGGTCATGTAAAAATTTCTTAGGTGGAAAGGAGTTGCAAGTGGAAATAGTTTAAGATACTTAACATAGAAAAAGCATATTTACATCTGTAAAGAGGCTCAAGAAGACTTAGGTTATAGATCAAGCTCTATTAGACAAGACACTTAACTTTTGGCCTATTATTTCATCTGTGAAATTCTGGAGTTTAAAGCACCTTCAGGTTAAGTCTATGATTCCACCAAGGATGGCTATAAAATTCAATGGACAGAATTGGGAATTGAAATGATTCCAACAAAGGTATATTGAGAAAGCATAGAAGGAAAAAATAATGAAATGGCTTTGATGAGTTTGGAGATACCAGTCTGTTGAGTTCTGCTAAAGCTCATTGTGGGGAAAAAAAGCTTTTTCCTGACAGTCTGGTATGCACCTTGAAAAATTGTTTTAACTTTCTTTGACCCTTAAGCATTTATTCAATCGCTTACTGCTTCAATACCCAGCATATAGTTAAGGCTCTAAGAAACTCTGATTCATTACTTAATATTTATTAAGATAGAGGAGAATAGATGTGTAATTGAATAATATGATCTGAATCAATATATGAGAACTAGCCCTCCTTAGAGAACTTTGAGCTACATATCTTTGGGAAAGAAAATTAAGCCTAAGTACCCAGAAAGCAGTTGAAATAAAATGAAATCTTTTCTAGTTGGTTCATTCTTTAAAGAAGAAATTAAAGGTCAAGATCCAATGAAGAAGAACCAGATATTTTGGACTTTGAATAGTATAACTGATCTTCTGAGTAATGAAGACAATGCCCTTTTGGCACCTTCATCAACTGTTGACTTTTGTCTACCTTTGTCCATTATGTTTTGTTCATTTATAATCAATTAATGTGTTTGTTTTAGGCATCTATCTCTTGTCAGATACCATACCACAAAGACAAGCATGAAATAGTTCCTGCCTTCAAGGCTTTTACAATTTAGATATTAGAAGATAGAATATATACATCTGGATATTTGTAAAATTAATATGTAAAGAATTAGAAAGATTCTAGAACCTGGAAAATCAGGGAAGGTTTACATGTCTCAAGCAGTACTTGAGCTAATCCTTGAAGAAAAATAGAAATACTAAATATCATAAAGGAAGAGGAGATGCATGACTATGAAATATGAAATAGCCACATGTAAATACAAAGGAATGAGAGATGAAGTGCTATTCATCGGGGACAGTAAGAAAGCTACTCTACTTGGACCAAGGAGTGAATAATTCATAAAAATGAATAATTAAGCTAAAAATAAATTGGGATCAGATTATGAAGGGCTTCAACTGCTTAACAGAATCATATATAGATAGTTGTTATTTTTGTTATTATTAATGCTATTTATTCCCCTCACCACCTTAAACTTTGTTTTACATGGTCGATGTGGGTCCCACAGACATCTCAGAATTAAGATGTTCAAAATATTTGTCTTAACCATCTTCTTCTTTCTATTCACATGCTCATCAGCCTAATTCAGATTTTGATCATTTCTCACTTCGACACCAATAAAAACCTGCTAATTGATCTCCCTACCTCTTCTCATTCTAATATGCCCTCCACACAGTTGTTAAGGTGATTTTCCTAAAATTTATATCTGATTATGTCCCTCTTATGCTCATTAAGTACATTGGCTCCATGTTACCTTGAAGATTGTCAATGTACTTAATGAATAAAAGAAAAATGTTTAAGACAAAAAAAAGATTGTAAATTGAGAATGAGGTGTGAAGAATGACACTATGAGTATGAGTGCAGTAAATGATATTACATATTCTTGAAGAAAATAAAAAAGTTCCTAAGTAAGATGGATTTGGGGAGGGAGAGGAAGGGCCTCTGTTTTGGATTTTGAGGTATCTGTGAGATCAGCATCTACTATGTTTAAAACAAAGTCTAAAGTGCTAGGGAAATAAATAGAAGTAATAATAACAAAAACAACAACTATCCATGATGCTTTAAAATTTGCTAAGGGTTTTACTGATATTTTCTCATTTGACAAAATTTAGACAAAATAATTCCTGTCCTGATTGAACTTATAATCTAATAAAGTGATGAAAATAAAATTCAGCCAACTATAATATAGATTTCATGATAGGAATATAACATTTTTCTAGGTGTCGTTTCTGAGGTATACTGAATTGAATATTTTTGAAGTGCTTTGAGGAATGAATGGGATCAAAGAAAGTTTTCCCAAAGATGTGACAGATATATTGAGCTTTAAAATATATGGAAGAACTCACCTGGGGAAGGAAAGGAACTCCAAAAACAGTGAAAAACCTGAAAAAAAAAACCCACAGAGGTGGAAAGTATCATAATACTTTGGGGAAACAGAGACTGAACAAGTTTGCTTCAAGGGTTAAATATGTTGAAAGGGTTAATGGAAGGTAAGATGTTGGGTGACTCCAGATCATTGCATGCCAGGCAAATGAATCTGAACTTTCCTAAAAATATAGGAGAAAAGCATTAAGATTTTTTAAACAGAAAAAAATGACTCAATCATAACTATATGTAAGAGTGATTATTCTAAGTTTTATTTTTGAGAGACTGTATTGAGGAGGAAACAGATTTTAGAAGACTATTTTAATGGTTCATGTGGGTATTAATGAGGATTGAAACTAAAGTGATAGAAAAGGAAATGGAAAAAGGAGACTAGATATATAATAGGCTACTGAGGTTGAATTAGCAGAACATGGAAATTAATTGGATGTTTTATATAAAAGAGACACAAGGATCCAAAAAAAAAAAAAAAAACAAAAAACACACAAACAAAAAGGAATATTCCTGCTGAGTGTTTCCAGTTGCACCATTTAATCTAATGAATACTATTAATTTATGCTCATAAATTTGTCCGATGTTAGCAAAATTGGTTATTTCTTTTATCCATGATTTTAAAAAAATAACTTATAAGAGGTAAAGAAATGTATGCTTTTCTCACCTCAATATCTTAACACATTTTCCTACTTCCCAACCATAGACAGTTTCAATGTGTGAAGTTCATTTGCAATTCATTTGATTGGTATTCAGAAAATATTTTCCCATAGAAACAATATTATAAATGATAATCAAGTTGAGATCAGGCACACAAAGTTCTGTTTCATCCATAATACTGGACCTTGGTTTTAAATAGCTTCATAAAATCCAATTCAACAAAAATCATCAGCATTTCTGTATAGTATTAGTAAAAGCCATAAAGAAGAAATAAAGGGAAATACCTATTAAATAACAACAACATAGATAAAAGTCTGAAAGTAATCCTGCCAAGGTACACAGAGATTTTATATAAACGGGTGTGTGATACAGTGGCTAGAGTATCTGACTTGGAGTCAAAAAGACCTAATATCACCTGCAGGCTCAGATCCTTACTAGTTATGGGACACTGAGCCAATTACTTAACTTCTGGTTTGCCTCAGTTTCCTTATCTGTTGAATGGGGATAATCACACCTTCATCACAAGTTTATTGTGAGGACAAAATGATATCTGTAAGATGCTTAACACAATGGATATGATATCTTTGTTCCTGTTGCTACTATTATGTTAATATTCTTGTTACTAATACAATTTTATTTCCTCCATAGAAATAAAGGAAAATGAAAAAATTGAATATTCAATATTCATGAATGAGTTATTCCATTGTAGTAGAAATTTTAATAATATCCAAATTAATTTAGATATTTAGTGCTATTTCAATCAAATTTTCAAATAGATTCTTTGGAAAATCAAATATCACAATTATTTGGAGATACAATTTGTAGAATAGAATATTAAGGATAATATTTAGGCGTATAGTAGGAATTAGCAGGGTTTGATAATAGTAAGTCTTATTATGTTATAAAGCAAAAATCATCAATGTGCTGTAATAAAAAAAAAAAAGTAGTTTTTCAAAAAGCCATTAAGTACAACAGATAAAGGCCAAATATGCAAAAGTCTGTGCTCCAGTAAACCAAAGAATACAGGAATGAAATCCTTATTTAACAAAAGTTATTAGTAAAAAGGTTTATAAATTTGTTAGGGGGAAAAGACTTAGTTCAGCATTCTAAACTAAAAACAAAATAAATTATAAACTAAATAGAAATGGAGGTGCCATAAAAGTTAGAGGAAAATAAACTGTTATATCTTTGCCAATAATGACTATGGAATGAATTTTTAAAAAATAAAAATACAAATAAGAATAGGCAATTATGTTAACATAATAACATATTTTGAACAAATAAACCCAGTTCATCTAGAATAAAAAAATATGGAAAAGGGAAATTGATTTCATTAATACTTTTTGACAAAGTATGATTTCTAAAATATACAATTTATTTACCTAAATCAATATAATTATTCTCCAAAAGAAAAGTAATTTTAATGGAAATGAATTATTCTCAAAAGAGGAAATACAAAATGTTCAATCATATGGAAAAAGTGCTCACAATTGAAGTAATCTGATAATTGCAAAGTATAACAAAATTGAAGTAAAATGTTAACATGGGAAAAAATGGTAAAAAATGAAAATCAAAGTAGATATTGGCTGGACTATAGGAAACAAACTATGATTCATGGCTAATATGGGTATGAATTTGCCCAACAATTTTCAAAAAAATTTATAATTATCCAAGAAAAATTCCAAATCCGTTTATTTTTTTAGTTAATTTTTCCCTAGGTAGCAAAAAATCTATTTTTTCTTCTTCCCATTTAAAAAGAAAGAAAAACAAATCTGTTGTAACAAATATGTACTGTCAAGCAAAACAAATTTCTGTATTAGTCATGTCAAAAAAAATATATATAAGTCTCAATCTGTAGCCTGAATCCATCACCATTCTCTCAGGAGTTGGGTCGCATGTTTCATCATGAGTACTTGGAAATCATGATTGGTCATTGTGTTTATCGGCATTCTTAAATCTTTTAAAGTTTTTGTCTTAAATGTTGATATTTTATCAGTTGTTCTCTTAGTTTTGCTTTCTTTATTCTGAAATAGTTTCCAAGTTTGTTTCAGGGATAGGATTAAGAATTTAAGAAAACATGAGTTATCTTGTAAGAAGCAATGCAGAGTGAAAAGGCAGAATCAAAAATGATACACAAACTGACCACAAATGAAAAAGATAGTTATAAAAGACAACCAGAGAAGTCTGATATAGTGAGCACCTTTATTTGTAAACTGTTAGATTATAGCCCATCTCTTTTTAAGAAAAGAAACTACTAATGAGTAAAGCAGTATGTATTGTTAATCTCAACCACTCTTTTATGTGATTTTGCTTGATTGAGTCTTGTCTAGGGTGTATATATTTGTTAAGGGCATGGGAATGTAGTTTTGTGATATTAGAATACTTGGAAACCTGAACTCTATTGCACAAAGGAAGAGGAGTGTTCAGGATGGGACAAGAGCTGTTTAATGAAGGCTAGTAAACATATGGAGCTTGGGAGAAATGTCTAGTTCAGTATAAATTTATAATCCCATTCCTCTAAATTAAAAGGAAAACTCTTAATAATAATTCCAAAGATATGAAGCATTGGAATCCCTGAAAAATTCTTGAAATTAAATTGCCTTTCCTGGAACCAGTGAGATCAACTTGATAAAAGACTAGAGTTTTAATTCCAAAGCAAGAAGAGGGAAGAGAGAGGATGCAGAAGGAGAAGAAAAGTTGGGAGGAGAGAGAAGTTCTCTTTTGCTCACCAAATGATCTTGGCTTGTAGCTTTCTCTCTCTCAAGAATAAAGAACATCAATAAGCCACATGTAATATGTGATCTAGTTACGTTTTTCCTTTTTTGTTGCTTTTTTTGGGGGGAGGGAAAGAGGGTTTCTTCTTGGAAGAATCTAAGCCTATTCATAATGACTGGAGGTGATGGGAAACTATAAAAGTTCTGGGTCAGATGTAAATGTCCAGTGTCCTTTTCAAGGAGGGTCTGTCATAATCGAAAGCTGCCACTTCAGTCTAGCCACATAGTTCATTCTAGTCCGCTTTGTTGAGACCAATGGGTCAACGACAGTTGTCAGGATCCCAGTGGGAGAAAAGTGATGTTGTTCTAGAAAGCAGTTCAGTGTCAGTTGATAATTATGATATTGCCAAGGACAGTTAAACAAGGAAGGGGAGAAGGAGAAGGAGGGGAGAGATCCCCCAGTGATGTCAACAAGAAACTTTCCTTTCTGATGAACCCAGCAGGGGTGACTTCATATAGAAGGGGAAGAGCTAAATTGAGTAGACGTTAAGTATTGCCTATCCAACTTTAAAATCTCTTTAATTCAAAAACTTGAATCCTGAAGCACAAATTAATACATCCTAGTTAATAAAAGGGAAATGTCAAGATCTGCCAAGCTAATTAGTGATTTGGCTCTCCTGGCACTATCACTTTCCATCCAAAACAGCGAAGCCTTTTCATTGTTTTTAGCTATCATCTTTCATATTTGAAACACAAAACATACTCCTAAAACAAGGCTGGGATGAACACGGTGTCACTTAGGAAGATGTAATGACACTCACCATTTTCCCCCAAACCTAGCAATAATGAATAAAATCACTTGATAAGTCTTCTTTGATGTCAGAAAATTACCACACTTCAAGTGTTGTTTTCCATAGTTTTGAAAAGGTTTCATTAATCACTGTGGAATAATTATATTCCTGCATTGTCCCACAGAGCTGTTCCAAATATAGCTCTCCTCCGAAAGTCCTCTCTGTGCTCAAGCCAAAGGGAGGGACTGCTCACTGCCTATGACTGTACCTTTTGACTTTGTTCTGATTTCCCCTTAACTCTCTACCCACATTTTAAGAGACAGAATGAGGGGGACGGAGGGAAACAGAGAGAGAGAGAGAGATACAGACAGAGAGGCAGAGAGACAGAAACAGAGAGAGACACACAGAGACAGAGACAGAGAGAGAGAGAGAGATACAGACAGAGAGGCAAAGAGACAGAAAGACAGAAACAGAAACAGAGAGAGACACACACAGAGACAGAGAGAGACAGAGACAGAGACAGAGAGACACAGACAGAGACAGACAAAGAAAGACAGAGAGAGAGAGAAACAGACACACAGAGACAGAGATAGACAGAGACAGACAAACACACAGAGAGACAGAGACAGACAGACACACCCAGAGAGAGACAGAGACAGAGAGAGAGACAGAGAAAGGGAGATAAGAGGGAGAGAACAGAGACAGAAACACAGACACCGATAGCAAGAAGGTTTCTCTTCTCACAAGTTTTTACTAACTCTATCTTCTCACAGACAAATGAATCAGATTGAACCTTGGGGTGTGTGTGTGTGTGTGTGTGTGTGTGTGTGTGTGTGTGTGTGTGTTGATATGGAATATTATACAGATTTATGGAATCTTAGAACCTAGAGGAATCTTAACGACCCTAGTATCCCTTTTGCAATATACTATATATCAATTTTCAATTATTATTCCTAGTTCTATGTTCTAAGGTCAGTAGGACAAGAAAAAACATTGTTAGTGGGAGGAATTAACATAGTTCCCCAATGTTGATATAGTTGCATTGGGAAGGGAAAGGAGAACTTAGGACATAGAACAAATCCCAACCTTCTGCTACAAACTTACCCTCACACTAAATCCCAATGGACCTGTCAATTAACTCAATTAAAGCCTTTATACAAAAGAATTTGTACAAACCCTCTCAAATAAACACGTTATTTTGCCTGAATACACTCTACTTCTCTTTAATATGCTACTCTTCAGAGAGCTAAGTGGGGCAGTGGATAGAGCCCCAGCCCTGAAGTCAGGAGGACCTGAGCTCAAATATGGCCAGGAAGCTTCCTGGCTATGTAACTCTGAGCAAGTCACTTATAACCCCATTGTCTCATGGGGAGAAAAAAGAATCATACAATAATAGATTTAAAAGTAGGAAGAGACCGATCCTTTGACTTCACAGATGAGGAAACTGAGGCAAAGATAAGTTTATTAACTTGCCCAAAGTCATACAGCTCTGTGTCTGAGGCAGGACAGATCTTTTGGATTCTAAATCCGGCACAGTCTCCTTAATGTCAGTACCATTCTAATACCATCACTTTACAGATGATGACACTGACTTTATAATCAGTCTTTTAAAGGGGGATTTTGTTTAATCCAAGAAAAATGTGATTTTGATTCCTGCTCTCTTAAGGAAAATAATTTGGATTTTTTCTTTATTGTTTTCTTTTTTATTATTCCATGCCAGGATTGAGGTTTAGTGATGTCAGTTTTATCCACCTTCTATTATTTCCTGTTAATAAAATAAACAGTGCTAGGGGATGTTTGTGATGCTTTCGTTGCTTTGGCCATGCTTCCATAAAGCATGTGAAACAAAACTTTTGATTCAGAAAAAATAAGATTTAGGGCTTTAGTCCCTGAATCTTTGAGAATGGTTTACAGTTAGATTTAGATAGAAACCAAAGTAGTACATAAAATAGAAAGAAAAAGGCAGAACATTTCTAGGAATGATGCTACATGGAAATCTCAATACGTTTGTGGTTTCAACAGGGCCAAAACCTGGAAATCAAATCTTCTATCTCCAGCCTATAAAATTAATTGCTTTTCATCCCAACCATTGTGTTCAGATGGATTTCTAGAGAGTGTCTGTATTTTATATGAGCAGACAAGAGTTGTAAGGGACCCTGATAACAAGGGGAAATCCATTTATCAAATAGTAAAAAGTTCAGTCTATTCTGTTTTCCTTGTTTCTCCTTCTTCTTTCCCCAAAACAAACATCACTTGTGCAAATGCTGAAAAGGAGTTACAATTCCCAGTTTTTGACATATATATACAGACATATAAAAGTCTGTAACCCACCTTTAATAATATTTCAAAACATGTTAACCTTTGTTCTACTGCATTTAACTTACTGTATTAATTGATGGAGACCAAATGTGGGACAAGGGCTTTCCATTTCTTCATTGGGCTTGCAAGCTAAGATTATTTGATGAGTGGTATAATACAATTCAGGATATAATCAAATTCAAAAAACACATTTTTGTTTGGAGTTCTGTTAACAAAGAATAGCTTAAATCATGAACCTGAGTAATCCATTGTTGTTTAGTAAGCATTTTGGCGCCAATGATAGAATTTTTTTGGAGCAGATTTATTTGGAGTAGCATTTGCATTTTTTGAATTTAGAAACTTTCCTTTGTATTGATATGGAGCATTTAGCATGGAACATAGTAGGTACTTCATAAATCCTTATTGATTCATTAGTTATAAAATAAATATTACTAGTGGCTCCTAGTGGTATAATGGAGTGAGGGCTGGACTTGGTGGTAGAAAGAGTTCAAATCCTGTTTCAGACACTTGCTATGTGACACTAGGTAAATCACTTAGCCCTTTATCTCAGGTTTTTTATCTATAAAATGATTATAATAGCTCCTAATAATGAGGATGTAATAAAAATTAAGTGAGATGCAATTAAAGTGCTATGTTTGCTAGTAACTTCTTGCTTAGCTAGGCTTATTATTACTACTAATACTGAAACTTCCTAGATCCAGTAACTTTGAGATCAAGCAATAATTATTTTTTTTTGTTTAATAGTATTGTTTTTTCAATTACATATAAAGGTGCTTTTTCAACATTCTTTTTAAAAAAGATTTTGGGTTCTAAATTTTTCTTCTTCCCTCTGTAATCTGACATCAATTATATTGTTAAGCAATAATTCTTTTTTTCACTCTTAATAGTGTTTCATTTTTCCTAATATAGGCAAAGATAGTTTTCAACATTCACCTTTGTAAAATTTTGTATTCCATTTTTTTTCTACTTCTCTCCCCCTTCTCTCTTCTCTAAAACAGCAAGCAATCTGATAAAGGTTAAACATGTGCAATTCTTCTAAACATATTTGCATATTTATCATGTTGTGCAAAAAAAAAAATCAGATTAAAAGGGGAAAAAACATGAGAAAAGAAGTCAAACAACAAAAAGTAATATTATGCTTTGATACACATTCAGTCTTCATAATTCTCTCTCTGGATGTGGATGGCATTTCCCATCACAAATCTATTGTAATTGTTTTAAATCATCTCATTGTTGAAAAGACCCAAATCTGTCATGTAATTTTGTTGTTACTAATAAGAATGTTTTCTTGGTTCTGCTTACTTCAATCAGCATCAGTTTGTGTAAGTCTTTCCAGTAAGCAATAATTCTCTGAGCAAATTTCCAATCAATTCTATTCTTGATTTAAAAAATGACAAATATGGTTCTAAGCTTGGAAAATAAAGTCCTATGTCATCCTAATATAACATTTACTTGACCCAGGGTAATTTTCCATCAAATTCCATCTTCTTTGTTATTTAGCTTATTACATCATAGATTTAGAGTTAGAAGTACCTAAAATTATTTCCAAGAAACTGTCACCTAGATGTGTGACATGGTCAAATTTCCAAAGGTCACATTGCTAGCAAAGTAGTAAAACTAGATTTTAGAACCAGGATTTCTCAAGTCAGGTTAGCAAACCTTATTTGTCACTGTCCGTGAGCTGGACACTCTTACTCTGAATCCAACTTCATCATTCTTCGAAAGTTTGCTGAAATGTGTCCTTTACTACTAAAAGCAGAGCAATGTACCCAGATCCAGGAGCTCAAAACATACCTAAACCTGCATAGTACGGACTCTTCAAGACTCTTCAGCTTTTATTTTGGTGACTTGTTGGACCTCCAAGAGGACCAAAATGACATCACTATGTTAGACCCGAGTTACAGGGTATCTGAGCGTGGCCGATCAGACCAATACGAGCTCAGAATGGACACATGAATGTTATGGAATATCATCAGCAGGATCCTGCTGATGGGTCCTGCAGAGACTACATGAACTGATGCTAAGTGAAGTGAGTAGAACCAGGAGATCATTGTCCATGGCAACAGCAAGATTATATGATGATCAGTACTGATAGACATGGCAGGACAGGCTGGACACAAATAGTCTCTATGAACATTTGGGGTAGCTTCTCTAATTTTGCACATCTCATGTTTTCTTTGGGCTAATTCAATTCTGCTTTGCTTCTAGAGCAAGGGCACCTTCTCTGCTGAGGGCACGCCATGCTGGACGGTCCTGTGCCAGTGTCTCCCATCTCATAAGATCAATTCTCAAGTTCATAAGAGAGACCTTGAGAGTGTCCTTGTATTTTTTTTTCCTGAGCATCTTCTGATTGCTTGCCCTGTGTGAGTTCTCCATAAAGTATTTTTTTTTTTTTGGTAAGCATATATTTGGCATTCGAACAATGTAGCCGGCCCAACAGGAGTGGTGCTCTCTGCAGGAGATTTGGAAAGCTTAGCAGTTTATTTTGAGAAAGAATCTCAGTGTCTAGTGTCTTATTTGGCCAGGTGATCTTCAGAATCTCCCTAAGACAATTTAAATGGAAGTGATTGACTGGAAAGACTTTCACAAACTGATGCTAAGTGAAGTAAGCAGAACCAAGAGAACATTGTCATTAGTAACAACAGCATGGAGCTGATATACCATACAGGTACTCAACAATAAGATGAGCACAGTGGTTCTGTAGACCTTCAGTCCAGACTAATAATCCCTCTTCTCTTCCATACTTTCCTTTGGAGCCTCTCAAACACTGAGCTAGCTCTGGCGATGTGTATGTCAATCTCATTATGAATGTGTACTCCTAAGGTAAGTGAATTTATCCACAGCATTCAAAACTTCACCATTTATTGTAACTCTCTTTGTCTTTCTTTCTCTTTCTTTCTTGCATATATATATATATATATATATATATATATATATATATATATAATATATATATATACATACACACACACACAGAGAAAATAAATCTTGCTGAAATTTTATGATCATTTTTTTTTTTAAAAATGTGGGCACCAAGGTAAGGTTTCTTTCATTGGGTCTTTAAAATAAACCCCATAAATAAATAAAATATATTCTGTGATCCACACTCAGTTCCCACAGTGCTCTCTCTGGGTGTAGATGGTTCTCTTCATCACAAAATCATTGGACTTGGCCTGAACTATCTCATTGTTGAAAAGAACTATGTCTATCTATCAGTATTGATCATGATATATAATCTTGCTGTTCTACTCATTTCACTCAGCATCAGTTCATGTCAGTCTCTCCAGGACTCTCTGAAATCATTCTGCTTATCATATCTTGCAGAACAGTAATATTCTATAACATTCATAGACCATAACTTATTCAGCCATTCTCCAACTGATGGGCAGCCACTCAGTTTTCAATTTCTTGCCACTACAAATAGGGCTGCCACAAACATTTTTGCATATGAGTACCCACATTTAAAAAAAAAAAAGATCATTGAATTTCAGCAAGATTTGTTATCTCTGTATGTGTACATGCACAAATGTATGTATGTATACAAAACATATGTATATATGTATATCATATGTATATGTGAATATGTACATATATAGATATTTACATACACTTGTATATGTATATATCTATATATTTATATGTATATATGTGAGAAAGAAAGAGAGAGACATACATACATACAGAGAGAAAGTGAGAGACAGAGACAAAAACAATCTTTTTTTGTTCTAGGGATCATAATACAAAAAAAAAAAAAAAAAGCTGGAGAATTCCTGATGTAAGTAGAAGGAATCTAGAATATCTTCAAGCATTCCATTCCAGGTCTGAATAGTTCTAATTTGTAGAAATGCTTTCCTTGCATTAAACTTAAATTTGCTTCTTTGCAGTTTCTTCCTCTGGAAGCTAAGGAAATCAGTGTGTTAATCAATCAATGAGCATTTATTAAGACCTGAAGTAACTATACACTTCACTTTTTTGTTGAACTTTGTGAAGATTTTCATGGGTAGAAAAATAATCTTTAAGTGGTATCCCTGCAAATTACTGGAATCTATAACTGTACCCACTGGCAGCATGTTTTTCTTTCTTTCCTCTTTTCTTCCTTCCTTTCTTCCTTTCCTTTCCTTTTCTTTCTCTCTTTCTTTTTTATTCTTCCTTCCTTTGTTTCTTTTTCCTTTCTTTTTCTTTCCTCTTTCTTTTTTCCTTCCTTCTTCCCTCCTCACTGCCTCCCTCATTTCTTCCCTCCTTTTTCTCTCCCTTCCTTCCTCCCTTCTTCCTTCCTTCCTTCCTTCTTTCCTTCCTTCCTTCCTTCCTTCCTTCCTTCCTTCTTCCCTTTCTTCCTTCCTTCCTTCTTCCTTCCTTCCTTCCTTCTTCCTTCCTTCTTCCCTTCCTTCCTTCCTTCTTCCTTCCTTCCTTCCTTCCTTCCTTCCTTCCTTCCTTCCTTCCTTCCTTCCTTCCTTCCTTCCTTCATTTCTTTGTTTATTTCTTGTTGAATTCTTGTTTTCCTTTTTATATTGCTTTTTTTTTCTGGTGGATATGTATTTTCTGACTCAGAATGTGCTTTTCTGCATCATACAAACATAGAGTTTATTTGCAATTTGAGAAAAAGCAGCAAAATCCTAAAGAAAGCATGACTTCATCATGTATGTGAGTCCAGAACCTTCTTACAGCCCTCTTTTTAATTATTTTTAATTTACATGCACCTTCTTCCTTCTCTACTACCCCCCCCAAAAAAAGCCAAACAAAACAAAAAAGCAAATTGATTGTAAATCATCAGTCAAGCAAAACAAAGTCCCACTGATACCAAGCATGTTTGAAAGCATAAGTCTCATTCTGAGTATACTTTTCAGTCAGGAGGTGGGTACATGAAACCATAAGGATGAAGCATCTTATTTTCTTTTCTCTGGAATCAAGCTGGTTACTTCATTGTTTAGAATCTTTAAGACTTTAGAACTTCTGCTCTCTTAAGAGATTTTGGATAGTTAGGATAAGGTTTGCCAGAATTAAAGTATGCTTTTTATGAGAAGAATAAAAAAATCCTACCATAAAATTGTTTTAGAGTTCATTGAACTATGCACATTCTATCTTAGGTAAGATGGCAAACGCTGATGTTCATTATTAAGCTGGGTTAAGATCTCAGCAAGAAAATGAGGGACACAAGTACTGATCATTAAATTATACAACTTGTCATAAACTCACTGATTATACTAAGTAGCCTCATTTTTTATTACATCTTTAAATACAAACTAAAGAAGCTACCAAAAGACACCTTTTCTAGCAATAATAATAAAAGGTTTTTTTAAGTCGTTAGGTACAAATCTTAACATTTAATAATATATAGCACTCATTCAAGCAATATCAAAGTTGGTGGTTAATTCCAAAGCATACTGGTCTGGATTTAAGCCTTATTTTCAGGGAAATGATTAGAAGAATTCACATCTTCATTAGTAGAGTCAGCCTGGGTCACAGAGAAAAATAACTGCACCATCAGTCTTTCTTTCGAGATGAATTTCTTCCTTTCATTTGTTTTTATACTTATTATATACTAATTTTTGACAGTAACACAGAAATTCTTCCAGCTAAGAAAACCTAAATGGTGGTACCCACTGAAATGAGTAGCTGAACACCTGAAGCCTCTCATCCAGAATGAGATTCTCAGGGCTGTTCCTTTTTCTAACTTCTCAGCAGTTTCAGAAGCTGTTGGATTTAGCAGGATTGTGGCCTATATTTTAAGTTGTTATATTTTGGGTTTGTAGAGGAAAACTTGGAGCTCATTTCTCTGTGCTGTGTCTCATGTACTATTTGTTTTCGACTTTCTGAATCTTATTCATAGAGCCCCAAGTTAAGTGAGAAAGTAGTTCTCTGTGACTTTTCACACATGTTTCCTCTCCAAGTTTTTTCCTTTCTAAGCCCCACACTGATCCAACTTGGGGAAGAGCCAATGTGAGAGATTGCATTATTTTCCGTTAGAAGCTTTGCATGGAGATAAAAATCTCAATTTGAAATTCAGGATGATTTGGACCTAGCAAAATAGTAGAATGCTAGGCTTAGAGTCAGGAAATTATTGTTCAGCATTTCAATCCTCTCTGACCCTTTATTATCTCATTTGGGATTTTCTTGGCAGAGATCCTGGAATATTTTGCCATTTCCTTCTCCAGCTTATTTTATAGATAATGAAACGGAGTTAAATGGGGGTTAGGTGACTTCCCTAGAGTCACACACTAGTAAGTATCTGAGGCCAGATTTGAACTCATTTGACTCGAAGCCTGGCACTCTAGATACTGGTTGCTTCTAGAGAAAGGAAGATAAAATTTTAAATCTCATTTTAGAAACTTCCTAAATTTGTGACCTTAGGCAAATCAAGTAATTTTTCTGTGATAATAAATAAAATTCAATTTGATGGCCTCTAATATTCCTACTAGCTCTTAATTCTATGAGCCTCTTACCCTATAATTTTTAAGATGTGAAATATATGTATATATATATATATATGTCTATATATATGTATGTATACATATATACTGTAATATATTTGTACAGTTGAAATTATAGAGAGATTTACTGGACTTGGACTGTTATATATCCAGCTTTTCATGGGATTCTACACTGCTTTTCTCTTTAATTAAGATTATAGGGTAATTGTGCTCACTTAAATTTCTTTGTGTAAATTTCTTTTGTAAAAAGAGCGAGCAAAATTAATGCAAGAATATACTGCTCAGTCATCTTAGCAATAATATTATTGACTCTATTAGTAAGTAAATTCTGAAGGCAATTTTTTCCCTATATTCTTTGGCATATGGATAGTCCTTATGGTGTTTGTAACATTAAAAATGAAAAGAGAAGAGCAAGGTCTAAACATTCTATTCCCCTTCATTTTAATGGGCTTAACTATTTTGTGGCTCAAACTTTACTACCCCTCTTCCCCATCTCCTGGCATGTTGAGAACATTCTTTAAATGTTACTGTCTATATCAAGTACAAAATAGAAAATTGTATAAAACTAGAAATTATAATGCTTAATAACAATTACTGTGCAAATATATGTCTAAACTTATAGACTGAGGCTGATTTACTTCTCACCAAAATTAGCAGTGAAGGCTCTTACTAAAACTGGCTCAAGTTGTTTAGAAGCCTCTTATGGGAGATTCCTGGGATTCCAAGTCTGAACTTAAACAAAAGTAAAACCTTTGGATGCCTATAAAAGTAGATCAAGTTTAAGCATAAGAAGGTGCACACTGAGGTAAATAGTTGCTCTTATACAAAACATAGATCTAAGTCAATAATATATACATATATATGTATTTATATAGATACATGCATATATATAAATATACTATACCTACATATAGTATATATATACATACACATATATATGTAATAAGAATTAATAATATATTAAAAACTGGTATTTGTATAGTATGTTAAAGTTTGTAAAGTTCTTTATATGCATTATCTCACTGAGGCCTTAAATAGCCTAAGAAGATAGCTATGTTTATATGTATTTTTATGTCCTATTTTACAATAAAGGAAATTGAGATTCAGAAAAGTTAAGAGCATTTACCATGGTTATATACCTAGCATAAGAGGTAATATTTGAACTGAGATCTTCCTCATGCTATTCATCATGTTATTATACTTTTAGAAATCAACTGCTCTGGTCATGGAGAATAATAGTCACACAGTTTCATTGTTAATTGCCTTGTAACGAAACTTTGATTCCATCGATAGAGTAAAGCCCTGAAGAGTAAAGTCACTTTATCAATTTAGAAAGCTATTATGTCTACAACTTTTGGAAAATTTCCTGAGAAGTTACGAGTTGACTAACATCATAGGCAATAGACCATTCTTTATCAAGTTATATTAAAATATAATTGGAAAATATGTAACAAAATAAAAAAGCAATAAAATATAGATGCCATCATATTTTAAAACTAAATCAATGTGTAAGCCATAGAGATCTTTATGTACATATTAGTGGTCTCCCATTTCTATTTGAGTTTGACACTGCCATTCTGGAAGACAATAAGAACTAATGGATGGAAGTCTACTTTCATCTTACTTCCAAAATTCCATAATTTAAACCATGGAAGCAATGAGAGAATGTTTAATACTACATTTGCCTATGTTCATTCAACTTGCTGTTGATGGCAGTTCTTAATTGGATCATTGGAGGAATATTGACAATTAGAATTCACATAATGCATGATTCTGACCTTAAATGACAGAATGATTTAGAGATTGTACAGATGTTAACATAAATAAAAATGGTTATTATTGATTTTTTATTTTGTGTCATAAAATGAATACTATAATTCTAGCTGATTTTGTTACAACTATTATTCTATCAAAGAATACATTATTGCAAAATTAAGAGAATTCCAAATTGGATTCATAGGTGGAATTTGCTATACTTGGTCTTTTGGGTATGTTTCCCTAAATAAGCTATTAGAAAGAAACTTCTGAATGAAACCAAATAAGAGTAGAAATCATCTCTTTGAAAAAAGCCATGTTTAAAAATCATCTTAATTGCTGAAGGTTTTTGTTGATTGGTTGGTTTTGGTTTTGGGATTTTTGTTTTTGTTTTTTGGTGTATTTATAAAAAAACTTTGACATCAACAAATATTTTACTAATTTCTTATTATGTGGGGGGAGTAGCAAGAGCGGGGCCTGCAGTCTGGAGACTCATAAACCTGAGACAGAGGGATAACTGGTCACATGCTGAGAGAAGATTTCATATTTCAACCTAGAGATAATAAGGAGCCATTGGAGTTTATTGAGAGGGAACTGACATAGTCTGACCTGCTATTTAGGAAGATTAGGAAGATCAATCTGATAGTTGAATGGAAAATGAGTCAGAGCAGAGAGAGAGACTTGTTGTGGCAAGGAAACCCACCGATAGACTATCACAATGGTCCATATTATAGATGACAGGCTGGTGGTACATGTAGGAGATGGGTCGTGAAGGCAGAGTTAGTGAGATCGGATTAGATATGTGGAATGGGAGAGAGTGACAAGTCAAGGAAGACACTGATTGTCAATAATGTCATTCTTAATGGTTCCAGAAGAAAGGCAGAGTATGGCTATCAGAAAGGTGGTTCAGCGGTTTTCTGAGATATTAGGTGAGGAGGATGTTTGCTTTTTGTACATGAGTAGAGAAAAATGACCTATGGTCTTTCTAGATAGTGGAATGTTAACGATGGAAGTGATTTTAGGAGCCATTTCCCCCAGACTTTCTTTACAAATAAGAAACTGAGTCCTACTGAGATAAATTTCCCAAATTCTTTAAGTAATTATTGATGGAGATTGATTGGAGAAGGATGGAGCTTAATTCCATATCTGGCATTCTTTCCAGTAAAGAAAAATCTTCCTGGCTTCTTAGTCATGCAAACTTACTATCTTCATGTCATCATTGATTCCTCACTCTTCTTACTCCTCATATCCACCAGATGCTGTCATTCAGTTAGTAAACTGATAGCTATATATAGCTGTAGACATAATTATCACAGATATAACCATAGCAAAATAAAAGCATTTGGTGAATACATGGCGGTAAGACTGGGTAGTCAATAATGACACTGAGATAGTAAGTTTGGGGGAATGAGAAAGCAGGAAGAATATTATGTAGTAGAAAGGACACTGAATGTGGAATTAAGAGACTTACTTTGAGGTAGTTTGGGTAGCATACCTATATGTATGCATTTATGAATAAGTATATATAAATGTATACATACACATTCTTATCATTAATAGTATGTATTCCACTAGCAGGCTAAGAATACAGTATCATGGCATCTGATGAGCTAAACTCAGGAGATAGAATTCTGGCTTAGAGTCAGGAAGACTCAACACCCTGAGTTCAAGTCTAGCCACAGACACTTACTGGCTGTGTGATCCTGGGCAAGTCACTCAACCCTGTTTACCTCAGTTTCCTCATCTGTAAAATGAGCTGAAGAAGGAAATGGCAAGGACTCCAGTATCTTTGCAAAAAAAAAAAAAAACAACAACAACAACAACAACAAAGTGAGGTCATGAAGAGTCAGACTTGATTGAAAAAACTAAACAACAACATCCCCATTACTATTCCCAAGAACAGAATATAAGTTGGACTTCTTGAATCTGAATTTCCAATAAGAATCAATTCTAGCTATTTTATTTTTACTTGGAGGAACATATATGAGCCCTCCCTTTATGATCTTGACTATCTGTAACCTTGATTTGAGCCACAAAACAGTGCTTCTTAAAAGAAAATCAAAACAAAAAAATAAAAGAATGAATAAACTAGTGATTAATAGCTCCATTCACAATTAGAAAATGCTCACCATAGTGTCATCTTCCAGAATGGTTAATTTCCTATATGGTTCTATTTGAATTAAATGTCATCTGCTCAAAGTTAATTCATTGTAGCTTCTCCTTCAATTAATTCTCTACTTAGAGAGTCTACAGATTTAATCATTAAAGAAACATGCTATCAATTGGGTAGCTAATAGGGAGTAAACTAGCGTATAACAGGTCTTCCAGTAGGTTGCATGTGGTGCAAAGACTTTAGATAAACTATATTTAACACTGATGCTATCTTCAATAGTTTATAATTCCTTTTTAGACATTTTGAAATGACGTATTTAAAATCTCAGGTGAAGCCTAGAAATGACCTAGATATTTCTGTAGCATCAGATCTTTTTAAATTAATACCTTCATGGAAATAAAGGCCACTATGGAATTTTCGAAAGAAAAAAAAAAGTTAAGTACTTTTAACCTTGAATCAAAGACTTGTTAATGTACTGATGCAAGCTGCTGGTGGAGCCACAGATACTTATTTCTGATAGACAGGGATCATCTTTCTGAGGTGGAGACATTTTTGTCATTAATTTCAGGTCCTTTTGGTAAATAAATGTGAAACAGGATGAGTTCAAGGGATTAATTGCCGCCCCGGGAGGGCTCATGAAGCAGCATCAAACTGTAATCAGCTCTTGGAATTGTTGTTTCAGGAAGCCCCGGGTCTCTGCGGCTCCTGTAGAAGTGCTCATTACTGTCTGGGTAATGTATTCTCACCAAGTAGCTATAATAGAATTAGCTCTACATTTTATAGGTTATTCATTGGAGGGCAGTTGGGGATGGAATATATTTTATTGGCTGAACAACATGTTTATTTAAACTCTTGGTCTGAGGTACTCCAATCAGAGGCAATTCAGACATTAAAGTTGCATTTTAGAATATTGAAGGGGAGGACAAATATCCATGGTTTAAATTTTAAGTAACTATTGAGATATACTTCTTGGTGAGCTCCAGTGATCATTTTGAATTTATTGGACATTGCCATGGAATCACTAGATCACAGAATTAGAGCTGGAAAAGACCTCTGAGCCCAAACCTCTTATTTAACAGATGAGGAAACTGAGACAGATTTGCCCATGTTCCACAGCTACTGTCTGAGTGTGATCGGAATGTATATCTGCCCAAGTCCAAATCTCTTTCCACTACATCAAATCTAACTTAAAATGGGCAGTTCTTATAAAGGCAATGATTTAATTAATTCAGTGACCACTTCCTGGTATTCAAGCTTCTTCTAAGAAGCAGATCATCAACTCTTATGTAATTTACTGCCTAGAGACTTATTATACATTATTCTCCTTGGCACAGTCAATTTTCCAGACACGCTGGCTTACACACTGAACTTCCATCTTCGATATTCTGTACAGCCTCTTCTTCCCTTTCATGCCCGGAATAGGCTTCCTCTTTACCCTTTGCTCACAAGATCTCTAGTTTTCTTCAAAACTGAGCTCAAGTTACATTCTACACTAGGATTTCCCTTCTCTCTCTAGATCTTCCTTCCTCCTTTGGGGGAATGGGCGGATGAAGACTACTGTTCTAACTGCTCTGATGGCAGCTGGCCGTGGTGCTGTGGAATGCTTAGAACCTCTTGACTTTGTCTTTGCTACTGAATTTCAGTGACTAGAAGAGACAGTGGGGCTGACAACTTTGCACAACTTTGTCTTATTTAAACCAATTCATACATGAGTCAAGCCATCACATTGGCATGTCCCTGATCCCCTTTGAAAACGAAACAAAACAAAAAGAACAACAAGAGCGCTACTTCCATATGTCTTTGTATGTAGTTTTAAATTTTACTTTGCATTTACTGATCAATAATACAGATTCCCACCTAAAAGAATGTGAACTCCTTGAGGATCTTTATCTTTGTCTTGTGTCAGAGTACCTGATATATTTGGGGGTTTGGGTGGGCCTTGAACCACCCTCTATTTTTCTGACAACTTTTGTTGCCTTGCCAGTTTACAGGATGATATTATTAATAATCACCCTGGCAAACAATGACAGTGTCCTCCTTGACATCTCACTCTCTGTTATCCAACATATGTAATATGTTATCAGATTTTGTTGTTTCTGCCTTCACAACAAATTTCCTTTAAATCTGCTCTTCTCCACTTTTACTAGCCAACACCTTGATGCTGACCCCATCACTATTTACCTGGGATACTGCAATACTCTTGTAATTAGTCTCATACCATACATCTCTGTATGTAAGAGCTGGTGTAGAATGTGAGATTATCTATATTGAATGCTCTCCCTGTTCTCCTTCTCCCTCTTCACTTCTGGCTTCCTTCAAGTTGCAACTAAAATCACACCTTCTACAAGAAGCCCTTCCTTATCCCCTTCAATGAAAGTGCCTTCCCTGAGATAATGTCCAAGTTAACATATAAGTATCTTATTTGTGCAGAGTTTGTGTTTGTTGTCTCACAGTTATATGCTCCTAGAGAACAGACTGTTGCTTTTCCTCTATCCCTAGCACTTAGCATAGAGCTTGGAAAGTAACAAGTACTTACTAAATGATTATTTATTTAAATTGACATGACCTGATATTTTATTTGTTTTATTTATTTTACTTTAACAAAACAGAATAAAAAAAGAAAATAGAAAATATTGTATTATTGTATTCTTTTGAATACAAAACAAAATGAAACAGAACAAAAAAAAATATTGTCATGTGCCCAGCACAACTTCAGGGAGGATTCAAAATATATAACAACAAATTATCAATTCAAGAAAGTATATGTGTGTGTATATATTAGAAGAAATTATATTCATGAGTATCCATCTTTTCTTTACTTCCTTGTAAATTATTATTTTATTCACTTCTATGTATCTTTTAAATTTTATTCCTTTTCCCCTCTTTTATCCCCCCCCACCCCCAGCAGGTATACTAGTTAAGAAAGAATAAATGTTTACATAGACAGATATATGCATACACATACACACACACTCCCACACATGTCTTTCCTATCCTAACCCTAACCCAAACCCTTTTTCTTTAAATCTGCTTCTACCTTGCCTTGCTATTACTTAACCTCCTCCCACCCATGGATCTCTCTCTTGTCTTCTTCCCATATACCCTTAGCTTCCAGGTCAGTCCATCCCTTCTCCCTTTTTTCTATATAGTTTTTGGAGGATACTATACACTTCTACATGTAGTGTTGCCTATTTAACCTATTCTGGATGTGAGTAGGTTTTCAGAATTACAAGCTGTCTTCCCTTTTTCCCCTCTCTAATGCTTCTGTGACTATTTTTCCTCTGCATCTCATTTGGACTACCCCAGTCTTTCTTTTAAGCTGCCCGCTTGTTGATGAGGGTATTCATTTCCCATTTATTAAAAAAAATAAACAATTTGCCTGTGCTGAGTTTCTTGAAATTGATCTTTGATATTGATTCATATATTAAATTTTCTATTAAGTTTGGGTTTGATTGATAGAAAGTCCTGAAAATCTGCAAGTACCCTGAATGTCCATTTTTTCTCATTCAATATTATAGATAATTTTGCTGGATATGATGTTTTTGGCCACTGGCCACATTGACAGTCAATATGATTCCAGGAACTGCAGTCTTTTATTGTGGCTGCTGCTAAGTCCTGTACAATTCTAATTGTAGCTCAGTGTATTTGAATTTTTTTTCTTGTTTCTTGCAAAATTTTCTCTTTATTCTGGGGGGTTTCAAAATTTAACAATAATATTCCTTTGTGTTTTCCCCAAAGGATCTTATTGAGGTAGTGGTTGGTAGATTTTTTTTTCTATTTCTGCTTTCCCCCTGTTCTATCATTCTAGAACAATTTTGCATTATTTCTTACATTATTGTGTCAAGGACCTTTTTTTTTTTTTTGGTCACAACTTTTGGGCAGTCCAATTATTCTTATATTTTCTCTTCTTGATCTGTTCTCCAGATCTGTTGTTTTTCTTATAAGATGTTTCATATTCTGTTCTACTTTTTTCATTTTTTTGTAATGTTTTGTAATTTCTTGGTCTCTCATCGCTTCACTGGCTTCCCCTTGCCCAATTCTAATTTTTAAGGAGTTATTTTCATCTTTGAGACTCTCTATCTCCTTTTCTAATTGATTAACATTTTTTCATAATCTTGTTTTTCTTGGATGATTTTTATATTTTAAGATTTTCATCAATGTCTCTCGTTTGATTTTAAAATTCTTTCTTGACTTCCTCTATAAATTCTCTCTGGGCAGAGAGCCAGTTCACATTACTCTTTGGAGTAGAAGCTTTTTGTACTACTATGAACCCTAGTCTTCCTTGTTCCCTTAATATATTTCCATGGTAGAATTCTTCTTAGTTGGTTAATTTTTAAGAGGTATTAGTGTAAGTACCTCTAATCCTGGGGTGGAGGCATGGTGCCTCAAGCTTCTCCTCAGCTCTTCTCTCTGACCAGGACCCCCAAAATAAGAACTCCCCCCGTTAGCAAGTGCCCATAGCCAGCAGCATCCCTGCCCCCTGCCTTTGCACTTCTAGTGTGCTGGTTCCTTCTCCCCCAGGGCCCAGCCCAGCCTGGCATTCCTAGTCAGCAGAGGTTCCCTTAGTCCTCCCTGACTGCACAAAGAGTCCAGGAGGTAAAAGGTTCTGTGGTTCTTACTGAGGTTCTGGCCATACCCAGCTCACCCCAGGGCTCCCCACTTGGTATTTCTGAGAAGCTAGCTTGGAAATGTTTGCACTTCACCTGGATTAATCCCAGATCTTCTTGGATTGTATCAGGATTCCTGTTTTGCCCCAAGTCTTCTTGATTTTTCACCAGTTTATTGTCTCCCTGAGGCACAAATCTGTTCTATTTGTGGGGAAAATCTGGAGACCTTGAAATTTACCACCCTACTCCCCCATCTTCCCAGAATTCTTCCTCTGAGATTTTATTGCATTGATATAGAACCAGAAAATAGAACATTGATTCTCCAGTTTGAGTACCTGAATTTGGATCCAGCCTCTGACATTACTTGAACAATTCTTAGGCACTTCACATTACTTCTTTGGGCCATCATTTCCTCATCTGTAAAATGAAGAGGTCAGATGAAATGATCCTGGAGCAATCTTCTAGCTCTACATCAATGATATAAGGATGTAAGAAATTCCTGATGAGTGAATTCCCTTTACCAATGTATGCCCTCCACAAGTTTTTTTTTTTTTTTTCTTAGAAATGTGCTTGCAGAGGACATTGAATTTGATTTAGCCATACAAATTACACAACTAAGATGTATCAGAGACAGAAATTGAACCCATCTTTATAATATTAAAAATGTTCACCCATCCACTACACCACAGTTATCACAAGTAAAATGGCAGGTAGGTAGAGCCTGAAGTCAAGGAACTCATCTTCCTGAGTTCAAATCCAGCCTCACACACATGGTTGTGTGACTAGGCAAGTAACTTATTCTTGGTTTCCTCAACTATAAAATGACCCAGAGAAGGAAATGCCAAACTACTCCGATATCTTTGCCAAGAAAACCCCAAATGAGCCCATGATGTGACTGAAAATGACTGAACAACTGCAATAAAAATAGGCATAAATTGTTCACATACATGAAAAATTCATTATCTACTGTTTACAGTGTGCTGTGATGAATAATGGGAATACAAGAACAAAAAGAATAAATAAATAAAAGCCTATCCTACTGGCAAAAAAAGTTTAGTAGCCTGCACATAAATCTGTGTGATCAAAGATAGAATGTGATGAAGAAAAAGGATAGATGCAGATAATAAACTCAAGGCACATTTATGGAAGGATAGAACATTGCCATCTTAGAGTTGGGGATGAGGCAGTGTGAATCACAGCTGGCTTCTCTGTAGATCATTGGAGACAGGAAAATACAACTTTTGGGTTAATGACTTAGATACAAAAAAGTACATGAGTGATCAGTTGGTATGGTTGCAATATCTCATCTTTTGCCTAAGATCTGACACTTTGGAACATCCAGGAGTCAGTTTCTGAACTCTTTCTTTGAGTTTTTGGTAATTCGGTTTACAGTGGATAGAATACTGCATTCTGAGCAAAAATTTTAGCATCAACTCTCAGCTCTTTCACATTTGATCTCTGTCCACTTTGGCCAAGACTCTCGTTCTCGGGGCCTCCATTTCCTCATCAGAGTATTGAGACTATATCAGGGGATTTAACCTAAATTCCACTGAATGGGTATGGGATCTGTCCAATATCTTAGCTTAAAAAGCCCACAGTCTCTAATTTCCTTCGTGACTATCTCCAATACCCCTGATCTATATTTTGCTACTGTACCCAGATGGCTCTGGAGGGGAAAATGAGGCAGGCAACCTTGCCCCGCCCTCCCTCACTTAAATCCAATTTACTTTCATGTCATAGCATTACCTTCCTGATGTCATAACCCCCTTGGAGAAGGAAGAACAAACAATAACAACTGAGATCTGTGAGCCTGAATAGGGGAAAAATTACATCTTTAATTCCATTAACCTTTAATTAAATTTTAGTGTTTCATTCAATTTAAAAATATATATATTTTATTATGAGAATGGACTCAAAGGTTTCACTAGTTCCAGAGAAGAAACTATCTCTTTCACACATACACACACTCACTATTTAAGAACCCCATACCCTACATGACCTCTGTGGCTTCTTCCAACTCCAAAATCCTTTAAACTTTTAATTACTCTATAGATATTGCCTGATTACTTGCTACCAATTTTCTTCTGATTCCCATTATCCCTTTGCAAATATTTCGCACATTTTATAGCTTATTCACTTTTGAGAACAAATGAGAATAGAATATATTTTTCCTCTATGTTTATTGGCTCCACCAAATGTTAATTGAAACTATTACTCTTAAAATCTCCAAATTGATAAATCAGCTTTTAATTTGGGCTCCTGATGAAGTTGAATTCCTCTTGATGACTTTACGTACCACTGTTCTCATAAGGAAGCACAACTAAGAGCAGGAAGTTTTGGAAAGGTAGGAGAACATTAATTTTGACGCTGGTTTTGAACCTGAAATAGCCTGGGAAGACAGGGCAAATGTGATTCATGTTTGTGAAGCATCCCTTAATGCCCTTCACCTTTCCTTATCTCTCTTGCTACTCTGGCACTTTTCAAGTTCAACTGCTTGCTCTTGGACTATATATCTCTGCCCCTTGCCTTGAGGGGTACAGAATCTGAAAAGAGCTTCTTCCTTGGGGAGTCATACAGTCAAACTGTGCCCAATGGGGTCCTACCTCCAAATGACTCGCCTTCAGGCTAAGACATTTTGAGGATGTAGGTTTTTTTTTTTTTTCCTTTGCATTTTTGGCTATCTGCGACTTTACTTCAGATATATTCTCTTGGATAGCTAGGAAATATGGGGTTCAGCAAAAATCCTTCTTCCTGCAGTCCTGAGCCTGAATTAATACTGAGTGGGTAAAAAGATGAAAACTCAGGAAGACTGGCTCCTTAAGAGCTGTCTTTTAAGAAACACTAAATAAGCTATTTGATCAAATGCTTTCATTTAATAATAATTAAATTACTCCTATTTAGACAAGCTTTAAGCCTTATGAAAAAGTTTCTTTAACAACTTAGCAATTGTGAATAACCCCATTTTAAAAATGAGAAAAATGAATTCAAAGAATTTAAGCACCTTCCTAATGATTATTCAGCTGCTTAGTGTTTGATGGAGAATTCAAATCCTGTTCTCCTAATTCTAAATGCAGTGTTAAGGAATTATAATTTTTACAAGGTCATCAAAGGAAATGATTGATTGAATAGATGCACCCAACCAAATAATGGCATTGTAATGGGACCTCCATTTTCTCATCTTCAAAATCAGAGTATTGAGACTATATCAGGGATATTTAATCTAAATTCCACTGAATTGGTGTGGGAGCTATTGAATATCTTATCTTAAAAAGGTCACAATCTCCCATTTTCATTCGGGGATAAAAAATTGGATATTGTGGGAATGTGTTGTAAATAGTAGTATTAATAATATTGTCAATATTATCATAGGCTGGATGTATATATACTTGGAAAACAAAAATCCTTAGTCTTGGACAACTCAGATAGTAGAATCATGGTTATTAAATACTTTTGTGAATAATCAACTATTGAATTATATATGATAAGCCTTTGAAGACCTTTCCCACCCTGAAATGTTGGATAGCAAGAGATTGTTTTTTTTTTTTAATTTCAATACTATGTAATTGAAAAATAAAATTCAACTTAATAAGCATTTATTAAGGCCCTACTGCATACCTGCCATTATGTTAAGCATTAGGAATACAAAAATGAATAAAAAAAAAGTTCCTGCAATCAAGAAGCATGTATTGTGTTGGTAGGGAGGATGAAACATATACAAAGCGTAAAAAAGTGAGCAATAAAAAGAAAATACAAAATGTGTGTAGTTGAGTGAGTACAAAATGAGTGTACTTTGAGTGACTAATTTTGACTTTTATAAACACACAAAGTTGCTATTACTAGGGGGACTATGAAAGGCTTCGTTAATGAGCTGGCACTTGAATTGAAGGATTCTGAGAAGTGGTGTTGAGGAGGGAGAGCACTGGGGTGGGCATGAAGTGTGATAGTCTCTGCAGAGGCACTGATGTGGGTGATGAACTCTCACGTACCAGGATCAACAAATAGGCAAATTAAGCGAAACATGGTGAGAATCGTAGAGAGGGGTAATTTGAAGTAAGTTAAAAAGATAGATTAGAGATAGATTTTGAAAAATTTCAAATGCCAGAGTTTGTATGTTGTTGTAAAGGTGAGAGGGATCCCATGAAGCATTTTGCACTATAAAGTGAACATATATTTTATGAAATTGATTTTTTTTTAAAAAGGTTGAGAAAAAAAATAGTGAGTAAAAATACTATGAAGGGAAACTCAAAAGAGTAATTCTAACTTTGAATGTGAATGGGATGTTTATAGCACTGTCTTTTTTGTGGCAAAGAACTAGAAATTTCAGGGATGCCCATCAACTGGGGAATGGCTGAAGAAGTTGTGGTATATGGTTGTAATGGAATATTACTGTGCTGTACGAAATGATGAGCTCAAAGATCTTAGGTATGGAAGGGCGTGCATGAAATGGTGAAGAGTAAAATGAGCAAAACCAAGAGAATACTGTATAGAATAACAGCAATATTGTTTTAAGAATTACTTTGAGTGACTAATTTTGACTATTATAAACACACAAAGTATAAAGGATATATGAAGAAAGATACTATTGCATCCAGAGAAAGAATTGATAAATAGAATTATGTATGAAATGATTTTACATATATTTACCCACTTGTGTCTAATGGTAGCCATCTCTAAGTTGGGGAGGGAAGAAAAAAGAATCAAGTTATCATGTAGAGAGATGGCAAGTTGTACAAAATTGATTTGTAGTTTCATGCACAATCATCTTTTTATTATACTGTGGAAATACTTTTTTATTCCATAGATTAAAAACAAAATACATTTTTTGAAAATTAAAAAAAATGATTTAGCAGCTAGGTGGAGGACAGATTGGAAAGGAGGAAAACTGAAGGCTATTGAAGTAGTCCAAGAGAGGTTATGGGATCATGAACAAGGAAGGAAGCCATCAGAGTGGAGAGAATGGGACAGATATGCGGTTTGTCATGAAGGCAAAGTCAACAAAACCTAGAGAGTACTTAAACATGGAGGATGATGGATAGAAAAAATTAGGATATAACTTCCAGGTTTAAAACCTGAGGGATGATTAAATTGTCCCTGATCTTTTATATTTCTGAATAAGCTTGCTTTTTTAGTTTTTTGAACATTTGAGTTAGAATTTTGAATTTTAGAGCTAGAAAAGATGGTCCTAAATCTCGCAAGGTTAAGATACTAATGAGATGAAAGAAAGCAAAACTTTTTTATTCCCACAGTTGAACACTAGAATTTGTTGTTGTTTGGTAGTTTGGGGGATTGTGTGATTTTTTTTTTCAAACCAGGAATGTATTATACCTAATCTGTTGCAATGATCAACACCCCTGTTTCTTAAACCCAGTATAATTTGGAATCTAGTACTGCTGAGCCTTCTTCCTGCTCTTCTCCTTTTTTCCTCCCAATAATTCTCTCGTTATTTTTTATCTTGTCTTCATCCAGACGAATTATGTCATTATTTTTTTCTTACTCTATAAAATAATTTTCTGATAGTTTGATTGATCTGGTACTGAGTATATAAATTTCTATGATAACAAGGGCTATTTTTGCCTTTCTTTTATTCTTATGACTCAGCACAATACCTGTAACATATTGAATACACAATTATTTTCTTAGAAAATGTTGAATTGAACCCTATTGGAATAGAATGGGACATGGAATTGTTCATTCGAATAATGCATCTAGATAACATTATGACCATAAATGCTACTTTTGTACCAAGTTCTTAATCAGTGTCAAGTATTTTGGTACAAATATATAGGACAATTAAACAACTAACAGAAACAAATGTCTCCGTGAGTGTGTGAATAAAAGATATTTTATTTGTAGAATAAAATATCGCTTCCACGAGTGAAAGCAGACATTATTGGGGCAGACACTGAATTACTTAGTTGGTCCTTCTCTCTATCTCTGTGTCTTTGTGCCTTTCTGACTATCTGTACATGTATGCACACATACATGTGTGTGTGCCTTTTGGATTCTGTGTGTCTTTCTTTTTTTAAAGGGAAAAAAAAATGTCAGATTTACTTTGCTATCAAATGACTTTTCTTTTGAAAGTGAATTTCCTTTGAGGATTCTGAGTTTTTGTTTGGGTTTAAGGAAGAAGACACCTGGTGTAAGAATTGGGCTTTTCATTACCTTAGCTAATATCTTTAAGAACATATATCATAAAATCTGTCTGGTTCTCTTCCTTCCAAACATACTTATCTCAAAGTAGGAACTGAAAGTTTGTGCAGGAAAAAAATCTTTGTATTATAAAAGAAAATGCCCAAAGTCAAATACCTTGTAACAAATACTGACCAACTTTCTCTTTTCCTTTGAATTTTTGAGTTTTAAAAGACTTGGTTCATTTATTTCTGTGTTATTTGCTAAGATAAATTGCATCATTTGCTTTTGGGAAGAATTCATGTAAATCATATGCTAGTTATCCTATCTTGGAACATACAGCTTTCTTATCCATTTCTCATAATTAGTACTCTCTAGTTAAAACAGAAAGGTGTTTAATGTAGACTAATGCAACCAGAACCACCAGTGAGGTAACTGGATTGTTTTATTTCACCAATAAACATATCTTTTGAGAACTCAGAAAATCCCTTTTTAAAAATTGCATTTTGAAAATAACCAGAACTCTTTGCAAAATGATCTCTAAGGAATCAATCAGCCTAAGAACCTTGATAGGTAAGCAAACCCTGCAACCCATTGCCTTTCTTATTTAGGTCTTTTAGTAAAGATCTGATAGATTCTGTCAACCTTGATGACTGTCTCAGAATGTAATTCCAAAGTCACTTGTAGCATTTTATTTGCACAAGCACAAATCCCAAAGTCCTTTGATTAAAAAACAAAACAAAACCAAAACCAAAACCAAATAGCCATGAACTCTGTGCTTGACTTTGTTGTGGTGTGGTTGGGATCCCCATATGAAATGCAAAGGTGTAGAATCTCCAATCACCACATTCGATGGGAGCTTGACAGGGAATTAACCTCACCTCTAAGTGTTTAGAATTGATCTTCTCAATTTCCAATTCTTTTACAAAAAAAAAAAAAAAAAGTCCTAATTTAGGGAACATAGGTTTTCACAAACCAGAAAAAGAATCTATTTTCTACCTTAAGTTTTCCAAAGGATCATGTGCATCTCACCAGCAGATTGCAAGTGTGACAGTGCATTATCTCAGTTATTGCTTTTCTTTACTTTGGAGATGCTCTGGGCTGAGAAGGAAGCAAGGAAGACTAGACAGACTCATTTTCAGACACTTAAAATGATATCCAGTAGTCTGATTCATTCACTCTGCAAGAGATGCTTACTTCTTTGGTGGTTATGAATACATTCACTAAAAGGGTTATGTTCAAAATGTGTTCCACGCCAAAGCCATAGTTTGATGCTTTGCTATGGCACAAAGGGAATCTTGACCTTTTAAGTCTATGCCAAGTGCAGCAAAAATACTGCAGGGCTTGCCACAATGGGAAGGCTTTGACTACAACTTCAGTGATGGTCTTTATCTCTGTAATCTTAATAAAAGTGCCTAATCTGTAGTTTACGAACCTATCATTTCATAAGCATTTTTTTCAGCACCCACTTGTTCTAAGTACTGAGCTAATTGTCAGGGATGCAAAGACAAAAAGTCCCCACCCTCAACAAGCTTATATACTATCAAAGAAGACCATATATCCATAATGGGAATAAGTGTTACACATATAAAACAAATAGGAGGGTATAGGGATGGGGTGGGGGAAGGATCAAGCTGCTGAGAGACAATAAAAGACTTCCAGGTTATTTTAACAAGATGGCAGATACAATAGGGGTCATCTTCTTCCTCCATCTGCCACTGAAAGCTTGGACTCTTCCCTTGGTACTTTGGCCTTTGGTAGGATATTTTTAACCTCATCTTTCTCAAAAAAAAGGCTTTTTGGTTATCTATGTCAAGTCTTCCTTATTTATTGACTTTCACCTTTAGAATATATGTCTTTGAAGGCAGTGATTGTTTACTTGCTTATTTTTGTATCTCAATGGTAACTCACACATAGGAAGCACTTAGTAAATATTTTATTATTGATGTAATTGATACTGGTTGAGTCTTGGACAAAAACAGAATCCTGAATGATGGTGGTGAGCACCATATGATTTTTTTATTATTTCTTTGAACTGGTGGGCCATTGAGCCTCCTTTTCACCCACCTGATTTCTACATCAGGCATTCACTTCTACAAATCAATAAATAAACTTATATTATGCACTTACTGTATACCAGGCCCTGTGCTGAGCACTGGGGATAAAAAAAAAAAAAAAAAGAGGCAAAAGATAATCCTTTTTCTCAATTTATAATCTACTGTGGGATATGACATGCAAACCAATACATACAAAGTGAAACATCTGTGGATAAATAGAAGATAATTAATAAAGGGAAAACGCTGGAATTAAGAGAGGCTGGGAAAGACTTTCTAGAGAAGAGGGATTTTTGAGGGAACTTTAAGGGAAGCCTGGGAGGTGAGTAGTCAGAGTAAAGGAGCTATAGCATTCCAGAGGTAGACTACCAGAAAAATTGCCCAAAGCTGAGAGGTAGAGGGTTCTTATTCGTGGAAAAGGCGGGAGACTGGTAATCAGGATAAAAGAATATGGGTTGGAAGGGTAAAGTGTGTCAGAAGACAGGAGAAAGTACAAGGAGTCCAGGCTAGGAAGAATTTTGAATGCCAAATGGTTTTGCATTTCGACCTAGAAGCAATAAAAATCCACTGGAGTTTATTGAATGTGTCTCATGATCAGATCTAGCCTAAAGAAAATCACATGAGTAGCTGAATGAGGGATAGAGGCAGTGGGGAGAGACTGGAGCCGGACAGAGCTCCCTCCCTCACCCCTAGATTTTTGCCCTAGTCCAGGTGTGAATCGGCTTGCATCAGGAAGCTAGTAATCTCAGAGGAGAGAGGGACTCATATTTGAGAGATGTTGCAAAAGTAAAATTGAAATGCTGGGTAGCAGCTTGAATATGGGGGTGCTGGAGATGGTGAAGAATCCAGGATGAGACCTACTATGTGAACCTGAGGGACTGAGAGAATAGTACTGTATTCTACAATAAAGAAAGGGAGGAGAAGGGAGGAAGTTACATAAAGATAACGAGTTTCATGTTGGGTATACTGAATTTAAGACTTTCATCTCCAGATTTTATTTTAATTATAGTAAGTTTATTTAATACACATTGCTTTAGGAATCATGTTGGGAGAGAAAAATCATAGTGAAAAGGAAGAAAAAAAAATACGGGCGAGATTAAAAAACAACAACAACAGAAAAAAGAAGTGAACATAGTATGTATTTCCTTAGATTTTTTTTTTTCTGGATGCAGATATAGCTCCAGATTTTTAAATGGCAATTGCAGATATGAGATTGCAGGTCAGTGGAGAAGTTGGAGCAGGATACAAGTATTTTTGGCAGTTATCATCTTGGTAATTAAATCCTTGAGTGCTGATGAGGTGAAGTAGTTTAGAAAGGAGAAGAATAGAAGGTCCAGGAAGAGCAGAAGCAGGCAGGTAGGAAGGGAACCAGGGGAGAACAATGTCCTAAAAACATGAAGAGAAGGAAGAGAGAGTCACCATCAATGGCAAAGGCTACAGAGAGACCAAGGGAAGATAGAACATAGAACAGAATAAGGGAATCTCAGGGGATACTCAAAGAACTGAAAAACAGAGGAAAACCCATAACGGAAAAAAAAAAAAAAAGTAAAATATTGCAATGATTTGTCAGTGAAAGCTGTTAGGAAAGCAAAAGGGTTTTTTTTTTTTTTTAATGCCCTGATATATTCATTATCAATCAGTAAAAGAGACTGCTTTGTTATTAAACCATTTTGTAAATCATTTTTGATTATCCAGGTTGCAAAGGGTCCACTTTGAAGAGGGTATAGGGCACAAATAATTACCTCTTCTCTCACAGGAATGTCACCTGAACATGGTTAGTGCCTCATCAATGCTGATAAAGTAGAAGCAATTGTCCTCCAAATTAGGAGAGTTTCACCTGAATGCAGAGCACCTCATCAGGTGTCAGAACAATGCCTGCAGGGTATAAATTAACTATCTCATCAACAGCAAAGCTTTTTGGGCTCTTTGGGAAGATTCTAAAGTGGGATGTAGGGAATGAATGAAATTGTTTACCAGAAGAAAAACACACACACACACGTTTACCAGAAGAAACACACACACACACACACACACACACACACACACACACACACTCCCAGCAACTTCCACTCAGTTACATGAATAAAATTAAGTGGCATTAACATCAACCATTTAAACATTTTCCACTATCTCCAGAAAGATAGATTGAAATGAACAGGCAGCATAAACAGCCCTGCATGGTACAAGAGAAGAAAGTGCTTGAGGACATTATGCAGATGGCAGAAATTCAAAGAATTGTAACAAGGTGGCAGGAGAAAAATTCTGAAATAAGTGTTCTAAGGATTGCACATAACAACCAGGGGAAAGAACACAGCATGTTTTCTGTATGAAATCTTACCTCCCTCTTGGAAAAGCTTTTCCTGATGTGATTGAAACTTTATCTACAAAATTATTATCTTGAGTTTCCATAAAGTTATGCAGAAGAGATTCATCAGCTGGAGTGGAAAATGAATCTACTTGAAGGAAATAGGAATGGTATTATGTGTGACTCTAATGCCTGTCCAGAGACCTCTCCAAAAAGATGAGAGAGTTAAGGTGTTCATTAGAAGAAAAGGGTGGAATATTAAAGACAATTCCAATTAGAAAGGTGATTGATCACACCAGGAGTTAATAATGATTATGACAAATCCTTTGTGAAACTACATGTCCCAAGGTTTGTTTCAAAAAATACAATCATTATAAGAAGAGAATATAGATTAGAAAGTCTCAAACATTAAAGTCTGATTAGATTATTTTACAATAACAAATTGTTCATGTAAAAAAGCAGTTTGAATGTTTCCAGTTGTGAGAAATAGGACAATTGATTAAATTTTACTAACCACATCAAATTCCTTAGTTATTATAATATACTGTGAGGAATTGAGCCTACCTATGTGAAGGTAACTCTTGACACAGAACCACAATTCTTTATTCACATAATCGTTTTAATCCTGAAGTCTCTCAGTAAAGACTCAGTAAAGAATAGGTCTCCTCTAAGAGAGGGGTAGTCCTTTCCTCACCCAGAGTTCAAAAGAAAAAAAAAATCACAAAACTAAAAAGTTGTAAGATCTCATCAACTATCTATCCATTTTAATTCCTATTCAAATCTGCTGATTTGATTTTATCCAAGTCACTGATTAAAATGATTGATCCCTGAGGTATTCCACGGGAGACATCTCACCATGTTAACACTAAACTATTGTCAGTGACCCTTTAATTGCAGGAATACAACCAGTTCTGAATTCGTATGTTTGTATTATGTGAACTTAGGTCACTTCTACTTCACTGCAAAGAGTACTCAGTTCCAGTTCAAGTACTACTCTAACAGGAAGTATTTAAATACAGAACAGGTTTATTAAAACATAAAGGACAGAAATGAGATGCAAATTTGAGTTTGCTAGCCAGGGAATAGTTATAGACTTTCTTCTTTAATGCATTCTTGAATGCATTTTCCTTTTTTTTTCCCCTTGCCTTGAGAGGTTCCATTATACTTGCCATCAAATTCAAGGTAACAGCTAATCAAGTCCTTAGTTATAAACCAGGAATCATTGAAGTGATAGTTGCCTGCCTCCTCCTTTCTGAGATCTGGAATGCCCCTTGCTTTTAAGCTTAGTATCCCTTCAAGATAGCTCTCAGTGAAGTTCTTTATCATATGGGTAGGATACCAGCCATCACACACACACACACAAAAAAAAAAAAAGAAGGAAGGAAGGAAGGAGAGAGAGAGAGAGAGAGAGAGAGAGAGAGAGAGAGAGAGAGAGAGAGAGGAAGGAAGGAAGAGAGAGAGAGAGAGAGAGAGAGAGAGAGAGAGAGAGAGAGAGAGAGAGAAGGAAGGAAGGAAGAGAGAGAGAGAGAGAGAGAGAGAGAGAGAGAGAGAGAGAGAGAGAGAGAGAGAGAGAGGAAGGAAGGAAGGAAGGAAGGAAGGAAGGAAGGAAGGAAGGAAGGCAGGAAGGAAGGAAGGAAGGAAGGAAGGAAGGAAGGAAGGAAGGATGGAAGGAAGGAAGAAGGAAGGAAGGAAGAGAGAGAGAGAGAGAGAGAGAGAGAGAGAGAGAGAAGAGAGAGAGAGAGAGAGAAAGAGAAAGAGAGAAGGAAGGAAGGGGCAGCTAGGTGCACAACAGAACACCAGCACTGAAGTCAGGAGGACCTGAGTTCAAATCTATTCTCAGGAATATAACACTTCCTAGCTGTGTGACTCTGGGCAAGTCACTTAACCTCATTGCCTCAGGGGAAAGAAAAAGAAAAAGAGAATACCACCCATTATCATATCTGCTATTTCATGGAAAACAGGTGTCACCTGTTAATCTCTTAACTTTTCTTGAATCAGAAAAAATGTCCCTCCCTGATCTTTTATTGGCTCTGTCACTCCAAAATTGTATTTTAAAATTGTTTGGAGAGAGATATTAAAAGAGTTCAGCCTGGTTGGCTTTTCCTAATATTCCATCTTGGCTCCTAGAGCTCTTTTCAATATAAAAGTTGTTCTCAATGTGTGATACAAGGATAGTACTAAGGGTCTTCAAGATCAAAATGTTTTTCATAAAAATATCAAAATTTTAAGTTTTTAATATGATGCATTTATGATAAATATTGATAATATGATAAATATAAATGACAATTTGATAAAACCCACAAAAATGTTTTAGAAGGGTCGTTAATAATTTTCCAAAAATTTAAGGGGATCCTGTCTTGAGACCAAAAATTTGAAAACTGCTATTCTATACCATGCTACTATTCATTGTCTTTCTCAGTTTAGCTTTAATTTAGTATCAGTGAAACTTAATTCAAATTTACTCAAAGGCAGCTCACAAATGGACAGTTTCCCACAGGATTGTGTGAAACTCCATAATAGATTTTTAAAAGAAAGTCAAAGGCATTTAAAAATGGCATTTATTCTCAATTTTGTAAATGGTTCTGGACACAGATGGCTATTTTTTTTAGCGTGTCCATGGTATCACTTTCTCTTGTTGAAGTCATGCAAATAAATTTAGACTATAGAAAAGGACAGGCTAGACTGGCTCTACATCTGGTTTGCTGCCATAATAGAGCATTTTAAGGGTTTATTCCATGTATTTGAGCTGCTTGGTATGGTTTTCTGTTAGATGAAAATCCAAGGTCATTTACATTTGAAGGAATTAGTAACTAGTTATTGGTCCCTCTCTATAGGTCTACTCACATCATGAACAAAAATCTGAATAATCATCTTTTTTTCTCTCCCTTTTCCTATTACCTTCTGTTTACTCTCTGTGAACAGCCACATTTTCAAGAGTTTTCTATTTTATATAACTCTCACAAAGACTAAAAAGAATACTCCAAAAGCATTTAGAGTTTTAATTGCAAAGAAATGGAAATCTGAAGTCATCTTCTTCAATCCAGTGTATTTGATCACTTGCACATTCATTTGTATTCATAAAGGCATTCAAAGAGGCATTAGCTTAGAACTTTGGTATTTTGTTCAATAGACCTGTTTCTGAATATATTGAAACTGGCTTTAATTTAACTAAATGAAAGCAGAGATAATTAGAATTGTTTTTAACAATAGTACTAAATATTGAGGAAAAATAATGAGGAACCCTTATTTTACAGGGGTTCAATCAATCAATATTTATTAAGATCCTACTGTGTGCCAGACATCTTGCCTAGCATTGCCTGCAATGAATAAAACAATTTCTACTTACATTCTAAGTTTGATACAACAAACATATATAAATATAAAAAGTACCAAGTGTTTAATTTCAAACTAGTTTTTAGAGAAAGAATTAACAATTAGAGGTATAACCCATACTGATACCTAAAGTAGTATTTCAGTTCCATGAAAATATGTAAATTCTTTATTACACTTATAGTAAAGATCATTCAACAGTGTTAATGAAAACAGTGCTGTTTGAAATACTACCAAGGAAATGTGAGTTTCTATCCTATCTCTTATAATTGTTGGCTGTGTGACTCTAGCTAAGTATCTTAATTTATCTCAGTATCATTTTGTTTATGTAGAAATTTCTCATTTTTTTGGTGTAGGATTGCAAATTTACTTGTTATAGATCATAATTGGAAGTGGTCAATACCCTTGCTAATCATTTACCATCTTTTGCAATTTGCCAGTCCTGAATGGGAAAACAGACATATCTGATTCACTTCAAAAATTCAGGAAATAAGTGAAATGAGCAGAACCAGGAGATCATTATACACTTCAACAACGATATTGTATGAGGACATATTTTGATGGAAGTGGATTTCTTTGACAAAGAGACCTAACTAAGTTTCAATTGATAAATGACGGACAAAAGCAGCTACACCCAAAGAACGAACACTGGGAAACGAATGTGAACTATCTGCATTTTTGTTTTTTTTCCCGGGTTATTTATACCTTCTGAATCCAATTCTCCCTATGCAATAAGAGAACTGTTCGGTTCTGCAAACATATATTGTATCTAGGATATACTGCAACATATCCAACATATAAAGGACTGCTTGCCATCTAAGGGAGGGGGTGGAGGGAGGGAGGGGAAAAAAAATCGGAAAAGAAACGAGTGCAAGGGATAATGTTGTCAATATAAAGTAATCATTAAATAAAAAATAAAAATATATTTAAAAAAATTCAGGAAAGAATTATTTAGTGCTTTCTCTCTATTCTGGGCTAAGGACTGACAGAGGAATAAAGAGAGAAAATTCATGAGCTTGTCCTATTTATGAGTTTCTGTACAATACATAAATACATTTTTATTTGGATTCTGGTTTGCATTAAGTTTTAATTTTTCATGGAATCATTGTACCCATTAGTTCTTGAAGGGTATGATAGTGAATATAATAAAGCATTTTCAGGATGGACCTACTGATTGACTTTTTGTCTCCTATCTAAGAACTAGCTTGGATAAGATATTAAAGATTTGATACCAGGTTGAGAACAAGATTTTGTCCATAGAAGCTCTCCTATACTATAGCTCCATAGAAGATTATGGGCCTCTTTGTATGTTTGGGGAAGCTTGTGAACTGCTTCTCAAATAATCCTTTTTTTTTTTCTTTAATAGTATTTTTTCAATACATGTAAAGATAATTTTCAACATAATTTTTGTAAGATTTTGAATTCCAAATTTTCCTCCCTCTCTTCTTTCTCTACCCAAAAAAGCAAGCAATAATATAGGTTATACTCGTGCAATCGTGTATATCACTCTTAAATGTATAAAATAACACTTGTAAATGCCTAAAACATATAAAAATTAAAAGAAATAAAGCAGGTTAAAATACAATTTGTAAAAAAAAAAAAAAAAAAGGAAGGGGGGGGTGTATTCTAGGTTAGAAGGCCAAAGCAGAGAAGAATTGCATTGCGCTCCAATAAAAAGAACATATACACCAAAAACAAAAAATCAGGTTCTTGAAATCTTGAAGTAATTAAGAATATAAGGATGTAAGTTTTATGGGAATTTAGAGAATAGAAAATAATTTCCAGGAAGGGGAATGGCAGAACACTTCAAGAAATAAATTATATTTTGCTTAAGTTTTGAAGGATGATTAAAACTGTAATAAGTCAGTAAAACAATTTTTACTATAGGGGGAGTTAGTGTAGTGGATAGAGCATCAGCCCCTGAAGTCAAGAGAATCTGAGTTCAAATCTGGCCTCAATCACTTAACAGCTCTTGGCTGTGTGACCCTGGGCAAGTCACTTAATCCCAATTGCCTCAGGGGAAAAAAAAGAAAGAAAGAAGAAAAAAGGAAGGAAGGAAGGAAGGAAGGAAGGAAGGAAGGAAGGAGGGAAGGAAGGAAGGAAGGAAGGAAAGATTATATGCAAAACAACTGCAGAATATATATGAAAGTTCACCTACCAAGACAGAAACAGAAAGTATACAAATACAATTGCAAAATTCTTTTTATACATACTAAGATGATTTAAGATATATCTGTGTATAGTTGTATTAAGTCTAATGTCATAAAAATGAAAATTCTACCTAAATTAATTTATAGATTGAATAACATTTTTATCAAACCACAAAGTGTTATTTTTTAGCACTATACAAAATTCAAATGGAGGATCAAGCCACCAGGGTACATCATTATCACCATCATCAAAAGGTGAAGATCTCCAACAATATGACATATTAGACTTTACTGCAAAGTTGTAATCATCCAAAATGTTGAATACTGGTTAAATAGAAGAGTTGGTGATTTAAGTCCCAGAAGCAAATAAACATAATAGCATAAGGTACAATAAAAGTAAGTGATATTAGGTTTAGGGGTAAAATCTATTCAACAAAAATTGCTGGGAAAACTGAAGATCAGTTTGACAGAAATTAGACTTTATCCCAACAACTTACACCTATTACACCTAATAGAACTTGACAGCTGAGAACTATAGTGAGTAGATAGAGCATTGGACCTGGAGTAAAAAAAAAAAAAGTTCAAAATGACATTAAATACTTCTTAGTGGGAAGTCACTTAGATTTCTATATGCCTCAGTTTCCTAATCTGAAAAATGAAAATAATAATTTTTATCCTGCCTTCTATGCCTATTGTGAAGATCAATTTAAACATTTTAAAGTACTTAGTTCATTGCCTAGCACACAGTAGGCAATAAATGTTTATTACCTTCCATTTCCCACATGACTTAAAGATAAAGTATTAATTAATGAAGAAAGGAGATACACTTCACAATTATGCATAAGTATAGAGTTCTTGAACAAAAATCATCCAGTTGTAAAAGATAATTGGACAATCTTGATTTTATAACGTTGAAAATATTTAGTACAAATTGATCTCATTTACTCATTCTGCTGGGGGAAATCTTCACATTCTTGGGGTAGATAATTCCTTATTACAACATCATGTTTGAGTACGGTTGGCAAGAAAATGGAAATAAATAATTGTTGAAGAACTGATGAGTGTCAGACACTCTGACGGAACTGGTGCAACTGTGAATTTGTCCAAAAGTTTTGAAAAGCAGTTTGGAAAAATATACCAGAAGTCACTAAATAATGTATATCCTTTGAGCCAGTGATGGCACCAAAAGTAGTCAAATAAAGGGAAAGATCCATACCTACAAATATTTATAGCAGCCACCATTTTTTTTTTGTTTTTTAGCAGAAAACTGGAAATAAAGTGGGCATCTATCAGGCAATTGTTGAACAAATTGTCCTACATGAATAATTGAACAAATTAAGGCTTATAGATGTAATGTGATATTATTACACTGTAGAAAATGATCAGGCAGATTTAGTGAATCCTGGGAAGATTTGTATGAAGAGTGAAGTAATAATAACCAGAATAGGTTGTGATGATATACTATTAGTATAAGAAATGATGAGGGGCATGGCTCCAGAAAAACTTGGGAAGTCCTAACACAAACTAAATTGAATTGAACCAGAAAAACTTGTCCAGAGTAACAACAATATTGTATCAACTGTGAATAACTTAACTGTTCTCAGAAATACAAAGATTCAAAACAATTGATAAGAACTTACAAAGAAAAATACCTCTAGAAAAAGTACTGATGGAATCTGACCACAGAAGCATATATATTTTTAACTCAATTATTGTTTTTTTTTTAATCTGAGTTTCATTTTGTAATGTGGCTAATATAGAAATGTTTTACACAATGCCATGTGTATAATCTATATCAAATTGTATACCTTTGCAAATAAGGAGATAAAGAAGGAAGGAAAGAAAAATATGGAGCTTGAAAAAAAGAATATATATATATACACATATATATGAATATATAAAAAGTTACTGAAGAAAGGGAAGAAACCAGAATAATGTATACATAGACAGGGAAACAGCCATGAAAAAATTAAAAACTGATCAAGTACTATTAGTAAGTTAAGAAGACCAGTGGTAAACTATGTCTATTTCTTCTTAACAGATAGGGGCTGGATAGAATTATAGAATGAAATAAACATTTTTGGACATAGCCAATGTGTGATTTCTAGGACTGACTACACTATTTGTTCCAAGGCAGAGTTTCTGCTGAAGGACAGGGAATTTTAGCAGAAGGTGGGAATAATTAAAGAATGATGGTGATACACACCGAGAGGCACATGCACAAAGACACACAAAGAAAGAATTTAAAAAAGAATATCAGTGAAACATTACAAATACCCAGAAAGTAGAAGTAAATTCAGAAGACACAAACATTCAAGATAGCTTTATTATTGTTGTTGTAATTGTAATATACACTTTGAAAACTATATATAAGTTCCATTTCACATATTCTTTGTAAATTGAAATGTTCATATTAATTGATTTTTAAGATCATAGTAGAAAAGGGAATTTCCACAGAGAGAAAGTTTATGTATCTTGTGCATAAACATATGAGGCAGAATGGCCCAGTGGATATAGCATTAAATTCCACTTCAAATATTTACTAGAGCTCTTGCTCTGGCAAGTTACTTAATTTCTCTATGTCTCAGTTTCCTCATCTTTAAAATACGATCCTGTGATCCCAACAATGTGAGCCAAGTCATGGCAGTTGAACAATGGCAAAAAAAAAAAAAAAAAAAAAGGAGCTTTAAATCACTATTGATCAGAGAAATGCAAAATAAGACAACTCTGAGGTACCACTACACACCTCTCAGATTGGCTAAGAGGATAGAAAAAATAATGAATGTTGGAAGGGATGTGGGAAATGCAAGACACTAATACATTGTTGGTGGACTTGTGAAGTGATCCAACCATTTTGGAGAACAATTTAGAATTATACCCAAAGGACTATCAAACTGAGCAGTGTCTTTACTGGGCTTATATTCCAAAGAGATCTTAAAGGAGGGAAAGGGACCCCCATGTGCAAAAATGTTTGTGGCAGTTCTTTGTGTAGTGGCAAAGAACTGAGTGGATGTCCATCAATTGGAGAATGGCTAAATAAATTACAGTATATGAATGGTATGGAATATTATTGCTCTGCAACAAATAACCAACAGGAACTGATGCCAAGTGAAATGAACAGAACCAGGAGATGACTATACACAGCAACAAGAAGACTATAAAATGATCAGTTCTGATGGACAGGGCTCTCTTCAACAATGAGGTGATTCAGCCATTTCCAATGATCTTATGATGAAGAGAGCCATCTGTACAAAGAGAGATGACTGTAGGAACTGAGGGTGGATCACAACATAGCAGTTTCACTCTTTTTGTTGTTGTTTGCTTGAATTTTGTTTTTTTCTCATTTTTTTTCCTTTTTGATTTGATTTTTTGTGTGTATCAAGATAATTATATAAACATGTATGCATATATTAGATTTAACATATATTTTTACCATGTTTAACATATATTGTATTACTTGCCATCTAGGGGAGGGGGGAAAAGGAAGGGGGAAGGGAATTGGAACATAAGGTTTTGCAGGGGTTAATTTGAAAAATTATCCATGCATATGTTTTAAAAATTAAAAAGCTTTAATAAATAAATAAATAGATATTTTTAGAATAGATTGATTGCATCAGTTTCAGGACTAATACAATAAGATGAACAATGATATACACAAAATAGTTTTTTTTTAATGTTTTATGGAAACATTATATATTTGCTGTATTTTGTAACTCTCGAGAACATGACTCTCCTCTGAGCCATGGCAGAGAAATGAGATTTTTAGATCCATTCAGCAATTACTCAAAGAATGGTTATAATGTACAACTTAATTTATTGCTGGAAATCATGTTGTGTGTTGAGCAAACATTTTCATCAAGCAGCTAGACATTGCAAATTGTAAGAGAGAAGGATATGCTTTCATCAATAGCTATTAATTGTTAATTTGAGAAAAAAGTAAAAGAGGAAAAGTTTATTTCTGATAATGAAAGTGTCATTTTGACATTAATTCTTGGGTAGGGTGACTTAAGGCATTAAGCTGGGAAAAGGCATGTCAGAAAGTAGTAGATTCATTCTCTGTGTTAGAAAGCAGAGCCTGTTTATAAAAGTGGAAATGTATGTGTAACATAAGGGGCATTATTTCTAACAAGCATACTTATACCGTGTATGGCACCATGGAGAGTTGGAAAATAAAGGAGTCAGCAGTAAAGGGCATTGGTGCCCTCCTAGCGCTGTGATTAAGTGCCTGGCTGAGGCTTCCACTTGTTTCTGTAGTTGGATTTTTTTTTTTTTTTTGATTCAGTTTGCAACACAAAGACTGGTCCCACAAGAATAAAATCTTGTCAGCTGCCTAGTGTATCACTCAGTTGGACGCAGAAAACTACATCTCTTCCCTGTGGGGAGAAATCTAATAGTATGTGACTTTTTCTAGTTATCTTTTTTTTCTTTTTTCTTTTCTTTTTTTTTCTTTTTTTTTTTTTTTTTTTTTTTTTTTTTTTTTTTTTTTTTTTTTTTTTTTTTTTGCTCGTAGTGCATGTTTGCATGTATGGAGAAAAATTTGTTTTTTTTTGATGATGATCAGATGAAATTTAAATTCAAATGCCTGGTATTTAAGGTCCTTTTTTAATTTTTCAAATGTTCCCTTCTCCTTCATTTTCCCCTTCCCTTCTTTCCTAATGCAAATATATTATTAGATATTCTCCATGTGGCCCTTCTGTCTTAACCTGGCCGATTTTTATATGCCCTTTACACTTTTAGTTTACTTTTGCTCATGTTGCTAAATATATCTTGAACATTGTCTTGGTATTCCAGTAAACATTCATAATCTATCTTTAGTCAACAAGCATTTATTGGGCAACTATTGTGTATCAGACACTGTACAAAGTGTTCAGAATATGAAGAAAAGCAAAATTAAAACAAAACAAAAACAATCAACAACAACAAGAATACACAACGTACTCATCCATGCTTTTTTCAGTATCCACTTGCTGATATCATTCCTGATAATTCTGTTGACGATATTGAAAGGTATGGATGGAATGAGAACATTCATAAGGGATTTATGAATTGACCAACTGGCTAGATTCAAATAATTTTGATTAAAGAATTAATATAAAATGGGAGCCATGTCCCAGGTTTATGAACTTGTTTTGCGTGACATTTTCTGATGAAGGCATTGTGGTGTTACCAAATTTTGGATCTGCAAGAAACTGAAAATGGAAGCTATAAAGTAAGTGATAGAATTTACATCTAGAAATCTGATTTACCAAAACAATGAAATAAATCTTATAAAATAAAATTAAAAGGAATGAATTTCAAGAACTTCTATTCATTGAAGGATAAGCATTTTTGAATTCTGCAAAAATCATAGCATGTCCACATTCTTAAAGTTCTCCCAGAAGGTAACAGTCACTGCCATGTGTACATGTGTTTATGTATACATATGCATACATACATACATACACTACATATATATGTATACACACACTATACATATATATATATAAAATGTGTGTATGTATATGTGGGTATGGCTTTGCCAATCTAGGTTAATTTTAACCTTTTTGTATCCTCAATGTTTAGCAAAAATTTCTGACAGTCAATAATTAACAAAATGCTTGTTGATTGAGTTTGGAGAGATTTTTAAGCCTGGCAAAAAAAAATACAATAAGCATTTATAGAGTGTCTGTTATGTGCCAGGCACTGGGAATAAAAATAAAAAATAATATTACCTTATTATGAAGGAGTTTACATTTTCACAAGGAATGGTACTATAGCTGCTACTCACATATCCAGTTGTCATAAGTAATACTTTGTCCCGAAATACAGCTCTGCTGTTCCTGCTTGGGTTCAGTCTCTCAAAAATCTCTCTTTGACTTGTGCCTAGATGAATGGCATAATTTGATAAATGTATATTTTAAATTATCTTGAGGGCAAGAATAAGATAAAAAAAAAGAATTTCCTTATGATAATGGAAAAATTTTAAAGGTGACTTTAAGAAGGGTGAAGGATTTGGCCATGTAATATTAAATTGTGTTATAAAATATAAGCTTCCCAATAGCTTTTGTTATTTTTTCATGTTTACTTTTGTACCTCCAAGAATTAATACAGTGCCTTATTTATAGTATATAGTAAATATTTAATAAATAATTACTGAGTTGGAAGATATCTTGCAAGATTTTCTGACTGTGATGGACATGATGTCACTAAAAACAACAAAAAAGGCCAAGAGATGGTTATAGAAAAATAAGAATCAATCAATCAATTAACAAATATTTGCTAAGCATTTACTGTGTGTTTAGAGCAGGTGTACAAAGAAAAAGCATAATCAGTTAGCAATTAACTCAAGGAATTGACATTTTAATGGGGAAGGGAACATGCAAATAAATATCTATATGTAAGAAACACAGAAAGCAGATGGAAGATAGCCTTAGATGATTAGTTTCTCTAGAAAGTGGCATTTGAGTTAAGCCTAGAAGAAAGCCAGGGAATGACAATAAAGGCCAAAAGGCAAATGACTATGAAAAGTCAAGGTCAAGAAAATAGTGCCATGTTTGTACAGGGGACTTTTAATGGGCTCAAATTTAAAATAAACACACAAAAAAGAAGAGTAAATAACCCAGGTAAAATGTATGGTGTGCCTCATGACAGTTAAAAAAAATCAGCATGACAGAGATTGCAAAAACCAGTGGGAACCCAGAGATATTTTTAAGATACATAATCTCCAAATAATAAGGTAGGCTAATACGTTTAATATTTATTGAATTATTTGCCATCTAGGGGGGAACCTGGGGGAAAGGGAGGGAGAAAAAAATTTTGGAACACAAGGTTTTGCAAGAGTGAATGCTGAAAACTATGTGTGTTTTGAAAACAAAAAGCTTTATCAATTAATTAATTACAAACATTTAAAAGGGTAGAGATAGCTTCTGTTTCTCCAGGAGGGCATGACTCTCCAGCAGGAATGGAGGCTCTATTTCCCTTTCCCAATATCGTCGTGACCATCTGAGTAGCTTGCTGTTTGCGGCCACAATCTTTTCATCAGTCAAAAAAGTATTTATTAAGTGTTGGTTATTTGCCAGACTCCCTGTGTCATGATAGTCATATGTGGGAAAGGGAGATGCGTTAGCAACTGCTCATGGTCCCTGGAGTGTTCCCTCTTCCTAATCAAGGTTGGGGGACAGCCTTTGATCTCATTTTGGTACCATAGCGTAGGGCTAACTGGGTGAGTTAGCCGTGAGCAGGGCTGGGCTTCCTTCCTTCTTCACTTCTGACAGGTTCCTACCAGCCAACTTCTACCTGTCTCAGAGAAGCCCTACAAGATCATCAAGCTTCTTCTTCAGTCATAATCTGCTCCTGGTTTTTCTACTCCCATCTTTTTACTAGTGACACAGGACTACCTCAACTCCCAAGACAGATCCAGAACCATCATATTCTACTCAGAAGAATAACGTTGGTTTCTGATTATCTCTTAATATCTCCCAAATGTCCTGTCCCTGAGGGAATTTTCCTTCCAAAGACAAGACTCCTTATGCTATGGTTGTGGCTTTAAGTTATGGCTTTCAGAGAAGCATAGTGATAGTCCCATGGGACTCAGTCCTAGCCATAAATATTTGGAGCTTTGTACTCGATTGTGGTGCTGTTTTAGGTTATACTTTGAGACAGATCCAGAGGAACTAAAGATACTGCCTGAGGACTGGCTGAAGTGGAGATAAATTAGCCTGTATTAGTCTAGTTATCTTAATCACTGAGAGAGACTGGATTCATTTAGCAACAATTAAGTCTGACCAAACCTATTCTAGCACTTAGCACAGTCCCCGTAATATAAGAGGAATTTAATAAATATTTATAAATCGATTGATTAACCTTATTTTCTCTTTTAGATGAGATTCTTAGATTGCCACCAGAGGAATGCCTATATGGATTTTAGCAAGGCGTTAGATAAAATCTTTCATTATATCCTTATGTAAAAAGTTCAGAAATGTAGATGAAATAACAGATGGTTGAAAAGTTATTATAAAAAGAGTAATGGTTCATGAACCACCATCCACTGTGAAGTGGGCTTCTGAAGGATAGTGAGAAGAGTGTTAAAAACAGAATCAGGGAAATGTAAATTGAGATCCTGATTTTGAAACTTATTAGCTGCATAACAAGTGCCGTTTACTCATCTATAAAATGAACATAAGATATTTATAAAACTTACATTATGTGGTTGTTGAGAAACTTAATTGATATACACAAAAGTGCTTTGTTTCCATTAAAGTCCTATGATATAAATATTCATTATTATTAATAGTAGTAGTAGTAATGATAAAAATTTATAAGATTCCTCTCATGGTTCTATCCTCCTTGAAAGTTTTATCCAAGTATTCTGATATACAGATATAATCAGTGATGCTGATGAAGGTGAATCACTGGAGCTCAGGAATTCTAAGATGCACTGGATTAAAGCCAGGCAGGTATCTGCACTAAATCTGGCACCACTTTGGGTGATCCCAGGGAAAAGGGATCTTATGGATACAAAGCAGCCTAGGTCCATGATGATCAATAATTAGGTTGGGTTTATGAGAGGCCACTTCCGTTCCTTCCTGGATTAGTTAGAAAGATTCAATATCAACTTCCTCTCAAAAACAAACAATAAAACAATGACTTAAATGGAAAATGATCATTATATTTGTGGATGGTTTGAAGCAAGGAAGAATAGTTAATAGATTTCTATAGCTAAAACCAGAATTGGTTGAAATGTTGGGTCATATATAAAAAGATACACTTTAAAAATGATTTTGGTTCTTAAAACTCTATACAAGCATAGAATAGAAGAGAAAGTTGAGTAAATGGCTATTCGTCTAAATGAAGTTTGAAGGATTTGATTGATTGTAAGTTCAGTAAAAGTCATTGAGGTGATATTTCAATGACTTCAATGGAACTGTCCTCTCCCCAGCAATACAGATAGTCACTCATCCATATCTTTTCTTCCTGTAAGACTCTTGTTCACATCCTCCTCCACTGGGGATCCACCAACCATGCTGAGGACCATCCTCCACTTCTCTGGGATACTGAAAAATACAGTGGAGATCTGTCTTTTATCTGTCATTTTTTTATATGAATTCTTTTTGCTTTTTCCATTCCATTTATATTTGTGACCAAATACTTTTAAGCTATATCATCTAGAAACTTTTTCATTAGAAACATGATGCATCCTAGTCATGTTCATCATGTTATTAACCTTCACAAATTCTCATCCACAATTTCAATTTTTCAGAGACGATGGAATTCCATGATTTGTAGCTCTATGATCATTGGAAAATTGTAAATGCAATTAAGATTAGCTTTTTATTTTTAGGGAACTTGGCATTTTTATGAGTTGGTCTTGAAGCCAGGAAGACCTGAAAAAGGTGGATATGTCATCTTGAAAAAGACCCCTACCTTTCTTGGCAGGTCATACAACTCTTTGAAACTACAAGTTATAGAGAAGTTGACAACTCATATGGGTAGAGAGAATTTCTGTAACATTGAATTGCTTATATCTATAAAATGATAGGTCTAATCCCCTTCATTGTCAATATGCTATTTCTTAAAATTATAAGCAGCATATTCCTTCCAAAAGGCAATCCATCTTGGTTTTTTATTCATTCCAATTCATTGTCCATACCTAGTGTTGACATGCACAAATGGACTAGTTCTGTAAGTTATTTATGAAAAGGAGGACTTGTTTGGCTTTTCTCATAAGTTAGACTGGACTTTTGGAGTAATAAAAAACTCTGTAGTGTTCTTGGGCTTGATGCAAGCAGCACAATATTAAGAGGAGCATATGGGGAACCTCACCACCTATAGGGGATCTCTCTCGGACATTTTCTGTCCTGCACATTCTATTCGAGAACAGAAAATGTCTATGTTGAATATCATTCTCTTTGTGTAATAAGAATCATATTGGTAATTGAGGTAATTGAAGAAAAAGCTTAAATTTAAGTTTTTGAGGAATTATTTTTGATTTTATCATAAGCATGGAAGACATTTTGGTAGAGGACAGTTCTTAAGATTTCTACTTCAACATAATAAGCAATATTAATAAATAATATTTCAAATGTTTTTCATAGTCATCAAATAAAAAGCACATTAATGTCTTGTATTTATGTAACCTTTAGCTAATTATATTTCTCTGAATATGTACATGTTTCCATAAATATGACTGAGTAGGGTTTTTTAACCTCAGTCCCTTGTGTTGTCTGATGGAGGTTTCAGGACCTTTTCTCAGAATAATGCTTTTAAAAGCATTAAACTATGGGGTAGCTAGATGGCACAGTGGATACAGTGACCTCAGGGTCAGGAGGATCCAAGTTCAAATCTGACCTCAGACACAACACTTTTTAGGCAAGTCACTTAACCTAAATTCCTCAGCAAAAAAAAAAAAAATCAACTATAGTTGAGGTATTAATTCCATCTTGGAAACAAGTTGAAGAGAGCTCAGTTATTTAAGCTGGACAAGATGGTAAGCTGGGTTTTATAAATTTAAGGATGATCTATTTTTCTCTAAATCTTTATATTGCTGAATTATGAATGGAATTTTTAAATTTAAATTTTAAAGAGATGAACTACAGCTTCAAGTTGGATGTACTTACTAATAATTACTGATATCAAAGCCTACATGACTGTAGTGGATTTTGATGTGTAATTGATTTTCTCTTAACTCCAGTATTCTCAGTTGTAGAATGGGAACAGGGGAATAACTTATATGGTCTCTAGGATTTCCCCTGGCATTATTCTCTAATGTCCCAATAACTTCTCTCTAATTGCTCTAGACTTGGATATTAAGATATATAGCTTATAGCTAGTATGTGGGAAGAAAGAGAAAAAAAAAAACATACCTTACTTAATGAGTAGATTGAACTGATTTTTAGGTGTTGATATAAACTGTTGCAATAGCTATAGAAACATATTTCCCTTATAGATTTGAAGCAGCCATCCATGGGGATTATTTTGGATATTTTCTCTTTACAGCAGGCTTGTGGACTTGGTCTTGTCTCTCTTTCCACTACTAAAGCAGTTGGTCTGACATAAGTCTCCACCTTTTTTCCTCCATAAGAGATACTTATAAATCTTCAAGACCGACATGCTTTCTGAGAGGTCCTCCTATTATAGTAACAAGCTTTTAAAGGACCTACTAGCAATTGAATAGCTTATGGATGAAGGATAGGTAATACATGTTTTCATTAGGTAACATCAAAATGGGGTCAAGACCTTGAAATGGAGATCATGGAATTGATAGTTTTCATTTTTGCCCCTAGGAATGCCTTTCTGAACAAATAAAGCTCCTACTTTAAATAGGCTTACCCTATTTGGACCCATTTTCTCAGCATGAAGTTAATATTTCAAGATCTGAACCATAGCACTTGCATAGAACACATTTCTTCAACAATTGCTAGTTTTCTCTAAGTCTGAAAGTAAATTACCTATTAGAATTTCAATTGATAGAAGCCTGGAACAGCCAATTAGAAATAATGGGGTGCCTTTGTGAGCACAATAACTTTTTAAACATCCCTTGTTATAGAACAAGCAGACCAAATATAGTGTCTTTATTCTCAGGTCTGATAACCAGCATTCAGGAGGAAAGAGGGAATGCCCGCCCTATTTGGCCTTTATCTGTCTTGCCCTTCTCTAAAAGTAAAATCATTGGCTTTTAACTATTTTAACTCATCCGTCACCATAGGGATCTACAGCTCATGCTTTGCATGTTTGACACTGGAAATATAACTCTATAAAAAATAAGAAAATACACATAACGGACATAAGTGGAGAATATATTTTCAGTCACTTTTTTCAGACAAAAATTGAACAATGTGTAGGTCAGCTTCCCTAATGGCCACCTACTCTATTAGATAACTCTTACAAATGTTGGATATAATAAATGGCTCCTAATTGAGTAAGTGTCATCAGTAAGTTTCTTGAAAACTTAGCTGCATGACATTTTTCATTGATTTTCCTTATATTAGAAAATGAAATGTCAGGTACTATTAATTGCATTTTCACAATAAGCAGTTACAGCAGGAGTAACAGCTAAATGAAAGCACTTCCTGTCTAATGCACAATGGATGTATTCATTTAAATGTATTCAATTTAGATGAATGTAACATGTCTATATTCATTACCATTATACAGATCTGTAGGCTGAATTGATGGGGTGGTAATTGCCATCTTTATAAATGAGACAGTATTGCAGGTTTCCGGAAGAAAACCCATTTTGGTTTCACATCTCTCACTCCCACACAGTAGCATATTCTATAAGCTCTCTTTCTTTGCACAGACATTTACCTTTAATTTCTTATTGGCCAAAGCACTGAGGAGAGCATCTCTTCACCAGCCCAATATACTGGGTGCACAATTTTGAACAGCAATTTGCTTCTTGAGGCCAGAGAGAAAGTAAAAGGAGAGAGGCTGAATAGTTCCATAACCAATATTTTCTTTGCCAAGGGCAAGGAGCAGATAATTCCTAACACAGTAACTTGTACATAGTAATCAATAAATAAATATTTATGGATTGTTGAAGAGGAAGACGTAGGAAGTATTTCTGGGATGAAACTGCTATGGTGGGCAAGGAAAGGAGTCCTGAGACACTTGTTGAAGCTCTTGCCATAACTAAAGAGTGGGTAAGATAGGAAATGTTACTAGAGGGATGCTATCAATGAACCTGAAATTATCTGCATAATCAAAGTTCTGATTGTCCCACCCTAGTTACTGCTCTGTTACCGAGAGTCTTCCATTCATTCCATCCACTGCCTACAGGTTCAGGCTTTTCCTTTAGCCTGCCTGTACTCCAGCTCCTAAGAGTACTCTAATAGGAACATATTTTCCCAAGCCTGAGATGTTCTTTACCCCCTTGCTACTAATGAAAGAGAATAGAAGCTGTCCTCTGATAGGTGAAGTCTCTCTCCTGATTAAAAAGTAAAATTGTCAACCAGCTCAAAGCACTTCTGCTCTTTCACGACAAAGTGTGTATTTCAAACCTTCCAAGAGCAGCTCCAATGGAGTGAGTCTAACAGCTTTTAACAGAGATCTCAGTTATTCTTTGCAGCTCAAAGGAGATGGTCCTAGTGCCATGGACATGGGAGTTCATTTGCCTATCTACAATTTATTGTTACATTGCCTGTTAAACAACTCCGGGAAGCAATCCTTGACTTGATAAACTTGTATGATGCAGCATCTGTATTTGATCGATAAGCAAGCAGGAAATTATATCTTTCTCCCCACCCCACATCCACCATGGCAGACAAGCATAATTAAGCAATAAAGCAATAGCCGCTTCTGTGATTATCTTAAGGTACACCTGGGAACTGCCTCACGCCTTTTCTAAAGTGTCTTTCTGGTGCAGGAGCTGCATATTAATTTATGCCGAGGAAGATGATGTTGGTAGGAGAGAATGCTGATGAACAGCGGTTTCAGAGCAATGTATATTTATCAAAAATAATCTCCTGTGCTCACCCTCCACCAATTAGAGAGTGCCTCTGATTTATGTGGTTACATAAGCAAATGTTAAGCATTTAATTGTCAGTTCATGGGCAGGGGGTTAAAAAAGCAAAACCCTGGAAACTTGCCGAAAAGTCAGCAATTGCACTTTCAGTCTCAGAAGGAAAAATAAACTGCCACCAAATCCTGCTATCCACAGAAATCTTCACCTATTCATTATGTGTGTATGTACATGTATATATATAATATATATGTATATATATATAGTATGTGTGTATAAGAACATATATATACATATATGTATGTATGTGTGTATATATTATATATATATACATATATGTGTATAGCATGCAAGTGTGTGTGTGTATATAATTGTATGTATGTAGATACAGATTTAGGTATCATGATTTTCCCTGCCATTTAGAAAATCATTATTGCCAGGGCAAAGGATTTGTCCCTTTCAAGGCTAGAAAGTCTAGTCACTAGGGGCAAAAGGTAGACCTGGAGTAAGTTAGAAAATTAATGAGTAGTTTCCAGTTCTGCGTCCTCAACTCAAAGCACAAGCAAAGCAAGGAATGTGTGGTTAGAGAAAGAATGCTAAACTAGAACATCTGAAGTCTAACCTTGACCTTATTATTTACTAGCTGTATTCTAATGGCCAAAACCCTTTAAATCTCAAGTTCTGATGTTCCTTATCTACAAAATAAGAGGGTTGGTCAGATGTTTTTTAAGACCCCTTCTGGATCTAAAGTTTTATGGTTCTGTTGGTTTGAGGGGAAAGCTCCTCATCTGAACAGAGGTTCACCTTCTACCTTGGATGATGGATGGCAACTACAGTCATGGTAACTTGGGCTCCATCACATCAGAGTCAGAGGTAGAAGGAGCAATCATGGAGTTCACCCCTTCCAATCGACAGAGACAGTGATATTGAGACTGTGCAGCAGGGGTGGGACAGTAAATGTTTAACAAGTGACTCTCTGGGGGAAAAAAAGTTCAAACAAACAATTTAAAATTTAATTTGAATTATTAACATTTTCATAAGTCTAAGATTTTTTTTTAAGTCTAAGAACCCAACAAAGCAATAAATCAGCCCCAATTTGTAGTGCTTGCCAAATTTCTATGGTATAAATGCTTACGCTAAAAATTTAACAATGGGTTTTCTGACCTAGCTCCAGTATCCTGTTGCTTTAGGTCACAAAGGTAATTAGTTGTAGATTTTAACCTAGTTCTTTTCATCCTCCCTCTCACCAACTTAGATATATCTCCTTAGAAATGCACTATTACTTAGCTATGAATATAATATTTTTATTTCAAAACACATGAAAATCATGACAATTTTTCTTGAATTCTTTGAACATTGTTGCATTTTGCTTCTTTTATGCCAAATTTTCTTCAATGTCTGTATTTTTATGTTCCAAATGTTATTTCCAATTTAAAAACTTGGTGAAAATATCATAAATTCTAAGTTCTGCCTTCTATGGTCTTTATTTTTTTCTTAAATAATACATTGATTGAGAGCTCTAATTTCCAATTTATTTGCTTTCTTGTATCTTCTTTTGATTCCTTTCTTTGTTCTTTTTTTCTCCTTCCCTTTCTTCCTCATTTTTTTCTCCTTTCCTTACTCTTATTCTCCTTCTTTCCTTCTTTCTTCTGGAGTTACTTGCTGCTGCTGTCCTACAAGCCTTAGATTCCTTAGAATTATCTATTTGATCAGGATATTTGGGTTCATTTTCCTCCTTTTTTTCCTTCTAGATTAATGAATTTCTCAATTTATCTTCTGATGAGCTAGCATTTTGCTTTTTTTTTTTTGCTTGATCTTTAGAACCTTTTCCCAATTTCCATTGCTTTTCTCTAAGTTTCCTTTAAAATTTTTGACCCCTCCCCTCTGTTCATTGTTGCACTGAGCTCCCTAGACTTCCTTAGCCTTCTTGAGCTAGTCCTTTCCCAGAGTAAAATGTTGCAGAAGAGAAATTGGTTCTAGTTTTAAATCTCTCTCTCTCTCTCTCTCTCTCTCTCTCTCTCTCTCTCTCTCTCTCTCTCTCTCTCTCTCTCTCTCTCTCTCTCTCTCCTCCCCTTCTTTCCCCCCTACTCTGTGTGTATAAGATCAAGCAGTTTTATTGGAGAGCCAAGATAATAGACCAAGTTAGATTATGCTCGAATTCTTGAAGCAGTCCCTTGAATATAAGAGTAAAAGGTCAAATTTGGGCTTTTATGTAAGAAATATGAATTCAATTCTCAAAGCTCTGAGCTGGTATTATTATCAAAGAAATATGAAGTACAGAAATTGATTTCCAGTTACTTCAGTTTCATAATCTAAGCACATATTCAGTATCACTGGAAATGATAACTCCACCTTCTATCTCTGAAGGCTCCAAGGGACTCAGGAGTTTTATAGATTTCATAATTGTTTTAGAACAATGTGATTACTCCTCTTACTTTTTCTCTGAGTAAAGAGAAGGGTTGAATAGTATTTATCCTGTTATGTACTGAAGAGGCTGAAAAACAGCATTGCAAAGGGGCTTCCGGAGGTCATTCAATGAGTAGATGGAACAATCCCAGACTAAAATCTGATACTCAGAGCAGTATCAAGACTGTCAGAAATTTTTTCTTTGTCTATGTGACTTGATATTTTGAAGAAAAAGTGAATAATTCAGTCAAAGATCCTATAGTTCTGTTTACTCAATCAACATGAATTTCTGGCAACAGTCTTTTGCTTCTGTAAGACTGTGGGACAAAAGACTAAATCCTAACTCCGCTGTGTGTGATATTTGTCTCAATTTCTTTATCCATTAATTGATAGGATTATACTAGATGTCTTCTAAGATTCTTCCTCTTTCCAAATGTATGACTGTATAAATATCAAAACCCCTGCATAGAAAAACATACTTTTTCTCTAACCCTACTCTCCCAAACATTAATTGTAAAATATAATGACTAGAGAATTGACACAAAATTGCAATAATGAAAAAGAATCACTATTACCAAATCATTTAAAATTAATTTTATTAAGAAAATTGAATAATCCATTTTTTCAATCATTTTATGAGTCATTGAGAATGGTTAACAAGAAATTTTAATTTTAAATGATTTACTTATATTAATATTAGCTACTAAAATTGCTCTTTTTTAGTAATTAGTGAGAAGAATTATCTGAAAAGACTAGATTGAAAACAACCCATAGGTTATTAAAATATCAGAGGAATACATGTAAAAATCTCATATTTGGAAAGCATTATTTTATCACTTTCTTTTATATTTTTCAAATGAATGATACAGCCAAAAAATTATCATACCCACATCATGGTCAAGGCACAGTACTAGATATTAGACATATAGAGGCAAAAATAAAATGATAAAATCATATATTTATGAGAGAATTAAAGGGAACATTTTGTCCAACCCATAGTGGTCACCCTTGCCTTCATTCTGCTGGTAAAGAAAAAGTCAAAGACTTACATTTTATTTGGGAATATGAAATTCTCTCTATTTTTATCACCTTGGATAGTCTATTAAAGATTGAATATCAGAGTAGGAATTTGTCCACAGAAGAAATATTCTTTTAATTTTTCTAAGATGGGTACCCTAGGAATGAGAAAAACTTGATTCATCAAATATATACTGGTCATGTTACAATGCCAGAGAAACTGAATCAAGATAGAGATTAGAGAGTTTGTAATATTTTATTTAGAGGGAGAGATTGGACTGGGGGCAAAACAGGATCCATGTTACCACCAGTGGCTAAATTGAACTCGTGTCTCAAAGTATTCAGCAGGGAGCGAAGAATTCCAGGGATTCTTATAGGGCTCCAACGATCAGGAGAATAAAGACACAGACAGGTTGAGCACTGGTGAGCGGGAACTTCCAAGAACAGACCATAAATTCAGTTCTGACAGGTTGGGGGAAAGGAAGGATCATAAGTTCTGATAAGTTGGGAGGCTAGGAACCACTGAGTCTGAGATAGAAAATATGCCCCCAAATCTGACATTAACCATCTGCATTTTATGGCTCTATGGAATGTTAATGATCAGGATTCCCAGCCCTAATTATATCAGTTCTAATGGCCAGGAAGGGGGGTTGCCATAAGGAAGATTGAGGCAGAACAATTCAGGGAACTGAGGCAGAACAAGGTGATCACATGTCAGCTTTACAATGACCTCTCAATGGCCAAAAAACATTCTCTATAAGTCTAAGTTTTAGATGAATTGGCAATATTCATCGGAGAAATGATTCTCAACACAGAGTTTTCCATGTTGATAAAATCATAGATACAAATTAAAGTAGGTAAATAAATGGATAGATAGACAGATTAGATAGAAACATTAAATAGATGGGTAGATAGAAAGTTAAACAGATATGGACCTGGACAGATTAATGGATGTTTCCTTGCCCTGGTTATCTTGTAAGGCCAGAATATACTTTTTTCCTTTGTTTTTCTTAAAATCTTTATCATATAACATCAAATCCTTGTATCTTGTATATATTTCTAATATTCTGCTACATGAAAATGTTTGTCTCCCAATAGAATATGTGCTCATTGGGGGCAGGAACAGTTCCCCGACCCACCCTCCCCCCTTTTTAATTTCCAGTCCCTAACACACTGTCTGGAAGAAAGTAGGTACTTAATAAATATAGATAGTCTATTAGAATCTGTATTCCAAAAAGGCAGTATGGTATAAAACATCAAAAATTAGGCTTGATCTAGCTGTGTGACTCTGGGCAAGTCACTTAATCCCAATTGCCGCAGCAAAAAAAAATTAAATTTAATTAAATTTAATTTAATTTAAAAATTAGCCTTGAACCTAAGCCTGGATTCAAGAATCACCCTTATTAAATACTGACTATGTGAGCCTGGTCAATATTTTCTATTTGTTCTAGTACCTCTGATCTGTATTGGTAGAGAGAGGTTCTTTATATTACAGTTTTCTATATTGAATTGACTTGTTAAAAATGCATGTAAGAAGGAAAATATAGGGGTGAGGGTGGTAAATCAGGTAAAGACTGATGAAAGCATATATATCCTGGAAAGTACAAGTCAAGTAAAGAAGCATCATTAAGTGTTTTTACCTGTGAAATACTGTCGTTGGGAATACAAAGGCAAACACCCAATCCCTGCTCCCAAGAAGCTCACAATCTAACAAAGAAGACTCCCTTTAAATAATCATGTGCAAATAAGACTGACGCAGAATAAAGTGGGCAGCCAGGTAGTGACATAGTGCATAGAGTGGCCAGATCTGGGGACCCACCTTCCTATGTTCATATCTGGCCTCAGACACTAACTAGCTTTGTGATCCTGGGCAAGTCTAGTCCTCTGTGTCTCAGTTTCCTCATCTGTAAAATGAGCTGGAGAAGGAAATGGCCAGGATCTGTGCAAGGAAAACCTCAAATGGGATCATGATTAATTGGGCACAACTGAAAAACAACTCAACAACAAATTATGTTTTTGATAATCTCAGAGAAAAGATACTTAGATTAAAAAAAAAAGTAAAAAGACATCTTGCAGAAGGTGGAACTTATCTGAGACTTAAGAAAGCCAGGAGGCAGACATGAGAAGGGAGAAAGTTCCAGGAATGATGGATAACCAATAAATATACACAGTGACAGAAGAAAAAATATCCTGGGAGAGGAAGAGCAAGTGGATCAGTGTTACTGACTGGATCATAGGCAAGTAAAGTGTAAGGAGATTGAAAAGATAGAGAGAACCAAATTAAGGAAAAATTTATAAAGAACTTTATATTTGATCCTGGAGATGGTTGGGAGAAGGATTTTGTTCAATAGGAAGGTAATGTGTTTAGATTTGTGCTTTAGGATTATCGATTTGATTGCTAAGTGGAAGACGGAGTGGAGTGGATGGAGACTTTAGGTTATTCCACCTGTGAGGGGATGAGACCCTGCCTGAAGGTAGAGCCATGCCAGAGAAGAGAAAGGGGCTCACAGAAACAGTGGGACCAAGTGATGTGAGGTAGCTGATTAAGGTGGTGATGCGATCTGACCCATTTCCCCATCGTCCTGGGTTTCCAGAAAAGTGAACTCGAGAAGGTGATTCTCAGGATCCGTTGTTTCTCACCACTGTACAAATCCTTATTACAGCTGAGTTACCCATTCAGCTAATTCATCTGAGATGGGGCTTGTGTAAAACTCTATCGAGAACTCTAAGCAGAACCTCTGTCTTTGCAGGATGATGCAGAAAAGGAGAAGACCACAGCCAAAGCTCTGGAAGATGTCAAAGCCAACTTCTACTGTGAGCTGTGTGACAAGCAATACCACAAGCACCAGGAGTTTGATAATCACATTAATTCTTACGACCACGCCCACAAGCAGGTAAATTGAAATGGAGTATAACTGCCATGTTTTACTGACCAGGTCAGGCCACCAAAAAAGCCGCCTAACTTTTTAATTACTTGAAAATCTGTGAAGAAAATACTGTCTTTGGGTTTGATTTTTCAAATCGCATGTCAAATGTTTTCAAATAGGTGCTTTTGAGATAAGGTATGATGTGCATAATAACTCAACAGACTCTACTAAAGAAGTTTAAAAGTTTAAGGGAAGTAGGATTATATTTTAGAACTCTTCTTTAAATCTTGGGAAGCTTTATAACCTGGGTTCATAGCCACATCATATCTATAAAATATAAGAAATAAATATAAGAAAAAATGAAATATAAAATATAAAACTAAATCAAATGTTATTATCAAATTATTCAATATGCTAATTGCTTAAAGCAAAAGCTAGACCTTCCAAAAATAAAAATGGTTTCTTTGTAACCTCTCCATAATTATTATAAATATATATTATGTATAATAAATACATATGTGATATGTAATATATATAATCCTATATAATATAATGCAAAATATATAATATAAAATTATTATAAATATAAATATATGTATAAAACAGCATATTTGAAGGAAAATCCTTGGAACCCTTGTGTTTAATATGAGTTTATATCCCAGTTCTGCCACTTCAATTCAATAAATATTTATTAAGTACCTACTATATGCCAGACACTGTGCCTGAACTGAAGAAAAAAAATAATGAAAATTAGTCTCTGACCTCAAGGGGCTTACAACAAACAAATGTATACAAAGCAAGCTATAAGTGGGATAAACAGGGAAAGCACTAGAATTAAGAGTATTTAGGGAAAGTTTCCTATTGAAGGTGGGATTTTAGTTGAGATTTTAAGGAAGCTAGGAAGGAGTGGAATGGAGGAGAGAAAACATTCAAAGCATGGGAAACAGCCAGAGAGAATGCCCAGAGCTGAGAGATGGAGAGTCTTGTTCATGGAGTAGTTTTTGTCACTGGATTAAAGAGTATGTATTTGTCTGGGATGTGAGGGAGTGGGATCAGAGGTCTAGAAAGGTAGGAGGGGACTAGGTTATAAAAGCCTTTGAAGTTCAAGCAGACATTCCAGGAGCATTTATTTGCTCCTGGAGGCAATATTTATTTTATTGAGTTTATTGAGTAGGGGATGATATGATCAGGTCTGTGTTTTAGGGAAATCACTTTATCCAGTGAATAGAGGAAGAATTAGAATGGGGAGAGATTTGAGGCAGGCAAACCCATTATCAGATTCTTGTGGTAATTGATACATGAGATGATGAGGGTCTGTATTAAAGGTGTGGAAGTGTCAGAGGAGAAAAGGAAGGAGCATATTTGAGAAAATAATATTATGCTACCTACCTCACACAATTTTAAGGATAGCACTTATACTACTATACTCAAGAGGGGCAGAAGTCCTTCATTGCCTGTACAAAGCCTGGTTCATCTCAAATTAGAAAAACAACTGTCTCAGCTCCCCATTCAATTAGTATATAAAACTGTCTGTCATAATACAAAAGCCATTTGCTTTCAGCTTCTCCACATATGAGGCTAATCCCTATAATCTCCATTTGTCTCACAAAAGGATTTGTTTTTCCCCTCAAGTAGTTCATTTCTGTGTCAGGACTCTCTCAGAATTCAAACAGGTCCATTCTTAAAAATATGTGATTGTGTACTCCCCATGCTGGTCTGCTTGGGACGATTGGGTCTTGTTTCAATGTACTGAATCTAGGGGGCAGTGACCTGTGATATATAGAAGGAATTCAGTTCCACTAATAGGGATAAGCTTGGGTGGGCTTGTTTCAGATCATGCTTTCTGTTATTATTTATTATAATTTCTCCTGTTCCAGTCATGGCCACATATGGCCATGGGTTGGTGTCTGATTGAGTGTTTGAATCAGAGAGAAATATGAAAAAAAAATGATATGAACAGGCTGGACTCTCTTGTCTTTGAATTTCCATTTAAAACATTAGATGAACAATGCCCACTAATACCCAGGTGCCAGATAATGGTTCTGCTTCTAACCTGCTTCCTGGCTCCACATCAGAAACTCACGTTCAATGGCATGAGAAACACAGGACTCTAACAAATCAGAAGTGATGGAGCCATATTCCTTAACTCTACTCTGGGATGCCTCAATTTGTGGAATTTTTCTGGTCCTGTGTCTCTATGGCCTCTCAGAGTGAAAGGATAGAAAGCTTCATCCTAGAAGGAATAAGAACACAAATGATCTTCTGTCTAAGTTTAGAATGGAATTTCATAAAGGAAGTATCTCTACCTGGTACTGTGATTCTTGTTTTTATTCATTCAACAAATATTTATTGATTGGCTACTGAGATCAAGGCACTATAATAAGCAAGGTAAAAATATCTTCTTACATTTGGCTTCTCCTGTACTTTCACATTTGTTGAGTTGTATTGACTTTTATGTAGTTCAAGCTGATAACATGAGTTGAATTATTATTTGTACTAATTGGGTGAAAACCAATCAATGGGATTTTGACATTAAAGATGATCCTTCTGGTTGTAGGAGATAAACTCTCACCTGATACAGGGATTTCCTGTACATCATTTAATTCTGCTTGAATAACTTCTAGCAATGGGCACCTTATCATTTGAAAGCCTACTCCATCTCATTACTGGAATGCTCTAAGCAATATAGGGAATAATTTGTAACTACAAGAAATACAAACAGAAGGAATGAGGAAGAAAAAGGGAAGGAAGGAATGAGGAAAGCGAGAAGGGAGAAAGATATAAAGTTCTTTATTTTTATTACTTTAAATAGGTAACCAGTTGAACTTCATTTGCTGATTTTTAAAGCCAGTTGTTAAATAGCAGATCAACCCAACCAAAATGTTCTCTCAGACAGCAACCTGGAACAGCAATGAAATGACAGATAACAAAAGTAATAACTTATTTTGTACTGTGTTTTAAGATTTATAAAAGATATATGACAGTAGGATGGAGATAGATGGTGCAAATATTAGTGGCACCATTTTGTAGTTATGACAATGGAGATTTCAAGAGATGAAATGATTTTTTCAGGGTTACAGGGTTTCTAAGTGTCAGAGCTTAGATTCTAAAGCAGGTGTCCTGACTGCAAATAAAGGGATTTAGGTGGTTGAGTGGATAAAGTGTTAGGTCTGGAGTTAGGAAGACTCTTCTTCCTCCATTCAAAACCAATCTCAGATACTTACTAGCTTACTGAGAAAGTCACTTCACCCTGTTTACCTCAGTTTCCTCATCTGTAAAATGAGCTAGAGAAGGAAATGACAAACTACTCTAGTATCTTCTCCACAATGAGGGTCAAAAAGAGTCAAACATAACTGAAACACAACTGAACAGCAACATAGATAAAATAGTCTGGAAAGCTTAAAGAAGTTGTGAAGTTTTTAATTTACTTAGCTTACTGTCTTGCAAAAAACTTATACAAAGTTATTGATGAATAAATGAATGAATCACAATATTAGTTATCAACATGTCTACTTAGCCTTAGACTAGATTTAGCCATACTAAATACTATGATTTAAAAGCAGTGGAAATAAGAATCTGCTACTGAAATTTGGCCCAGAGTCTATGAACATGGTTCTATTTCCTAACAATTTGGATTTGTTCATTTTAGTTTCTTCTTTATGATCCCTGAGAAATTGCCCAATCTAGTTATAAAAATTCTAATTAGATCTGTTATATTTGCTTATGCCCTGAACTATTTATTCTTGTACATAGACAGTTTCACATAAGTTCAGTTTCTTTAAAAAAAAATTCCTTATATTTTTCTAAGTATAAAAGATGAAGGGTCAATATTGCCATAGAACTATCTATGTATTTTATAAGATTTCTTCTTTTAGTAGCCCAATTCCATCATTAATATCTGTTATATAATTAAACACTTATTTTAATTTTTCCCTGAAAATATTGTATAATATCAGTTAGTGACCCTATTGACTTATTTATACAACATTTTGAATACATTCTTCTCTTTTCTTGTATTCTGAAGATGTTAAAAAAAGATCTTTGCCTATGTTTTTTTTTCTTTCTCTATTCCATTCACCATTGTTTTTAACCCATGCCCAGTTCTCATACCATAATGATTTGTGTTTTGTTATAGTTCCACAACGCCTGAATTGAATATTATACCAATCCTTTGCCATATAACAATAGTATTTCTCCTACCATTATTTAAGATTAGTTACTTTTGTATTATACTTCTAAGATCTTGGTTTTTAACATTTAAATTTTTTGAGTACCTCTAGGTGTAAGGATCTGGAAAAGGCCCATGACAAAGTTAATTAGGGTAATAATTTTATAACAATGGAATGAACAGAGCCCATATATTAAAAGCCATGGACTTTGCATAAGCTCTTCAATGATATGCTTTGGTGATAAAAGTGGATGAGGTAACAGTTAATATATTAACACTGAATCACAGAATCTCAGATTCAGAGAGACCATTTAGCCTATGACTGACATAGAATCCTTTCTCCAATATCTTCAACAAGCTATCTTCTAATTTAGGTTGAAAAATAGTAGAATTTCACTGAATAGTAAGATAGCAATACACTGAGGCCATTTATATGTTATTTCCAAGTTAGTAAGAAAATTAATGAGTGACCTTAGTTGAGAGAAATAAAAGATCATTGTTGGCTGAAGTAGCATTGGATAACTTCACGGAAAAGCTAGAAGTTGAACTCAACTTTAAAGGATGAGCATGATGTGTATTGTTGAAGATTTGGGAAAGAATTCCAGACAGAAAGCAAAATGAACATGCTTCTAGCTTCAATATTATAAGCATATCTCTAAGGATAAAGAAATAAATCATCAGTGGACTATTAATAGTATTTTACATTTGATCATCTATTCCTAATTTTGTAGTCATACTCACTTTGTTCTCCTGTTGCTTCCGCTGTAAATGAATACACTTTAGGTTCTGATTTTGACTTGCTTTTATAGTAGGTACATTTCTACTAGTTTTTCTGAACTCAGATTCATTTTCTTTCAACTTTAGTATAGATTCACCTGCTTTGTCCTCCCTCTAATTTCTTTCTATATGATACTCTTGGGAGATAGAGGGCAGTGGCCAAAAAAAAAAAAAAAAGTGATTTCTTGCTTGAATCTTTAAATTTCTGTACTTTGTCCCTCACTGTGGATAGTTTTATCCCACTGGATTTCAGGAGGATAAGCTTTCAGTCTTCTGAAACGTACTTGACAGAATTGCTTTATAGCAAATAATGGGTTTTCCTTTGTTTTGTCCATTTAGATTAGTAGCTTTATCTTGATGACAAATTTACTTAAATTGCCATTCCTGATCCAGAATGTCATCTTTTTTTTTTCCTTTTCATCAATTGCCCTTATCTGAGAAGACAATACTAAATTAAAAAACATTCCTTAGTTTATATTTGATTCTTTGATGAGAAAAAGGAAATAAAGTGCTGTGCATTCCCTTCTGCTAAGGATTCATTTCTGAGATAAATTAACTTTACCAAGCTAATCATTCAGTGCCAGGTGAGGGAAAGGAGAAATTATCTTTTAAGGGTAAGTAGTTTTCTCTAGGGAGGATTTTCATCTTTTAGCACTAAAAAATTAAGCATTTTTTGACAGCATAGAGGAAAAAGTGTTGGATCTGGAGGCAAGAAGGTATGGGTTTTAGTCTCACCTCAGATGTTTGATAACTATGTGAGTTCAAGAAAGTAATTTAACTTCTCCTTGCATCATTTCCTCATATGTAATATGAGGGATCTGAATTCACTGACCTTTAATGCTACTTTTAGTTCTGATTATCTGATCCTAAGATTCTAAGTTCCTTTAGGGATTCTTGCACACCCAAAATATATCTTATTCACTGATTCCTGAAATTCCACAATCAAAGATCCATTTTTTGGTGGTCAACCTTTCTACAAAGTTCTTTTAAATAGCCCTGTTCCCATTCCTTCCTCTACTGGCTTCTGAGACATCACATTCTCCTGATTTTCCTCCTGTTATTTGAACTCCCTCTTTTAGTGTCACCTTTTATAATTCATCCTCTTCCTGACTCCATTACACTGGGACAGTCAAATATTTCCAGACCCTGATTCAGTGCATCTTTGTAGACTGAAATAAAATGGCAGCTGTAATTGATGAGTCATCTTCAAGGGATCAGACAGAATCAAGAGGTCATATTCCAAAAAAGACAAAGAGAAGAAGGGATATTTCCATGTTATATTTAAAAATATATATTTTGTGTTCATGTAAATTAGGATTACTTCCAAGGCCATTGTTTTCCCTTTTATCCCCATTTACTCTTAGCTTTATTCCATTTTCCTATGGGGAAGATTCTCAGTACTATCAGTGAAACTTGAGCCTCAGCTAGAAATAACTTTCTATAACTTTTTATCCTCAGAATATGTTATCAACTTTACTCCATTCACCCAAATAAAGAAGGCAAATAAGGTTTATTACAGTTAGAGAATATAAGTATAGATTAGGATATTCTACTGTTAGAAAGACAAACTTTAGTTAATTTTTTAATAGTGAGGATGAATTATGCTGCATCAGTCTTTTTCCCACCCATATCCTTAATGACTGATGCTTTCTATTATAAAGAGAAGTAAGTGTGCAGTATATGGTTGGGAAATAGAGTGTGCAGTTTCCTCAGCAACAACCCCTTCTGAGCCTTCATACAACGATTGTCATTGTTGAATGACACAGTGATAGCCACTGTAAAAAATATTGTCATCTATACAACTTTTGTGATAGCTGAGGGGAACCATATAAATTTTTTATCTTTTCATAGCCCTATGTTGCTCGCTGATATAAATCCAATAACTATGTTCGTATATGGACAAGGAAGGGGAAAAAAAAAAAAAAAAAAACACTGTTGATGATGCTCTAGTTTTAGTAGCCTGTGCACAAAAGCTTTGGTAGTTTTATCTCTGAAAATGAAGAATAGGAGCCTATGCTCCAATTAATGTCAATTCATTGACTAATGATCAGAATTAACCATTCCTCCCCAAAAATTGTAATGTTCAATGAGAAGAAACATGTGAGAAAACATCCACCTCCAAATATCTTAATTGATTTTTTTATTGTCTCTAGAACCATGGCTTTGATCAATTTTTAAACTGTTTGCATTTCAAAGGAAATTTTCCTGTGTTCTTGACACTTAATGTTTGAGTGATAATTAGACATTAGCCCATTGTAAAATAATTCTCAGACACATATGCAAATGCCCAGAGTCATATATCTCTTTGTGTGTAATATAGTCCTATTGCAATGAATTCCAAGGCATTTTCCAGCTTCTGTAATAGAATGAACATTTACTCTAGACATATAATATTCACTTAAGGGGGTGATCAGTTGGAGTTTAGATGTCTTTTCCCATACAAAGCTTTTAAAAAGTGTAATGCTGATAATTTTTGCAATATTATAAATTATATATTAACAAATACATGCTACATTTACATATATACATATATAATACACATAAATTAATACCTATTGATTAATTCTATTAATGTACATATATTAAGTTTAAAATACTCTACCATCTAACCACCTCAGATTATTGGAACAATTACACCACAATATGTTTATATTAGGGATATTTTAGATAATGAAAGACAATTCTGGTCAAAGGACATCAGAAATTGTCCAACTTTGGAAACATTTTCTCTTTGCAATTATCAATACATAGGAAACCAGAAGACATCAACTGCAGATTAACTATTATCATCCTATCTCACATTTGTATGTCACTTAAGTGGTTTCCTTGTGAGATGAAATATAATGATAGAAACTTTGAGGTATTACTCCGATTTACAGAAAAGGAAACTGAAGCATTATTAATATACATATATTATTATATTATCATATGTAGTTGATCAGACAACCTCTTAAAAATTGAAAACGACTTAATAATAATGTCATAATTAGTATGTATATGGCACCTAGTATATGCCGGTCATTCTGCCAAGTACTTTACCAATATTGTTTCTTTTGATCCTCACAATAACCTTGGGATGTAGATGCCATTATGATATCCATTTTATGATTGAGAAAATTAAAGCATAGATTAAGTGACTTGTCTGGGCCATTCAGCAAGTGAGCGTTGAAGGCAGGTTTGAACTCATGTATTGCTGACTCCAGCCCTGGTTTTCTAGCCACCTCGCCACCCTCTAGATCTGTGTTGTTCAATCTCTACATGAACAAGAGTCTTGTTCATGATCTATTTGACCAGTCTTTGCCTGAAGACTTCCCATGAGAACAAAGTCACCACCTGTCCCATAGTGAGTTGACTGCTCCCTTCCAGACTGCACACCCTGTTGATCCCCCTTTGGGGTTTTCTTGGCAACAATATTGCAGTGGTTTGCCATTTCCTTCTCCTGCTCATTTTTCACCTAAGAAACTGAGGCAAGCAGAGATAAATGACTTGCCTGGCAATTAAATTTCTGAAACCAGATTTGGATTTAGGTCTTCAGACCTGGCACCTCATGCCCTGTGCAGTCTGGCTGCCCAAATCCTACTCTGGGACAACATTTAATTATTAGGAAGTTTTTTCTGTTACCAAGTTCAGTTTTTCCTATAGTTGAAGCATCAGTATGAATGACTGGTCTTCTCATAGCCCTATATGGTTTGCAAGTAAAACCAAATAATATTCATATAAGCACAGTGTAGAAAGGGACTATATAAAACACTGACAAAATCATTGCCTTAATGAATAAAGCACAGACTCCAGAGTCAGGAGGCCTGGCCTGAATTTTGGCTTTGACATTTACTAGTAGCATAGCTATGGGCAATTCACTTAAATTCTGTCTCTGTTTCCCCTTATGAAAATCAGGATAATCTCAAAGTTTCCATTATTATCATCATCACCATTTAAGTGACATGCAAATGTGAGATAGGATGATAATATTTAACCTGCAGCTACACATTGCTAATATTACACTTACCCTGGTTGCAAAGAGAAAGTATTTCCAATGCAAGACAATTTCTGACTTCTTTTGACCAGAATTGTGGGTAGAGTCTTTCACTTATCTTAAATTACCCAAACATAAACACACTGTAGTGCAAATGTTCCAATATTTTGAGGTAATTAGATGGTGCAATATTTAGAACACTGGACCTAGAATCAGGAACATCTGAGTGAAAATCTAGCCTCAGACACTTACTAATTGTGTGACAGGTCATTGACCTCCTTTTGCTTCAGTCTCCTTATCTATAAAATAGAGATAATAACTCTTACCTCACAAGATTGTTATGAGGATTAAATGAGATAGTAAGAGTTCTAGCACATATGAGACAAGGTACAAAAACTTATTCCCCTTCCTTTTCCTAGCCCAATAATCCGATGCATATGTGGTTTCATCAGTGTGAGTATTCCTTTGAGTGATACCAATTTTAATCCAACCATTTTTTCCCTATGAACTCTCTGTAATCACCCATGTCTTCTCCACAGGGCTCTGTCCAATGTGCTGTAGAGCTTCCTTGAATTCTCCTCCATCAAAAAGATAGCAATAAAATACGAATGCTATACATTCTCTTCCTCTCTCAACGTGACTGGATCATCATCTTTTTCAATCATAAATTTCTTTGATGACATCTTTTTATAATACTTTTCTGGAGTAATTCTTTTCTTTGTGATATAGTCTACTTATGCTTATTTATATGCCTTTGTCTTCACCCTTTGGGTGATCGTCAATGGTAGTACTATCCATGAAATTATAACAAATTCAATTTTAAAATAATTCAGTCTTGAAATTAGATTGTATCTCTGTTGAAGGAAAAGGCCCCAAATCACCATATTAGAGGAAAAATCACTATATATGTTCTTGCCATAGCACCAATGATAGAAATTTTGTCATTCTTTTTCTCTTCCCAAATTATAAAATGTTTGATAGTTTTCTAATATAAGGTACTAATTTTCTAAATCTTTGAACTGGAGCTTATTAGTTTGACATGGTTACTTGATGATTTTCTTTGCTTTCCCATGAAATAATTGTATGTAATATAGCCATGTTTCAGTAGGAGAAACTGAATTATCAAATGCCATTGAACATAGGCTTATGTCTTAAGGCAACAAATTCCAATTTTAAATGTCAACCCAAACAATTCTTTATTTTAATGCCATAAGTCTATGAAGTCCAGTGGGCTTCATTAAAAACTGATAGACCAGGTGCCCCACTGCATTCTTACTTTCTGATCTAAGCAAAGAAGATAAATTAGCAGTATTCATCTTTAGAAATTGCATGTTGTTTAGAATAATGAGATTCCTTTAATCATTAGTACTTAAGAAATCTCTAGGAAATAATGTGGAGATTCCTTTAAATTTAATGGTGAGATAAGCTAAATTTGTCATTAAATGTTAGTCGCAAAAGACTTACACTTGCTATTCTTTAAAGTGAATGATAATTAACATGCAAATGAGCAATTTAACCCCCTTTAAATTGGAAAAACCCAGGGGACACTTAATTTCATAGTTGTTAATGATGGCCAAATGATTGTAAGACAATTCTTACCATTTCATTATGCAAGAAATTACAGAAATGTAGGATCAGATTGGAGCATTTAAAATAGAGCCTCAATCAGACAGTTCTGTCAGAAGAAAGAATATTTTCTGTTAGTTTTTTTCTGCAACAACTTTCTGTTCTGCTCAGAGCCCACTAAGGGCTAGGTTAAGCTGGTGAATTTCTACATCATGGATATATCATAAGATCCTGCTGGCAGGTTGGGCCTGGTCACAGATTATAATTTTGATCTCTTTGTTAGGTGGAAAGGCAGATAAAGATCCTGTCTGGTGTTCTATATACTGGACCAGTTAATTCCTGTTTCAGATCCCGTTTCCCTCTTGCCTTGGCCCTGTTCCAGTGATTATAAGTCCTAGGATTTAAACCTGGAAGGGCCCTTGATTCAATTCAAACCAACAATCATTTAACCAAAATTATATTATTAAAATATATGATTACATTTTGTAGGTGAATATATAATCTATACAGATCATCTATGAATATGTAATTTACATAGTTATAATAATTATCTATATATTATATTAAGTATCTATACATTATATTAATTATATAATGTATAGATAATTATAATAATATATAATAATTACAACTAATTAGAATTTTTGATATTACATTATGTTGATTATATCTATGTAAGATATTCTGACGTAGAAGAAAGACAGTTGACCTCAGAATCAGGATAAAGGAAGTCTCTGAGACAATTATTTTGTGACTGATAAGTTGGTTGAATCCTCAGTACACCCAGATGATGCTATAATATTACATGTTTTAGAAAAAGTACTGAATTGGAAGGGTAGAGAGAATTTCCTCACTGGGAATTCCCTATTCCACTGAAATCACAGTTTTTTATAATAATATTTTATTTTTCTCAATTACTGTATGCTATAGCCTCCTTGAAATCGTCCTACCTCAGTTACTCTGCCTCAAAACCCCCAGGCTATAATCATTCCTTCTTAATGTTTGACGGGATAAAGGTCTATCTATTTTAGACATCATTAAAATAACAGGAGCCTCTCCTGTACCTCCCTCTATTATGTCATCCTAAGTGCCTCCCCCATTAGGTCATCCTCGATTTAGAAGTACCTTCCCCATTATGTCATTATTCTTGTTACCCTATAAAAAAGTCTTGTATCAGACATTCGATGCTGGATACTTTGAGTCAAGAGTTCAATCCAGTCGATTGATTTACTCTCCAATAAATTAATAATTAAGTTGTTCTCTAATCCCTATCCTGTCTCAGTTTCTCTGGCATTACATTTTGGAAGCTATGGCATAACATTACACGAAAAGACAATTTTTTTGTTTTACCATCCATTAAAAAAAAAAACCTTAAGTTTTCTGAAACAGTAACAATTTTGATATAGGTTATACATGTGCAATCATGCAAAATATATTTCTATATTAGCAATATTGACAGATGTAAAAAAACAGTATAATACTGTATTACATGAGGCCCTAGGTTTAAAGTGTTGAAGATATAATAATTGCCTGCTTTAAGGATGTTATATTCTACCCAGAGAATATGACATATACACAAAAAAGCATTTGTTATTGTTGCTATTCAGTAATGTTAGATTCTTCCTGACCCCATTGGTGCTTTTTTTAGCAGAGATACTAGAATGGTTTCCTTCTCCGGCTCAGTTTTATTTATTTATTTTATAGATAAGAATGGAGAAATAGGGTCAAGTGGCTTGAACAGTCATATAACAAGTAAGTATCTGAGGCTGAATTTAAACTTCCTTATTCCTCGGCCTGATGCTCTTTCCACTGCACAACCTGGCTATTTTCACCAAAAAAACCATAATACGTGGAAAATGGTGATTGGGAAAGAACACTAATGATTGGGGGATGGGACATTAGGAGTTGAAACTTGAATTAATCTTTGAAGGAAAAAAATGTTTCTGAAGTTCAAGGTCAGGAGGGAACAGATATTTGGCAAGTGCATAGCTCCTGGGAGAGGATACACATAACATTTGTGTGGTTCTGTATAGACACAGTCCCACAGACCAGCATGCACTTTGGGTGATGAGGAGATAATGTACCCCTCACTTAGAACTGTCCTTGGAGGAAGCCCTCTAATATATTGACAGAATCCCTTTACATTAATATAGAGAGAAATTAAATTGGCCAGAGTCCCATGGCATCTCAGATCTGGGACCATTTCCTCCCTACCCTTCTTGTGAATGAACAGAAAAAAGTGTGAGAATTGTATTTTCATCTGGCATGGCAGAGGGAAGTCTAGTAATTATTCCCCTCATCATTAATCCCCTTATGTAAACACCTGCTCTTTCACAAAATCCTGTGTTAACTAATTAGGGCATTTTATCTCATTACTTATAATAAAGTAGAGATTGGTAACACAAGAATAAAAATATTCACTATGAAACTTAATTGATTGCTACAAGATAAATTTAAGTTAGGAAACACTAAAATTTACTAGTGACTGCTTTGTAGATTTTTCTAGAATATGTTGGGTGCTTTAAATATCTAGGTTTATCAGGCAATTAAGAAACAACAACAAAAATTAAAATTTGTAAGTGAATACAGAATGGTGAGAAGCAGAGTGGTACAGGACAGAGGGTCAATTTTGGAGAAAGAGAACCAGGAGGAAAGTCTGAGTTCAAATCCTGGTTGTGGTGCAGACTGGGTACAAGCAAGTCACAAATAGTTTCTCAATGCCCCTTGTTGTTAGTCATTTTTTCAGTCGTGTCTGACGCTTCATGATGCCCACTTGGGGTTTTCTTGGCAAAAGCACTGGAGCGGCTCATCCTTTCTTTCTCCAGCTTATTTTACAGATGGCAACTGAGGCAAACAGGATCAGGGACTTAGCCAGGATCACACAATTGTGCTCTTATCATTGAGCTATCTAGTTGTCCCTCAATATCCCCAGGCAACTTTTTAAGATTATGTGTGATGACTTAGTAGGAGGAAATGGAACACAAGGGAAAGGGTATTCAAAACCTGCCTTTGATGCTACCTATCTGTCTGACCTTGGGAAATCAGTTACCAGTCCTTCATTTCCTTTTTCATAAAATGAGGAGTTAGATGAGGTAAACTCTTGGGTCTTTTCCATGGTGGATCTAGGATACTAGAATATGCATTGATGGAGTCTCCATAGCTGGAGTTCCTCATATTGATTAAAGCACAAATCTAATCTCTCTCCTCCCTATAGGAAAAAAAAAAGTGGGGGGTGGGAGGGAGGGAAGAATTATTAATGGGGAGGCAATGTGAAATGAAAATATAGGGACTCTTTCTGTTGATCTCCCATTTTCCTACAGTCAAAGACAAGGGGCTGAAGTGGAGGGAGGAGAAGTCTTTCTGATAATGCTTGCCTGGGGTCTGGGCTCAGTACTGGTCAATGGGTTAAGCAAATCAGTACTTAATGCCTTCAAAATTAAAAATATAATGTACTTGACTTGAGTACCCTAAATTCATAGAGCAACCCTTCCCTTCTGTGTTTGTAAACTAAGTTTTAAGAGTTCAAGGTCAAGTTTATTCAGTGTAAAGTGTTATGGCTTTTCATACCATTGAGTTTAGGAGAAATAATTTAGAAAATTTTTCATTTTAATCAGATCCTAGTATGTAATTTCTTTATGTGGCAACATCTCTTGTACTTTTTTTTAATTGCCTCAGTGCATTTTTTAAAATGTATTTGAAATCAGAAAAGGAAAAAAATGTATTGACAATGATGTCTAATCAAATCATTTAAATCTGATTGGAAATCTGTAACATAACACTCCCAGATAACTAAATAACCTACCATATTTGGGAAGGTTGGAGCCCCAATACACAGCCATATCCCATAATGTACAACATCATGCCTTGGATCATTACACAGTTTATTTTGCACACGTGATTTTGTTTTTAATTTAAATTTATTTATTTATTTGATTATTTATTTATTTTTATTATACTGCTATAGAGATACTTCTTTTATTCCATGAAATAATTTTTTTTTTTTTTTAATAAAAAGTCACGTTGATATCAACCAAAAATGTCACTGATGGCCAGGTAAATCTGTTTAAGAAGTCATTGCTATGCATAGCTTAACAACATTTGGGCAGCTAGGGGGTAGGGTGGATAGAGTTCCAAGTCTAGAGTCAGGAAGACATCTCCCTGAGTTTAAATCTGACCTTAAATACTTGCTAGCTGTGTGACCTGGACAAATCCCTTACTCTTGTTTGCTCAGTTTTCTCAACTGTAAAATGAGCTGGAGAAGAAAATGGCAAACTATCTAATATCTAAAATAATAGGATTTTCTTGGTAATGGTACTGGAGTGATTTTCCATTTCTATCTCTAGCTCATTTTACAGATGAGGAAACTGAGGCAAAAAGGTTAAAGGACTTACCATAGCTAATAAGTATCTGAGGCTGGATTTTAACTCCATTCTTCCTGATTCCAGACCTCATATACCCCCTGAAATCCATCACCAAACTCTTGAGAGTATCTGATCTCAAGTTAAATACCTCGGTTCTGATGGATGTATATACACACACACACATACATATATATTTATAAATTCCATCCACCTAAAATAAGATTGTTTTTCAATTGATGTCTTTTATATCGACTCTTTCCCTCTCATCATCTTTGCCAATTTGTTGTTTTGATTAGCATTCTTCCTATTAATAGAGATTTGGTAGGATTAGTAATGCTCCACTGTTCCTGAGTACTTTATTCAAATCCTTTGTCTACTGTAATGGGCCTATTACAGTTCTATGATAAGTAATAGAGAAGGGTTCTTGTTCATACATATACACATGTATATATGCATATTGTATCTATGTATGCATATAGGCATTCAAATTCCATTTGTATCTGGGATATATGCAAAGATTTTTCAGCACTTGACAATTTTCTTATCATAGATATTTCACTTTTATTTGTGAAAAAATATCCTTTTCAACTTCTTGTGATTGAAATGATCTATTTTAACTTTTGTAATTTACTCTGTCCTTTGCTTAAGAAGTTTCCCCACATGACAGAAAAGAAGGGTATGAAGCTTCCTATATTCCTTTTGACAAATTTCCCAGCACTTTGTCAACAAAACCCTCCTTCTAAAAGGTTTTTATTCTTCTTACTAGCAAACAATAGACTATTGATTTCAATGGTTAGAATGCTACTTTCAGAGGAACCTTAGAGAGCATATAGTTCTAAGGTATCAAAGACATTGCTCCACATCCTGTGTTCTTGCCTGGGCCCAAACTGGATTCAGATGTAATGGGGAAATATTGACTAAAACAAATAAAAATACAATAAAATGAATAGTGTGTGTTAAAACTAAGTCAATATGCAGCCTTCAGGGATCCTTCCATATGGAATAATGGCACAGTTTCTGTTTGCCAGCACTGATCCAGTCCAACTGCCTCTATTTACAAATAATAATGACTGGTCTGTCATAGTCTGTATAATAAAGAGCCTTTACCCAATGAATTTTTCCTCTGTTTAGCCAAATTCTCTTGAGTGATCCTGGATCTCTTTTTAGAGTACTTGAGTTTGATCCAACTGTTATCTACACACAGAGACATGTAGAGACCCACACCATCTTCACTGGCTTTAATATGCTTTGTAAATGTCAAAGAATACTTCCATTACATTTGAAGTAATTGTTAACATTTGCATAACACTTTAAAGTTTCCAAAGTTATTTGCATAGATTCTCACAATGAGCTTCTCAGAGAAGCACTACCAATATTTACTGTCCCCATTTAACAAATGAGAAAAATAGGCCCACAGAGTTTAATTAAACAATTTGCTAATGATAGCACAGAACCAGAATCTAATGAGATAACCTATTCAAAGCACCTTAAAAAATACTATATAAATATTATTATGATTAGTGACTATCAAGAGGCAATATTCAAATTCTGGCTTCTTCTGACCCTGTTTTCCTACTGAGGGAATACTTAGAGGCCTATGAGTCTGTAGACATAAAGTAGCTTTCCTATAATCACATATGTAGTAAGTATCTGAACCAAGATTCTAATCCAAGTCTTTTGCCCCCCAAATCCTACCATAATAGAAGCTTACAAAGTTGATAAGATGTTTAAAAAAACAAAGTACCATTTAAAAATATTAATTTTGGACTTTCAATGCAGTGCAAGAAACAATAGAGTTCTAGATAATTGAGGCTAGGAGATGCTCCTAGGATTATAGGTAGTTGAGAAAATTTTGGCATAAAATAGAAGAAAATATGACTATTTTGTGCCAGAAATTTGCTACACAAAATACAAGTTTTTGATGCTTATTCTGCATTTTGTAATAACTATTTTAATATATAATTCCATATCATTTTAGGGAGAAAAAGAACATTGAAATAGCCTGATGGTTCTATTAGTCATAGTTTACAAAATATTTAACAAAGTTTAAGAAAGGCTAACATAGTGAAAGTGGTCTCTTACCACTGCCCCTTTGTGGTACCTATTCTCTCTTTCTATTCTGTGTTAACTATTCCAGGGACCTGGTATCTTTATGCTATAGTATTCTAACAAAGTTTATCTACTTTGGATAATACCAAGTTCCAAGCTTTTCCTCTTATCAATTAAACAGTTCTTTGTATGAATATGTGAAAATCTCAATGAGTGGGGAAGGGAAAAGGGAGGAGAGTGTGTCTATTCTGATATGCTAATTCAAGCTAAAATGCAAATGAATGCTAACCCTATATAATATATTTTCCCTACAAATTTCCTCTAGGAGTTAATACTGGAAATTTCAGACAGGAGGGTAGGCATATAGATTTCTGTACTAAAAAGACAATTTTTGTTTCTTTTCAGTAACAACATGTAGGCTAGCCCTGGAGGAATGGCAAAAGATAAGGAAAATATCTCTAGAGATTCTTTTGAGTCCAATAATTATATTCAGCTTAGATTTGAGGGGAAAAAAACATTTTTATCTTATTTTCATTGATGTATTTTGTTTTTGAATATATTTCTGCCCTGTCTCCTCCCAAGTGAGCTGTCTCATAGCAAAGATTAGTCACCATATCAACAGCATCTAAGAGAATATTTGGTATTCCACAACCATAAGGAACCATAGTTCTATACTTGTATAGTGATAGGAGAGAGCCTATTTTCTCAACTGTTCTTTGCCTTTTTAATTATCTAGCCTTCAGTTTTTTTTTCTTTTTTGTGGTTATTCTTTCCATTTACATTATTGTATTCATTGCATGCTTTATTTTCCTGTCTCCATTTAATTCATTCTGTATTAGTTTATATTGATCTTCCTAAGCTATTGTGTTATATTAAAAAGTCACAGTTTACTTAGCCATCTCTTGATTAATTCATAACTATATTGTTTTCTTTTTTTTGTTGTTGTTACTACCAAAAGACCTGCTATGAATATTTTGTTATATGTAGTACCTTGTTTTCCGCATTTGACCTCCTTAGAACCTATAAGTTACAGTGGGCTCTCTGTGTCATAAAATATAAATATTTGAGTCACTTTTTTAAAAAAGCATTATCTATGATTATATTTAAATCCTTATATCCAACACCGAGATAAAGAAAATTCAAGTAAAGTCCAATAATTGAGCATAAAAATGCAACAGAAAAACAACTAGATTCCCTCTCTTGACTTCTACCAGATTCTCATATCCAGCACCTTTCTAGTTACCCTGCTACTCATAGGTCTCCAATCCTTTTCCCTGAAATTTCCTCTCCCCAAAAGACAGATGCAGGACAATGATAGGTCCCTGGATTTACTCAAAACTGCATATCTAGCTAAGTAATGTAGAGCAATAAAATTTGTTGACAGGACGTTACTAAAATACAGGACCTTGAAAAAATCTTCATTCTGTCTCTTTACCTGGTTAACATCCTGACTCCTTAATTGGTCTTGGTAATATTATGCCACAGTTTCCCTGAATTGTTCTGCCTCAGTCCCTCTGGTTGCAACCCCCCCTTCCTAACTATTAAGACTGATATAAATTATGGCTAGGAGGCCTGACCATTAGCATTCCATGAGTTATAAAATTGCAGATGGTTAATCTCAGACTGAGTGGCTTCTCTTATCCTCCCAACTTATCAGGACTTATAATCCTTTCTTATCCCCAACTTGGCAGGACTGAATTATGGTCTGTTCCTGGAAGTTCCCATTTACCAGAGCTCTAACCCCACCATACTTTGTTTACCTGATCGCTGGAGCTCTCTAAGACTCCCTGGAACCCATTACTTGCTGCTGTTTGCTTTGAGACATGAGTCCAATCCAGTCCTGGGGCTGGTTTTGCCCCCAGCACAATTTCTCCCTCTCAAATAAAATATTAAAAACTCTCTAATCTCTATCTTGCCTCAGTTTCTCCGGCATTACAGTAAAGGCCACATCCTGAACCTTTTACCTGATGACATCCTATCTGGAAGACTACACCCTGATGTATCTATCTCTCTTCTGTACTTGACAATCTTGTGCTTCCACAGATGCTATTATTTTTCCAACAAAAACCCCAGATTCCACTCTTTAAGCTCTCCCAATTTTCCTATATCTTACTAGACTCTCTTGAAATCTAGTCCATTGATTTTTATGTTAATAATGTCTTTTGTGACTACAATAGAATCTCCTTGAATTCTTTCAAACTTACTGTGAATGGTAATTTTCAGATACTTAGCTACCACCTCAGTTCAGACTCCTGGCCCTTTTATCTCTTATAATAACCTCCAAAATGGTCTCTTTGCTTTAACCTCTCTCTATTCCAGCCCATCCTTCACATAGCTTCCAGTGAGATTTTCCTTATGCACAGATCTGACCCTGCCATTCCTGTAGTTAATACATTCTTGTGGTCCCTCTTGCCTCTAAAGAAGCTAGATGACACAGGGGATAGAGTGCCAAGGCTGGAATTAGGAAGACTCAGCTTCAGGAATCCAAATCTGGCCTCTGACACTTACTGGGTGACTTGGACAAGTCACTTAAACCTGTTTATCTTAGTTCCTTTTCTGTAAAATAAGCTGAAGAAGGAAGTGACAAATCACTTGGTATCTTTGGAAAAAATTTGCCTCATGAATAGTCAGAAATTCCCTCTCTTGTGATTTCTATTACATTTTCATACACAGCACCTCTCTATTTACCTGCTACTGATAGATCTCAGTAGCAAATTGCCTCGGAGATAAAATATAAACGTCTCTGTGTTCCTTTTATAGATTTTCACAGCTCATCCCCAATTTTTTTCCCAATCTTATTATATATTGATCTCATTCATGTATACTATGATCAAGCTAAATGTGTTTTTTCTCTGGTCTTTAGAACTTTTCACTGGATGTCCATCATTCCTGAAATGTACTTTTTCACCTCTATCCCATAGAACACTTCTCTTCCTTCAAGATTCATTTTAGACACCATCTCCTCCATGAAGCTGTTCCTGACTTTTACAACTGCTACTGTCTTACTCTCTAGTTATTGTATTTCTTTAAATTTATTCTCTATGTACTTAGATATAGACTTATTCCCTCCCTCCCCAATTAAAACATAAGCATTTTGAGAATAGAGATAATTTCATTCTTTGTATTTGTGTTTCCAGTAGCTGGCACATAGTTGGCATTTAATGCTTGTTGGTTAATTGATGATTTTCTCTGAACTCTATTCTCTGTTTCTTTACAAATGTTCTTGCCCTTATTCCCAGGCCTATAGATTCATTTGGCAAATGTTTGCTGTTTGGCTTTGTGCTAGGTCCTGGGGATACAAAAACCAAGCATGACAATTTCCTGCTCACAAGGAGCTTCTACAAAGTTGCCTTAAAAATAGGTGTAGGACTTAATTACTAACTATTGAGCATTTTAAAATACAACTGCAATGAAAGTATTAAATCAAGTTAAAATAAAATTTAAACCATTAGCATATGGTGTCCCTTCTTCCTTTTCATCATTACCTGGACTAGGAAATTAATAGAAAGTTGGGGTGGGGAAAGGTTTATGTCCTATTCAGTCAAATCTCATCAGTCAGATAAATACCATGGGGATAAATGGCGTGGATTTTTTGTATTGCTCCTCCTAATTAGAATGCAAGCTCTTTGAGAGAAAGAATGGGATTACTTTTCTTTGTGTCATTCCTAGGAATTAGCCCCCTTCTTGGTATATGACACAGCACATTTCCTAAATGTTTTCCCATTTTTCATTGCTAAGTAGTAAGAGGGAAAGGAAGAGAAATTCAGCTTTTTAAAAATTAATAGAATGCTGAATTTTGGGCTAAGACAATGGAGTTAGGGTTTGAAGCAATATTAAAGATCATTTTACAGCTGGAAAAACTGAGACCCAGAAAGATTAAGTCCTTGAAGATCACATAAGTAGTAAGCAGAGTAGATGAGATTCAAATACAACTCCTCTGATTCCTAATCTTTGTCTTTTTTTTTTTTTCTTGGAATTCCCATGCAGATTTATATACTTTTTATTTTCTGATTTTTTTTTTTTTGTTGTTGTTGTTGTTGTTTTGTTTTTCTCTCTAGGTCAAACTGGAAAGTCAGGTTCGAACTTCTAAACTTCTTTTGCATAAATTACTGTCAGCTTTTCACAATGATTCTTATAGAGTAAAAGGGAGGATTAAAATGCATTAAATACTAAGTGATAATAGCTGTATGTATAAAAAGATTTTATGAAAACTTGAGCTTATAAAATAAAAAGGGTTCTAAATACTTCTCTCTAGTCCTTTATAGGGACTAGTCTCTTTCATACTTCACCAAACTTTTAAAAAGCAATTTGAAATTTCAGTCCTGTGAAATGTAACATCTAAATGAATTTTCTGAATCTTTATGTATGTGTGATAAAAAAGAGAAATGTATCTACCCCTTTGGTGATCTGGTCAGTCCTGGGTCTTCTGGCTCTTCAATCTCCTCAACTGACTGACTTCACTTACTTCACTTACTCCTTGGAATAATGTTATTATATGCAAAAATATAATATATCAGATTACAAAGGAAATCAATTATACTGGTATAAAGATGTAATTATTTCTTCTAGTTTTAATTCATGGGCTCTCCCAAATCTATCCAAAGAGCCCTGGGGAGTCCTATGGACCACAAGTTAAGAATTGATAATTTAATTGAAGGATATTATATTTTCTATAATAAAGTTATTGGGGAAAGTCAATCTGCTTCATAAATATACATCCAGTCTTTGGGGGTGGGGGTGGGGAAGGAAAGTGTGTGATGCTGTTGAATGCCCTTTCTGTTTCTAGTGGTTTTAACTATTTTCTTTGTTAAAAGAGAGAATTGTGTGTTTGTATGTATTGTGAGAAAAGGGAGGGAAGAGAGATTGTCTATTTATACAGTATAAATATAAGAGCCATTATAAAATAAATAAATAAGAAAAATAAAGCTTATGGTGAAGAAATGATATTCAAAGAAATACTTAAAAATTACAAACTAGTGAAGTACCCAGGGAACATGTTCCTATTCCTACTAAGGATAAGCAAGTTGGAGTTGGTTCAGGTGGTTACTTGCCATACAACTTGTAGGCGGCACCACGGGGAATAGAATACACACTGGAAGGCTTAGTCCAATACACTTGTTACCACTCCAAGAACAAGAGTTCCTGAAAACTGCCTTCCATCACAATGGCATAATCTCTTCCATTTCATCACTGCTAAGGAAAAAGAAATGGCAGTGATGGAGTGGGGGGAAATGGCAGCATCTCAGATCTGATTGCTCTCTGCAGTATCTCCCTATAACTCATTCCCATAATCGCTGCTGCTGCTGGGGGAAAAATGCTGCTTTTGGAAACTGCGGTTGGTCTAGCATCCCTCAGCCTTAATTATGAAATTGTCGTAGAAGCAGCGATGCATCTTCTGTCTGCAGTGCCATCCACCATCTGTTTGTACGTTGACCTCTGGCAATGGCTACTGGCAAAAACTGAGAAGTCAGCCCCGAAGTGGGAACAGACGCAGTGAATTCTCAGTAGTGCCGAAAACCAAGTTCTTCCCTTAAGATGCTTTTAGGCGAACACTGGCTTTGTTTCTGGTCACATCCTGCACAGGAGATTGTGAATCGAGGAAGGGAAGCCACCAAAAATCATTCCTAACAGGAGATAATTTAGACATTTTCACCATTGGTTTGTTTTACTCATCTAGCTATTTATTAGAGATTTGAATTTTTAAAATAGCTTCTTGGTAGTGTCCACCATAGCATCAATTGATTTCTGGACCAGTATGAATTATGCACCATATCTGTCAGTCTCCAAATGTCTTGAAGAGGACTGAGATTCTGGGGACTTGCTGCTGCTTTTGTAGTTGTTGTTATTCCGGGGAGCTGCTATTGACATTTTTCCATAAGGTAGGGAAAGGAAATAGCAGGGAAGAAAAGGATTTTCCACACCTAAATTGGGACCTTTGCATTCACTTTTCTTCTGAAGAGGAGGAAAGTTAAGATGCAGAACAGTTAAATGTCCTCCTCAAAGTCCCACAGTTCAAAAGTAACACAATCGACTTATTTGGGCTGTCTCTGAGCTTGAGTCCAGTTGGATTTTTGAATTATCATTTGATTCTTGATATATTTTTTTCATTGTGATTAGTTTATTAATTAATTAATTTATTTTTTAAATAACTTTTTATTGATAGAACCCATGCCAGGGTAATTTCTTACAACATTATCCCTTGCACTCACTGATATACATACATATATATATATATATATATATATATATATATATATGCATATATATATATATATATTTAATGTTAGTAATCTAACATCTTCTGGCACTAGTTGTTCTCCAAACCTTTATCTTGCCCTCTTCTCTTTCCCATTCTTCAGCTAAGTGTCACAGATGCTAATAGGAAGATCCGAGTTCAAATTCCACTCCAAACACTTACTAGCTATGTAACCCTAGACAAATTGCTTAATTTCTGCCTCAGTTTCTTCAATTGTAAAATGAAGATAGTAACAGTGCTTACCTTCAAGAGTTGTTTGATGAAAAATGAGGTAATATTGCTGACTCTGTACATTTGTTAATCATAATAAAAGGAAATTTTCATTAGATTTTAAAAAAAGAAGTTGTTTGGATCTTATGAGATATTTGTAAAGTTCCTGATACATGTTAAGTACTTTTTAAAGATTTCCTTCATTTCTTCTTAGTATAATCTTTGCTTTGGCTATCTTTTTTATGCCTGTGCTTTTAATGATTACTTCTATGTACATTTCTTCCAAATCTAAATATTCAGCTCCAAGCTTGCTCCTGAGTCCCAATTTTATGTCTCCTATTACCTGCTGGACATAGGAGCAAATGCTTAGAGATATAGGAGACTTCAGCACTTTAAAGTTCTCATTTAACAGATGAGAAAGTTGTAGCTTAGAAAAGTAAAATTACTTGTCCAATGTCATATAGATAGAAAGCAAGAGAGTCAGGATTCATGAAAAGGTTAGGTTCTCTGCCTTCAAATTCATCACTCATGTATTAGTATTAAATGTCTTATTGAACTTCAAACACAAAAACTAACTTCCCCATTCCCTCTTTCCCCATCCAGAAACAAACCTTCTACTCCTGACTTCCCAACTTTTACTGTTAGATAGATGAACATCTATAGTACTTAATATCCTCTTATCAATCTCCTTGGTTTTCAAAGGAGTCATCTTTAATTCTTCCTTCTCCTTCCTGCCATCTATGCCCAGTCCTATTAATCTTATGTTAATACTTACTTCACATCTCTTCTATCCTTTACTCACAAGGTTTCCAGCTGACCTCAAGCCCTCATCACCTCTTACCTGTATCCCCACCAAGTCTCCTTGTCCCCAGGCTTTCTATTCCATTCTTCACAGAACCCCTCAATAAATTTACCTGGTGCACAGGTGTGAACATATTCTTCTGCTCAAAAACATTCATTGACTCTTGTAGAAAAAAAAATACAAAATCTTCAGCCTAGCACTTGGAGTTCTCTGCAGTTTGGCGCCAACTTACATTGCTAATATTATCTCACACTCCTTGTGGAAGTGATTCTATACTCTCTCACCACAGGACATGTTTACAGATAGTCACTTAGGCTAGGATATGTCCCATTCACATCCGTGTCTGTTGCAATTTATTTTATCCATCAATATTCAGTACAATATCCATCCTCAATGAGGCTTTCTATTCTTCTGGCAAAAAGTTCTGTCTTTCCTTAATTTTTCATAGAAAGATTTTGAAATTGAATCTCATTCTACCTTCTACCAAACTTACTTGTACCTATGTTATAGTTCTACCCAATGAATTGAAAATGATTTGAGGGCATTGGCTGCATAATTTTTCATCTTTTGGTCTGCCATATGATTCACAGTACTTTATACTTGATAGGTGTTTAATCAATTTTTTATTAGATTTCAATTTAATCAATTAGTTAGTTATATTTTAAAAATTAAAATTTTGATTGAATTATACCTAGTTCAGAAATCAACACTTCCTGTTTCTTACCATTGCTCATCTTTCAATAACAAACACAGTTATGATTATTCTCTCTGATAAGGTTATTTATAAGTCTAGGAACATTTATTGACTGCCTAATGTCAGCAGATGTTGCAATAAGGAAATAGAATTCCCAGGTGGAAAAGAAAAAAAAAATAAGAAAGAACAAGTAGAATCATGAACCCAAGAGTAGGCTAAGGTCAGAAACATTGGTAAATACAGACCAAGTCAGAAGATGTTGTTCCTTCTGTTGCAGCCAGTCATGTAATTGTGGCTCATTTTTACATGGAATTTAAAGGTTTGTGAGACACTTTATTTACAATCTCTCATGATATGTAGGAAAAATACAGTGTGGGGAATTCTATGGCCATGTGAATTGGCACTTTTTAGAAGGCTCTGGAAACCAGAAGTCTATGATCTCCTTCCATCATAAAGAACCTCATCAGTATGAATGATTTTGACTGCCACCTTTGTAAAGAAACAAAGCTGAATAATAACGAAAATGGATCTATAGGACCACAGAATTCCATAATCAAAGTGATTGTAGTAAAGAAAAGGAAAAAACCCACAAGAGAACAAAAACCTCTGGAACGCCTTTCTAATGTCAACTGTAATTCTACTCATATCTCTATGTTGTCATAGTGGGAGAAATTGGAATACTCTTTGCTCCCCACTGCAACTTTCAGACTTTCTCCCTACTAAAATTATTCAGTAAATCTCCCCTTTCTATAGATAGGTTAAAAACTATAGTAATTATGGCCACAACTATTGATGGTTGGTTTATCTGTTTTTCTTTTTTTTCTTTTTTTCTTTTTTCCAAAGGAGGACTTATAGTTGAAGCTAATGTAGTTGGGGGATGGGAAACTTTATATTAAAACATTTGTCACCAATGATTTTTTTTTTTTAACTCAGAACCCCTATCACTATTTCTTTTACCAAACCAACCAGAGGATTCAGCTGTTCAAAGCAAAAGACATATAATAGCTTAGAAGTTATCATAATAAAATAAATGAAAAGGAACATTCCTTTCATTGAACTAGTGGATCTACTATCTCTAGAGATAATCACACTACTGGTAGGAAAGGAACATTTTTTAAGAATAAAAACTGTATGGCAAGAGCAACACATATTCCAAGGGAAGTATCACCCCTGGAACACTTCAGTGCTTTTAAAGCTGACGCTGATGTCATCTGCTCTTCTGGGATGCAAGTTGCTTTTTCCATTGTTGCACAATGCAGATTCTCTGCTAGTCTATCCTCTACTCTGCATTTCCATCTGCTGGCACTGGGAATAACCTGTCCTTTTGTATGTTTCTCTTCTGCCTTCTTCTAGTCCTCCCCTGAATAGATAGCAGTAATAATTAGCATGCTAATAACACCTTCTATGTATCAGTTTATAAAAATATTACTTCATTTTGTTCTCTCAACAATCCTTTGAGACAGGTGCTTTTAATATCCCATTTTACAGTTGAGGAAATAATGTTAAGTGATTTGCCCAAAGTCACACAACAATAAAGCGCTTGAGGTCAGATTGAGCTCAGGTTTTCCTGACTCCAAGCTTAGGACTCTTGTCTATCTGTCTTATAGACTCTAAAAAAAGGTTCTTTTTTTAAAAAAAAATAGCTCCAGAGACTATCTCAGCACTTTTGTCATTCAGCCCCCCCAAAAGTAATCCAGTCAGAAAAGCCCTTTGAGAATCAGAGCTGGTTTTCATAGAGTCTGGTTTCTAATCCTTGAATTCAGTAAAGATAGAATAAGAAAATTCCTTTCAACCTTTTCCAGCTTCCATGATACCTTCAGCTATTCCCTGAAAATTATCCTTCAGGAGTGTCAATCTAACAAGCTGTCAGTGACTTTTGTGCTTCCTGCTAGCCCCAGACTTGATGTAATCACTACACCTTATCCTGTGGTAGTCCTGGGAAAAAAATTTTAAAAAATGGCATCTTCTATCTGAATTCAAATTTGTATTTAAGCTTTTTTTTTCCCCCCAAAGAGTTCAATTTGCATTATTCCTATTTTGCCTGTCATAAGAGTGACTCTCTGTGTGATGTGAGCAAATCAAGTAAATTCTTTGCTCATTTGCATCAGCATTATACAAGCCTTATGGGAGAAACTACAGTACCAGGATACACTAAAATGTAGAAGTTCCCTTGGTTCTTACATGACAGGATTGAACCAGCAGTTATGTGAGCTACATACTAACATGGTCATATATTCACTTTTGAAAAAGCACAGGGATGTCAAGTATCAAAAATAGTTGCAAAATACTTATTTTGTAAGTTGCCATAGAACTATTGGTCAAAGACTCCAAAGATAGGTGATAGGAATTAAAATAAATCAGTCTGTGTATATGTATTTTTATGTATTGGGAGTGCAGAGAAATCTATTGAGGGAAAATGATAAATGTGATCTACCACACCAGTTCCTTCACTTTTTTTTTTTTTTATAGCTAACTTTTTTTTTTTTTTTTTTTTTGCTTTTTGCTGAGGCAATTGGGGTTAAGTGATTTGCCTAGGGTCACACAGCTAGGAAGCATTAAGTGTCTGAGGCCAGATTTGATCTCAGGTCCTCCTGACTTGAGGGTTGGTACTCTATCCACTTGGCCATATAGCTAGCCCTCCTACACTTCTATAATCCTAAATAGAATTATATTAATAACTAACATAGCTATGGCACTTATAATAAGTGCCTTGTATTATGCTAAACACTTTGCAATTATTTCGTTTGATCCTGACAACCCTGGGAGATAGGTAATGTTTGTACTTCCATTGTACAGATAAGGAAACTGAGGCAGACAAAAGTAAAGTGACTTGCCAAGGGTCAAACAGCTAGTAAGTATTTGAAACTAGATTTAAGATCCATGCTTTTTGCCTCTGGGCCCCATGCTCTCACCACTGTGCCATCTAATTCCCTCACTGTCTTACTCGGGACTCTGTCAAGATTTGTTGACAATTTTTTTTCATGAAAAATAATTTTCCAAGCCGCTATACTTTGTAATTTTATTTCAATGGCTTTTTTTAATCACTGCTGGCTGTTGGTATTATTTAGTTTATTAATAAAATTCACTGTACTGATTCCAAAGGTATTGGTTAAAAAGAATTGGCATTAACTGCAAATATGAAACCTCCCCACATCTATGCACACATTAGCAATAAGCAATCATAGCCTATTGGTAGAAGTAAATTTGATTTAATATTTATGAATCCAGGTACTAAAAGCTGTTTATAGAATATATAAAAATCTATATATTCTCTGGGAACACAGTGTGGTAAAAAAAAAAAAAAACAACACAGATTTGTTAGATAAAACCTCAATATGAGTTCTAATTCTGGTGCTTGTTAGCTATCTGTCCACAAGAAAGTTACTTAATTCTTATGAATCTCAGCTTCTTCAACTGGAAATTATGCTCCCATTTCCCACTCATGTTCTCCAGTGAATTGGCATTTGCAAACTACTTTGTAACCATAAAGCCACATGTATATTTAAGCTTTTATTGTTGCTATTATCTTTACAAAATATGACTCCACCAATGTCTCACTGTGACATGCATCCTTGAAAGATACGCTTGTGGACTTGTAGCCCTGATAAATTCTACTGAACTCAAAAAGCTTACAGTAGGGATCCTATGACAGAAGAAATCTGTTGATGAGAGCCAATCTATTCAGTATGGAGGGGCTCATCACTCAAACATTATCCAATAGTAGGTCACCAGAATTGTGTGCATGGAATAATAAAAAATATAAATAGCCTTCAGTTGATCATTTATTGATCAACTTTGTTTGGCCCAATTTTTTGGCCCCTTTCCTGTCTTTTAAGTGATAGAGGAAGTGATTGTTAAAGTGGGGTTTTGTGATGTAAGATCATCAAATTCTTAGAATTTGTAACATTCATTTTATTGTAAGCATTTTAGTGTAGAATATTTGACCAATAGCCAATGAGTTGGTAAACTATTTGAGAACATGGATCTTTCTCATATATATATTCACACACACACACACATATATGTATGTGTGTGTGTGTGTGTGTGTACATGTACACATGTATTAAGGAATCAAAGAGTCCTTTGATTGACTTACAGATTTTTTCCTCTGTATATATATTCTCACTGAGTCATCAGCCACCATGGGTTTCCTTATCATCTTTATGCGGACAATATAGCCAATCCTCGCCTTTCTGCTGAGCCATAATTCCAGATCACTCACTGCCTATTTGACATTTCAAACTGGATTCCTCATAGGAATGTAATGGAATATTATTGTTCTATAAGAAACAATCAGTAAGATGATTTTAGATAGGCCTGGGGAGACTTACATGAACTGATGCTGAGTGAAACAAATAAAGCCAAGAAAGTATTGTATAGCAACAGCAAGATTATGCAATAATCAATTCTGATGAACTTGGCTCTTTGCAACAATGGGGTGATTTAGGCCAATTCCAATAGACTTATGATGAAGAAAGCTATCTGCATCCAGAGGGAAACCGATGGGGACTGAATGTGGATCACAACATAGTCTTTTCACCCTTTTCATTATTGTTTGCTTGATTCTTTTTTTTCCCTCATTTTTCTCCTTTTAATGTAATGGGCTGAGGCTTGAGTTGATGCACTGAGGTCCCAAGCTAAATAGTAATTGGACCATACTCTATTAATAGATAAGCTTGGAGAAAGAATGGCCCCCACCCACTCTTTGTGCAAGTCCTGATGTGTTGTATAGGAAATGACGATTTTGGTGGGTGGAGGCAGGGGAGTGGAAAAGGAAGGGGAGGAGAGGCTTTTGGGATTGCCATTGCCACGGTTGGCTCGGCTCGCGTCTCTCTCTCTTAGCTGGCTTCCTGTCGCAGCTGCCTATATTTGCTATCGCAATCTTTCTTGCCTATTTGCTATTGCAATCTTTATTCACCTCTTCACTTCAATAAATATTGAAGATTTTTCCCTTAACCTGAATTCCTGACTCCGGCTGATTCTAAATACGCGGTCATTACATTTTAAGATGTTTTTTCTTGTGCAGCCTGATACATGAAGAATTATGTTTAGGAGAATTTCACGTGTTTAACCTATATTGTATTATGTGCTTTATAAGGTGGGGGGGAGGAGGTAGAAAAATTTGGAACTCAAGGTTTTGCAAGGGTGAATGTTGAAAGCTATCTTTGCATATATTTTCAAAATTAAAAGCCATTATTAAAAATTTAAAAATTAAATCTTGTTATATGCTATTACATAATCTACTTAGCCAGGCTGATTACCATCCATGTATGATATGATCCAGTTAAATTGATCTTCATGCTATTTTTCATCCCATAGCCATACCTTTTAATTGTTTATGCTCCATTCTAGAATGTATTTTCTCCTCACCTCTTTGTTTTAGAATCTCTAGCTTCCTTCAAGAATCAGTGCAAGCAATCACCATCCTCTTTATGAAGTCTTTTCTGGTGTCTCCTCTCTAACTGATAATATGTAACTTATATATACATTGGCTCATCTGGCTAGATTATAAGGGCAGGTATTTGATTTTAGTACTTACATACCTAATGCCTAATATAATGAATTCATAGTAAGCACCTAATAGATACTTGTTGATTGTTTGAATAAAAATTTCACACTTTTATTTCATGCATTCTTGCTTCAGGGAGAGATTCAGAATGTGTTAGATATAAAAAGGACAAAACAACATTATAAAAATAATATAAACAATCTCTTAGAAAATGGCTGGTTACTGATGTGAGAAATATCTTAGAATCTATTGACAATCAGATCATTGACTATTTAGAGCAAAGGTCAAAACTAATATAAAACTTGAAGAAAAGATAAAGATGAGGAAAAACATTTTATGCAATTATTGCAGCCCCAAACTGATCTGTTACAAAAGTTACTGACTTCAAGAAAATGGCAAATGGCAAAATTAAAGTCATTGAACCTGACTATTTTATCTCAGAGGCAAAAGGGGCATAGTGGAATATGTGAATAAGAAGATTATTTGGAAATGTGTGTAAGATAGATTCAAGAAGGAAGAAAGTCCAATTAAAAGGCTTTGCAGTTGTGTAGGCAAGTGGTGATGAGGAACCCAACCTCAGTGTTGTTGACTATGAAAAAGGAAAAAGAGGCCAGATATAAGATCAAAAAATATATATATATACTGTATTGATTAAGGAATGAATTTGGAGGAAAAGCAGTTTGGCGAAAATTAGTTTAAACTGAGATTTGGCAAAAAATGGCCCACTGTTTTTGCATTGCTTGGAAACTAAGAAAGTTTGTGAGTGTGTGTGTGTGTGTGTGTGTGTGTGTGTGTGTGTGTGTGTGCTGATAAATATAAATGTGGAAGGTGGCCTGATTTTTTCCATGGATAATAGTTTACTGATCCCTGGTTTAAACCATCAATTTATGTGTGTAAGTAACAAGAATATAAAAAGGTCATATCTTAAATTCATAGTAGAGAATTTGATCAGGTACTTTTTGCAGCTTGAACTGGGAAGGCAGTTCTTAATCAAAGAAGGCATAGAAGTAATCATTTTGGATTAATGAAATCAAAAATTTTTGCATGAGCAAAATTAATATACAAAATTGATGAGAAGAGAAGCTATTGTTAAGTAGTGGAGGCATCTTTGTACAAATTACTTCTAATAAGGTCCTGATATCTAAGATCTATAGTGAATTTACAGAAACATATAAGTCCAAGTGTCAGCTCTTAATAGATATCAATCAATTACATACACACACACACACACAGACACACATATATACGTGTGTGTGTGTGTATATTTCAAACACTTATATAGACATTGTAGTCAAGGGCCAGAGATACAAATATAATGAATGAAAGAAAATCTCTATACAATAGATTACATTGTAAAAGGGAAGACAACAAAGCATAGGTGAGTGTATAAAGATCAACTATAAAGAGAATAAATACAGATAAATTCAAAATAGTTTGGAAGAGCAGGTACTAGCACTAATAAGGATCAGGAAAAGTTTTGTATAGAAGATGTTGATTGGGTTATGCCTTGAAAGTAGAGAGGGATTCTGAATGCAAATAAATAAAGTTTTCAGAAGAAGATTTATATTTAAAAAATGATATATATCAACAATCAAATGGAAAATGCTCCTTGTCATTAATAATAAAGGTAAGATAGACAAAACAATGCTAAGGTTTAGATAACATATGTATCAAATTAGGAAATAGGACCTAAGAGTGGACTTGAGAGTTGGTTCCACTATTCTGAACTCCAATTGTGATTTTGTAAAGAAAGTAACTAAGATATCCATGACTTTGACCCAAAGATATCCATATTAGATATATTCCCAAAGGAGGTCAATGACAAAAAGTTCGTTTGTACTCCATTTACACCAAAATACTGATGAAGATACATTGGTTATAGCAAAGAATTGAAAACAAAGAATATGTCCATCAATTGGGAGAATGACTAAAGAAGTTGGGGTTCATTATGTAATGGATTACTGTTCTAGAAGAATGATGAATTGAAGAATACAGTAAAATATAGGTAATTTTCACAAAGTGATGAAAACTAAAGAACCAGGAAAACAACATAAATGTTGACTATAATAACATAAATGGAAGCCATCTCCCCCAAAATAATGTATAAGTATAATGAACAAGTTTGGCACTAGAGAAGAGTTTAGAAAAAGTCTATTCTTTGTAGAAATTGGACAGTGCTTTTAACCTGTATATTCTCTCAAGAGTTGGTTGATGTGTTGGCTAAGTTGTGCTGAACTGCTTTTATTCAAGTTTCTGTATGTGTGTATGTCTATGTATCTTTTTCTCTCTCTTCCTTTCTCCTTTACTCCCTCTCCTTTTTGTTGCAAGGTATAGCTCTCAGGTAGGAGGATGAAGCACATATTTGGAAATGAAAATTATGAAAAAATATTAATAGAATTTAATATTTAAAAAGAAATTCACGAGTATGTAAAAAAGAGGACTGGATAAAAGAAAACATTCAGGATAGATTATTGTTTGGGAATTTTTGCAATACTTTCAATGATTTTTTTAAAGGTGCTCTCTACTATAAAATCCCATCTTTTTAATATTGGTAATCCCCGGATAATTTTATATGGTTACAGTCAGGCAACAATATTTATCTTAGAAGAATCAAAAGTTCTGACATCCTAATGGTCAATGCAATTCCAACACATAATTTTAAGCATAGTACCAATGATGGCTTACTTAAGGATAATGATAAGACACTTTTTAGGATATTGATACATAAAATAGAGAATGGGCTGATCACCTGCTAAGAACAAGGGGGACTAGCAGGAAAGCCCCAACATCTCATTGGTATCCCCAAATTGAAAGTAGTAGATGGTTTCTAGTGCAATATGTCAAGTGAAAAAATTATGGAAAAGTAAGGACAAGAATCTCTGTTTGGGATAGCCAATGTAGAGGGCTTATAATACATAACAGTAATAGGATACTTACATTTTTTTATTAAATCTCAGGTCTTTGAAGCACCAAACTAATTATTCCAACAGTCTGGCTTTTGCCCAAAGTACAAATAATCTGGTTGAATTTTTAAGTTAGTATTCAATATACTCATTAATTTTGGAAATGATTCTTTAACTGAATTATTTTCACCATTCAATAGTTAAGGGAAAGGGAAAAGAAGCCTACTTACTCTTTCTATAACCTCTGCATTTTTTTTTTTATATAAGAAAAAGAATTGTTTGTATGTAGGAGAGTTGAAGGCAAATAGCCCAAACTATCATCAGAAAGAACTAATAAGTAGAACCTATGATATAATCAACTTAGACTCTACTTAAGCCTCTCTAATATTAGGACTAATTTTGATATTCTGAAATATGCTGCCTCTTTTTTTTTTTTCTTTTTTTGACAAATTTCTCTGGCATATTTTCTGATCATGTTTTAAATGAAATTCTGATAACATTAATAAAGGAAACGAATGCTTTTAGTTGATTCCCAAAGGTTTATACATTCTGCAGCTTTTCAACTCTCTGCTAATCTCATGTGAGTTTGGAAAATGGTTTAATGGTTAAATAGACCTCTTCCATGTAGATAATGGCAAAGATGTTCATCACATTTCATTACAATCCTGAAGCCAAGAGTAAACACAAGCTTTTCTATTCCTAGTTCAGTTTAGGGAGAAGTTTTGATTGAAAATAGAGTTTAAAAAGAAAATGTCAGCTTCAAAGGGCACACACTAAAGCAGTGACCCTGAGCTACACAATTACAAATCAGTGCTGTTTCACAAGCAAGCCATCACAGAGCAAATCATGCCATGACTAATGAAAGGAAAGTACGAAGTCTCTTCTCTCTTGGTCAAAGAATGCTTTCATCTGGATTTTTAATGACATCTCCTGGGTTACAGATGAAAGCCAAATATAATCAGCTAGGTGGAGTGAGTGGTTAAAGGCTTTTCTTTGCTATAACCAAAGATCTCCATTCGAACAGCAAGGAGTTTTCAAGCTAGCTTAAAATTATTTAAGGTGACTGAATAATAATGTTGACTACACAGTGTGTTAGAGTTGGAACCACTGTAAAGGGTTTCAGTTAGGACTTTGCTCTTAATTAACAGTGTGATCTTGGTTAAATCTCAATTTACTCCTCTGGAAATTAAGGCTTTTGAACTACGTATGTTTAGGGTTCCTTTCAGCTCTCACCTTCCATGATTCTGAGGACAGAGGAATATCAGAATCAAAATTTTGCCTCAGACATTTAATAGTTTGAAGACCATTTGATGACCTTGAATAAGTCCCTTGATATTTCCAATCATTATAAAATAAGGACAGTAATAACACTTTTCAGAGTTGTGAGGATCAAATCAGATAAGAAAGAAGGTGCTTTGCAAATCATAAAGTACTATACAATTGCTAGCTTTGGGGACAATGATTGTTGGTGGTGATCATAATTCTATGAAGTAAGAAGGTACATTTTCTCTTTATTCAATATGGGAACTTTTTTTTTCTTTTTTCTTTTTTAAATATCAGTAACATTAAAGACAATGTTGTTCATTTACAAAAAGAGGGAAGAAAAATACTAATTGGTTCTACCTGTCAGAGCAGTAAGATAATTTGAAAGCTTTTATATTGTCAATTCTTGATTGTTGGATATTCATATCATAAAATAAGTCCCATTTGAAAATACCATTGTGTATACAGAGAATGATAAAGTTGCATTAAGTACAATTTATATCAATTATAGTTTGTCAAGATATTTCAAGTATGTACCATGAAAATCCCTGTGCATGTGATGAGTTCATCCCTATAGGAAACCCTCAGAGTAGAAACTCCCTCAACTCATACACATTCCCTCAATCCATCTAAGACTAAGTAGTTTTGTCCTACAAAGTTGCTTGAGAGGCAGAGTTTTAGTGACTTCTTTAGGATCATTCAACTATATAGATGTTGGTATTTTAAATTAGATCTTTTTGAATCCAAGTCCATTCCTCTACCCAGTGTGCTCTATTGCCAGAATGAAACTCAATGCATGACTTATCTATAACTACTTAATTCAGTCCTGGCTAGAGTCCTACCCTTAGTAAGTCATGGATTCTGTCAATGTGTAGGTAGGTGAGTTATTCTGTATTTTGAACAAAGATTCTATTACCCTTATAATGGAGAGGTATTTTCCAGATGTCACAGACTGAGCATCACTAAGACTTGTCAGGAGATCATGGATGACTCATTGCATGCATATATTACCACTCTGATGACCAGGTAATGATAGCTCGATGTTGTCATCAATTTAAAAAAAAAATCCCTCTATACATGTACATACTCATGTATAAAATTTACAATATGATATATATGAGGATAGAGAAATGTATTGCCATCAGGTATGTTTATATCTCTTAATTCTCTCAAACTACCACCTATCTATTTTTCTATCTATTTCTGGGCACTTTCTCTACCAATACAAGTGTCTTCTATGCTTTAGTAAGTAGTCATCACAAGTTTCTGAATCCTGAAACTTCATTCTAGGTACTAGTCTTCCATGATGATTATCTCTCTACTTTGCTAAGCTGTTACTTAGTTAACAAATATATCATCTATCAAGAGCCGGGTAGTTATCTGTGGAGCCTAAGTTATTCTTCCTCCTTTGCTAGATAGTCTGATACCTAGTATGTAGTTTTTTGTTTTTTTTATTAAACAGTTCAAGCCCACCCCTTATGTTATTGGTGTTCGGTATACATACTGAACTTCTCTTCAGTATTCTGGACACCCAGGTCATGAATTTCAATGACTCCTCTGACTTCCTCTTTCATTTCACTTCAGCCACCAAGAAGGATAGTTACATTCTTGGTCTCACCATTACTTGCAAGTGTTCTACTTCCTTGATCATGAATTTTGATATTCCTCTGCCAACACAAATCTCCCCTCATTCCCCCTCTCCCCATGGCCCAATCATCTTAATTCTAATTCCTCAGTCCCACCATGGCCTCCAAGACTTCAATCACCCTTACTTTGCCTTTAATTTCTTATCTTATCTATCTTAACTATATTCTAACCACTTCAACTTTACACTGCCTTAAATTCTCCAATCCTTTGCTCTGTTGTCCTAATTCTGATCATGATTTGATAAAATTCAAACCCTGGAGAAAATCAAACAATAGTGTTGATTAGGTTCATTTCTTAATTTAGTTATTGATTATACAATTTCAATTTCACTTACTTTGAGACAGTCTTTTTACTGGTCCCTATTTGACTTTCTTTATCTTATTTTCTGCTGAATATATAAGCTTTTAAAAAACTTTCCTTCTCAAAGTTTGTACAAGACCTCATCTCTGCTTTTCTCTGCCAAGGACTTCATTCCATACTTAACTGAGAAAATAGAGGCCATTTGCCTTGAATTCCCTTTTCTCTCTAACTTAACATTTCAAAATACATAATCAACATCTCTAATTCCCTACTCTATGTCAAAAATGAAAAAATGACTTTTTTCCTCATCAAGGTCAATCTCATGATTTCCTCTTTTCCCATTCCAATGAGAAATTGCCCATATAATCATTTCTTTCTCTGTTATTTTCAACTTTCCCTCTAACTGCTGGCTGTATCCATGCTGCCTATCTTCATGTCCAGTTATTTTCCATTCCTAAGAAACTTTCACTTGACCCTATTATTTACTCAATTTATCACCAACTGCCAGTTGGTCATTTGCAACTGAATATCACATATATATCTCAAACTCAGGATGTTCAAAATTGTATAAATTATTCCACTAAAACTCACCCTTTTACCTATCTTTGATTTTTCTATTAAGACAATCGCCATCCTTTCAATTACCTACTTTGCAACCTCAGTGTCATCTTCAAGTTTCTACCTGTTCTGATTGAGCTTTATTTCATATCCAATCAATTTCAAGCCTTATAGATATTACCTCCATAAATCTCTCACATTGGTCCCATTCTCTTTACTCACCTAGACAACCTTAGTTTAGGCCCTCAACTCTCCTCATCTATAGAACTGTAGTAGTTCTCTAACTGGTTTTCCTGTTTCAAATAGTTCCCCTCTCCAAATCCTAATCACTATTCATGTCACTAAAAGTTGCAAATTCACTTTTGTCTCTAGGATCAAATACATACACTAATGTTTAGCACTTAAATTCCTTATCTCACCCTACTTCATAAACTCTTGCAATTGCGATCAAAATGGTTCTCTTGCTGTTTTACATAAATGCTGGTTTTCGTCTATTCATGCAGGCCATACTGCAGTCCTAAAACACACTCCAACTTTATCTGGTAAACATGTCTTTTCCCTCCAAAGCTCAGCTCAAACACCATGTCCAGCATGAGGCCTTCTCTCATCACTCCCAATGCTGCTGCTATCTTCCAAATTACTTGACCGCACTTTGCATTTATTTCTATATGTACATGTTATTTCCTCTCATGGAATATAAGGTCCTTAAGAGCAAGAAGTGCCTCGTTTTTGTCTTTATAACCTTGGCGCACTTTGTCCAATGCCTGGAACCTAGACAGTCTTTGTTGTCTGAGTTGATTTTATAGAAAAATAACATTTTGGGAGGGAGAAAGTGAGAGCCGAGTATAAGTAGACAAGTAAGACCATCCTATAGTCCTCTGTGTGTGTGTATAAAACTGTTTTCAAATGCTAGTTCCCAGAGAACAGGAATTGTATTGTGTTCATGTTTCATAGAGAAAGAGCACAACACAAACACCTTAAATTTTGGATTCCTATAAGCTTTTATAAAATCATGTATAGTGCATATATAGTTAATTGTCTTCAGTTGTTATGAAAGTATGTGCTTTCTTTGTGAGTTATTTAAAGTATTTCTCTTTTTTCAAGCATTGTTTCATCTTACTCATGAAATAAATGAAATAATGAAAAAGAATAGAGAAAAGAAAGGAGAAAGGAAAGAAAAGCTTGACAAAGAAAGAGAAAGAAAAAGGGAGAGAGTAAGGAAAGAAGGAAGGAAGGAAGGAGGGAAAGAGGGAAGAAGGGAGAGAAATTGGAAAGAAGAAAAAGAATAGACATTAAAAAGACCCGCAAATGGTTTTGCAAATGAAATCACAGCACCCTAATTTTAAATAAATAAATAAATTTCTAGAACATTAACCTTGCAAAAATAATCATAAGTAATATTCCACTGGTCATCTGATCATTATTTAAATGCTTTAGGATTTCAGATCCCAAAATAGTTTTGGTATGCAAAGGCAGATATTATCCTAAGGACAAAGTTTTGATTTCAGTATTTTGTTCTTCAACTCTTTAGGTTCAGACATAAGTTCCTGCTTTTCCCTTTCTGGAGCTACATCAGTTCATCATGGTTATTTTTAGGGAAATGGACTGATTCTATGCTGAACTGAAGTGTTTATTTTTTTCCTTGTTCAAAGTTTACATAAGTACATGATTGCAAACACAAGTACCCAAGTTCATTTGTTAAAGTCATTGGTGACTTTGGTTTTGTATTTCTTAGGGACAATTTATGAATGAATCTAAGTACATCAAATTCCAGTCATTACTATTTGTTTGCATCAGCATTTTCTGTCCTAGACTTCTAATAGGGCCAACTTTAGAGTCACAGGCTACCTTTGACTATATGTGATATAGCTAATTTGCCCCCTGCAACTATTGGTGTTTTGTTATTAACTTGAAATAAACCATGTCCAGATGCATCTTTCATCTAGTGATTAATGTTGAAAAGCTGCATAATTGAGTCCTATGGAGCTTTCAAGTAATGCTGATCATAAATCCAGTTCTTGGAAAAATGCTCTCCCTGCAATATTTCTTGTAAGAAGGGTCCCTCATCATTGCCCCACCCCTCCATCTGTCTTATCAAGGTGACTATTAACTATTGGCTTGGTTAGAGTTTTAAAAGTTGTTTGCAAATGTTAATAATCATTTATTTGCCTCCCAGGAATAGCAAGACAACGTAGGATTAATTTTTATTTTACCACACTAGCAATTTCTGAAGAATAGAATCTCAACAATTCTTATTTCAAATCAGCTGATAACTCATTATGTTGTTCCCAAACTAATCCCAAACAACAGTAGGAACACCTAAGGAAATCTAGGCACCATCTATAGCAATACCCAATGATTTCATTACAGCCAAGACTGTTTTGGTGGATAGAAGATGAATATGTAATGAAGAGACTTCACTTGTTAATGTGCCTCTTCCCCTCCCCTCCCCTTTTAGCAGACCATCAAAAATTTTATACCATGGTGAGAAATACAGCTGTACTAATTGAGTTACTGTAAAGATATTAAGACATTGTATGGTATTCTGCTCTGGTCATGACTATTTTACCCTTTTTGTGATATTACAGGGATTTTATTTGGGATGAATACTACAATTAGAGGGCTGCAAGGAAGATATATGAGAAATTTCAAGTTAATTCCTATCCCCTTGCTTTCTTTCTGCACCTTCCACTATTGCTGAAGCCAAGAAAAGGACATTTCCATGTGTCTTTGTACTATTAGTAATAAAATGTGTGTTTCTAATACTTGTCACAGGCATTGACTCTCTCCTTGAAGCCTGAAAATGGGCTAGAAATAAATTTTCTTCATTTCAGTCCTGTATGAGTCTTCATGATCCCATTTGGGGTTTTCTTGGCAAAGATACTGAAGTATTTTGTCATTTCCTTCTCCAGCTCATTTTACAGATGAGGAAATGGCTTGCTAAGAGTTACACAGCTATTAAATGTCAAATTTGAACTCAGGTCCTCCTAATTCCAGGCCCAGAATTGTACCTGCTATGTTATCTAGTTGTTCCACGTGGAGAGATAGGAGCATAATTTCCTTTTTGAATCCATCATGGCTTGCACTAGAGCTTCTTAGTTAAGTGAAACTCTTCCCCAGACTAATGTTCTTTTCCACTCTATTTCTTCTTCAAACTGCTTTGACACAGGTTAAGTTAATCAGCATATCTTTGTCTGACATGATTCCTCCAACATGGGGCCCAATGGGAGAGAAGATGCATTTTCTATATATGGAGAAGCAGTAGAAACAGAAAGAACCAACGTTTTGCTTAGCAACCAGTCAGGAATTCCAAGTTCTAATTTTGCCTTTTGCTATTGATTGGGTCAAATATGTATGTGACATTTAAAAAAAAAAATTATTGTTTCTAGACTCCTGACATTTTCATGGTACCTCCAATCATTTGTAAATAATGACATTCACAAGTAATCAGTCAAGGATTTATTAAGCATATATACCAGGCAATATGATATGTGCCTGAGGATACTATTGTACTGATTGCATTATGCCTGGGAGTCTCCTAAATGAGATTCACAATCACTCAAGAGTTAACTATCCACAGAGGGGAAAAAAATAGAAATAAGTAGATAAAAATATTTTTTTATTGCAGCTAGATGGATAGCACTTAAAATTGGACCATTATTACATATGTCTTGGATAGAAAATGAATTGGAACTAAAATTTAATAGGAGAAAGTGAATATGATAGATGGTTTGGGGCATTTTTTCTAGCACTTTCAGTGATCTTAACATAGAGCCTGTTATCACAAAAACAATAGCACAGATATTTTTATAACAAAATTCTATGGATGTGGACCGTAGAACATCACAACTTCAAAACATAAAAAAATAAAAATGTGATTCACTTCCAAAGCAGTAAAAAGTAGTATTGTGGATCCAAATATGTTACAGTATATTGTGAATTATGAATGTACAAAAAAGGATGAAAACAAGTGATAATTAAGCGTTTACCCTGTGTCAGGCACTGTGCTGCTAAACAGGTTTACAAATATTATATCATTTGATTCTCATGACAACTCTGAGAAGTAGATGCTATTAATATCTCCAGTTCACAGTTGAGGAAATTGAGGCATACAGCCATTAAATGACTTGCCCATAATTACATAGTTAATAAGTTTCTGTGACTGAATTTGAACTCGCTGCTACTCTGCCTACTGTACTACTTCTTTTTTTTATTATTATGTATTTTATTTTATTTTATAATAACTTTATATTGACAGAATCCATGCCAGGTAATTTTTTTACAACATTATCCCTTGCGCTCGCTTCTGTTCCGATTTTTCCCCTCACTCTCTCCACCCTAGATGGCAAGCAGCCCTATATATGTTAGATATGTTACAGTATATCCTAAATACAATATATGTTTGCAGAACCGAACAGTTCTCTTGTTGCACAGGAGGAATTGGATTCAGAAGGTATAAATAACCCGGGAAGAAAAACAAAAATGCAAACAGTTTGCATTCATTTCCCAGTGTTCTTTCTTTGAGTGTAGCTACTTCTGTCCATCATTTATCAATTGAAACTGAGTTAGGTCTCTTTGTCAAAGAAATCTACTTCCATCAGAATACATCTTCATACAGTATCGTTGTTGAAGTGTATAATGATCTCCTGGTTCTGCTCATTTCACTCAGCATCAGTTCATGTAAGTCTCTCCAAGCCTCTCTGTATTCATCCTGCTGGCCATTTCTTACAGAACAATAATATTCCATAACATTCATATACCACAATTTACCCAACCATTCTCCAATTGATGGGCATCCATTCATTTTCCAGTTTTTAGCCACTACAAACAGAGCTGCCACAAACATTTTGGCACATACAGGTCCCTTTCCCTTCTTTAGTATCTCTTTGGGATATAACCCCAATAGAAACACTGCTGGATCAAAGGGTATGCACAGTTTGATAACTTTTTGAACATAGTTCCAAATTGCTCTCCAGAATGGCTGGATTCTTTCACAACTCCACCAACAATGTAAGTGTCCCAGTTTTCCTGCATCCACTATACTACTTCTTGAAAAAGGAAAGGGGCCAGTCACGCAATCAGAAAGATAGATGATGGAGAAACTGTCTGTATAGGCATTAATATATTTAGAGGCTGCCCATATGCAAAATTTGTTTGAGACCATGTCAAAAAAATTAAATAGATTGAGAAGATATGAGTGGCTTTAACACTTACCAGCTACATGGCCTTCAATAAGTAATTTCAAATATCTGGATTAGCTTCCTTATTTTTAAAATAAAGGATTTAGACTAAATGACCTTTAAAGTCCCTTTCATCTCTAAGCCATTGATCATGTGATTCCTTATTGTTATTGACCAGGAATAGCAAGGACATATCTACATATTTGTAAACTCAAGGTGGAAGTTGTGTAAACTCAAGAAAGGATGGATTGGCTAGCAGTGAGGAAATACTTATGTGAGAATTGTAGGTTCAGGTGATCCCAGAACTTGTGGTCCAGAAAAGTCATGGCTGCCTCAGCTAAGTAGCCATGTGTTGTGAAGAAGAAAGTAGAAGTTCAAGAAATAAGTAGAAGATAGAACAGAAGTGAAGGCTAGATAGGAGAGATTTGGAAGTCATCTACTGTGAAGTAGGAGTTGAAGCTATAAGACAATGATATTTCCTAGGAAGTGAAGAAAAACTCAAGTCAGGAGTAGATATTAAGCAATCAAAAGAGTAAGGGAAGAGACAAGAAGCCAGCCATTTGGCATTTGGAAGAGGGATTAAACTTGTGAACCTAAAGGCAGAATTCATAAAAAAATTAGACTTGATGTTAAGAAATATTTCTTAACCATTAAATTTGTCAATAATTGGGACGCACTTTCCTAGAGGAAGGTGGATACCTCCTTTTTGAAGGCTAGATTATTGGCGTTGGATATACTACTGAGTGATTATTTGAAGAATATTTAGTCTAAATAGTCACTGCCATCTCTTTCACATCTGAATTTCTCTGATTCAGCTATTCTTTGAAAAAGGAGGAGGAATTTGGTAGGGAGAGAACCACAAGAGTATGCTCTTTCTGAAGTCCAGAGATAAAGTATTTCATTAAAAAAAAACAAAAAAGAAAAAGAAAGAAAGAAAGAAAAGAAAAAGTCAACAGCATCAAATAGTGGTCTAGGAGGATGAGGACTGAAAAAAACAAACCAAAAAACATTTCAAACTATTTATGTCTATATGCACTATGAACTCTAGCTATACTGGCCTAATTCCAGTATGCCATCTCCCATCTACAAGCTTTCCATTGTTCTTGATGCCAAAAATAATTTTTTTTATCTCTATTCTTATAGAAGTATGTGGCTCTAGCTTCCTTCAAGGATTAGCCCATATAACATCTGATCCAGGAAGTTTTTCGTGATCTTTTTAATTATTAATCCTTCCTCTTTCTCACATTTTATACACATTTTTTTCCCCTTACCCTTCTCATCTTTAAAATGTAAGTCCATGGAAGCCATGGCTCATTTTCTTTTATCTATGCATATTCAGCATTTAACACAGTGCCCTGCACATTATAGGTATAGATAGATAATTGATAAATAGATAGATGATAGACAGGATAGATAGATGGATGGATGAATGATAGGATAGACAGACAGATAATAAACAGGATAGATAGATGGATAGATAGATATCAATGTTCATTGAATGTTGTTTTTTCCCCAAATGAGGGGACTAAAGATAATGAAGAAAAAGTAGGCAATGAGAAAGTAGAGGCAATGGGTATAAACAACTTTTTCAAGATATTTAGCTATGATGAAAAGTAGGATACTGTAAGTGAAAATGGGCTAAAGGGGAGTTAAGATTCAGTTCTTTTAAAGGCTTTACATTTATATCTTTTTTCTTAATGGTTTAAGATGATCATATTTCAGCAGTGCCTGTCACTCTCAGACACTCAACAATAAGAATGTATTGGAATATTGGTCCTGGAAGACTTTCCAGCTGATGGCTTTGGGTTTGATAGTGCTACAGAGAGATCTAATATTTGAAGCACAGCCCACAGAGTCCAGATCCCAATTCTCATCAACTATTGACTCTTAGTGTGACATTTGACAAAAGGCATGCTCTTCCTTGGGTCTCATTTTCCAGTTTGCAAAATGAAGGAAAAATCATTTTTTGACAAATATTTTAAAAACAGCATTTCAGAGACATAGAAAAAAGGGGGCAAAGTCTCCAATTAGAAGAAAAATTCTGTATCTTTTCTACAGAACAGTCTTATGATTAAATCAGAGGATGAAAGGGAGATTAATGTTTGACTCTGGTGAACAGAGTGGTAACAAGCTGGTAAACATGGACTTGAGAAGAAATCTCTTATGTTTTTTTTTTTTTTCTGGCTAAATTGAGGCATCCGTTTGCTTTCCCTTGAAATTATAGTAGGATATGTACATTATTAATGCAAAAAGTCAAACTGTAGTATTCAGAGAGTATTGGGATGAAGAGATTATACTGATAAGGCTTCTTCAGTCCCCACTTGCTCTGACAGCTCCAAGCTCATTTGGATGATGAAAAATTAAAAAAAAAATGCATGTGTATATATCTGTGCCTATGTGTGTGTGTGTGTGTGTGTGTGTGTGTGTGTGTGTGTGTGTGTCTGCATATTCCATGTGCATCTGAAACATTCCCCTAATACTGATGGATTTGTATTTGACAATGGATTGATTCCTGTTTAGTTTTCTAACCTTCAGTTTCTATGCCCTTTCTCAAGATGGAGCTGATACTTTGGCATTTATTTGGCTCTGATCTGTAGACTAGGGCAAAGGAACATTTTTGTGACTCAGTGGCATTGCAGGAACATCATTCACTCTAAGTGAGAGATGGATTTTTTAACAAGTCCTTAAAAAGTCCCAGATCAGGTATAATATTTCACTGATTTACATATTTCCTAACTTTTTTTTCCTGTTTTATTAGGTCCACAGCAGCAATATTAAGCAAATCTGGCCCTGAGAAAAAAGAAATAATGGCATTGCTGATTTTGAGTTCAAAGGAAATCTGTTGTGCAATGTATTGAAATATGCTTGGTTGAAAAAGAGAAGGAGAGAGAGAGAGGAAAGGAAAGGAAATAAGGGTGTAGAAACAAGTTTCCAAGATTATTCTACTTCTGATTTAAGACAAGGTTCATTTTAGGAAGAGGGAAGAATTGAGGTAAAGGGAATAATGATGATGAAAAGGGAAAAAAAAAAGACAACTTATAAAAGTAGATGGACTGCTTGATAATTAAAATTTTAAATTAAATAACACAATATATGGATCATCTTCTTTGGGCCACAGGAAATAAGGGACTACAACAGATCCAAGCTACATAGAAATCTAAGTGCTTATTGGGACTAGTGAAGAGTCTTGAGATGGAATCTTCCTTCTGACATTTACTAAGTAGCATTATCATTTGAGCTCCTTGAAATTCATTTTGCTTATGTGTAAAATGTAGTATAGTCAATCAACAAGCACTTATTAAGCCTTTATTGTATTCTAGGCTGTAGGAGAAGTTTCTGTAGTGACTCTGATAGATTTCTTTTAGTGTAGGAAGAGCTCAATAGTATAGCTTTTCACAATATAAACCTGGATATCCTTGTTTTCAGTTAATAAGCACTGAAAAGAACTTGTTCACAACTCCCATTCCTCTGCTGCAGTGCAAAGCAGTGTGAGAAGAGGGAGAAAAACCAAATCTTTCTGTCAGACATACATAGTCAAATAAAAGAAATTCCTATTTTGGTCAGGTCAAAGGTCAAAAAATTAATTTCATTTTGAGTCCATCGCCTCCCTGTCTCTCTTCATCATCGGCCCTCTAGAATCATTATATGATACATTTCTGCAGGTAGATATCTAATTGTTCACTAACAATCTCTAAAATGATTTCATCATATAACCACTGTCAGGCTTCTTCTCAAAAGAGATCAAAGAAAGAGAAAAAAGGTTCTATCTGTACAAACATTTATAGTAGCTGTTTTTGTGCTGGTGAAAACTAGAAAATAAAAGATACCAATCAACTGAGGAATAGCTAAATAAATTGTGGTATATGGAAGAGATTATGTAATACTATTATGCTTTAAGAAAAAAGACAGTGTCAAAGAGGTGGAAAAATGTATATGAGCTTAGTAGAGAGAAGGGAACAGAAATTGAATTACTTATACAATAACAACTATATCATAAAAACGAAATAAAAATGGTCTGTGAAAGAAGTATGAAATATAATCAATATAATGATCATTTGTGATTCCAGAGGACTAATGATGAACTTACAATGCAAAGAAAATAGACATAGATAATCACACATACAAATGTGTAAACAAAACTACACAATGCATAAAACCTATACATACATGTGTGTATTTATATGAGCATGTACATATACAAACATATATATATATATATACACACACACACACACACACACACACACACACATATATACACATATACATAGTCTTCCATTGAGGGATTTTTTTCCCCTTAATTACAATGCACGTTTATTACAATTTTTCTGTGGGTTTTTTTTTTTTATGAAAATGGATAAAGAGAACAAATAATTCTATTAACTAAAAAAAATAGAGTGGAAAGAGATTTCTGGGAACCAAGATGGCAGAGTAAGCATGTTCACCTCTGGACAACCGTAAAACAGTCCTCTAAGACAAGTCCTGACGTAATGGAACCAGCAAACCCAGAAATTTGGTGGATCAGTAAGAGGAGTCTCTTTCACCCTGGTAAGGGGTGAAGGGTGGGATTTAGTTCCAAGACAGGAAGCTCCCCAGTGAGCCACCGGGAAGCACAATTGCAACAAATCAGGAGGAGATCCTGAATCCCAGGGTGGTGGAGCTGATGAACACCAACACTAGGACCTGCCACTTGCCTTGAAAAAACAAGAAAAGCCAGCAGAATCCAGATCCCAGAATCACCATGTGCCCTGAAATCACTAGCCTGAGGCAATAAGGCATCCTCCAGCAGCCAGACCTACAGGAGACTCAGCAGTCATGGGCAAGTAGGTATCCTCCAGTGGCCATAATAGCATGTGCTTCAATATAGCACTGAAGAAACTCAGAAACACCCCACTTAGCTTCAGCACATGCCAGATAGCACCATTAGTACCCTAGCTCAACATGAGGCTGGCTGCCAAAGGCCTACAGACTCCAGCAGTGTCAGCCACATCCCACCCTACTCCCTTAGGCAGCACCAAACCCGAGGGTCCCTTATGGGTCTCAGGCAACATCAGTGTAGTACCCAATAGTCAGGACCTCCAGGCATTGGAGTAAGAAGCCTGTGAGAGTTTACCTTCTAGCTGGGGAACAGAGCCAAATTTAAAAGAAAAGCATGAGGCGCTTAGCGGACAGAGAGGGGAAAGAAAAACAAACAAAAACCACAACATAAAAAGTTTGACCATAGAAAATTATTATGGTGACAAAGAGGACCAAGACACAAACTCAGAAGAAGACAATAATGTCAAAACACCTATGGGCAAAAACCTAAAAATAAATGGAAAGGGATCTCAAACCCAGAAAGAACTCATGGAAGAATTCAAAATAGAGCTAAAAAGTCATGGAAGAGATGTAGAAGAAATATTGGGAAGAGAAATGAGAACATCGCAAAAAGAATCACAAACAAAAGATTGGTCAGATGGAAAAGAGTTACAAAAATACACTGAAGAAAACAACTTCTTAAAAAAGATGTAATTGGCCAAATGAAAAAGAAAGTGCAAAAGCTAATTGAAGAAGATGGCGGAGAGGAGGCTCACAGTTGCATAAGCTCCGCGCTTTCTCTCACTATCCACTTCATTACAAGCCTCTGAATCAATGCTTGACTGAAAAAAACCCACAAATAGTTACCAAGAGAAGCCATCCTTGAGATCCGCCACGAAAGGTCTGTCTTTACTGGAGGGCTGGGGCGGTTTTAGATCGGGCGCAGGCGGCGGGCAGCGGCAGTGAGAGCACGGGAGCAGACTGGAGAGGGGGTGGGGAGTGATCGTAGCCGTCTCTGCGGGGAGAGCTTCGCTACAGGTTTGGAACCTGCAGCAAGTCAACAGCCCAGCAGAGAAGCTAAAAACACCGGGGCTGAAGAACACAACCGCAAACAGCTGGAGTCTCTCAGGACCTGGCCGCCCCCCCCTTCCCCCCCCTCAGTGACTCAGCACGCTCTGGGATCTCAGAGCGCAGGCGCAGCACAGTCCTGCTAGTGCCTCACTGCTGCCACCTGCAGTCTGTAGAGGAAGCTCGATAACACACCCAGCCCCCCCCAAAGAAAGACTCCAGTTTTTTCTGTTTTTCTTTGCTAGTTTGTCTCTGATTAATAGACAGAATGAGCAAGAAGCTGAAGAGGACTTTAACCCTTGACAGCTTCTACACAGATAGAGAGCAGACTCTAAATCCTGAGGAGACTAAAAACAGGCAGTCCCCAGGTGATTCCCCAAAGGAGGAGAGCGTCTGTTCCTCAGCACAGATGAACCTCATAGAAGTGATTAAAAAGGCTCTCACAAGGGAGCTAGAAGAAAAGTGGGAAAAGAGCCTGGAGAAGTCAGTTAAAGAGAGAGTGGATAAAGAAGTAAAATCCTTGAAAAATAGGATTAGTGAACTGGAAACAGAAAACAGCTCTCTAAAAAACAAAATTGGCGAAATGGAAAAAAATTCCACAGAACAAAAGAACTCAATTGGACAATTAGAGAAAGATTTTAAAAAAGTGAGTGAAGAGAATACTTCACTGAAAATCAGAATTGAACAGGTGGAATTGAATGACTCGAGGAGACAAGAAGAATCAGTCAAGCAAATCCAAAAAAATCAAACAATGGAGAAAAATGTGAAATACCTTCTGGGGAAGACAACAGACCTGGAAAACAGATCCAGGAGAGACAATCTGAGAATCATTGGACTCCCAGAAAAACATGATGAAAAAAAGAGCCTGGACATTGTCTTCCAGGAAATTATCAAAGAGAACTGCCCAGAAGTCATAGGAACAGAGGAAAAAATAAACATTGAAAGGATTCATCGATCACCCACTGAAAGGGATCCTAAAATCAAAACACCAAGGAATATAGTGGCCAAATGCCAGAACCCTCAGATGAAAGAAAAAATATTGCAAGCGGCTAGAAAAACCCAATTCAAGTATCAAGGAGCCACAATAAGGATCACCCAGGATCTGGCAGCATCCACATTAAAAGATCGAAGGGCCTGGAATATGATATTCCGAAAGGCTAAGGAACTTGGTATGCAACCAAAAATAACTTACCCAGCGAGAATGAGCATCTTTTTCCAGGGAAGAAGATGGACATTCAACGAAGTAAGCGAATTTCATCTATTTCTGATGAAAAAACCAGAACTTAACAAAAAGTTTGATCTACAAATATAGAACTCAAGAGAAATCTAAAAAGGTAAAGATTAATCTTGGGAACTATGTTTTGACTATATAGATGTATAAAGAATACATGTATACCTTGTTCTAGAAATTGATGTGGAAAGGACACTGTACCAGAAAAAGGGTAAAGTGGGGGTAGTACATCACATGAAGAGGCATAGGAAACCTATTATATCTGAGAGAAAGAATGGAGGGGGATGAATATAGTGGGTATCTTACTGCCTTCAGAATTGGCTTTAAGTGAAAAATCTTAAGACATATTCAATCTATGGTGAAACTTCTCCCATCTCATTGAAAAGTGAGAAGGGAAAAGTGGAAAGGGAAGGAATAAACTAAGCGGAAGGGAATACGGGAACTGGGAGGGAAAGGGGTAAGATAGGGGGAGGAACTCTAAGGCGGGGGGAGGGACACTAAAAAGGGAGGGCTGTGAGAAGCAAGGGGTGCTCACAAGCTTAATACTTGGAAGGGGGGAAAGGGGAAAGAAGGGAGGAAAGCATAAATCGGGGTTAACAAGATGGCAAGTAATACAGAATTGGTCATTCTAACCATAAATGTGAACGGGGTAAACTCCCCCATAAAGAGGAAGCGGTTAGCAGAATGGATTAAAAGCCAGAATCCTACAATATGTTGTTTACAGGAAACACACCTGAAACGGGGAGATACATGCAGGTTAAAGGTAAAAGGTTGGAGCAAAATTTACTATGCTTCAGGTGAAGTCAAAAAAGCAGGGGTAGCCATCCTGATCTCAGATCAAGCTAAAGCAAAAATTGACCTAATTAAAAGAGATAAGGAAGGACACTACATCTTGCTAAAGGGTAGCATGGATAATGAAGCACTATCTATATTAAACATATATGCACCAAGTGGGGTAGCATCTAAATTCTTAAAAGAGAAACTAAGAGAGCTGCAAGAAGAAATAGACAGTAAAACTATAATAGTGGGAGATCTTAACCTTGCACTCTCAGAATTAGATAAATCAAACCAGAAAATAAATAAGAAAGAAGTCAAAGAGGTAAACAGAATACTAGAAAAGCTAGATATGATAGATCTCTGGAGAAAATGTAATGGAGACAGAAAGGAATACACTTTCTTTTCAGCAGTTCATGGAACCTATACAAAAATTGACCATATATTAGGGCATAAAAACCTCAAACTCAAATGCAGTAAGGCAGAAATAGTAAATGCATCCTTTTCAGACCACGATGCAATGAAAATTACATTCAACAAAAAACCAGGGGGAAGTAGACCAAAAAATAATTGGAAACTAAATAATCTCATACTAAAGAATGATTGGGTAAAACAGCAAATCATAGACATAATTAATAACTTCACCCAAGAAAACGATAATAATGAGACATCATACCAAAATGTATGGGATGCAGCCAAAGCAGTAATAAGGGGAAATTTCATATCTCTAGAGGCCTATTTGTATAAAATAGAGAAAGAGAAGGTCAATGAATTGGGTTTGCAATTAAAAAGGCTAGAAAAGGAACAAATTAAAAACCCCCAGTCAAACACTAAACTTGAAATTCTAAAAGTAAAAGGTGAGATCAATAAAATTGAAAGTAAAAAAACTATTGAATTGATTAATAAAACTAAGAGTTGGTTCTATGAAAAAACCAACAAAATAGACAAACCCTTAGTAAATCTGATTAAAAAAAGGAAAGAGGAAAATCAAATTGTTAGTCTTAAAAATGAAAAGGGAGAACTCACCACTAACGAAGAGGAAATTAGAGCAATAATTAGGAGTTACTTTGCCCAACTTTATGCCAATAAATTCGACAACTTAAATGAAATAGAAAAATACCTCCAAAAATACAGCTTGCCCAAACTAACAGAGGAAGAAGTAAATATCCTAAACAGTCCCATCTCAGAAAAAGAAATAGAACAAACTATCAATCAACTCCCTAAGAAAAAATCCCCAGGACCAGATGGATTTACATGTGAATTCTACCAAACATTTAAAGAACAATTAACTCCAATGTTATATAAACTATTTGAAAAAATAGGGATTGAAGGAGTCCTACCAAACTCCTTTTATGACACAGATATGGTACTGATACCTAAACCAGGTAGGCTGAAAACAGAGAAAGAAAATTATAGACCAATCTCCCTAATGAATATTGATGCTAAAATCTTAAATAAAATATTAGCAAAAAGATTACAGAAAATTGTCACCAGGATAATACACTATGACCAAGTAGGATTTATACCAGGAATGCAGGGCTGGTTCAATATTAGGAAAACTATTAGCATAATTGACTATATCAATAACCAAACAAACAAAAACCACATGATCATCTCAATAGATGCAGAAAAAGCATTTGATAAAATCCAACATCCATTCCTAATAAAAACACTTGAGAGCATAGGAATAAATGGACTTTTCCTTAAAATAGTCAGGAGCATATATTTAAAACCATCAGTAAGCATCATATGCAATGGGGAAAAACTGGAACCTTTCCCAGTAAGATCTGGAGTGAAGCAAGGTTGCCCACTATCACCATTATTATTTAATATCGTATTAGAAACACTAGCCTCAGCAATAAGAGTCGAGAAAGATATAAAAGGAATTAGAGTAGGCAATGAGGAAACCAAACTATCACTCTTTGCAGATGATATGATGGTATACCTAGAGAACCCCAGAGATTCTACCAAAAAGCTATTGGAAATAATTCATAATTTTAGCAAAGTAGCTGGCTACAAAATAAATCCCCATAAATCCTCAGCATTTTTATACATCACCAACAAAACCCAACAGCAAGAGATACAAAGAGAAATTCCATTCAGAATAACTGTTGATACCATAAAATATTTGGGAATCTATCTACCAAAGGAAAGTCAGGAATTATATGAGCAAAATTATAAAAAAGTCTCCACACAAATAAAGTCAGACTTAAATAATTGGAAAAATATTAAGTGCTCTTGGATTGGCCGAGCGAACATAATAAAGATGACAATACTCCCTAAACTAATCTATTTATTTAGTGCTATACCAATCAGACTTCCAAGAAAATATTTTATTGATCTAGAAAAAATAACAACAAAATTCATATGGAACAATAAAAAGTCGAGAATCTCAAGGGAACTAATGAAAAAAAAATCAAATGAAGGTGGCCTAGCTGTACCTGATCTAAAATTATATTATAAAGCAGCAGTCACCAAAACCATTTGGTATTGGCTAAGAAATAGATTAGTGGATCAGTGGAAAAGGCTAGGCTCACAAGACAGAATAGTCAATTATAGCAATCTAGTGTTTGACAAACCCAAAGCCCCTAACTTCTGGGAAAAGAATTCATTATTTGATAAAAACTGCTGGGATAATTGGAAATTAGTATGGCAGAAATTAGGCATGGACCCACACTTAACACCATATACCAAGATAAGATCAAAATGGGTCTATGACCTAGGCATAAAGAACGAGATTATAAATAAATTAGAGGAACATAGAATAGTTTATCTCTCAGACTTGTGGAGGAGAAAGAAATTTGTGACCAAAGATGAACTAGAGACCATTACTGATCACAGAATAGAAAATTTCGATTACATCAAATTAAAAAGCCTTTGTACAAATAAAACTAATGCAAACAAGATTAGAAGGGAAGCAACAAACTGGGAAAACATTTTCACAGTTAAAGGTTCTGATAAAGGCCTCATTTCCAAAATATATAGAGAACTGACTCAAATTTATAAGAAATCAAGCCATTCTCCAATTGATAAATGGTCAAAGGATATGAACAGACAATTTTCAGAGGATGAGATTGAAACTATTACCACTCATATGAAAGAGTGTTCCAAATCATTATTGATCAGAGAAATGCAAATTAAGACAACTCTGAGATATCACTACACACCTGTCAGATTGGCTAAGATGACAGGAAAAAATAATGATGAATGTTGGAGGGGATGCGGGAAAACTGGGACACTAATGCATTGTTGGTGGAGTTGTGAACGAATCCAACCATTCTGGAGAGCAATCTGGAATTATGCCCAAAAAATTATCAAAATGTGCATATCCTTTGATCCAGCAGTGTTTCTATTGGGCTTATATCCCAAAGAAATACTAAAGAAGGGAAAGGGACCTGTATGTGCCAAAATGTTTGTAGCAGCCCTGTTTGTAGTGGCTAGAAACTGGAAAATGAATGGATGCCCATCAATTGGAGAATGGCTGGGTAAATTGTGGTATATGAATGTTATGGAATATTATTGTTCTGTAAGAAATGACCAGCAGGATGAATACAGAGAGGCTTGGAGAGACCTACATGAACTGATGCTAAGTGAAATGAGCAGAACCAGGAGATCATTATACACTTCGACAACGATATTGTATGAGGACATATTTTGATGGAAGTGGATTTCTTTGACAAAGAGACCTGAGTTTCAACTGATAAATGATGGACAAAAGCAGCTACACCCAAAGAAAGAACACTGGGAAACGAATGTGAACTATCTGCATTTTTGTTTTTCTTCCCGGATTATTTATACCATCTGAATCCAATTCTCCCTACGCAACAAGAGAACTGTTCGGTTCTGCAAACATATATTGTATCTAGGATATACTGCAACATATCCAACATATAAAGGACTGCTTGCCATCTAGGGGAGGGGGTGGAGGGAGGGAGGGGAAAAAAAAATCGGAACAGAAATGAGTGTCAATATAATGTAATTATTAAATAAAAAATTTAAAAAAAAAAAAAAAAAAAAAAAAAGCTAATTGAAGAAAACAACTGAAAAGCTAGAATCGGTCAAGTGGAAGTTAATGACTCTATGAGACATCAAGAATTAATCAAACAAATTCAGAAGATTGAAAAATAGAAGCAAATACAATGTACCTCACAAGAAAAACAATCAGCCTGGAAAAGAGATCTTGGAGAAACAATATCAGAATAATTGAACAGTCTGAAAACCATAATCATAGGAGGGCATTAGCAATATCTTCCAAGAAATTATCAGAGAAACTGCCTTGATTTCCTGGAACTGGAAGGGAAAATAGGCAATAAAAGAATCCATCTATCACCTCAGGAAAGAAATCCCAAAAGGACGACTCCAAAGAACATAATGGCCAAATTTCAGAACTATTAGGTCAAAGGAAAAAAATACAAGTGGTTAGAAAGAATTCACGTATTGTAGAATTATAGTCAGGAATTACATAAGATCATCTGACAGTCATAATATTAAAGGACAGGAAACCATGGAACATGGTATTTCAGAAGGCAAAGGAGGAATAGAACTACAATCAACCATCACCCACCTAGTGAAAATAAGCATAATATATTAAGGGGGAAAATGATCATTCAATGAAATAGAAGGATTTCTAAGTTTCATAAGAAAACTAGAAGTAAATAGATTTAAAAAAACCTGACCTCTAAAAATTTGAACCAAAAGAAGCATAAACAGGTAAAAAGGGAAAGGAATAAGTAAGAGAATCAACAGAGCTCAACTGTTTATATCCCTACAGAAGAAAATGACCCTTTTAATCCTTAATAATTGTATCACTATTAGTACAACTAGAAGAAATACACACTGAGAGTAAAATGTGAATATGAGGGAATGACATAAAAGTTAAGTGATGAGAAAGAGGAGTACACTGGTTGCAGAAGGAAGGGAGAGGTAGAATGATACAAAATATTTCACATGTAGATTTGTAAAAAAAACTTTTTATAGTGGAAGGAAAGATGGGACAATGGACAATGGGTATCAGTTGAACTTTATTTTCATCTGCATTGGTTCACAGAGGGTGTAATCAGTTGAATGTAAATTAGTTGAATGTAAAAATCTACCTTACTCAAGAGAGAAGTAAGAAGGGAGGTGGCAGATAGGGAAAAAAAATAATGCTGATGAAGATGGAAAGGGTAAAAGGAGAAACAGGAAGAAGAATAGGGCAGAGGGAAATACACAGGTAGCATTTATAACAAGTGAAAGTGAAGGAGACAAACATAAAATGGAAGTGGACAGCATAGTGGATCAAAAAACAGAATCCTACAACATATTAGGTTTATAAGAAATACTCTTGAAGCTGAAACACTGAATAAAAATAAAGAGCCAGAGCAGAATATCTTATGATTCAACTGAAGTTTTTTTTTTTTTAAAGCAAGAATAGGAATCTTGATCTCAAACAAAGAAAAAGCAAAAATAGACCTGACCAAACAGATAAAGAAGGAAACTACATCTTATTAAAATGTACCATAGACACTGAAGTGATATCAATACTAAACATATATGCGCCAAGTAGTACAACATCCAAATTCCTAAAAGAGAAATTAAGTGAATTATAGGAAGAAATTGATAGCTAAACAATACTAGTGGGATACCTCAACTGTGCGTTCTCAAAACTCAATAAATCAAACCAAAAAATAAACAGGAAAAAAACTAAAGAGGTAAATAAAATTTTAGAAAAGATAGATATGATAGACTTTTGGAAGAAATTGAATGGAAACCAAAAGAAATATATCTTTTTGTCAACAGCAGATAGTACCTACACAAAAACTGACCATCTAATAGCACACAGAAACTTCAAAATCAGATGTAAAAAGGCAGAAATATTAAACATATTCCTTTCGGATCATAATGCAACAAAATTTATATTTATCAAAAGGAAGTGAAAGGATAGATTTAAAACTAATCTGAAACTATCATAAAAAACATAAAGAATAAATGGATTAAAATTGAACAAATCATAGAAATAATCAATAATGTAATTAAAGATAATGACATGAAATAACAGCTGATAATGACAACATGAAACAATAACCGAAAATGTATGGGACGTAGGCAAAGCAATATTTAGAAAAAAGTTTATTACTCTGAATCCTTATATAACAAAATGGGAAAAGAACAGATCAATAAATTAAGCATACATAATCCCCAACTGAGAACCAAATTAGAAATTCTGAAAATGAAAGATGAGATTAATAAGATTGAAAGTTTAAAAAAACAACAAAAATCTATTGAGCTAATAAATGAATCTAGGACTTAATTTTATGAAAAAGCAAATAAGATACATAAATCATTGACTAATTTCATTTAAAAGAAAAAAAAATATCCAGTATCAAAAATAAAAAGGTTGAAATCTCTACCAATGAAGAAAAAATTGAAGCAATCATTAGGAAATATTTTGTCCAATTACATGCTAATAAATCTGACAATCTGAGCAAAATCAATGAATATTTACAAAACTATAAATTAATAATTTAGCAGATCAAGAAATAGCCTAAATAACCCCATCTTGGAAAATGAAATTGAACAAGCCATTAATGAATCCCCCAGAGCCAGATAGGTTCATGAGTGAATTTTATCAAACATTTATAGATCAATTTATTCCAACACTATATGATTATTTGAAAAAATAGGTGAATAAGTCCTACCAAAGTCCTTTTATAATATGGTGATATTATCCAAAATGGTAGCAGCTAAAACACAGAGAAAATTATACTTTTATTCCATCAGTGAATATTAACGCAAAAATTTCAAACAAAATATCAGCAAGGTGATTACAGCAATATGTCACAAAGATTATATACCATGACCAGGTGAGATTTATACCAGGAATGCAGGGTTGGTTCAATATTAGGAAAACCATCAACACAATTGACCATATAAATAAAAAATAGAAATCATATGATTATCTGTACTATAATTGCTAAAAAAAAAAAAAAAGAAACTACTGTTATTGCTGCAACACCCATTTTTATTAACAACAACAACAACAACACTGGAAAGCTTGGGAATAAAGGAAATATTACTTAAAATGATAAAAAAGATAAGATATTATCTATCTAATACCACTAACAAGCATTATCTATAATGATAGAAACCTCTATAAGATCAGGAGTGAAATAAGGGTGATAATTATCATTACTACTATTATTCAATATTGTATTAAAAATATTAGCTTTAACATTAAGAGAAGAAAATGAAATTGTTCAAATAAGAATGGATAAGAAGAAACAAAACTATAAAAATTTGCAGATGATATAATGGTATACTTAGAGAACTCCAAAACATCAACTAAAAAGTATTTTTAAAAGTAAACAATTTTAGCAAAGTTGCAGGATATAAAATAAGCCCACATAAATAATCAGCATTTTTTTATTTGACCAACAAAGGTCAGGAGGAAGAAATGGAAAGATAAATTCCTTTTAAAACAACTTCAAGCAATATAAAATATTTAAGTCTACCTGTCAAGACAAATTCAGAAACTATATGAAACTATATGAATAGACACTTTTAACATAAATAAAATCAGAACTAGACAATTGTAAATTCAATTGTTCATGGGTAGATTGAACCAATAAAACTGCTGATTCTACCTAAACTAATTTACTTATTCAGTGACATACCAATGAAATTGCAAAAAAAAAAAAAAAAAAAAATAATAATAATAATAATAATAATTTAAAAAAAACTATTTGAGCTAAAATAATAACAAAAAAAAAACCCATCTGGAAGAGCAAAAGATCAAAAATACCAAAGGAACTAATGGGAAAAAAATACAAAGGAAGATGAATTAGCAATACCAGATTTCAAACTATTTAATAAAGCAGTAACCATCAAAACTATCTGGTACTGGCTAAGAAATAGTAAGGCTGGATCAATGGAATAAATCAGGTATACAAGGCAGAGTAGGCAATGACAAAAATAATCTAGTGTTTGATAAATCCAAAAATTACAGCTTTTGGATAAAAATTCATTATTTAGTTATAAAAAAAAAAAAAACTGGGGAACCAGGAAAACAATAGGATACAAACTAGGTATAGATCAACATCTCTTATCAGACAGTAAATGAATGCATAATTTAAATGTAAAGGAGGACACCATAAGAAAATTAGAAGAGCAAGAAATAATATTATATATCTGACCTATGAAAATGGGAAAAATTCTTGATCAAACAAAAAATAGAAAACATTATGAAATTCAAAATAAATAATTTTGGTTATATTAAATAATAATTAAAAAAAAAAAAAACTTTTGTATAAATGAAAATCAATGCAACCAAAATTTGAAGGAAAGCAGAAAGCTGGAAAACAATCTTTATAGCAAGTATCTCATTTCTCAAATATAGAGAACTTGTAAATTTATAAGAATATTAGTCATTCTCAATAGTTAAAAGTCAAAGGATATGAACATGCAGTTTTCAGATGAAGAAATGAAAGCTATCTATAGACATATGAAGAAGTTATCCAAATCACTTTTGGTTAGAGAAATTCAAACTAAAATAACTCTGAGATGTCACCTCACAATATGACAGAAAAGGAAAGTGATAAATGTTGGAGAGAATGTAGAAAAATGGGGGCACTAATGCATTGTTGGTGGAATTGTGAATGGAACCAACCCTTATAGAAAGCAGTTAAAGCCATACCCAAAGAGTGACTAAACTGTGCATGTCCTTTAACCTAGTAATACTGTAATGCCAGAGAAACTGAGCAAGATAGAGAATTAGAGAATTTATTAAATGGGAGAGATTTAATACCAAGTAAATCTTGGTCCCAGGGCTGAATGAGACTATTGTCTCAAAGAATCCAGCTGTGAATTTCAAATACAAGATTCTTTTATAGGGTAACAAGAACAATGACATAATGGGGAAGGTACCTGGATGGGGATAACCTAATGGGGGGAGGCACCTAGGATGACATAATGAGAGGTACTGGAGAAGCTCTTGATATCCTAATGATGTCTAAAATGGATAAAGATCTTTATCCCATCAAACATTAACAGAGAATGGTTATAACCTGAGGCAGAGTACCTGAATAGGACAATTAAAGAAACTGGGTTAGGACATTAAAAGAGAACTGTGGCACAACAATACCACTAGTAGGTCTGTATCTTAAAGAGAGATCCTAAAAAATAGAAAAAGACCTACATTTGAAAAAAAAAACATTTATAGTAGTATTTTTCTTGGTAGCAAAATATTGGAAATTGAGGAAATGCTGTCAACTGGGGAGTGGTTGAATAAGCTGTGTGTGAATTTAATGGAATACTATTATGCAATAAAAAATGATGAACAGTCAGACCAGAAAAACAAAAACAAAAACCTGGAAAGAATTGTGTGAACTGATGCAAAATGAAATGATCCAAGACAAGTACAAAGGACTTAAAAAGGAAAATTCCATCCATGATCAAATAAAGACTGAATACAGATCAATGCACATTTTTTCCACTTTATTCTTACATGTTGAATACACTATCAAATGAAGTTGAAGAGGGGGCCCTGAAACTCTGAAAATCCCTAAAGGAGAAAATCTCCTTCAACCCTGCCTCAGGGAGAAACTGCTCCAGGAAATCAGATAAAGTGCTTCATCTAGGTGGGGGTGGTTCAGTCCTGAGCTAATGAATTCCAACCCTATTCAAATGAAGATCTTCTATTCAATTCAACCAAAGCTGTACCCAGCCCCATCAAGAATAACCCCCAGCTTGTAGGCAAGGCTTATAAAAGAGCCAAACTAACGTCCTTTCTTGGCAGAGGTTCCAAACATGCCAGCTATGACATGCTTGCTATGCCAAGGGCCTCTGCCCACTGGAATATTCTTTTCTACTGTTATCTTCTTTGTATCCTCACCTATTTCCCTAATGAGACTTTATGCCTCTCTGTCAGGATTTCTAACTTACTTCCCAATCCCCATAATAAATCTCTTTTATCAATCTAGGTTTTCGGGTCTGTAAATTCCTTTACAGAGAACCTCTGTGCCGCCAGAAGGGAGTTCCCAAAACTTGCTACCCTTATGCCGAATCCCAAGGGGTTGCAGGGGAGCCAAACCTCTCCATTTGGTTGCCTGAACCCCGAATCTGCCAATAGACCTTATCACTTACTCCTTGACCACCAGAAACCCTAATTTCATTTTGGTTCCCTAAATCTAGACCTTATCAAAGTCACTGAATTATTACTTTTATCTTATTACAAGAAACTGATGACTGAAGTTCAAGTGTTCTATGAATGTTTGTAATGTTAAACACACACACACACACACACACACAAATCAATAAAACATTTTTTAAAAATTCAACCAGAACTCAGAGTACCAAAGACTATTGCTTCATGCAGAAAAATTTTCCACTTAAACCAAGAAGCCCCCCTTGAGGAGAGGGCCATGAAGATGAAAGGAAGACATGTTTTCTCCCCTTTCTGATTTCCTTGTGTGTTCTTCCTTCTATTGCAAGAGAGAACCATGACACCTTTATATCATTGAGAAAGGGGATATTTAAAACATTGTTTCTGAAAACCAAAACCAATAAAGTCATAAGAATAATTCAATGATTTGAATAGTTGGAAAAGAGAGAGTGTGGAATGTTGTGCCACAGTTCCCTTTTGATGTCCTGACCTAGTTTCCCTAATTGTCCTATTTAGTTATCCTGCCTCAGGTTATAACCATTCCCTCTTAATGTTTGATAGGATAAAGGTCTTATATCTTAGGCCTTAGGCTATAATCATTCCCTCTTAATGTTCGATGGGATAAAGGTCTTTATCCATTTTAGACATTATTAGAATATCAGGAGCCCCTCCCGTACCTCCCTCCATTATGTCATCCTAGGTGCCTCCCCGCCATTAGGTCATTCTTATTCAGGTATCTCCTCCATTATGCCATTGTTCTTGTTACCCTATAAAACAATCTTGCATCCAACATTCATTACTGGATTCTTTGAGAAGATAGTCTCATTCAGTCTTAGGACCAAACCATGGATCCATTTGGTCCCAGTGAATTGCTCCCTTTCAAATAAAGTATTAAATTGTTCTCTAATCTCTATCTTCTTCAGTTTCTCTGGCATTACATTCAACAGATAAATTTTACAGTTAGCTTTATGGGATGATAAGATCATTCAGCTACTCTTAATAAGTTCTCAGACTTCCCAAGCCCTTTGTCTTATCTCCATCTTTTGGTTCTTTGTTCAGCAGACATTTTGGACATGGAAAGAAGATGCCATAAAAGTAAAAATCTATCTCATTCTGTTCCAATTATGATTTACAAATTTAGTCTTGCATCGTATTTATTTACTTATTTTGGTCTGGATTTACATTTTATTGGTATTGTATTCCTAGTATAGAAAATCCATCCACTGACATGTGTCAGCAACTCAACTTGATTGTAATTGATTGTACTAAGGAGTTGCAAGTCAGAGCTTGTGATTTGCTCCTGATCATGCAGGCTATTAATGACAGAGCAGAATTTGAAGCCAGTTCTTCCTGTCTCTATCATTCAGTTTTGTGTATCAGCTAGATCTAATTCTGCATTCAATAAATTTTTGTAACTTCTTGTTTTTATGGATATTTAGTGTTCTGTTTCATTCAATGAAAAAAAATCTGACTCAATGACAATCCTGTAACTTAACTGAACATTCTAATATTATTATAATTTTTCCCATTATTGTTGTCCTTCAAGCATTAATAATCTAAGAAGAAAAACAAGTGTCAGAAAAGTGGTTTCTAGTAAGTAGATAAAAGGTTTATTTTATCTTCATGTCTCCTCTACACACACACACACACACACACACACACACACACACACACACACACACACACACAAAGGCATACTTTTTTCCACTCACTGCTCCTCCCCAATCTGTTATCTCTGATGATTTTTTTTTGACTCTTCAAGGGAAAGGAGCCATTAGGTGAACAAACACCAAATGAAGTGCCCACCCCAGGGAGGACAGGAACTGTTCTCTGACACTTTGTTTTTCAGCAAATTGTCTGTCTTCATTGATTGTCTGAGAGAAAGGATTTTAATTAAACCATCCATGAAGGTACAGCTAGAAACCATCTGGAACCTCCCCTATGTTGGGCCAAATAGTTGCTTTCTATTTTACAACTCAATGATTCAGTGATTGTGGAGAGGAGTTTTCATCTCTGGAGAAAACCATGAATTTGGGGGGAGTAGCAATGCCTGCCTTTCACTACTGGCAAGACTAAGCAAGTTTTATGTTTGTTTTTAAATTTTATCTCTTAACTGTATCAGATTTTTTTTTTCTTATTATAACCATTTCATTAATTCCAAGTCCCATTGCTATGCTAGGATCGTAATACTTATCTCTCAGAGAATGTGATTTTTTTTTTTAAATTGGGTTTCCCATCCAGGGAGAAATTGATGAAATGCCAAGAACGCTTTCGCTTCGGCATTGAGTCTTCATTAGTAGGCATGGTTCAGATTAAATACCTTTGCCTGTGATATTCTCAGCAGGTAATACTGACCCTAAACTAGGGCATGAAAGACTGGGAGGATGAAGTAGAAATTGAAAGAGCTTTTAAAAATCAATATAATATTAGACTGTGTGAGAAACTGAAATACAAGAAATTGCTCTTAAAGAAACAGTTGGATAGCTGGGTCAAGGGTGTAGGAGGTCGAGTTCTGTTTTATGGACTGAATGTGGAGGGTGTGTCTATCAAGATCCCTTAGCCTAGCAAGAAAAGTTGCAGAGCAGATAATAACCTTCTAAATATAGATAGCATCATGACAAGAGCTACAAAATCTCCTGGGAGCAAGAGAGATTTTTTTCTAGATTTTTTTTGTTCTTTCTTTCTCTTAAATTTTTGTTCTTAGTGATCACATTTTTCCTATGACTTTTTTCATAAAAGATTTGGGGAGATTATTCTCATTTATACTCTATATATCTTTTGTACACATAACCATTTGTGTGATAGTGATGTCTTGACTTGCAAATGAATTGGATTTAAATGAGACAACAACAGTGACTTAGAGAATCCTAGAAAAAAACCTGTTAGTTCTAGACTTTTTTGGGGTTCTGAGAGTTGTCTTTTTAATGTAAAACAAATGAGGTCTGCTTAGAGAGACTTAGAACTCAGGAGAAGAAATCTTAGTGAATGGAGATAAATTTAGATTCAATATAAAGATGAACTTCCAAACAATAAGAGTGTAACCAAAAGTTCCAGCCAAGACATTTGCATAAAACTCTCCTCTTTAATAAAGAGAATGATTATTCAGTGCTTTATGGTGAATCTAGTAAAAGCTTGAAAGAGGAGAGTCTTTTTCTTCTAGTTTCCCACCCCCCCCCCCGAGGCAAATAGGGTTAAGTGACTTGTCCAGGGTCATACAGCTAGAATGGTCCTACTGACTTCAGGGCTAGTGCTCTATCCACTGCACCACCTAACTGCCACGTCAGAGTTTTGTGTTCAAGAGAAGACACATGTAAATTCAGGTTCTCAGAAAAGAATCTCTAGAAAGAATAAAAGTAAGAAAGCCTTTGGGAAGAAACTGTCATGTAGAGAGTGTCTAAAAAGCTTCTCCAAAAAGGAATGGTCTACTTGTGAAAGGAATAACATCCCTGTCAATGGAAATCTTCAAGCATAGGTTAGTAAATGATCATATGCAAAGGGTGCTAATGACAGGATTCATCCTTATATAGATTTAAGTTTAGGGGATTGCTCAGATTCCTCCTAAATCTGCAGCACTATGATTCTTAGAATCTAGTTTTCCTAAAGACAAGAATTCAATGACAACAGGAAGTGAATGTTTTTTTTTCCCCCTGAGGCCTTAAAAATAATGATGTATTTATATATACTCAAACATTTCTAAGAGTTGGATGACAAACTGTACTTGTTAAAGCATAATTTGTAAAATTTGAGAATGATGACTTATTGATTTATAAATATAATTTTTAGAAGTCATTTCGAGGTATATATATTAGGCAAGACATTTTTGATTCAGCAAATAAAAGTCTTTTCAATGTTTGTGCCCTCCAACTCTTTCTTTCCCCTGTTTCAGGATTAGGTTCCTGATTTCCTATCAGCTCCTTTGGAGATCTGCCATGTGACAGTGGACAAATCATTTAACTTTTACATGTTTATTTCCTCATCTATAAAATAGGGTTAATAATACTGGCCCACCTCCCCATCAGTGCCCTTTTTTGGTATGAGAATCAATTAATGCCTGCAAAGCAACTTGAGACCTTTGAAGAAAAGATAGAGATGGGAACAGTGATTAATTTTAAAAGGTAAGAAATGGATCAGGTGGAGGAAACCTTTTCCATGTGTGCTTTCAGCTTCAGTGATACCAAGCAGAGAAGACAGTATGTGGGCTGGAAAGCAGTTCAAGCACTTCCTTGTTCCTAGTAATAAAAATATCAGGAATGCTGCTATTCTAAACACATAGAGACTGAGTGATCTGCTCAGTTTCCTTTTTTATTTATTCTGAGTTGGATCAGACTTGCAAAATACATGTCATACTTTCTTACTTGAAGGTAATATATTTTTTCTTTAAAATAAAATTTTAGTGTAGCTTTACCTTTCTGATCAGAAACATGGGCAAGGTAATAATTCTGCATGAACAATTCTGAAAAAAAATCAGCAATTTATCATGTAACTTAAGACTACCCAGACTGTTTAGACATATTTTACAAATGTCTGAGATCAAATAGTTTTGCTTTTAAAATTTAATTTAAAAAAATTGATTTGGTGAGGTTTTTTGGCTTTGTGACGTAGAGGTATGATTCTGCTTTCTCAAAGGGAAATATCAGCAAGACACAATTGTTGATCTTGCTAATGAGTCAGATTTGGGGCTTTGTGGTAGATTCCATATCTGATGTCAGAGGGACCAGTCCAGGAAAAGTCAGAGAAGATCTTCGCCAAGGTCTGTCCTAGGTCAGGAATCTCATCATAACAAAGACTAACACTATCCTGAACTAAGAGGAATTAATAGGATCAGAAGATCATAGATTTGGAACTAGAAGGAATCTTGGAGATCAAGGAGTCCAACCTTATATTACAGTGAGATAACTAAATCCCTCTAAAAGTCACATAGCTAACACTAGAGCAATATTCAAACTCTTGCTAACTTGTTGGAATCCTTACTAACTGCTAACTAATTAGAGTTGATCTAATCTTACAAGAAGATGTTTTGGCCAGAACCTGAAACAAGGTACTAAGTAGAACTAATCAATACAAGGCTTGTGTTCACACCTTTACTCATTGGAGTTCAATGAGTTCACACCTCCCTTGAAGTCATTGGGCCAGAGAGCACTATGGGAGAAAACCCATAATCCCTCTCTCTGGAAGGAGCATAAATAGGCCAATGGGCCAGTCGAAGTTCTAGAGAGGAAGACACTACAAGTCGGGATTTTCACCGGAATGACATGAAGACTGGAGCTGGCTGGAGGCTGAAGAAAGCAGAGGCAAAGGCTGAAGGACCAGACCTTTGGATTTAAAGACATTTGGAGAGAGCTCTTGGAACCAAGCAGAGAGATAGGCCTCTAAGCTAACCGGGCTATATTGGAAATAATAAAAGATCTGAACTTTTATCACCTGGCTGCTTTTTGAGAAGAAAAAGCTCACAACATTTTGGCGCCCTGAACGTGGGGCTAACAGACCCCCTCAGTGGATTTCAGTGGAAAAGCTACGATCCTGATTCAAGTGGAAAAGCCTCTGATCCTGATCCAGTGGAAAAGACTCTTCAACCCAGAAATTAAGGCGAGTACAACAAAGAAATTTTGTTAGAAGAGTTAAAGTAGAATTTCATCTAAGATGGGACAGATATTTAGAAAACAGCCTGTTTCTGTTCAAGGAAAATGTTTAGAGAGCATTGTCAAAGTTATGGAAAGCCAAGGTTTAATTATAAGTTTACAGCAAATCACTGAATTTTTACAAACTGTAAAGGACATATGTCCTTGTTTCTCTCTTGATAAGGAATTAGATTTAAATGAATGGAAATTGGTTGGAGAGGATCTTTGTCAATTCTATGATAAAAATGGGCCTAACTCAATAATTAATACATATAATGTAATACAATTGGCTATAAGAAGTTATTTAAGTGATAGAATGATGAAAAGGAAAGTACAGGAGGAAGTGCCAACTTTACTAGGTGAAAAGGAGGACAAATCAGATGAGAATGGAGTTAATTACAATTCTGAGTATGATACTTCACAGCAGGAGGAATTAGGTGATTCCACATCTCATGACCCTCCCCCCGCAATTAACCCTTCATGGGTGGAACAAGGGGGAGGGAGAGAGACAGAAACACAGTCAGCTTCTCCTGTAAAGCAGAATTTGACAAGATTAGAAAAAGCATTAATTAAAGCAAAAAATGAAGGAGAAGATATATCTGATTTTATAACAGGAGCTATTGTACAAGTTGCTTTTGACCAACTAGCTGGTGAAGGTCAGTATGCAGAGAGTTCAGAACAGATTTATTATCCCATAACAGTGTATGAGCAAATTTTTAAGGCTGCAATAAAAGCTTGGAATTCTCTCCCTGGACAGAAAGATGGAAATAATGCTTTCACAAAAATAGAGCAAGGTCCCAATGAACCTTTTGCAGATTTTGTGGGACGTCTGCAAACAGCTGTAATAAGAACCATTGGAGATAATGCAGCAACAGAAATAATGACTAGACATTTGGCTAAGGAAAATGCCAATGAGATTTGCAAGAGAATTATATGGGGGCTAGACAAAAATGCTCCTTTAGAAGAAATCATAAGACGCTGTGCCACAGTGGGCACAAATGCTTATTATGCCCAGACTATGATGAACATGGAAAGACAAGGTCCTTCTTGGCAGAGGAATTCTAGAGAAACTCGTCGATGTTTTCAGTGCGGAAAAATTGGACATTTGAGAGCTCATTGTAGATATGGAGATAGAGTGAGAAGACAGGGTGAGAGAAAACCCAAAACCCCATGTCCAAAATGTAACCGAGGCTTTCACTGGGCCTCTAAATGTATATTGACCCAGAGGAATGAGAGGCAGGGCCCAGCTCTAAAGTATCAATCAAAGGACAGGTGGGGCATGATAGCAGCTGAGGTTATACCCAGAGAGACTTTAGAAATTCAGAACTCTGATGTCATCAACCAACAGAAAAGCAATCAGGATTACAGTTGGGAAGAATACAGGCCTTTTAAGACAACAAGACAATATCCAATGCAAACAACTCCAATGTAATTACCAGATGATGAGGAGAAATCCCAAATTTGGTAAATAGAAGGGAATTAGATTAACTGCTTGGGGAAGAGGATCTGCTTATATTTCCACAGATGGAGAAAGAATCAGATGGCTGACTATGAAACTGTTAAAAAGACTTTTAAAAGCTTCAGGAATCATTGGATTTCCTAACACAAGATGAAACTGTTTTACTTCTTGAAAAACCAGCAAGAATCATTGGGTTCCCTGAGATGAAAAATTGTTGATGAGACTTTTTGCAGTACTTCAGAGCTTACAGGAATTATTAGATTCCTGGCGCATGAACTAATGGACAATGGATTCCTTATGTACTATTTCTAGGACTTATGGACATTTGTAAATTTTCAGGTCGATTTATGTTGTTACATTACTACTAGCCTGTGTTATATTGCTATGTGCTTATGTATTTTAAGCAATTGCAAGAATCATTGGATTTCTTGAGATGAAAGATTGTTGATGAGACTTTTTGCAGTAGTTAAATTTTCATGTTGATTCATGTTATTTGTTACATTACCACTAGCCTGTGTTATATTGCTGTGTGCTTTTGTAAATTATGTATAATGCCTCCCATATTGATGGATTTATGTATACCATGTATATCTGTTACAAAGTTCTGGCCCATATTGATGGATTTATGTGTACCCCCTCAGAAACCCCCTATGTTTTAAAACAAAAGAAAGGGGGAGATGTTGGAATCCTTACTAACTGCTAACTAATTAGAGTTGATCTAATCTTACAAGAAGATGTTTTGGGCAGAACCTGAAACAAGGTACTAAGTAGAACTAATCAATACAAGGCTTGTGTTCACACCTTTACTCATTGGAGTTCAATGAGTTCACACCTCCCTTGAAGTCATTGGGCCAGAGAGCACTATGGGAGAAAACCCATAATCCCTCTCTCTGGAAGGAGCATAAATAGGCCAATGGGCCAGTCGAAGTTCTAGAGAGGAAGACACTACAAGTCGGGATTTTCACCGGAATGACATGAAGACTGGAGCTGGCTGGAGGCTGAAGAAAGCAGAGGCAAAGGCTGAAGGACCAGACCTTTGGATTTAAAGACATTTGGAGAGAGCTCTTGGAACCAAGCAGAGAGATAGGCCTCTAAGCTAACCGGGCTATATTGGAAATAATAAAAGATCTGAACTTTTATCACCTGGCTGCTTTTTGAGAAGAAAAAGCTCACAACACTAACTCTAAATCCTTCCCTCTATTCCTTAATAATGCTAAATTTTAACACATTGTAAGAGGAAAAGTGGATAGTGAAGAAATTATATATTAGAAACAGTTAAGGAATATCTTCTCATTTCTTACCTTATCACTACATTGATCTTTCGCTGTATTGACTTTTCCACATATAGAACAAATGTTTTGCCTCTTGTCTTTGCCAATTTTATCCATCTTTTAGTGTTCAACTGTTTGTTAAACACCTATTATGTCTGCCATAGTGCTTGGTTTGGGGTCTACAAAGAAACAAAATTTAATGGCCTCTACCCTTAAAAGACTTATATTCCATTCATCTATCTTGCTGCTTTCTTTGAGTTTACTTGAAAAAACAATGGGAAATAGCTACTTAATTACTTGAATTAACATGCCAGAACTGGCCATGTCTTCATATGATTTATATCCCAACAGAAAAAGAGTATAAAGCTTTGAACCTATATTCCTAGTATCTCATTGCATACTGCTTTATTTCTTGGCTATGGAACCATTTAAAACATGTGTAAGGCCTCTCTTGTTTATGTATGCATTCCTAGTGCTTAGTAAATAGTAAGCACTTAATAAATGATCAATCCATAGATAGAATTCTGAACTTGGAAGCCATAAGTTGAAATTCAGCCTCTGACACTTAGAAGTTGTATGACCTAGGCAAAACCCTCAATCTCTGTTTACCAGAGTCTCCTAGGACCATTATGAGCATAAACCAAGATAGTAATTATAAAGCTCTGTATAAATAATTATTATTTATTCATCCATTATTCAACTCTCTATCAATAACTGTTTTCATCTATCACAAAATAAGTACTATCCAGCATGCCTTCTGATAATAAGATCATCAAACAAAAAACTAGTAAAAAGCATGATCACAATCATAATCAATAATCTTCTTCTAATAGTTATTATTATGATTCATAGGCAGCAAAACTTATATTCTGCCCCTCAAGAAATAGCTTCTGCTATTGGAAAATAGCAAAAGTGGAGCATAGTAAATTTGCTGGGTATAGAAACTCTTTCTTCATTTATAGTCTCTTTTTATTGAATTTCTACCTGATCTCCAGCTATCCTGGATTAGTCTTCACAATGCAATCTTGGAACCTTCAGCCCCTGTATTACCTTCAGGAAAAGAATGAACCTTTTATGCCTTTCCTTACTGCTTTATTCTCAATAAAAATATCATTGACTTTTGAATCAAAGGTTCTGGGTTCCAAAACCAGCTCTGATGCCGACTCTCTGAATTAAAGAGTCACTTAACCTTCCTAGCCTTCAATTACTGTATGTGTTAGAGGAAGGGTCTGGATTCAATGGTATATAAGGTCTCTTTTAGCTCTTTATTATCATATGATCTCAGTTTCCACAAAACATCTCTGATACTGACTACTCCAGTCTTAAACCCCTGGGGAAAAAAAAAGACCCTATGATATCAATTGTATAAAAATCAATTGTCTTTCTGACAAAAAAGGCCTTTATAACATAACTTTACCTTAGTCTTACAAACTTCTCCTATTACTCCCCAACGTAAAGTCTTTGTTTTTCTGGTATTCTATTCCATTTTCTGGTATCCTATTCTGGTATTCCATTTCAATCAGGTATAACTATTTTTTCTTGGGATTACTTATGATCTACATAATGTCCATGCTTGAAATTGGTTCTTGTCATTATCACAGGAAATATATGGAAAAGTTTTCACAAAGCTATTAAAGAAAATATTGGAATTATTTATTAATAATTATATCTTACATTTACACAGTACTTTACAAATTGTTCATTATGCCCTCATAACAATCCTGGGAGATAGATGTTTTTATTTTCCTCATTTTAAAGGTGAGGAAACTGAGTCAGGCATATGTAAAGTGACTTTCCCAGGGTCATGCAGCTAATAAAGTGTTTGAGATTTCAAGTGTTTGAGATTTCAACTCAAGTCTTCCTGACTTCAAATCTACCCTATTTCAACTACCCTACCAATAAAGAAATGTTAAAGATTTCTCTTCTACTATATTGCAATAAAAATAGTTGAGGACACAAATATGACCATACAAATCCAGATCTTATGTTTCTAGTGCGTAATCTAGAGTTTTATTGATTATAATGTGAAATTTGAGCTGCATTTGACAAATTCAAAACCTGAAGTCAGAAAAAACTTTCCAGATCCCTGTTTTTGTTTTTGCCCATACTCTTGATAGTCTTTCCCCCAATGTAATTATATCACACTATATTCCAAGTTTCCATCTGCAAAGAATCCCTACATGTCACAGGATTTTAGAATCTAAAGTTGGAAGGACCTAAGAAATTATTTAGGTTATCACATTTTATTGATGAAGAAATTAATCCCATCCAATTCATGCCCAACAAATAGTATCAATATCAACTTTAGAGTTCAAGGCTAGTGATCATTGGACCACACTGTTTCACATTCCATCATGCCCTCTGGATCCTGATCAATATGCTTGTAGTGGAAACTTCAAGGCAAAAGTTTCCAAGTATTGCTTTTAAAAGATGCCATGAAAAAGGAGCAAGAAATTATTGTTATTTTTAGTTGTATCCAACTCTTTGTGACACCATTTAAGGTTTTCTTGACAAAGATAGTAAAGTAGTTTGTCATTTCCTTCTCCAGTTCATATTATAGATGAGGAAACTGAGGAAATTTGCCCAAGGTCAAACAGCCAGTAAGTGTCTGAGGCCACATTTGAACCCAGGAAAATAAGTCTTCCTGACTCCAAACTTGTTACTCTACCACTATGCAACTTAGCTGACTCATGTAAAAATATTGGTCACCAAGTAGGACTAGATTTCCAAGTTCCCTCTCCCAACTCATATTATGCCATACAAGTTAGTTATGTATCATATCTTAAGGGAGCCAGTCTGTAATTTAACTCCCCCATTTCATAGGCTTGAAGGATGGCTCTTATAAGAACCCACTGGGGTCATTCATTTAACCAAGTCTACTAATCAATCTGCATTTGAACAGATGTTTCTTCACTGCTATGCAATTTCTCCTTGCTCCTAGGCTTATCTTCTTGGACAAGGAAGAATGGTTAATCTTGTTTCTATATAATAGCTCTTCTGAATCCTAAAGGCAGATGCCATTGACCTTCCTCTCTTTTGTATGTTAAATATCCTTAAATTTGTCATGGTACCAAGGCCCCTTAGCAACCTGATAATTTTGCTGTGAACATGTTATTTCAATGTTCTCCCTAAAACATGGCCCTCCAATTTCAAAACCATGTCTCATATGGGTTCTGACCAGGGAACAGGACAACCAGGCAATTATTTTCTTTTTCATGCACAATATCCCTTGTAAGATTATAGAAACTTTTTGTGATTCCCATGTGATGACTTTGACTGATTGCAATCTACTAAAATCATGAGGTTTTTTTTTTTTTAATGTGTGTGTTATTGTGTGTGTGTGTGTATGTGTGTGTGTGCATGTGTGTGTGTGTGTGTGTGTGTGTGTGTGTTTTATGTAAGGAATACTATCTAATTATTCCTCCCTCATATTTGTATTGGAGAGATTTTTTTTAACCCATGCATAAAATATTACATTTCTTTTTATTACATAGAGATTTATACTTGCCCTATATAAGAAATGGCAGATGAATTGAGCTTTGAGAAAAGAAAGATATTGAGATAAAAAAGTGAGAAGGCATTTTAAGCCTGGGGCATGCTGGGGACACCTTATGTGGATTTTATATTTTAAACTGCAGAATTTATAGCTAATCTAGAAGAAGTGGAACTTAGGGGAAGTAATGTGATTGGACAAAATATTTAGAAATTGTCTTTTGGGGGAATAAATTGGACATGGAGAAACATGAGGTGGGTAGGCAGATTAATTAGGAGGCAATTGCAATATTCTAGGAGAGAAGTAATGAAGGATGGAATATGAGAAATAGAATGGAATTTGAACTGACAAATCTTGACAACATGTTATCAACATATTGGATGTGATATGTAGGTTGAGGCAATTGAAGATGGTTTTGAGTTTGAAATCTGGATAACAGAAGGGAAATAAAAGTAAAAAAGTTGGGCCTTCTCTCCATTGTTCAGTATCTATCTCTCATTCATCTTAAGGAGAAATCCTATAGCTTCTAAAAGCTTCCTCTAACTTTCTACATTACAATAAAATAATTGTAATTTTCTTTATGCTGATGAAAATAACAACTCTCCTAAAAAGGGTGGTAATTTCTAAATGAATTTGGTAAGATGTCAAAATTCAGTTGTTGCATCCACTAATGAAACACTACCATAAGGTCCAGTGTTAAGTCAATAAAAGCCAAGGAACTTTCCTGTAAGCTGGACATTAGTGGAGTTGTGTCAGATGGGGCAATCGTCCCTGGCCCAACCTTTATTGCCAATAATAGGCCCTGTATAAGAAAAACTTTATCAACTCATTACCTCTCTCCACAGTTTCTTTGTGCTTGGGGCAAGCAATAAGATTCCTGAGAGAGCTGGCTAAATTATATTTAGCATTTAGACCTTTGGTATTTGAGACTGTGTATAAACAAAGATGGAGAAGGGATTTAGCCTAAAGGTTTTTGTTTATTTCTTTTAAAACAGCTTTTTTAAAACTCCCACACATTTGTGTGCCTGCCAAACAAAACTAAGTATGATGTGAACCTATAAATCAGTCCTATAAAATTAATCTCTGTTGTTTGTCATCATTTACCTTTTGAGTCACTGACGATAGATGGTCCCAGTGTGACCAAGGTGGTTATGGAGAGGGCACTGTAAGATTCATGGCTGGAGACAGCTATTAAAATGTAAAAGCTGTATTCCATAACAGCATATTTCAACACTAATACAATTTTAATAGAATCATCTCTCAATGTTTGTTCTACTAACCTTATTCCAGGAGGTTAGAATACATCATCTTTATATTTAAAAGAAAAGGATACAATTTTATATCACTTGGCTTATAATTTCCAATCTCCATGCCTTTGCATCTTCATATTACTTGATCCACCTCTCTACCTTTTTTTTTTCTGCCTGAAATATACTCCCTTCTTATCTTTATCACGTAAAATCCTTGGTTCCCTTTAAAGATCAGTTCAATGTCACCTCCTACATGAGGTCTTTCTTAACCTTCTCTATTATTTGTGTCTCTCCCAAAATATATCTATTTTACTTTGTATTATCTTTGTACTTATATGCGTTCGTGTTTCTTCCTTGAATAGAATGTTTCTTGAGAGCAAGGATTATTTTGCTTTTTACTTTGTATCCAAGTGGCACATAGTAGACATTTAATTAAATATTTGATTGACATTTAGACAGGCTTTGATTGGGAAAGTAAGGAATGGTAAATTTTACATAAAGTTATTCTGTCAGCTATTGAAAATCCACAAGAGGGAATATATATATACTAGAAACTAGACACTTTCAAGAATTACTTTTGGTTAGAGTTGGGAATGACTTGGGGGAGTTCTCATACAAACAAACAAAATATATAACAAAACAAAAGTATACACATAGATTATTTGTGGCTTCCCATAACCATGGCGATAGCATAAAGAAACATTTAGCTATTTCAGGTATAGTTGGTCCTTGGTTACTAAGTTTTTAACTCAGACTAGACAATATTATTTTCAATGGTTATCATGATAGAGTGAAAAAAGCCCAGACTTTGGAGTCCAGGATCTGGCCTTGAGTCAGTACTACAATGGATTATAGATTTAGAGGTAAAAGGAATATTCAAGACCATCTACTCTAATTTAATTTTATAGTCATGTGAGAAAACTGAGACTCATCAAAGTTAAGTAATTGATTCAAAGTCTGGATTCTAATTTTAACTCTATCACTACTAGATCTAGCATTTTCTCACTTGGAATATAAAAGGGGTTGACTAAATGAACACTAAAAGCTCTTATGATTCTGAGAGGCTATGATTCTGGCTTGTGGTAAACCTTCCATTTCTGAGATCCTGGATTCTGAAGCAATATAAAAATTCACAGAATGGATGATGAGCTTAAACACATAGATCTGTTTCTAGCCTCACAGAATGAATTTGACTTTTTCATCTTTTCCTGGTACATTGTGCCTATTGCTTTTTCCAATTCAAAAACCATATTCCTAGAATGAATGATGAGGATAAGCATGTAGATCTGTTTTTAAACTCATAGAAAGAATGAATTTGACTTTTCCATTTTTTCCTGGTACATTGTGTTCATTGTTTTTTTCTAGTTGATTGGTGTATTTCCATGAAAGTAAGATGTGAAATTGGTGTTAATTTGTAAAGACATGGGGAGAAATTGGGCTTGCCAACAGACTTATTATTTATTAGTTAGGTATTTTTAGCTTGTGAGGAAATGTGGAGAAAGCAGAGCTGCCAATGGGATGTTTTAGAAGGAGAAATTGGAGCTGGCAGGAAATTTATTTATTTTTCATGGGGGATAGTTGAAGAGGAACTGAAGCTTCTCAACAAAACAAGGATAGATGATATCAAAATCACCAAAAGTTTTAGTAACTGTTCAAAGAGAGAGAAAGGCATAGAGGACCATGAAGTAGAAGAAGTAGTCAATTGCCCTGTAGGAGGAAAAGGCAGACATAGACCAGAATAGAGACAAAGCTGACCAAAGGCTGGGATTTGGGCCTAATGTAGTCACAACTGGGATCACAATTTCTGAACTGGAGGGAATTGCCATGACCATTTAGTCAAAAAACTCTCTCCACAAAATGCCTGCTAAGTCTCATCTCACTTTTACTCAAAGACCTCTAATACTCACTACCCTTCCCACCCCTCTCTAACATGGCACCTTTTAATTCTGAACAATTGTGAAGAAGTTTGGTGTTTACTCTCCTACCATCTTTTAAACTTTCATTTTGTTTGCTTATAGTTCTGCCTTGTGCGGTCAAATCAAATGATGCTGTGATAGCATCATAGATCTCATAATATCAGATCATAGTATCATGCATTTAGGGCTGAAAGCAATCCCTCAAGCCCTTGAGACTTCATAAAACAGCTCACTGGTACAGTACTAGAATGGAGTCTAATCTCAGATATTTACTTAGCTATCTGACCTCAAGCAAATCTCTTTCATATTCAGTTTCCTTATCAGTAAAATAGAGATAATATTAGCACCTATTCACAGAGTATTATCATAAAATGAGGTCATGTATGTAAAAATGTACTGAAAAATCTTAAAATGACATGTAAGTGTTATTATTTATTAATATTACTATTCCAAACCCACTAATTTTATAGATGAAAAACAGTTAAGATGGGAGAGAGAAAATGCCTTGCCTAGTCCTTTTATTAATTTAAATTTTTGACTCTTCATTCAGTAGTGTGTCAGATGTATTTTTATTTTTCTAAAATAAGAGAATTAAAATAAAAAAACACATTTAGTTAGCATTTAACTTCTCATAGGTTTTTTTTTTTTCATTACTTTTATTAATAGTAATTATTGTGCACGGCATTATACTGGAAAAGGAGGGGACTGAGGTAGAGGAGAAGATCTTTATATAGATTAGCCTTTGTTCTTAGAAGGAAACCTAAACAAAGTTTCCAAAGATATAATTGATGTTTCCATTCCTCTTAGAAAAAAATGCATGAGGTGTCAAAATGAAAAATGCTTCAGAAAGATCCTAGGTAAGGTCTGCCCTCTGGAAAGCTATTTTTGAAGAAAGCATTTAGTTTCTTGGCCTGCTCATAGCTGCCAATTGTTAAAGAAGAGCCTGCTTCCTCCTTTTCTCCCCCATTAGATAATTAGAACCAAACTGGTGAGGAGTCCTTTGACAGTTTGTCTATTTCAAGAAAGTATTAAGGTCACACAGAAGTAGTCTTGGGGCCAAGAAAAGAGGATTCAATGAAAGAATGCTGGATATAAAGCCATTGGAGTTAGGTTCAAATTCTGTATCTATATCTACATAGATCTAGATCTCTATATATTTGGGTCAGTCCCATCCCACTGTTTGGACTCTGGGAGGGGCAGCTGGCAGAGAACAAGAGGAACAATACACGGTCAACCTGGGTGATCCTCAGCAAATCATCCCATTTTTCTGGGTATTCTATTTTTCTCAACCCTAAAATGATAAAATGGGACTGTCAGTTATCAAACTCCTTGTTGTTATCACTGGCAAAACTCAAGAGAGCAGCCTGAACCAGATTAAAACATAATTGGAAAATGCTTAACAAAATTAAAAAATATCTATACAATATGATATAGCTAATGTGGATTTGTGATTTTCTACATTAGTGATCTCCCTAAAGGATTTTGTTTCTATATGAATTTGACACCATTGGCTGTATGATCTGAGGGTCTCTTCCATAACTATATCTATCAACCTGTGTGAAGACACCAACTGTTTTCTGACACTCTTACAGATCAAGTCAAGCCTGGAAGACAGAAGCATGCTTTTCTTTGTTTCTTACATGTTTTACAAGGTCATAGATTGAAGGATTCTAGAGGATATCTAGTCTTATTTAACAGATAAGAAAATTAAGACCCAGTAAATTTACAGTCTTGCCCTAAGTCACACAACTGTTTAGTGGTCATGTTCTTTTCAGTTTCAAGTCCACCAGTATCTGTTTGTGAACTTCGGAGTATGATAATTATGTGCTTTTTGGTTCCATTTACTCCTTTATCAGCTAGGCTTTTTTTTTCTTCTTTCTATTATTAAAACAGTTCCCTTTGCTTTGTTGATTACCATTCAAACTGCCAAAAGAAGAAATGGCATACTTCTTCATGCCCTGCTTCCCCCAATACCCTGCTTACTTTCTACCCTGCTCTCCACAATAAGTAGAAATGGTTTTCCCTAATGAATGTATACCCCATAGTACTTTCTGGTGATTACTGATCTATTATAAGTGTTAATAAATTACATTTTTTAAGTCTATGTATTTTTTTAAGTTGAATGTTTTTGCAAAAAAATTAAATCTTCTTCTAATGGGAAAGTGGTTGCTATCATCATAATATTATTAAGCAATGGAGTTTTACAGAAAGAGTCCTGTTTCTGGGCTCAGGTCCGAGTTCTCCTACTTCCTATTTATGTGACCTTGAAAAATTCAATTAAAAAGGTTTTTAAATTTAGGCTTAGAGTTGAAAGGGACCTTACAGGCCATCTGTTCTAATATCTTCGTTTTATAGATGACAAAAATGAAAAGCAGAAAAGTTAAGTGGCTTGCTTAGTTATATAGTTTTGAATATAGGTTTTTCAATTCCAGATTCAGAATTTGGGACTAAGGGATAGGAAGCAGAGAATATCAGATTATGAGTACAGTTGCCTTAGATTAAGTGGTCATCATCAATAATCAATAATCTTTAATTATTAATAAAGATGATAATCTTTAATTATCATCAATGATTGGGTGAGGGATGTTACCCTGAGGCAGAACTGACACTCAGCAAGGGAATAATTCCTCTGGGCCTATCCCAGAAGAACACCAGCTCTTCATGTTGGTAGCAATGGAGAGCAGGGGGGTCCTCTTAGTGGTCCACTACATAGCTCTAGGTCCACCTACAGATAATAGAATAATGAAATATGCTTTTTAAGCTTTAGATCATATGCGCAGGCAAACTTTTTATTTCTACAAGTTCTCTTTTTCCTGAAGGAGGTGCTAGTATATTTTGTGTTTATATTATACCATTAGGTTGACACCACTATTTCCCCTGTGGCTACTTTCTGTTCTCTGTAAACCCTCTTGTCATGAATTCCTACTACCCTTCTCACTTTAAAAGGTTCATATTTATACCTTATTCTTTCCGCTGCTTTAGTAGCAGTCTGGGATTCGGGGCATAATCATTTGACAACAATTCTCTATGAGTTAACTCTCTCTCAAGGAAGAAGCTAATGTTCTTTAAAGGTTTTGACCTTTGTCCTCCAGGTAGGGAAAAAGGTATAGCATGATTATTTCACTTGACAGCCAGGGGATTCTGCTATATCTGGATGCTGTCTATTTTCTTTAAATTTGCCCTTGGAAATGAAGACAGAGTAAATGCTTACAGATTGCAGTGAGAGTTTGAAACCTCTCTGTTTGGGTTAAGATCGACTGACCTTCAAATGAGCTACAAATCTAGGCCTGAGCTCAGAGCTCAGGGGATGTTCATTTGATCTTTGATGGAAACCTGGTGACATTTGGGGTTAAACATGATTATCTTTGCTTAGTAGAGGACCAAAAGGTGGAGAGCTGAGCAGGCAAGGAGTGCCCTGGAATGTAAATACCAAGCCATCTTAGCATTACAGAGTAAACAAATCACTTAAATACTTTGGGGGCTGTTTTAACTTGAGCACTGTACAAAGGCTTGCTACCTGGGTTCTGCCACTCAGCTCTACATTTTTTCCTTTCTTAAATCTAGCAATTTATGTTTCTTCCTTTGGCAAAAAGGAGTAGAAGGAAGTAGGAAAATATGAGTTCATTGAAGGCAAGAATTATTTTTGTTTTTACTGTTAATATCCTTAGCATTTACTGAGAGTTCATATAGAACAATACACTATATATATAATTATACATATATGCATGTGAAAATACATGTGTGTATATAGATTATGTAGCTTATATAATAGATATAGACGTAGACATAACTCTATCTACATACAAAATCTATGCTTTTACATGTATGTGTATATATTTGTGCTTCATCTGGACTTGTGATTTTATTACTCAGGGAAATAACTGTGAACAAATTTCTTCTAAAAATGGAAATTAGTCCAGACTCTACTCTTAGTTTCCTGAGGCCTTGAGAAGTTAAATGACTTGTTCAGGATAATACAGCTAACTGTCAGAAGTGCAATGTGAGCCTGGGCCTTCCTGGCCCTGGAGCTGATCAGCTTTCTATCCATTGTTCCACACACCAACCCTCATATAGTACCTTGAACACCAAAGGCACTATATATATATATATATATATATATATATATGCTTTTTTGGATTGCTACCTACTGAGGAATGAGGGCTTGTATGAAATTGCATATTTTATTAGAAAATGATGGTTGCTATCTTTAATCCTTTCACATGAGAGGATTCATGTGAAAGAAGGCCAAAATGAAGGAAGGAGAAGGAGGAAGACAGATCCCTGAGCTCTTTATAGGGAAAGATCTTCTGGGTTTCTGGCCAAAGCAGAAATGACTGCTATTTACATTCAATCTGACTCTAGCTTGACCTAGGACCTATAGGTGATCAATTAGAATCAGATTGGTTTTGATTTAAGGCCTGGTCCTTATGAAAGAAATCTTTTATTTTTCTTTTCTTTCTTTCTTTCTTTTTTTTTTTTGGCTGAGGCAATTGGGGGTAAGTGACTTGCCCTGGGTCATACAGTAGGAAGTGTTAAGTGTCTGGGGGTAGATTTGAACTCAGGTCCTCCTGATTTCAGGACTGGTGCTCTATCCACTGTGCCACCTAGTGCCCCCCTTATAAAAGAAATCTAGCCAGTAAAGTCCAAGATAAATTAAGAGGGTTCAGACATGCAAAAAAGTAATACATGCTCTTAAGAGCATCTGTAGGTCAGGGTATGATACCCTATCTGGACAGAAGGAGGGAAAGAGGCAAGAAAGGAAGAAGGGAAGGAAGAAGGGAGGGAGGGAAGAGTCTTCCAACTGACTAGTTCCAGGCCCACACAAGTGGTTGTTTGTCTTTTGTTCTCCAAGAGGACCATGACATCAGGAAGATGATAACATGATATGCAAGTGAATTGGATTTAAGTGAGGAAGGACTCACTAGAGCTAGGGAGATTGGTCCATTAACCTCTGTCTGTACTTGTGAGAGAGATACTTTCTACTGGAAATAGGAAGAAAAACAGTGAGAAGAAAGGACAAAAGAAAGACTTTCATCCTCTTCATTCCAAGAAGGCTACAACACATTCGGGTCAAAATGAAGGAGAACAAGACTTTCAGGTTGAAGAACACACATTATGGTCCTAAATATTTACTCCTTTCATTTTAACTTTTCTTCCCAGAGACTGAAAGAATTGAAACAACGGGAATTTGCTCGAAATGTAGCTTCTAAGTCATGGAAAGATGAGAAGAAACAAGAAAAAGCCCTCAAGCGGCTACACCAGCTGGCTGAATTAAGACAGCAGTCTGAATGGTGAGAATGAGAAGCTCAGATGATACTTTAGAGCTTTGGTTTTCCTTAATGACAACATTATTCAACCAGCTCAAAGCCATGTACATCAAACCCATATGAAATAATACCAAATAATGAATGCTTCGTGTGTATGTATGTGTATGTGTAATAGTCAATATTTATGTATTATTGCTATGCTTACAGGTTTACAGTGCTTTTCAAATATAATTTCCCCTTCAAAACAACCCTGAGAGATGTATTATCCCCATTTATAGATGGGTAAACTGAGGTAGATAGTGGAGAGGTGACTTTCTCAGGATAAAATAGCGGGTAAGTATCTGAGGCTAGATTTAATTCAGATTTTCCTGATTCCAGGGGTTATATTCACTATATCTTTTAGCCATCTCAATTCAGTCATACATATACATCTATCCATACACACATACACACATACATGTAAACATCTGTGTGTGTCACCTTCATTTTTTTTTTTTTGTTAAGGCAATGGGGTTAAGTGTCTTGCCCAGGGTCACACAGCTAAGAAGTGTCTGAGGTCACCTCACCTTCATTTCCAATTAGATCGTTCCTATTCCCTTCTTTAGAGATCTCAACAGTATGTGAAGTGTCTTATGCTCACAGACCACTAGCCTTGCAAAGAAGATAGGGAAGAATAATAAATACTTCTAATATTTAAAGTCCCTAAATTAATTGCTTGTCAATTTAGGTTTTTCTCTTCTAAAATTATTCATTTGATCCATCCTTTAAGAAGGAACCAAAGAATGATTGTGAAATAACAGCATTTAGCTTATTAATCTGACCTAAATTTATATTTTCTTATTATAAATTGAATACTATAATTTACTTGGTTTATTTTATGTCATCAGAAGAAAATTGAATGGTAATATCTCTTTGATTACTCTGTAAATTCTTTAACATCACTTTGTATTCATTCAAACCCTTGAGTAAATGTCATTATCAATAGCTGGATGACAAACAGATATGTAATTACTTCATTTACATTTTCTTCTTAGTGCTGGCTAAATTAATAATTATAAGGAAACAAGAGTTATACTAATAAAACGTTGCTACTAAGAAATAGAGATTTTATGACACATACTGAATATTTCAGAAGAGGAAGTTGTTTCTCCAAACCCATTTTAATTTACAAGCTGATATGTGTGTACCTATAAATCATTATGCAGAACACTAATGCAGCTAATTAATTTACTGCTATCAACCTGATAAATTATAAAATGTATGGCGCTTTCCCAGTAAAAAGCATTAGTTGCTTAAATGAATGGTAGGCAATCTTTGTAGTAAGTGACTTAATTACATCACCACTAATGAGTAGTCAGATTTCTTTCATAGGAAAAATATCTCTGTTTTGAAGCACTCATTCTATGTGAAATTGTAGTTAGCTTATTGCAATGTGTCAACACAATCTGGAATTTTTAGTCAACTTTTTATACACAGGTGTTCATTTCTATTGCCACATATTTAAATGGGTCTAGCCTGCATACCAATTTTCAACCAATATCATTAATGGATTTTGTTCAAATTTTTATTACCCATGCCTTGTTTCATTGTCCTTAAACAGATACATTTCTTTTCAACATGATAAAAGCTTAAACGAGACCAAACACCCAATAAAAACAACTGGGGGTTTGAGAGAAATGTCCATTTGTAAGAATGTATAAAAGCAGTAATATGGTTGTTTCTGGGTATCTAAGAAGAATGATGGTGGATAGAGAGCCTTGAGCTTGGAATCAGGAGTGCTCATCTTTATGAGTTCAAATATAGTCTCAGACACTTATTAGCTTGTGACTTCTGAGCAAGTCACTTAATTGTGCTTGCCTCAATTTTCTTATTTGCCAAATGAACTGGAGAAGATATTTGCAAATCCTGCTGGTATCTTTCTTGAGAAACATTTCCCCCTCAGACCAAAAAATAGAATTACAGAGATTGAATCAATTGAAACAATTATAAAACAAAAACCAAAAACTATGATTGCTTCTATGATGATTATATATGTAACAGTTATATGACCAGATCACTTAGTTTTTTCAAGCTAATATTTCATTTATTGTGGTTCATGTTTTTAAATTCATTTTTCTTTCAATAAGCATTTATTAACTACCAATTGTGTTCCAGGAACCATTCTAGGCTCCAGGTACAAAGCTAAAAACAAAACAAAACACAAGATAGTATTTTAGTGCTAATACCATCCCTCTAGAAATTATTTTATAACTATTCTGCATATATTTTATTTATTTATATTTATGTTCATATTTAACTTTTGTTTACATTGTTTTCTCCCATTAGATTATAAATTCCTCAAGTCCAATGTTTCTAGAAGAAGTAAAATTTGAACTGAGATTTGAGTGATAGAAATTCTAAACAGCAAAGTTTAGGAGGGAGTACTTTATAGGGCTACCTAGGAGGACAGCATATACAAAAACTTATAAAAAGAAAATTGAAAGTTTTGAAGGGAATAGCAAGCCTGCAAATTTGGAAAGATTATAATAATAGTTATAGTCAATAAATATTTAAGTACCAACTGTGGGATGGACACTGTGCTAAGAGCTAGGGATACAAAAAGAGACAAAAGACAATAGCAATAACAATGACAATAGTAGTAGTAATAGTTGTAGTAGTAGTAGTAATAGTAGTAGCAGCATTTATATCAATTTAAGATCTGCAACATACTTTACAAATGTCATCTCATTCCATTTTTACAACAACTCTAGGAGAAAGAGAGCATTCTGACATTAAATGGCTTACTCAGAATTGCACAAATAATTTCTAAGTGTCTCAGGGGTAATTTGAACTCAGTTTTTCCTGATTCCAGGTTCAATACTCTATCCACTGAGCCACTTAACTGCCTTGGAGAGTATGGAGAAGTATGTGAAGGATTATGTTCAGTACACCTAGAAAGGAAATCATGAATTAAATAATTTTGAATCAAGTGAACTAAAGAAATGATTAGGAAGGTAAGACATACACTGGAGTACATAATATACTCCAGGCACTATGCTAATGTCTGGAGATGTAAAGGCCAAGGTACATTTAAACAGTGCAACATTTCAAGAAAAAGAACACTGGAATGAACATCTAACAAGAAGAAATATTCCAGAAAGAGATATTTCAGATACTGAGATTCCCTCCAGTAAAATATAAACTTCTTGAAGGCAAGGCTTTGTTATATTTGTATTGTATATTTGTATATATTGAAGGTTATATTTGTGATCTTTGTATTCTCAGGTCCTTATTGGATTTTACCACTACTAGATGGACAATATAATTTCTATAATTTGATTCCCTGGCATGTAAAAAGAAAAGAAAAACATCATCAAAAATGAATCAAAAAAAGGGGGGAGAATAGAACTGAGATGCCCCCAAACTTCAAGTTAATGAAATAAGTAGAAAAGAAAAATCAATAACCCTTACATCCTTTAGATGCAATTTTTTTTTAAAGTTCCTCCAAAGATAACTTTTTCCAGTTCCCAGGACATGACTTAATTAAGAGCTCTTTTCAAAGACCTTCTTGTAATTTTGAAGGAGATATTCTATGAAAAAAATGGAAATATTTTAGTTTTTCCTTGGAACATTAAGAAAATATAGGGTAGAGATATGGTTATCTTTTGTGTAGTTGGTTATCATTTAAAAAAAGCTTTTAAAGATAAGAGTAATGGCCTGATGTTAGCTTAGAAGTTGCCATTACAAAGCAGGAAAGTCATGCCTTCTGTTAAACTGAGCAAGGGATCTGTTAGAACAGTTTGGTTAACTGAAATATGAGCAGTACAAAATTTCCCCAAGATGACTCTGGCACTGTTCAAATTTGGGTGGTGTTGAACTCAATTCCCAAGTCATTGAAACCATATTTGTTACATTTTCAGTGTTTCTGGAAGTGGACCAGTATTTAAGGCACCAAGAGTGGCTCCAGAGAAGCAGTTCCAACAAGAAGTTATCCCATTTAAGGAAGGCAGAAATGCAGGATATATGAAGAGCTCTGTTCTCCTTAAAGGTAAAAACGTCCCCAGAAGCATTTCTAGCAAACGTCAACTTACACAAAATCAGCGCTCACGTCAAACTGAAAGACATTTTTTGTTTGGAAGTCGGGTCCTACAACCACTTTCTGATGGCAGCAATCCCTGTCACAGGACTGGGGTCTCTTTCTCCTTCTCCAAAAAAACTCATCTAAAATTGGAGTCCTCTGCATCAGTTTTCAATGAAAACACAGAAGAAACATGCGAGTGCACCAAATCACCCACCCACAAAATAAAACAAACAACGGTGAGCTGGAAGGGTTATACTTTTTCAGATGGAGAGAAGCCACACACTGGAGGGAAAGTAATAAATAATCCCCGAAATCATATTGAAAAAATAATCTCCAACACTGTTCCTCTAAGAACTAAAGTTTTAAAGGACAAAAATGACACTCATGATAGGATACTACAGGACTCCATCAACGTCCATTCTTCCATGTCCAAATCCCATATTCATCTTTCAGGTATAGATTTTAATTCTTCATTTAAAGAAAAAGATCATGGAGAAGAAATGAATGAGGTTGAAGACTCTCCAAAAGGCCATAGCTATCATCTGTATCAAACAAATACCTTTTGCACACCACCGAACACATATAAGCACAGTGAATATAGGTTATTTGAGTGTCTGAATGAGTTCTCACCATCAACGGGAAAAGAACATTCAATTAAGCTAAATCCTAGCTCCAAAATGGACAACAGAATAAAATCTATCGAAGAAGCAGGGACAGCTAAAAGAAATGTGGAAACACTGGTAAAAGATACATTAATGCATGGAGAAGATTCCAAAGCATTGCCTTTCCTCCATGTGCTCAGTAAAGATGGCAGCACCAACCTCCAGTGGCCCACAGAGCTTCTGTTATTTACAAAGACAAAACCTTGCCTCTCTTATGGCTGCAACCCATTGTATTTTGACTTCAAACATTCTCAAAACACAAAAGGAGCTAATAAACAGAATGAAGAGAACACAGAATGTTGTATGGAGGCTTCTGGGACTAATACAGAACAGGAGAGTCAAGCCTCGGGATTAATCAAAGACAAACGGATAGTGATACAAGAAGATAATCAGTCACTGAAACCAAAGAAAATGAAATGTAATCTTGATGAGAAATGTTCCCTGAAAAAGTATCAATCAGGCCTCAATAACTCTGAGCCAAATGTGAATGAACAGGGAGATAGTGGAAAAAATCCTAAAGTGCCTGCTCATCTTGATGCCTCTAAAAAGGATTGTGTAGTCGAGAGGCATCCATGTGAAACAGAATCCATGGGACCTTTGAAGGACCATTTGCATGGTTGCCAAAGGGTAACTCTGAGTGATACCAGTGAGGTCAAGTGCTTTTCAGCCTATGTCTCTAGGACTAAAAAACATAAATCTGCTACATGGGATACTCGTTTGAGGTACAAATGTCAAAACCAAGACTCTTGGACATTCAGTTCCAGTCTAGCAGAATGCATCACTACTGCTGCAAGTGATGGTGGGAAGGACTTCCATGGAAATATGAATGAAAATCACCTTCAAGTAGTCCGAGAGTCGTCAGAATGCAAAAGGAATGGAAGTTCTGATAGATGTTGGAAATCCTCCTCTCCAAAGTCATCACTGGACAGACAGTCTAGCTCTTCTGACATCTCTCTTTATAGCACAAGCAGCCACAGGAGCACTTGCTCAAGTCAAAGATCCAGTGAAAGTGGCAGAGACGGTTTGTCTTATGTGTGTAGAAAGGAATGCCATCCCAAGGAATGGCACAAAGAATGGTCAAGTAAGCACAACTTTCTGTCTTGTTCCAATGAGGATGAAAGGAGTAGCCATTCCCCATCAAAAAGTCAGAGAGGGGAAAACTGCAAACTCTGGAGTGGATTTAGAAATGAAAAACAATCAAAATATAGGTATACTCACAACAGGGATAAGTCAAGGCAGGGCAAGACTAGACACTTATGTCTAGGCCCAAAAGCCAGCAAACTTATGGAGGACCCCAGCACCCACAGTTGTTTCACAAGACATTCTAGGCATAGTGACAGATCCCCTGAAAATTCAGGAATCTGGGATAGAAATTCAGGCTCTTTCTTAAGGGAGAAGACTGATTATCCAAACAAAGACAGTGAGATTCATGGGGACATAGTAAACCATTATGGTTCCAACCTGGGAAAAGTAAATCTTGTACCATATACCTCTGACCTGATCAACTGGCCACAGCGAGATGGCGACAGTGGAACTTCAATGATCCCAGAGCCGCACATTTCAGAAGGAGAGAAAACATCATCGACAGCCCTAAGACGTTCAGATGGAGAGCGCCCAGAGAAATATCAGGAACAAACTAACAAGGGTGAGGTCTTTTCGGATGGCTGCCAGATGGAAGTGGAGGATCCCTCACAAAGTCACTTTGCAATTAAGTTCCCAGCTCCCGTACATAGCCCACCAGTGTTCCCTTTGTTTGAAGAAACGCAGAACATAAATAAAGTTGCCAAGAATAAAGGCAGTTTGATTCAAAGAAGTGCTGAGAGAGACAAGGATGAAGGATCACAGACAAAGAACGATGTTGCTTTGTCAGACATTGGTGATGAGAATAATGTTTTAAAAGGTATAATTCAAATAGGAACAGATTATCGGTCCCCAAACATCAAAACGAACACTGCTCCAAAAGAACAATTGAGCTGCTTAATTAGTGGAACTCAATCTTTTATACAAAGCTCTGACCCAGTACCAAATAATTTCCCTGGTGCTCCACCATCTATTAGGTATTCTAGTGTTGTTAATTCAACAGAGACCAAAGAGGAACAAAAAAATTTAGAGCGACATGATGTAAGCATGGACATGAATGAAGTAGAAGGGAACATCAGCTCTTACTTTGACAGTACTATGCAGAAGTATGGTGAACCAGAACGGGAAGCCTACCACAAATCCATCTCCCCACCTTTAACACAGCAGCCCATCACCTTTACACCTGATGAAATAGACAAATACAGGCTACTTCAGCTGCAAGCCCAGCAGCATATGCAAAAGCAGTACCTGTCCAAACATCTTAAAGCCACAGGCCCCCCTGCCTTCTCCTCTGCCACTGCGATGCCATCAGTGCCAGTCCATCAGCACACGTCCATTACAACCATCCATCATACTCTTTTGCAACACTTTGCTGTCTCTGCTTCCATGAGTCCTCATGGAGGTCACCTCCCTATAGCTCACCTGCATCCCCTCTCTCAAGCACACTTTACCCCTCTCTCATTTTCACCTCTGACTCCCGCCGTCATCCCTACACACCCCACGTTCTTGACTGGGCACCCCCTCCATCTAGTCCCTGCTACCCACATTCACCCGTCCCACTTAGCCCTCCAGCCATTGCCTCACGCTGCCTTTATTCCAACTTTGTTCAGGCCCCACTTGAATCCAGTGACAGCTTCAATCATTCATCTGAATCCTTTAATTCAACCTGTGTTTCAAGGGCAAGACTTTTGTCATCATTCTTGCTCTGGTCAAATACAGCAGTTCAATAGAGTAAAAGAAGTGTTGAATGTTTCTGCACACTTGAACTAACAGTTACCTCTCTTTTGCGGGGGGAAGAGGGTGTGTCTTAAGAAGAGATTGTGTCTCCCTACTAAAAGGTGTTTTGAAAATGAGGTATGTGATTGTGATCAGAATCCAAAGTTGTTGGAACTTGCATTCTAGCAAGATCGGGCTTCATGTAAAATTACTAAGCATTTGATCCACACAATTTTTTAAAAATTAGTTTTTTCACTTGAAAAAACAATATCATTAACTTTAAAATAATTTCTTCAAAAGAGGAGGTACAAATGAGGAGGCAATGTTACATTTTGGATAGACATGGTATTAACATTTAAGGGAAAATACGGCAGCTGGCAAATAACAAACGACATATTTGACATGCACAAGCAATTTGATTGTTTTAATTGAATAGAATAATCAGTCAAATCAGTTCTTTGACTAAATGATTCTTTGACTAAAATGCTAAGAGTTGATAGGTCTCAAATTCAAATAGACTGAAGATCTGTCTATAAAGGCAAAGGGAAGTGGTAAAATTTAAAGGCAATTAATTCAGATCAAGGCATGCATCTTTTGAACAATTGATTGTCTGCATTGACTGTTACCATCTTATGCCTAGGTAGAAAAAGACCATATGCAACTGCAAAAAGTTCAGTCAAGGTAATTTTAGATGCCCTACTATTTACCATTTTCTTAAGAAACCAAGTACTCACAAATGAGTTATACAAAATAAATTAAAATTGGGATAAAAATCTTTCTTCTATCTAGAATGCCAGCAGCACTTATAAAATTACCATCAAGTGTTTTCAAACACAAAGAAAAAATAGTTTAAAGAAACAAAAACTTAATATAGTGTCAAAATAAAGCATTTGTGGAGGTAAACCATTAAAATTCTATTTCACTGTTTCACAGTAAACAGAAAATTTCTCAGAATCTGGACATGTGTCTCAGAATGGCGTAAGTATAAAGCAGACTTTACATATGGTTTTCAAAAATAATTGTTTTTAGTCCACAAAATCTAAGTTTTCTCCATATAGGAATTGGGAATTGGGAAGAATACATGAAGGTGACATAGACGAAGAAAAAAAGGGCAGTATATATCATTAGTTTTACAACAGGACACTCTTCCAGTAGAAAGTGAAACTGGAAAAAGCAGTTGCATCCCATGTTCCAGAGAGGGGGAAAAATTCATCAATTCTAGTGCATTATGATATTATTGATATTAATTAAAAGAGACATGTAATGGTCCTTGTTCATTTCATAATGAGAGATACAGAAGTGGTTTCATGTGTAAACTTGACTTACTGTGGGAACATATATAATCATCTGCAATTGGATGGAGATCCTCAATTTATTCTAGCAACACACCACCACCACCCACTTATATTGATTCATGTAGAAATAGATAACATAGTCAAAAGAAGTCTCAGATGAACTGCCAGTGATTTTAAAGGGCTTATACTTATGTAAAGTGTCTCTTCTTCCTTTCAAAGCTATGTCTCTGGGACACTTAAAGAATTTTAGAACTTGTGAAGTAGAAAAGACTTTAGTGATCACTTGGTCCAATATTCTCTTTTTTCATTTTATAGACAAGAAAATTGAAGTTTAGAAAGATAAAGCAACTTGTTCTCTAATATATTTCTATTTTCATAAGCCATCAACCATAAAAAAACACATTGTGTTCCTCAACATTGTATATGGAGTCAACTGTTCACCTTGAAAATACAGTTTTACATTGTTTTGAAACCACAGATATGAGCACAACTAGAAAAATCCTAAAGCATATCTCCTGAAAACTGTTAGGCAAATTTTCCTAATAGTTAGATTTCAATTAACCTACATTTCACTTTCTAGATGCTAGATTAAAAGATAGGAAAATTATTAGAGGTCATATACTCTATCAATTATATTAAACAGTTGAGGAAATTTATTCTGAGAAGAGTTAAATCAGTCATCCAAGGTCATACAAAGAGTAAGCGTAAAAATTGGGATTTGAATCCCAGATTTTCTTCCTCCAAATCTAGGACTTTTTCCTCTTCAGTTTTCTTACCTTGAAGAAAGTATGTCATCTAAGGTTCAGTTAGAAGAATTTATAAGTTTGAGTTGAATGAGGATTTTCCCCCATATATATTTTATTGTTTCCAATTTGACAGGTTTGACAAAAGTAGATTATATAATTGACAAAGCACATTATTATAAAGTTGTGCTTTTATGTAGGATTCAAAATTAAGTCTCTTTAGGGAACATTTACCACCTGTGTCCCTGTATATGTCAGCAGATATAAAAACTGAAACCAGAAATCTTTGAAAGAAGCTTAAGAATTCATTTTACTACCAAAAATGACTAGTTTTTCTGCAGTCTAAAAGGATGTGAAGTTTCACTCCTCCCAGCACTAGGAGATTGTATTGTTCCTTTTGGAAGCATCGAAACCTTTAATTAGAATCTGTCCCCAGTTAAAGCTGCTAGACCACTTTTTTTTGTGGGGGGATGAATGGTTGCTGGTAAATCTGGAAGAATGGCTGTATTAGAATGTCAACAGTTGCCTACATAGAATATTTTAAAGAATATGGTATATTTTGGTACCCATATCTTAAGACATCTGTAAAATGGATGACTCACTTCAGGAAGAATGTTTTTGGGTAGAAATTCACTAAAATGATCATAAATCCCAGAATTTAAAACACAGGAGAAACTTTCAAACCTATCTAATCCCTATTATACTCAGAAAAGAACCACTATATTGTATTCAATCACTAATTGTCAATTTTCTCCTTGAAAATTAGCAATAAGAAAGATGAGTAATCCACCCAATTTCAAGAGAGTCTATTCTACTCACCAACAGCTCCATTTATTAGGGAAATTTTTCTGCTGTCAAGTCTAAAGTTGTACTTCTACCTATTGTTCTAGATTCTACTCTCTAGGATCAAAGGAGAAAATTTTCTTTTTTCTTCTTCTACATGGTTCTTCTTTAAATACTCAGACCCAGTAATCATATCTGTGTCTCCACTCCCACTCAAGTCTTTTCTTTTCCAGGCTAAATATTCTTAAGTTCTTTGACTGATATTCAAATGATATAAATTGAAGGCTCTTTACCATTCTGCCAAGTCTTTACTGGCCACTGTACTTGTTAATCAATGTGCTTTCTAAACTGTGGCACCCAGAACTAACTGTATTCTAGATGTAGTCTGACCAAGGCAGAGAAAAAGGGAATTATAACCTTCATAAAAATATATTTTCCTTAATGTAGTTAAAAATGAATTAATAATTTTGGCTGCCCCGTCACTAATTTGTATTGAGCTTGCAATCCATTAAAGCCCCCAGATTTTTCCCAGAAAAAAATATCTTTAAACATTCCATAAAGGGCAGTTAGGAGAACAAGTCAATATATTGAGTGCTGGGCTTGGAGTCAGGAAGCCCTGAGTTCAAATCTGGCCTCAGACACCACCTCTGTGATTTGGGACAAGCCATTTAACCTCTTTGTCTCAGTTTCTTTATCTGTAAAATGAATTGAAGATGAAAATAGCAAACTATCCCAATATCTTTGCCAAGATAACTCCAAATGAATACATGGATGGTCAGACAAGCTTGACAAATAGCTAAACAAAAAAAACCCCAACAATCATATTTACTTCATTTAATACATGTGAAATTGATTTTTTGAACTCTAGTATAAAACTTTTTTATTGTTCTCTATCAGATTTTTTAATATTCAGCCCATCAATTTTTGGCCTCCAGACTGTGTGACAGAGTATATTAATTATCGTTCTCAACTTTGATTCATCTGCAAATATGATAATCAAAGGGATGTACACTGTCATCCAAGTCATTAACTAAAATAGTTTCAACACAGGGATATGCACAGATGTTAAGGGATGTTCACTGGATACCTCCTGCCTAGTTAATGTTTAAGCCATTAATGAGTAATGTTTGAGTACAGATATTCATCCATTTTCAAATCCAATAGTATTACCATCCAGTCTATTTTCTTTTTTTATAAGAATAATTTGAGATACTTTATCAAATTTGCTTAAATATGTGTATATGAATGTACATATGTATAAATGAGTATATATACATGTTTTGGGGTATATATAGTGTGTATATATCTTATATATTTTACAATTTTTATATCACATATCCATAAAACACTGACATAAAACAAAATTAGTTTAGTTTAGTGTCACTTTTATATGACTTTTTTATAACCTCTACTTCTTTTTCTAGACTGCATCTCTAATAATGAATTCTAGCCCTTTTCCCCAGGATCAAAGTTAAGATCACTAGTCTATAGTCTGCAGATTCTTTCCTCCCCCTTCTAAAAACCTATATTCTCCCCCACTTCTGTGGTAACGAGGTAATTCCTCACTCTTTCAATCATGAGGGACAGTGACTCAGGTAATCACATTTACCATTTCTTTTAGTTCCTTGAGAGTATAATTGATCTGGTCAGGAACATCATTACTATTTCCGTGTTCTCTTGGTTATCAGCTTTGTAGTAGTCATTTTGTTTTGTCCTTTGCCATCCCACATTCATTCTCTTGGTCTGAGGAAAAGAAACAAAATGGTAATTTAGCAGTATTATCATCACATTCACACCAACCAGTGATCACATGCCTCCTTTACTTTTTGTATTTTCCACAATATGATTGACCCCACCTTTCTGAACTTTTACTTTCCTCACTAGTCTGAACATTACTAACCCTGGTGTTATTTTTATCAGACTATGCCATGTAATTCTCTTTTTCTGGGTTCTTTTGTGTATAACTTTTAAAAATTTCAGTTGTTTTAAAATCTTCATGCAACAACTTCCATGATTTCTTCTCCAAAATGATTATTTCCTTTTTTTAATCTTAAAAATGTTATTCTTAAAATCCCTCTTCCCTCTGAATTGACTTTCTTAAAAGAAAATTCAGTCAGTAGAATTCCATATATATCACAAGGTCTTTTTTTGTGTGTTTTTGTTTTGTTTTGTTTTTTCTTTAGACAATTGGAATTAAGTGATTTGCTCAAAATCACATAGCTAGTAAGTATCTAGTGTTTCAGGCTGGATTTGAACTCATGTTCTCCTGTTCTATGGCCATCGCTCTTTCCACTGAACTATCTAGCTGCTCACAAAGACTTTTTAAGATGAAATTTATGATTGGAACAAAAAGAAATGTCCAGAAAAATCTAAGAAATGGGAGGAAAGCATTGTTAAAAGGGTGTATTCCTCTATGAACATGTATAACTTGAGTGAAAATTATAAGTGATACAATTCTTTGGGTTCAGTTCAGTTCAACACACATACACACACACGTACACCTACATACACAAACACTGAGCACCTGCTATGTGCAGAGTAATCTATAAGAGAGGAAAACATACACTAATAATATATGAAGAATCACAGAAACACACGAGTGATATTTATTTACATGATACTTTACAATGGAAAGGCATCACTTTTTCCTGGGTCAGGGGTAGGGAACATATGACCTGTGGTCTATATAAAGCCTACAAAATAATATGGAATGACCTTGCTAAGGCAACCACAGTTGACAACGATTTCCTACTGCTTGAGTTAAGTTGATAATTTTGAATGGCCTACAAATGATGTTATAAATATTCAAATGGCCCTTGGCAGAATAAAAGGTTTCCCATCCCTGGTCTAGGGTGAATAAGAAAGGTTGGGTTGAAGAAATCATCTTTGTGTTTTGAACTCAAAGCATAGATAAGATTTTAATTCACAATAATGAGAGCAAACACTCTAGTCACTGGAGACATGAGTAAAACAGAGGAGACTATATAGTTTGCAAGGGGAGAAAGGACTTCTAGTTTATCCACTTAATGTACTCTGAGTTAAGTCTGAAATGGGAGATTAGAAGTAAATTCTAGAGGGCTAAGTGGGATAGGACTTGATTAAATTTAAAATAAAAATAAGAAATCCAAACTTTACTTTGATATCCTCTATCCTTCCAAACCTAGTTCTTCTCTATTTTTATTCATCAAACCATCTTTTTCCCACTCACCCAGCCTCAAAACCTCAGAGTCATTTTAGACTCCTCTTTCCTTTCATATCCACTCAGTAGACATCCTGTCAATGCTACCTCTGCTATATATCTCACATTTGCCTCTGTGCCTTTGCACAAGCTATCTTCCATGCCTGGAATGGTGTCCTTTTCTCTGCCTTATGAAATCCTTTTCTTCCTTCATGTCCCAGCTCAGGTGCTACATTCTCCATAGATGCCTTTCTTTATCCCAATATCATGAGTAATCTTTCCTTTCTGGAATCTTTCAGACCATTCTGACTTTTCCTATGCTTTTAAAAAAACATATTTTATGGTATCTTTTTGTTTATCTTATACCCCCATTAGGAATTAAACCTCCTAAAAGAAGAGTATTTATTGTTTTACTTTTATATTTTCAATGCTTATGAACATTACAATCACTTAATAAATATTATGTTTAATTATCAGTCCTGGGAATTATGGTGTTTAATTGGTCATTGGTATGTTATACGGACAAAGGAACAAAAGTCTAGGGAAACTAATTAGGAGATAATTACAATATTTCATACAAGAAATAATGAGAATTTACAATAAAATGGTAGTAGTGAAATTCAAAAGGAGGAGGCATATATAATAAATGTTTCAAATATTTTAGAGGTATACAGGAGGCAGTATAGAATGACAGGTAATGTTTATAGAACCAGAAGAAGGGACAGCTCAAAAAAGACTGATTGTATTAGCTTTATCGCTTGTGAGAATGTAGTTAAATAGAAAAATCAGGTGAATTAATAGGTTTGGAGGAGAAAGATGGTGAATTCATTTTGGAAAGGTTAACTTTAAAGAACTGATTTCAAATAGAAATACTTACTAGCTATTTGATAATTTGAGTTTAAAGTGCAGAAGAAAGAGATTTAGGTTAGAAATATATACTTGCTATCTTTTGCATAGAGATAACAGGTAAACTGTGAAAATAGATGATATACTAAATAAAAAGAAAGTAGAGAACAGAAGTTAGTTAAAGATGGAATATTGTGAAATAATTACATTAAGAAGAAAAAGGAGAAACTCAAAGTTAGGATGAATATAAGGAAAATATAGCATCAAAAAAGTTAAGAAAAAAGACTATCAGTAAGGAAGTATTGAAGAAGGGTCAAGGAGAAAGAACATTAAGGGAAAATAATTAATTTGGAAAATGAGGTCACTGATACTTTAAGATACTGGAATTCTGAGATACATTTCAGTTCACTATAAAATTTGGTAGAATAATGGTAGGATAATAAATGGAGGGTTAAGAAAGTAGAAGCAGGGGCAGCTAGGTGGCACAGTGGATAGAGCACCAGCCCTGAAGTCAGGAGGACTTGAGCTCAAATATGGCCTTAGATACTTCACACTTCCTAGCTGTGTGACTCTGGGCAAGTCACTTAACCCCAATTGCCTCAACAACAAAACAAAGTAGACATGCTTAGGTTATATAAAATAACTTGCAATGTCATAAACCTAGCACAGATAAAAGAGTTGTAATAGACATGATGGGTGGGATTTTAATTATTTGGACATGAATTAAAAATTTTACATGTTCTCAAATAGTACTTTTACAAGTTAAATATTTTCCTCTCTGTAACTCATCTCTTTCAAGGATTAATTAGTGGAACTTCTTCTGAAGACATCATGACTAATGTGGAAGAACAATTTAATGAAATGAAAGTCATGAGAACTTTAAGGGAAAATGGCTATGTCATCTCAGAGGTCATGAGAGTACAAGAAGGGAAGAACAGACATAATCAAATATCCAAATCAAAACTTAGGGAATTAGGAAATTAAATTCCAAAAAGTTCAGAGAAAATATAATCATGATTCATTGGACAATGTCTCTAAAAGCAGAAGATAGCTTGTAATTGATTGAAAATTCTAAACAGCAGTAGTGATCTCAGAATCATAAAAGAACCCAGCAAAGAGATAAAAGGGACAAGGTATTTAAGTGCACATAAAAATGCTCAGCTTTTAAATAGTACAAAAGATAAAAATATATTAAGAACAAATGTAAATGTTACGTATATTCATATGAATAGTTTTATCGTCAAGTTGAGAATGAGCTATAATTTGAATTGATGTAATTTTATTTACAAATTTTAGACCAAAAATGTTTAATCACAAATAGGATTTGACAACTCACATAGAATATTTTTAAGCCATCCTTCTCTATCTTCTACCAACAATCAATATCTGCAGAGAGTACAAAACTGAAATAGTTACTGAGGAAAAGTGAGATTTTTTTTTTTTCTTTGTGATAATGTATAGGATCAACAGCATTTCTTCAGTTATAGATTTGTTTGGATTCACAGGGATAGACTAGATTATTTGTTGAAGTAATTCCTATGCATATGTGGAAACGGTAAAAATAAAGTATTTTAAAACAAAACACAGGTATGTGTATATACATACACACAGTAATGTATGTGAATACATAGATACTTGTATGTGTAAAAATATATATATTACATATATATTTGTATATTATGCATATGTGTCTATGTATGTGTGTATACACACACACACACACACACAAGATTTCCCTTTACTGGGTTTGGTTGCAAAGCAGACATTTTATGCACCTATAATCTCACTATCATCTAAAGATTTAAGAAGTCTCTCCATCCCCTCAGTCTTTTCCAGGACTGAATAGGGTCTGTTTTATAATCTCACAGTAAAACTTTTCTAAAGAGATTAATATTGTAAAACACCCTCAATAATAAAACATTAAACAAAAATGATCTATCATATCATCTGTTCATGGGATATCTCCTGGGTGTTACTTGTATCATTTAAAGTATCACTTAAGTATAACCTCTTTCAAAATAAAACTGTATACTACACTGTTATGGGCACAATGTGCTAATGGCTGCTGAGTATTACGGGAGCCACCTACTAATGGCTTCTGGGGATCCAATTCTGACCAGCAGAATAGATCCCTTCATATGAGAGGAGGATGGTATAAGGTGATTGAGAGGCAGTTGTATTTTCTGAGCTCTCTCCTCTCTGCCTCCAATTTATTTCATTCCCAATCCACAAGTAACATCTAAGTAAGTAAAGACTGATTTGCAATTCCTTCAAGGGTGTTATGAGTCACAGTTGTGAGAGCTTTCAGAGAATTGACCTGTCCCTTCACTTTAGGCGTGATCCTTAACACTACACCTACCCCCTCCTAATACTATAATTGACATCTTACTAATGGGTGAAATTAGATTCAAAATGATTTTAAATCTCTATAATGCTCTTGGCTTCCTAACACAAGTTCTAATTGATATTCAGAAGGAAAACATAGCATTGATTTTAATTTTTTGAAAGTCCAATATAAGGGACCAAATCTTCAACATCAGTATATGCAGCTGAAGTAGCTATGTGTGAAATTGACCTGATGAAGTTCAGAATTTATGGATAGTCTTGCAGTCTTCTTGATGAGTTTTAATACCGACTCTTCGAATTGGATGAGCCATTCAAAGTGAAATTTGCCTTCATTAGAAAACATGAATATAATTTAAAAAGCAATCCCAATGCAAGTAGAAATGGTTAATTGGAATTTGATGCTCTCGTTGCAACTTCTTCACAATATGGATCCCCCCCCAGAGTAGAATATGAATTTTGCCTCCATCATTTGTATCTAGAGAATTTCAAAAGGTTATAATTGTTGTCTAACAGAATTGATAACAACTACTTTTATTGGTGAAAAACTTGAAGGATATTTTGTATACTGTATTGAAGTAGCTATGTTAAAAATGGATTCTGTGACTAAATTGGTTTGAGTTCAGAGTGCACAAATATTAAGGGTTAAGCCAAAGGGCTTTTCTCCCTTCCCTATCCATTTCTGTATTGGAGTAGCTAAAATAATGCTCTGTACCTAACTTGAGAGATACCTAATTCTTTCTTCCCTTATGCCTCACCCTCTTCTTCTTCCCTTCCCTTACCTCCATGACTCTTACTTTCAGTTTTACTTATATACTTTGACATTAATTTTGAAATGTTCTTCAAACCATAGCCACATAGTGGTACAATTCACCTCATTTTTAATACGAGGGGTCCCTGTCCATGGTGCTGAAGTGCCCATTTTTTCACTGGGAGAAGGGATTGCTGTAAAATACTTAATATGTAAATTTGTTTTGTGCCTCCCCCCCCCATTAATTTCCATATGACTCAATTGATTTTAAAATGTTTATTTTGTATATGAACTGGATAATACTCTGGATAGTATAATATATAAACTAGTAATTCTGTTTTGTATTCTGTACAAAGTGTTTTATATTCTATAGTAGCTAAGTAAATTGCACTATTGTATATGCAATGCAGCTTTTTTTAGGTTATTCAAGAAAATCTTGGGAATGTAGTTAAATGCAATAATATTTTTTTCAATAAAAAGCTTAATGGTATGAGTGTCAGTCACGTATTTTTAATGTAAAGCATACCAAAATATAAACACAAAGTCAAATGCAAAATGGTGTGGAAGTATTCTGTATTTTAATCTGCAGAATTGAAAATTCATTTAATTTATTACTGTATATATTTATATTATATATATAATATTAAAATTGAATTTTCTTAGACTATTTCTTAAAATTTTAGTGTTAAAATTGGGTTGTTTCATGGGATCAAAAATAAAAAAAATTTACTTAAAAATTCTATGGATGTTTTCCTTAATGAGACATTTTGTGCACATGTGTATAGACTTGCTGATTTTTCCATAACACATGATCAATTGCTTTAAAATCACTCCTAACTGTGTCCTCTAAATCATTCAGAATAATTTTTTTTCCAACTCTAATGTAGTAGACATGGAAGATTTCAATATCCTCACAGTTTTTTCTTTCTTTCTTTCATTTATTTGTTTTTAAACTAAATACAACTTTTTAAATACTCGAGTGAACCATACACCCAGGAACTACTGCTCCTGGAAGTAATCAACTCACCGAGTTACCATCTGAAATTAAGAATGATAGGATAGAAAGACAGAATGACTTCTGAACAGACTGGAAAAATAAATGGTAGTCCCATACTATTGCAGTGAAACCCTTTTATTCATGGAAGGATTAATTGAATTCACAAATGTGACTTGTTTATGCTTTGATTCATTGAGAAGAAAGACAGCAGCACTTATTGCAGTTACATAGCAATAAATAAACCAGAGCCACTCAGCAGAACTGGCACATTAATAATAAGGCTGGGCTTTTTATAGGATCCTCATGGGCGCATCTCACAAACAAATTAAGCATTGTCTCATAGCCTCCATTTTTCTGAAAGGAAGATTTAAAGAGTGCAAGGTTAAGTTCTTTACCCTTGGTTGTAGTACTGAAGCTTCAGAATTGAGAAAAAAAATTCTACCATCTCATTAATTAATTATCTTCTTTACTCACTACAGAGAAATTTTAGGAATTCCATTCATTATTCTTTTCCCCATCTGTTCTACTCTGTCAGTTCTCTCAGTATTTTCTTAGAAATCAAAGTGATAAAAGTCAAATATTTATACATACTTTGTGTGGAGAAAAATGAAATATATTTTTTGCTTAAAAATCAGCCATTGTTTGCATAATTGTCTTGGAGGATAGAGTAAGAAATTCAAACACTGATAAAGCAGAGTGATAGATTTAGAATCATTCATTGTCAGCTCTCCACTAGATATTTGGCTCAATTGGACAGCTACTTTCTGAGAGAAATTTAACTTTAATAATTTAATAGTGACTTGAAAATACTAGAGTAAGGCAGAGTGGATTGAGTAGGACAGAAATAAACAGGACTAAAGATAAGAGGTAAAAGAGGTTCATACACAGAGAAAGAGCATTGGTGACAGATGTGCATGTTTCAACTTTCACCAAACAAATTTCTTAGGAGGCAGAGCAGAACAATAAAATCACCTTCCCTAAACTCTTGTTGGATTTTTCTCACTGGTATATATTGAAATTCTTTGCTATGCTGAAGAATAAGAGAATTGCTAAATCTTCCAATTCTCAGAAACAGTGAGCAAGCAAGCCAAACATTTTCAGAGAATGTAAGTTCCATTGATCTTTTTTCTGAGCACATCCCCAAGACATAATGCTATAAAGCATCCTTCTCAAACAAAAATCTTGCCTTTATTCTCTGGGTTATTTGGGGGGTGGGGAAAAGGTGGATATGTATGTGTATGTATATAAACATAAAATATACATTATATACATATACATACATATTCTATATGTATATTTATGTGTGTATGTACACATACAGATACTTATGCATTCAAACTTTAAAACCCTTAGTATTATTGACATTCTTATTTTCTCATTGCAATGATGTACATAAGATAGTCTTTTTTTCTAGAATATCTTTGTGATTTTTATATTTGGGTTAAAAGATAAATGCATATCTAGAAGGCAGCAAGACCTGGCTAGCCAACAATACACATGAAAGAGATCTGGAGGTTTTGTGTATTGTCACCTCAATTTGAGCCCCAAACTTAATATTGCCACCCAAGTAGCTACATTGATAACAGAGTTCCCAGATTAAAGCAGAGGATTACCTTGCTGTTTTCCAAGTTTGACCCACATCTGGATTGTGGTGTTTTGTAGTACATTTTAGTAAAGACCATTGGCAAGTTGCCAGGCTTCTGGAAAGCAACCAGGAAGGTGAATGGTGACAAGATTATAGCATATAAAGATCAGTTGAAATAATTGTGATGATTTATCTGGGAGAAGAGAATATTTTATGAGTATATGATAGCTTTCCTTAAATACTTGAAGGGATAAAATTGGAAGATGGATTAGATGGAAACTTCAGAGAGGAAACTTGAAGCTTTAGATAAAAATATATTACCCCAAAGTCACAAGATAGGAGTTCCACTCATGTAAAGTATACATGTCAAGATTAGACAATAATTTTGAAGGTTAAAACCATAGAAGCATATATCTACAACTAAAAGAAATCAAAAATGTCATCTAATTCTTATAATCAAGCATATTCTTGGTGATATATGGCTTCTCTGATGACATAAGCCCCTAGATCATTGATTGTAGATTTAGATCTGGGAGAGTACTTAGAAATCATCTAGGCCAAATCCTTCATTTTACAGGTGAAGAAACTGAGACCCAGAGAAGGTAAATGACTTGTTCAAATTCATACAGATAAATAAGTAGCAAAGCCAACAATCAATATCAAGCTCTTTAAAGCCAAATTCCCTGTTTTCCAGGGTACCACATTGCTATTCTCTACATAAAATGCCACAGAATGAATTTAAATTGTAAGATTGATACCTTGACTATTTTCCTTATATTTTTAAGATTCTGTCATTATTTAACAATCTGTTGAGGAACTTTTGGACTCTGGCCAGTCAGTCATTCAATTATCCATTTGTTAAGTTCACTCTATATGCTAGGCACTGTGTTAAGCACCTACAGTACAAAGAAAGGCCAAAGGAAGTTGCAACTCTCATTCTAGAAACTTACTGTACAATTTGGAAGACAACATATAAACAACCATATACAAACAAGGTAGAGATAGGAAAAAGTTGAGATTATTTAATAGATAGAAGAAACCATAATTAAAGAGGATCAGAAAGACATTTTAGAAGTTAAGATTTCACCTGGAACTAAAAGGAATCTGGGACACAAGGAAAGAAAAAAATTACAGGCATGGGGAATGATCAGTGAAAATGTGCATTGTAAAAAAATTAGGAATATTTTCCCCAAGAAACCACCAATTCCAATGTCATGGAATATGTAAGAAAGAAGCATCAAGTTTAAGAAGACTGAAAAGGTAAGAAAAGACCAGGTTATAAAGAGCTTCAAAGGTCGGAATATTTCATATTTGATCCTGAAGTGAAAAGGAACTACTGGAATTTATTGAAAACATTTTATTAGTTTAGATGTGAAGTGATAAAAGCCTACATCAGAGTGATGGTAATGCCTCAGGAGGGAAGAAGAAATGTACCGGAGATGTGGCAAAAATAGAATCTTTTTCCAAATCACATCCAGTAATGGTGAGTGTCCTGGTAGTCCTGTCCTGGGACCTCTTTCTCCTTCAAATTTTCTCATTTGGTAATCTTATGATTCACTTATCATTTATATGATGATAATCCTCAAATCTGCTACTAATTTTTTTTATGGTGATAGATTTTAAATATATCTATCTCCAACTGCTTATTGGCTATTTCAACCTACCTGTCTTCTGGTCATCTTAAACATAACATATCTAAAACTCAACTCAGTATCTTTCTTCCTCAAATCTTCCTCTAGTCCTAATGTTTTTATGATTGTCAAGGGAACCACCCAATCTGTTGCCAAGTCCTATTGAATGGTGGATGGAGTTTCAACACCAGGAATTCTCCAGACTGACAAAAGCACATATTGCTCTTCCCCTCCACAATACACAAAATAAAACTTTGTCGTTGTATGACTTCCTATTCTTTTCCAACTCTTTAGGTTGATGCCATTATCAAAAACCACTCTTTTGGGGAGGATTCTGGGAAGATGATAGGATAAGATGATAACTTTTAAGTTTTCCTGATTTGCCCCGCAACATCCAAATAGAACAAATTTGCATCTAAGAGCCAGCATAGACTGGTGAAAAATCAAGAAGATTTGGGGCAGAACAGGAGTCTTCCTGATACAACCCAAGAAGATGGGAAGAAAGACTGGAGGTGGGGGATTAACCTGTTTGAAGCGCAAATACCTTCAGGCTAGCTCCAAAGAAACATTAAGTGGTGACCTCTCAGGCTAGTTGTGGATGAGCCTCAGCAGAATCATAGAGACTTTTACTTCTCAGATTGTTGAGTGAGGGTTCAAGTCTGGAAAGATTGATTGAATATCGACTGATTGGGTATGTCACACCCAGCTGTGCAGGTGACATGGGGGAAGGCACACTCTGTCCAAGAAGGAACCAGTACCTGCTGCATGCAGAGGCAGTGGGCAAGGACACTGCTGACTGTGGGCACTTGCAGGAGGGTAGAACTCTTCATTTGGGGTTCCTGGTGAGAGGAAAGACCTGAGGCACAACCCCCCCCCACCATGATGAAATATGCTTTCACTAATATCTCCTGTTTTTTTTTAAATGAATCAGCAAAGAAGAAAGAACCCCACCATTGAAACATATTATGGGAATACAGAAGACCAGGGTTCGTTTTAAAAGTACATTTTGGAAAAAAAAAAAACTTCTACCCCAAAGAGTAACATGAAATGACTCCCTGCACAGAGAAAATTTATAGAAGTCAAAAAAGAATTCAAAAATCAAATGAAAGACACTGAAGAAAAACTAAAAAAACAAAAACAAACAAAAAACCAAAATAAATAAAAACTATCCAAGAAAAACAAGAAGCTTATGAAAAAAAAGTTAACAATTAGAAAAGGAGGTACAGAGCCTCAAAGATGAAAATAATTCTTTGAAAATTAGAATTGAGCAAGGAGAAGCCAGTGAAGCTGTGAAGCACCAAGAAAGAACAAAACAAATCATAAAGAATGTGAAACATCTCATAAGAAACACAACAGATCTAGAGAACAGATCAGAAAAAAAAAAACATAACAATAATTGGACTTCCAGAAAAGTATGACTAAAAAGAGAACCTTGATACAATAATTCAAGAAATAATCCTAGAAAATTGTCTTGGAGTGATAAAATATGAGGGGAAAATAGAAATAGAAAAAATCCACCAAGCACCATTTCAAAGAGATTCTTTGAGGAAAACACACAGGGACATTATTGCCCCCAGATCAAAGAGAAAATTTTTCAAGAAACAAGGAAAAAATTCAAATATGCTGGAGCTACAATTAGAATTGTATAAGACTTATCAGTAGCTACAATAAAATATTTCACACATCCTTGAATCATATCTACAAACAAGCAAAAGAACTAGGCCTGTGGTCAAAAATATCATATCCAGCAAAATTATCTGTAATTTTGAATGAGAAACAATAAACATTCAATGAACTTGCAGATTTTCAGGACTTTCTATAAACCAAACCTGAACTTGCAGAAAATTTAACATATAAGCATCAATATGAAAGGTCAATTTTAAGAAACTTAACATGGACAAACTGTTTAAAAACAGTTTATTTTTTTCCATGGGAAAATGTATACTATATGTTTAAGATTCACTTCAACAATAGGGTAGATCAAAAGAATGGTTGGTAGAGTTGAGGTAAAAAATAGTAATAATGTTATACAAATTAGGTGTGTAAAAATAGATGCAGAAGCATTAAAGGAGGGAGGAAGGCTCATAGTTCTGTAAATCTACTCACCTTGGGAATGAGTTCAATAGGCAACAGTACATATTTATGTACCATGAAGGATACAGTGCCATCCAAAATCTATAAAGAAATAAGAGGGGAGAGATGGATGGATAAGCAAAGGGTGATGGAAGAAGACAAGAGAGAGATCCTTAAGTGGGGAGCGATTAAATAATAGCAAGGCAAGTTATGAAGCAGAATTTAAAGAGGCAGCAGGAAAAGGAAATACATGTATGTGTGTATGTGGGGTATGTGTGGTTGCGAATGTATATATCTTCATATCTCTACATATATCTACATAAGTATATACAAATGAATCTTAACTGTTACTTACTTGGTGATGGGGAACTGAAAGGGGGGAAAAGAATAAAGTAAATAAGGTTTGTAGCAGAGAACTAAGGAACAATTTTAAAGAAGAAAAATGGACATTCATAAAAAAATTTCTTCTGTTAGATATATACATATATATATATATATACACATACACACACTTTCTTGATCTGGTAATTTGTTGCTATATATTTTGAATCCTCCCTGATATTCCGCTGGACACATGACAGTGTTGTCTTTTATTTTGCTTTTTTTTTTCTTTTCTGTTTTTCTTTTGTTCTGACTGCTTTTTTCAAATAAAATAAATTTAAAAACAATGAAAAATCACTCTTTTGACTAAACTCATAACTACCAATTATATTTTTTATACTTTGATTGTTTATTTTTTCTGTCAAGCCCCCAAATCTGCAATTTCAAGGGATTATTCCCAGTGTGACAACTTCCTTTAGTGATGCAAATTATCTTGGACACAGATTTTAAGAGATTGAGCCAAGATAATTCTGATATTTGATGAAATATCTTCTGATGTTGCATCACTGACTCTCAATGTTTATTACTATTTCCAATCGTAGATATTTTTAGAAATATCTCTAGTGCTTAGAACATGCTTGTTCTATAAAGAGTCTTTAGTAAATGACTACTTTCCTTCTTCCTGCCATAGGGGTTCCAGAAGTTTGTGGTATGAGCAGATAATTATGGGGGCAAACCTTGAAATAAATCATTATTGAAGCTATCCCTGGATCACTGCAGTTCCACTTCTGGAAGTTTTCTTATTTATTCCAGTTTAAGGCACAAATCATCACCCTTTGTTTAGAAAGAATGTAAGTCTTTATGCTTAATGACATTTTATTTTCCTTTTGTTCTACAAAAATAGCAACAATGATCTTGGGCTATGTATAAAATCTGGTTTCATCTATAAAATTAAATATAGTAGACACTTGTAAAGTAGTCTAAGTGTATTATATCAGGTTTTTAAAACTATTGTACTAGCAACCAAGAATTCTCTAGCCCTTCAGAATTCAAAAACTTTGTCTATCTTCATAAAAACCCTTATGAGGTGAATGGGAGAATTTTTTTTTATTACTATTTTACTGACATTCAGAGAAATCAAATAACTTGAGCAAAGTCACATGGCCAGGCACTGTAGTAGCAATAGTTGTAGCAATAATTAAAAATAATAATACAACAGTTAGCATTATCTAGAATTTTTATATTTGGTAAAATACTGTATACAATATATTGTCAGAGTTAGGATTGAAAACTCAGGTCTTTTCTATTTCCAATGTTCTTTTCATTTCATCATATAGATGGTTCTTATGGTAAACTGCATAATTATGGACTTTTCCAGTATTAATAGTCTTCTTGTTATTTATTTATTTTTCAAAATTTATTTTGTTTCTTCTTCCTAAATCAAATTTTTCATGTGCAACAAGATGATTGTATAAATATATATACATATATTGTATTTAACATATACTTTAACATGTTTAAAATGTATGGGACTGCCTGCCATTTAGGTAGGAGATAGAGGGGAAAAGTTGGAACAGAAGTGTTTGCAAGGGTCAATGTTGAAAAATTACCCATGCATATGTCTTGTAAATAAAAAGCTATAATAACAAAAAATAAAAAATAAACATATTACATCAAAAAATTTTTATTTTGTTTGAAGACCATAATAGACAAAAAGACAAATAGAAAAACAATATAAAATAAAATGAAACAAAAGAGAACGTTGCCATGTGCCCAGCAGAATATGAGGGAGGATTCAAAAATATAGCAATTTAAGAACAATATATATGTATATACACATAGATATATATATAAATTGTTCTTTTGCTCTCAGTTGTGCACCTTATTTACTTTATTCTTTGCACCCCCTTTTGTTCTCTCCCTGATCCCTAATCAGGCTATAGTTAAGAAAGGATACACACACACACACACACACACACACACACACACACATACACACCAGATACATGCATATCTTTCCTATATCTGCAGACTCTTTCATTAAATTCTGCTCCATAACTTGGCTTACTATTACTTTACCTCTTCCCACCCAGAGATCTCTCCCTTGTTTTCTTCCCTTACCCTTTGCTTACCCATCCACTCATCCTTCCCTGTTATTTCTTTATAGATTTTGGAGGGTGTTATATCTGCAGGGTATATGTGTGTGTGTGTGTGTGTGTGTGTGTGTGTGTGTGTGTGTGTGTGTGTATGTAGTGTTGCCTATTGAAACCATTCCTGGTGTGAGTAGTTTTCCAATATTGCTAGCCCTCCTCTCCCCTCTAATGCCTCTGTGTCTATTCTTCCTCTGCACCTCGTTTGTATAACAATGCTTACTATTTTTACCTTGACTCTGCCAATCTTTCTTTTGAGCTTACCCTATTGTTGATGTAAATATTAAACATAGAGTATATATTTCCCATGTTAAGAAAAAAACCCACAATTTGTCCATATTTAAATAGTTTGTCCATGTTGAATTCCTTAAAATTGCTCTTTGATATTGCTTCTTATATGTTAAAATTTTTGTTAAGTTCAGGTTGATAGATAGAAAGTCTTGAAAATCTTCAAGTTCATTGCATGTCCATTTTTTTTTCAATGAAAATTATAAATTATTTTGCTGGATGTGATATTTTTGGCCATAGGCCTAGTTCTTTTGCTTATCTGTAGACATGATTCTAAGACATGAAGTCTTTTATTGTAATTATTGCCAAATCTTATACGATTCTGATTGTAACCCCAGTGTCTTTGAATTGTTTTTTTCTTGTTTCTTGCAAAATTTTCTCTTTGATCTGGGGATCTGGAAATTTGGCGACATGATTCCTATGTGTTTTCCACAAAGGATCTCTTTGAGGTAGTGATTGTGGATTTTTTTCTATTTCTATTTTCCCTTCATGTTCTATCACTCCAAGACAATTATTTCCTGCATCATTGTGTCAGTTTTCTGGAAAATATTCTTATATTTTCTCTTCCTGATCTATTCTCCAGATCTGTTGTTTTTCTTATGAGATGCTTCACATTTTTTTGTCTTTTCTCATCTTTTATAATCTGTTCTATTATTTCTTGGTCTCTTATAGCTTTACTGGCTTCCTCTTGCTCAATTCTAATTTTCAAAGAGTTATTTTCATCTTTGAGGCTCTGTATCTCTTTTTGTAATTGGATAACCTTTTTAATAATCTTCTTATTTTTCTTGGATGGTTTTTATTTTTTTCTTTAGTTTTCCCTCAGTGTTTCTCATTTGATTTTGACTTTTGAATTCTTCTATAAGTTCTTTCTGCCCAAGGAGCCATTTTATGTTACTCTTTGGGGGAGAAGTTTTTTTTTTTTTTTTTTTTTTTTTTTTTTTTACTGAAGTGTTCTCCTCTTAAGATGAATCCTGGTCTTCCATGTTCCTGTGATAGGTTTCAGTGGTGGGGTTCTTTCTTCTTTACTGATTCATTTTTTTTTAACAGGAGGTATTAGTGAAAGCACATTTAATCATGATGTGTGGGGATTGTATCTCAGCTTTCCACTCTGACAGGGAACCCCAAACCAAGAGCTCCACCTTCCTGCAAGTGCCCACAGCCAGCAATGCCCCTGTCCCCTGATTCTGCATTCACCAGGTGCTGGTTCTTCCTCACCCAGGACCCCATCTCAACTGCACAATTTGATCTGGCTTTCCCAACCAGGCAAAGTTCATTGTCTTCCCAAATTCAACCTTCCCTCCAACCCATCTGCACATGACAAACAGCCAGGGAGGTGAAAGTCTTTCTGACTCCTGCTTAAGCTTCAGCTCCTATTAGTTAGCCCAAGGGATCCCCACTTGATGCCTCTGGGGAGCTAGCCAGAAGGTGTTTGTGTTTCAGACAGGATGATCCTGGCCTGGGGTCTTTCTTCAGATCTTGCCAGCTTGTATCAAGAGAACCCTTGCTCCAAGTCCTCTTAGTTTTTCACCACTCTATGTTTGCCCTGAAGCACAAATTTCTTTGTGAGAGAAATCAGGAAAGCTTGAAATTTACCAACCTATTCCAGCATGTTCCCAGAATCCTCCTTGTCTTATTATTTAAAAGACCCTTTGAATTTTAAAATTTTGCAATGTAGAATAAATATTTGGGATGAGATTTGCTCTCTTGGCTCAGCTGGAGGAGAAATAGAAGTGCATCCATATTTTGGAAATATGATTTTGAGCAATCACTCATCTCTGATTAGTGCTCGTTGTGCCCCTTATGTCTGAAAATCTACTTTACTACTCAGGTCTTCTTGTAGTAGGAAACCAAGTTTCACAGGCTGCTGGTTACGGTATTCCTTAAAGCTCCTTGTTTGCTGCCTAAATTCCTTTAATATCATTCTACCCAATCTTTTGATGTCCTTCTGGTACGATATATGTAGAGATGGAGAGAGGGAAAAGAAGGAAGAAAAGAGGAAGAGTGGAAAGAAAGGTAGAGGAGGGATAGAGAGAGGACTGAGGAGAGGGGAAGGAGAGAAAGAAGAGAATGAGGAGGGAAAAGAATAGGGAAAGAATGAGAGAACAAGAAAAGGGCTATAAGGAAAGTATTGAAAAAAAGGAAAGAAGGGAGAGAAGAAAGGGAAGAAGAGGAGAGAAAAGAGGATAAAGGATAAAGAAAGTAAGGGAGAGGAGGGGAAAGAGAGGGAAAGGGAAGAAAGAATAAATGGAAAGGGAAGAGAGGAGTGGGGGAAAAAGCCAACCTTATTTTTGCTTTCCTGCCCTGCTTCTATTGCATTTCCTGATGCTATTAGGAATTATGGCTGCAAAAATTCTAAAGGGTTAGTTTTAATGTCAGCAGAATATTTTAACAAGTAATTTTAATTACATACTGTAGCTAAAGAAGGGAAAATAAAGTCAAGCTGAAATTTTAGAAACTGTGTCTATAGTAGAACTTAAAAGAGTTATGTTTCAAATATGACCTGCTCAACATATTGCCCATCAATCAAACAATTAACAAAAATATACTAAACTCCTGCAACCTATGACCATGAAGTTTTGACAGTTCCAAAATCAGTGTTGATTACATATATGCAAACATATATGTAGCTCAGGGAGATTGATCCTCCCCTAAAGGTAAGGAAAAAGGACATTGCCTAGGCAATTTCCAGACTGTGGAAAAACTTGAAGTTGAGATGAAGGATGAGGATGAGAAGGAATATTTATCTTAGCCCATGGTAAACAGGGATATGTGTGTAATATTTTTCTAACTTTCAAAAGATATGACTTAAGTTCATAGTTTTGAGAAATGCAATAACCTGCCTGAAATGAAGATCAGAGGCAATTGTGGGAGTTTAGCTCATCCAGCCCAGTTAATTTATCTGTCACTTCTAGGAAGATTCTGGCAATTCAGCTGTCTTCATTGGCATCATTTAGAGCTGAAATACCAAGAATGTTTACTGATCCTATTTCTATTTCTCATTGAAAAATAAAGCTTTGGATTTTTTCCCTCTTGTTTAACTTTTAAATTATATTGTTGTCTCCAGGAAAACATGCTTGTTGAGAAAAAACTTTGGTATTAAGTTATCTTTCTTTTGCAAACCACCAGGAAATGGAGCAGAAAAAATACTCCAATACTTTAGTGATAATATTTTAGGGCAAGTTGTCTAAAATTTTTAGGCTCCTATTTCTTCCCCTATAAATGGAAACATTAAAAACTACTCTACAGAACTTATTCAAATTTATTAGAATATGGCATTTCCTAATTGACAATGATCAAAGGATATGAATAGGTAGGTTGCAGATAATCAAATTAAAGCTGTCCATAGCCATATGGGAAAAAATGCTTTATATCAGTATTGATTAAAGAAATGCAACTTAAAATAGCTCTGAGGTATCACCTCATACCTATCAGATTGTCTAATATGACCAAAAAACCCCAGAAAATGATAAATATTGGAGATGTGGGAAAACTGGAACACTAATGTATTGGCCGAGTTGTAAATGAATCCAACCATTCTAGAGAGTAATTTGGAAGTATGCCCAAAGAGCTATAAAACTGCAGACCCTTTGATCCATCAATATCACTACTATGTCAGTATCCCAAAGGGTACATAAAAAGGGAAAAAGGATACACATGTACAAAAATATTTATAGCAGTTTTTTTGGTGATGGCAAAAAATTGGAAATTGAGGGTATGTCCATCAATTGGGAAATAGTTGAACAAGTTGTGGTGTGTGAATATAATGGAATACCACTGAGCTATGGGAAATGATAAGCATGTGAATTTCAGAAAAACCAGGAAAGATGCTGAGTGAAGTAAGTGAACCAGGAGAACATTGTAAGACAATCAAAAAGATTTGTGGTGGAAAATGCTATCCATGTCCAGAGAAATAACTAGGGAGCTTTAATGCACATTGAAGCATGCTATTTTCATTTTTTTCCCCCTTTCTCATGTTTTTGTGTTGTTCTGATTCTTCTTTTAAAACATGACTAATGTAGAAATATGATTAATGTAATTGATTTTTTTCTTTTTTTAATTTATTATAGCTTTTTATTTACAAATTATCTGCATGAATAATTTTACAGCATTGACAACTGCCAAATCTTTTGTTCCAATTTTTCCCCTCCTTCCTCCCACCTCCTCCCCCAGATGGCAGGTTGACCAATACATGTTAAATATGTTAAAGTATAAATTAAATACAATATTAGTATACATGTCCAAACAGTTATTTTGCTGTTCAAAGAGAATCAGACTTTGAAATAGTGTACCATTAGCCTGTGAAGGAAATCAAAAATGCAGGTGGACAAAGGTAGAGGGATTGGGAATTCTATGTAGTGGTTCATAGTCATCTCCTAGAGTTCTTTCGCTGGGTATAGCTGGTTCAATTCATTACTGCTCTATTGGAGCTGATTTGGTTCATCTCACTGTTTAAGAGGGCCACATCCATCAGAACTGATCATCATATAGTATATAATGATCTCCTGGTCCTGTTCATTTCACTCAGCATCAGTTTATATAAGTCTCTTCAGGTCTTTCTGAAATCATCCTGCTGGTCATTTCTTACAGAACAATAATATTCCATAATATTCATACCACAATTTATTAAGTCATTCTCCAATTGATGGACATCCACTCAGTTTCCAGTTTCTGGCCACTACAAAAAGGGCTGCTACAAACATTCTTGCATATACAGGTCTCTTTCCCTTCTTCAAGATCTCTTTGGGATATAAGCCCAGTAGTGACACTGCTGGGTCAAAGGGTATGCACAGTTTCATAACTTTTTGAGCATAGTTCCAAATTGCTCTCCAGAATGGCTGGATGTGTTCACAATTCCACCAACAATGTATCAGTGTCCCTGTTTTCCCACATCCCCTCCAACAGTGCACATTATGATTAATATAATTGTTAAAAAATTTAAAACTACTCTATTTTCCAATTTTGAGAATGACTAATGACAAGAATTTTGTTTATGGAATATGATTAATACATCTGTTTAAAATTATTCTTATTCCATCTTTTAAATACTTCATATAATTACATTAATTTTAAAAATATCATAGGATCATATTTTTATGAGCAAGAACAGATCTTGTAGATAGACCTATCTATTGTTTCATTGTTTAGGAATCCACATCTCAGAAAAGAAAAGAAATTTACCCAAGGTCCCACAGTAATAGACTAAGAAAGCTGGCATTCATACCCAGATTTTCATCCATTTTATTAAGCATATGCTTTAGGCAGGGCACTATGCTAGGCAATGAAAATTAAAAGATAGACAAAGCATATGCTCTGTTTTCATGGAGCTTGCAATCTAATGAACAAATAACATATGAAAACAATTATTAAATGAGGAATGACGAATTAAATCCAAAGGCCAGGTCTTGGCAAATTGCCTATATATTTCCAGTTGGAAGTGACAAGGAAGAATTCACAGAAGGAACACTTGGGTTTCATTTATGGAGATGGAAGTTGAAGTGCAAGATTGAAGCAATTGCATTGTAGTCATGGAGTATATCATAAGCTAAGGTGAGAGATAATAAGGCAGGGGGAGAAGAGGAAATAGCTGTTTTCACATTTTAGCTAGAATGTAAAGGGGAAGAATATTATTGTCTATTGGCATTTCTTAAATCTCTTAGGTGGTAGAGCCAATAGACCGCTTCTCAGTTTATTTCAAATATATAACATAAAATACACAGATCACTAAGGAAAACAATTCTATTGAAATAGTCATCAATTTTTTTATTATAGCTTTTAATTTATAAAACATCTGTGTGGGTAATTTTTCAGCATTGACCCTTGAAAAACTTTGTGTCCCAACTTTTCCCTCTTTCCCTCTATTCCCTCCTTTAGATGGCAAGTAGTCCAATACATGTTAACTATGTTAAAGTAAACCCAACATATGTATGCATATTTATACAGTTATCTTGTTGCACAAGAACAATCAAATCTAGAAAGAAAGAAAAAAAACCTGAGAAGGAAAACAAAAATGCAAGCAAACAATAACAGAAAGAGTGGAAATGCTATGTTGTGGGAATTCATTTCTCATAGTTCTCTTTCAGGGCGTAGCTGATTCTCTTCATTACTGAGCAATTGGAACTGGTTTGAATCATCTCGTTGTCATCAAAATATTTTTTTAAAACAAGTTCATAGACCTCCAAGTTAGGAAAAATATATTACACTGGAGAAGTAGGTTAGAATTAGCTTAAGAAGGTCTTAAATCTCAAAATCAGGAGTTTATAGTTATGCAATAGGCAATAAGGAGCCACCAAGGATGATATTATCGTATTCTAATTCTAAAAAAAATTACTAGGAAATCTGTCTAAAGAAGATTTGGAGAAAGACTCAATAAGGGTCATATTAGAAATCAATAAAAGGTTATTGTTTTAATGAAAAGAAATAAAAGACTAGTAAACTTGTGAAAAATGAAAAATTATTCCTTAATTGAACATAGTTGGTCAGAGCTGCTTTGGAAAAAAGATGGAAAAATAATGTAGCACTATTCAAAATAGATGCAAAAGTAGTTTTCAATATTCACCCCTGCAAAACTTTGTTCCTCCCCTTTTTTTCTGCCCCCCTTCCCACTTTCCCCCTACCCTAGACAGCAAGCAATCCAATATAGGTAAAATGTGCAATTCTTCTAATCATATTTTCATATTTATTATTTATATTATTATTATTAAGAAAAATCAGACAAGAAGGAAAAAAATGAAAAAGAAACAAGAAAGAAACAAGAAACAACAGCAACTAAATAACAACAGCAACAACAAAGGTGAGAATACTATGTGGTAATATACATTAAATTACCATAATCCTCTCTCTCTCCTCACAAGTCTATTAGCATTGGCCTGAATCACTTCATTGTTGAAAAGAACCAGGTCCCTCACACTTGATTATCTCATAATCTCACTGGCTAAAGGTCTAATTCTACTCTATATTATACAAAAATTATATAATCTGCTCTAAAATCCTCACCTTTTAGAAACTACTTCACTAATTCAATATAAATTGAAATCCTGGACTAATGCATTTTGGATTTAATTACCAAGCACCTAGTAACAAAATCAGGCACTGAGCAAGAACTTCTAGATATTTTTAATTAAATGATCATGGAATCTCACACCCTGTTTTCATTGCACAACATTGACAGATAAACATTACTTGTAAAAGTTGGGTTGCAAGAAGTTAGCTTTGAGGAAAAACTCTTTAAGGGCCTCTGAGAGCCTGTTTGGTACAACGAGAACCCTACTAGATGGGCAATTAGAGAACTGGGGTTTAAACCATGACTTTTGGCTTTATGAGTTTGGTCAATTCATTTAGCCTATTTAGGTCTCATTTTGCTCATCTATAAAATATTATTGTTGAATTAGATAATCTCTGAGTTTCTTCTCAACTCTACTTCACCATCTCTAATTTTACAATGAAGAAACAGAAACCTAGAAATTCAGGCCACAAAATAAGAATCCAATTCAAACATGGTGTTTTGCCACCAAGTGCAGGGATAGTTCTAACACTTATGAAATCATTAAATAAGAATGGACTTTTTTTTTTCAGCAAGGTTCCTTTGAACTTCACCTGTGCCTTAAAATTATAGCTTATTTTATAATCATAAATATTTGTACTACCTTCTAAATTTTCTGTGGGGGTGAGTGTTAGTACACATGAGGTGTGCATGTTATATACTGGTGAGTTCCATTTAAAATCTGGCATCTAATTGTCTTAGCTACTTTATCTTGCTGTAATATCTCACTGCAGGAATAAGACAAAAACAGCCACTTGCTACAATAAGGTAAATATTGCCACAAGATAAATATCAACTTTATGATGAAAACCACTACAAAGTCAGTGTGGTCTGTATATAAACAACAGATACCCCTTTATCACTTGTTTCAAATAAAAATTTCTAAAGCATCATAATCTATGAAATAACTGAGTGGCCTCTAGGCTTATTCTAACGTCACATTTTCTTCTAAAATATCCAGCTCAAGCCCCTAGTAATGTTCTGTTCAATGCAACTTTATGCATATTAGAAGATCTAGAAGAGGTCGAGATTATTTCTCAAGATTCAGGACTATGGGGGCAAACAGGAAGAAAGCCAAATAGGAGAGCTGAATCATATGTTCTACTGGTTAGTATTATCTTCAGGAAGTCCCTTCGTGGGTCACTTTTTTTTTTTTTACTGCAAAATAAAGAAACCAAACTAAATTATATCTAAGATCACTTTCCTTTCCAGTATGAGTTCATGACTAAGAACATAGCAGCTATGAGAACACAATATGGAATAAGGTCAAAGATAGACATGAGTAGGCAGAATAAGTGTTCATCTATGTAATGAATTTATGGGCACTAGGAAGAATTCTCTAAGTGTCTTTCTAATCTGATAAAAATAGTAAAAGAAGAATTACAACTGGAAGGAAGAAATGAAGGGGAGGAAAGAAGGAAGGAAGAAGGATGGAGAAGAGAAGGAAGAAAGAGGAGGAAGGAAGGGAGAAGGGAAAGAGGGAAATAGGAAGAAAAAAGGGAGGGAGATATGGCAGGAGGGAAGGAAGGCAGGAAGGAAGGAAGAAAAGAAGGAAGGAAGAAGGAAGGACTGCCACAGCCATTTTTCACATGTAGGTCCCTTTCCCTCATTTATGATCTCTTTGGGATACAAATAGAGTAAAAATACTTCTGGATCAAAGGGTATGCACAGTTTGATAGCCCTTTGGGAATAGTTCCAAATTGCTTTCCAGAATGGATCAGTTCACAACTCCACCAACAAAATATTAGTGTCTCAGTTTTCCCACATCTCTTCCAACAGTCATCATTAACTTTTTCTATTATCTTAACCAATCTGAGAGGTGTGCAGTGGTATATGAGTTGACTTAATTTGCTGTAATAAGGTTTTGAAGTAAATATTATCATCCACAGTTTACAGATGAGGAATCTGAGAATCAGAGAACCTGACTTGCTTCTAGTTACACAGTTCATAATTGCTGAATGCAGTAGAAACTCAGTCTCTCCCTGTTTTCAGAACAATATATTTTCTTACTGTACATACTATAGAAGTACAAGTATTGGGGATCTTAAAAATCATTTGGTCCAAATCTCTCATTGAACAGATAAAAAAAACTGAGACTCAGAATTCCTGAAATTCCATGATTAAATCTTCATTCCTATATTTGGATTAAGATATGATTTCTTTTAAAATAAAATTCAAAGACTCAGTAGGCATTAAGTGCCTGCAATGTGGCAGAAATTAAATCCTAAGTATATAAAGTCACATTCTAATGGCAGAGATAGAATGCAAAAAAGAAAAGATTGTATGGACTTACAAGATCAATGCAGTAATAACAAGATAAAAAGCTAGAGAACTGAGGCAAGGAGGGAGAACACGTCAAGCTTAGGAAAAGGAAAAGAATTAGTAGGTGGAATGCTGACTACCATTGGAGCCTAAAATACACAGAATATACTCAAAGACAGGAAGGAGCCAGGTTGTATAGGACTTTAAATCTCTAAAAGATCTTTAGTTTGAACTTGGAGGTAGTAAAGAACCACTGGTGTTTACTAATCGCATAATATGGTTCTAGGTGAAAATTATTTTGGCAAATGAGAGGAAGATAGATTGTAATGGGGAAAGACCTGAGGTAGGAATATTATCTGTCAAAACATTGAAACAATCTAGATGTAAAGTGATAAGGACGTGCATCAGGGTGGCAATTATATAAATGAAATTAAGGGAACACATATGAAATATGTTGTGAAGGTAGAAATGGCAAAACTCCACAACAGATTGGATAATGTAGGATGAGTGAAGGTGAGGAGTTGAAAATGATATTGAGATTGCAAATATCAATGATTAGACGCGTGGTAATGTCTTTGACAATAATACAGGAGTTAGAAAGAAGGGGGATATGAGGGGAAACTAATACATTCTATTTGGGCATGTTGAATTAAGATGGTTCAAAATGTTGAGAAATAACTGATAGTGTGGAACTGGAATTCAACAGAGAGGTTAGAGGGAGATACATATATATACCCATATATACATATAGACATATACTTTTATGTACATATACACACATATATATACATACATATATGTATGTGATTGAACACATAAAGATGATGAAATAAAACAGATAAATGGAAAAGAGAGGAAGGCCCCAGGACAGATCTTTGGGGGACACTCACAGTTAGAAGTCACACCCTAGAAGAATATCTAAGGAAGAATATTGAGAAGTAGTCACATGGGAACCAGAAAAGGATAGTGCATAAAAATCTAGAGGAACTAGAGTATAAAGTAGATGAAGGTGAACACTGGTGTCAAATGTTGCAAATAGATCAAGATTTAGACTTCAGTGGATAGTGCAGGACTTAATTGATTTACCAAAAGGTTGAGGTAGTAATTGGTGGACAGTGTACTAATGTTGGAGTGATGATTATCAAAGAAATGAAAGGTATAAGAATTGTATATCAAATTGAGAATGAATAGGATTTAGGGTCCCAAGGCAGAGAGAAAGATGGAATGAAGAAATAGTATGAACAGGTAAAGGAATATTAGAGTTCCCAAACTTAGAGGTATAATACTTGAGGGTGATGGCAAGATCTAAGGAAGAAGAGTTCATGGAATTGAGTAGATTAAGAAAGTTAAGATGTCAAAATATTTGAAGGAATATGAATATTTAAATTGAAGTGATAAGAAAGGCAGTGAGACAGGCAATTAATTCATTTCAGAAAGGAAGGATAATATCCTTAGAGTTAGGATCTAAGTAAATTGGTAGATATCAGTTACCAGAAACCTGACTGGGAGATTAATTTGGATTGAACAAAACCCAAAACATTGTTGAATTGGGGTAATAGAGGCAGAATCTAGAAGTGGAAATGGGCAGTGGATATTATCACTCAGGTTTTTTTGATTTTTGAAATTTTTTCAATATACTACGTTGGTTCCCTACAACTGAAGAAGTAGGAGGTGTATAAGTAAACATCCTGACAGTTTTCCTAGCTGTAGGATTACTGTTTCTGTTTTAATTTACAGGGAAAAAAATGAAAAAAAAATACTTAATGTTCATTGAAATCCATAGATCACTTTTTAGTGATGGATTTTTTAAGTTGTGTAACATGTAATCTATTAATTTCTCAAAAAATTCCTGCTTCCCTATCCATTCTGTCCCTCCCCCATCAAGAAATGATTGACAATGATTTCAGAAAGGCTTGGAGAGACTTACATGAACTGATGCTGAGTGAAATGAGCAGGACCAGGAGATCATTATATACTTCAACAACAATATTATATGATGGTCAATTCTGATGGACGTGGCCCTCTTCAACAATGAGATGAACCAAATCAGCTCCAATAAAGCACTAATGAACTGAACCAGCTACACCCAGCGAAACAACTTTAGGAGATGACTATGAACTACTACATAGAATTCCCAATCCCTTTATTTTTGTCCGCCTGCATTTTTGATTTCCTTCACAGGCTAATTGCATACTATTTCAAAGTGCAATTCTTTTTAAACAGCAAAATAACTGTTTGGAAATGTGTACATATATTATATTTAACTTATACTTCAACATATTTAACATGTATTGGTCAACCTGCTATTTGAGAGAAGGGGTGGGGGAAAGAAGTGGAAAAGTTGGAACAAAAGGTTTGGCAATTGTCAATGCTGAAAAATCACCCATGCATAAATCTTGTAAATAAAAATCTATAATAAAAATAGTTAATAATAAACCTTGACATTATTAGCACTCAAAAAAAGAAGTCATTGACAGAAAGACATAGGTTTCTTCTTTCAACAAAAGTCCCAGTCAATGTACTCTTATAAACTATCTTTTCTATTCACTCAATTGTTATTGTTCTCTTTACACATTGATAAAGGATGAAGAAATAAGGTGATGTGCTAGTGATATGATACACACACACATGCATACAAAATTGTAAGGTTCAGATTTGTTCCCAAACAAAATTCTTGCTAGCTTATGCAAAGCACATTGCAAAAGTACAAATTTAACTTGCCAGTCCCTCTTAATGATCATGTTTGAGGGGTAATTAAAAGTTCATTTTATCCCTTTCTCTTTGAATTCTGGCTAAAGAACTGAATGTAGATTGCAGAGAGCTAATCAAGGAGAAATAGAACAATAAAAGCAATCTTGAATTTAGTAGTGTCTTATTGAGCATTTTATGAATTTCCTTTGAATTCATGATGTTCTTATTCAAAAGTAAAATGTATTTTTAAAAATTTATGCTTTAAAAATTTAGAAGCAGTTCTCAGTGAGAAATTGAATCTCAACTAAAAAGAGTTTACATAAAGGTTAAAAGTGACTCCGAAGTTATCCCTGAAAAATCAACATTCATTCTCCTGAGTGATTATACCAACATTTATCCAATTTTTGCTTTGTTCGAAACAATATTCTAGGTACTAAATGAGAAAAAAAGATAAATTTCTTGCCCTCAAGAAACTTGTAGTCTAGCAGAAGATACAACGTGAATTCCAATAAGCACAATTTAAATATGTGATGACGATGTAAAAAGAAGGAGAAATACTTTTCAACAAGGACAGTTCTAAAAGATTTATTGAGGGGGTTGCAATTGAGCTGTTTCTGGAAAGATGGTTTCAATAGCTGGAGTGAAGGAAGGAAACATACCCTTAGGGAATCCAGTGATCACAGGCATTGCTACAGGAAATCACAGGCTCAATTTATTGGATGACAAGTATTTCCCATCAAAATTAACATTACTAAAATTTTCCTGAGTATTTCTTATTGAAAAATCCCCTCTTAAAAATTATTTTATCTGGACTCATTCATTCATTGGAACCAAAATTAGCTTTTATCTCTTCAACTAATTACTTACGCTAGATATAACTATAATATGTCCTTGGTAAAGATTTCTTCCAGTAGATTGCAAAAGTTCTTTGAAGGCAGTTATTGTTTATCATTAGTTTTGTTTGTTTATTTTGTTGTTATTATGTTTTGTTTTGTTTTGTTTTGTTTTTGCTGAAGTAATTGGAGTTAAGTGATTGTTCAGGGTCACAGAGGTAGGAAGTTTTTGAGGTCATATTTGAACTCAGGTCCTCCTAACTTCAGAGCTGTTGCTCTATCCACTGTACCACCTAGCTGCCCTGTATCATTAGGTTTTTTTTCCTTTTTTTGTTTGTACCTTCAACAGCTAGCCCACTGCCTTGTATTATACATCAAGAAGCACTTAGAAGTCATTGATCTTAATTGAATTTCTCATTTCCCCCAAATCTTCTGAGTTTATCCATGATCATTATAGCCATTTTTTATCACTATCCATTTTGGTGACCCTTATACTTTATTTGTTTTTTAAAGCTAATATGCAGAGTGGAATAATGCAGCTGGAAAAAATACTCTGAGATGAGTCAGAGAGATTGAGAGAGAAAAAGAACATGAACTAAACCAAAGCAACATTTTAGATCATATAACATGGCACTAAAATGATTGATTATTTTAAACATTTAACTACAATATTACAAATATATATATAAATGTAAACTAAACTTTTATATATTTTATATTAGTAGGCTGTTCTTTTAAGAAAATATCACATCATCTAAAATAATTCTAGGTTTTCTGGCCTTTGGCTCACTGTTGGTAATTCAAGAGATGCATATTATTTAGAGAATGCTTATAAAAGATGCATCCATTCAGAGAGGATCAAAAAGAGGCACTTAATTATGCCTGCAAAGTATTACTGAAAGATGTCTCAAACCAATGAAGGGGGCAATTTTTCTTTTTCTCATTTTTTTCCTGAGCAAATAATTTTCCCTAATAGCATCTGGAGCTCCTTTTAGGTGAGATGCAGAGAAATTGTACAGTTAAAAAGGATATCATAGGTTAGCCAGCCCAACTTGAGGCATGAAACCACTTTAAAATATTCCTGACAAATAGACATCCAATTTCTGTTCCAGGAACTCTCGGGCTACAAAATTCACTGACTCCTAAGACAATCTAATCTATTTGAAGAGAAATTTAATTATTACAAGATATTTTTATAATTAGCTGAAATCTGTCTCTTTGTAGCATCTCATCTTTTGTCCAACATCCCTTCTAGAGCCAACCAATTCCACTGAACAGAGATTTCTTATGCTATTATACATATTTGTCTTAGATGCTACATAAAGATATGGATTATGACAGTCTTTGCTCTCAGAAGTCTACAATCTATTATATCAACTGAAACATGTACACATATTAGTGTAATATAAAATGGAAAATGAGAAAGAAAATGGAGACATCCCAACAAATAATTAGACAACTATTTCTAAGTTATGTGGTTTATCTTAGAGTCTCTCTTGGAATATTGGTTGGATAATATGGCTATTGCTAGTCTCTCAAAGTCCTAAATTAATTGGTAGTATTAAAAAGTGTGGAACTTTGGACTACCAAACTAAAGGCTACAGAGCCATTATGCTCACCTCATTGTTGTATGCTTATGAAACCTGGACAGTATACCAGTACCATGCCAGAAAACTCAATAACTTTCATTTGAATTGTCTGAGGAAGACTCTGAAGATCACATGACAGGATAATATACCAAACACTGAGATCCTTTCTTGCACTAAACGATCAAGCATTCAAACTGCAGAAAATGCAAATCTGCTGAGCCGGCCACATTGTTCAAATGCCAAATATACATTTGCCCCAAAAATGATTTTATGGAGAACTCACATAGGGTAACTGCTCATTAGGTGGTCAGAAAGTGATACAAGGACACTCTCAATTGTATAACATGGAAGACCCTGGCACAAGACTACCCTGAATAGTGTACCCTCATCAGAGAAGGTGCTGTGCATTTTGAGCAAAGCAGAATTGACTTGGCCCAGAAGAAACATGAGATGTACAAAATTACACAACAATCTTAGGATTACTCTTAGGGACTATTTTTGTCTGACCTGTAGTAGAGCATTCCAAGCCTGTGTTGGTCTGATTAATCTCAGTTGGATAAACTATTACTCTAACATAGTGATGTTATTTTGGTCCTCTTCGAGAATAAAGGACAACAACCAATATGACAGTGGATCATGTGTTTCACACTTCTTACTTTAAAGCACCTGATACCATAAATGTTACTATTTTTAAAAATTTCATTAAGGACTAATATTTTACTATTATGATTATTCATGAATTATTCCTGAATAGGGCTACTCCTACAATTTGCATTGATACTTATGTGATGGTTGCAATTCCCAGGTTCTAAGTCATCCAGTGGGTCATTTAAAACTAAGATTTCTAAACATTTGCTAAGTACAGTGATTACAAATATTCTCTTCTATAAACTTAGGGTAGAGTATTAGGGCATTAATAAAGAGAGCACCTGTGGTAAGAATGGCTGCAAATTTAGAGTAAACTCAGAGTAATACACATTATCTATAAAGTATTCCTTCCATATTGTGATTTTCCCAATTATGGTTTTGATATATTGTGGGTTGGCATAAGAAATTAAATGGGAATTTCGGGGGAGATTCCAAAAAACTGAATTCAACATATGAAGGCTATCAGATGATAAAGAAAAAGTTTAGAAACTCAGAGATGCATGGGATATGTGTATAGTGTTGTATAATATCAACATGTATTATCCTTTACTGCAAACTCTCTATGAAAGAAAAAGAAAAAATTCAGACTTCTTTTCTGGCACTATAGAGCCAAAAATTTTTATATAGATTTTTCAGTATCATGGGAGCCTATGCCCCTAATCACCATGATTTGGAAAGGATACTGTTAAAGGTACTTTTATGACCAAAGCCTGCTACTACAGGATCTTGATGTTCTTTCTCTCCCTATGAGGTCCACATGCTGTTGCCCAATGTCTGTATTTCTGCTGACCATGTAAGGTCCATTTCTCTCTTCTTCACAATTCAACTCTCAAGAGCTGATGGTTTCTCGATTCCATGGTTAGCTATCCTTTCTACTGCCAGAGATCTCATCCTCTGAAGTTGCTTCCTCTCTGTCTGATCAACAACATTGATATTGTTTCTTAGCACCTTATTTGTGCTTCAACTGTAACCTCCTTTTGAAGCACTGTTTAAAGATGTCACAGCCAATAAGGGTGAAGGAGAAAAGAGAAATCAACTTCCCCAAAGATGTGAAGAGGAATTTTCTTTCAGGGCCTTTGTTATTCTTCAGTTTTGTCACTTTCCTGGACTGGGTACAGATTTTAGAAAGCTTGCTTTGTAAAAGTATCTAAGAGTGTGGCCAATCCATCAATCAATAGTAATCTGCTCCAAAAACTCCTTCCAAGAAAATTTTATAAAGCTAAATATAGAGTAAAAAGAATACCTTTTTAAATACATTATTAATACCATTCCCTATTCCTGTACATTCTCTTTTACTTTCTATCATTCTATTCCTCTTTACAATTAAAGACTTCTTATGTAATATCTTTAATATATCCTTTATCTTTTACTAGCTGAATAATTCAAGTTATTTAATTTCTGTGTTAGTTTTCCCAACTGTAAGTGTGAGATATCATCAATTATCTCTATGAATTATTATGAAGATCAAACAATATGGTATTTGTAAAGTAATTGTGCCTAGGATACACAATATGTGCTATATAAATACTTATTCCCTTTCCTTTACTCTCCTTACCAATAATTAAATCTTGAGCTGAGGGAAAGCTAAACTCTCAATTAACAGAATCAATTCTGCTTTGAATCCATAGTTACTTATTTTCTCTACTGTCAGGATCCCTTTTCTAATCTTCTACCTCTCTCATTTTCTGTGATCTTGTTAACATCCCTGACAATGATTCCTTGATCATATCTTCCTGCTGGTCTTCCAGGTCCTTCAGATCTTCAACCAGGCATTTTGCATTCATCAAGTGCTCTTTTATTGCCTTACTATTTCTTTATTTGTCTTGGGTATCAACTGTTTTAGTTATTTTTGTTCTGCAATTTGCAATATAAAGGGCAGTCGTTTTTTTTTTTTTTTTTTTGCAAAGAAAACAAACAAAATTGGATTCAATTGCTCTGCCTTCTCTCTGTCCTCTCTAGTCATGGTCCCATCCAGCCCAACCAAAAGTCTTATTTCCTTTTTGATCTTCTTTTTCCTCCTCAAGTAGCTTGATCATCTAAATCTTCTGTCTTTTCTGTATTTGGAAGCAGAACATAGGTAGAAAGCACATGATTTGTTGTTTCACTCATTCATTCTTTAGGATTAGATGATATAGTTTCCAAGTAATTTTTGGTCTATTTTCCCCTTTTATTACATGTAATTTTTATTGCATCATGATCTGAAAAAAAATACATTTATTATTTCTGCCTTTCTGCATTTCATTTTGAGGTTTTCATGCCCTAATACACGTTCAGTTTTTGTATAGGTTCCATGCACTATTTAGAAAAAGTAAATTCCTTTCTGTCTCCATTCAATTTTCTCTAAAGGTCTATCATAACTAACTTTTCTAGAATTCTATTTATCTCCTTAACTTCTTTCTTATTTATTTTGTGATTCAATTTATCGAGTTCTGAGAGAGCAAGGTTGAGACCCTCACTAGGATAGTCTTTTTTAAATTTATTTTTTATTTACAAAGCATATGCATGGGTCATTTTTCCAGCATTGACCCTTGCAAAACCTTTAGTTCCAAATTTTCCCCTCCTTCCCCCCACCCCCTCCCCTAGCTGGCAGGTAGTCTAATACATGTTACATATGTTGAAATACATGTTAAATACAATATATGTATATACATTTATACAGCTATCTTACTGCACAAGAAAAAATCAGATCAAGGTCGAAGAAAAAGAAAAACTGAGAAAGAAAATAAAATGCAACCAAACAGCAACAGAAGGAGTGATAATGCTATGTTGTGTTCCACACTCTGTTCCCATGGTTTTCTCTCTGGGTGTGGATGGCTCTCTTCATTACTGAACATTTGGAACTGGTTTGAATCATTTTATTAAAAAGAGTCACGTCCATAAGAATTTATCATCATATAGTCTTGTTGTTGCCATGTATAATGATCTCCTGGTTTTGCTCATTTCACTCAGCATCAGTTCATGTAAGTCTCTCCAGGCCTCTCTGAAATCGTCCTGCTCATCGTTTCTTACAGAACAATAATATTCCATAACAGTCATATACCGTAACTTATCCAGCCATTCTCTAACTGATGGGTATCCACTCAGTTTCTAGTTTCTTGCCACTATAAAAAGGGCTGCCACAAACATTCTTGCACATGTGGGTCCCTTTGCTTCCTTTAAGATCTCTTTGGGATACAGGCCCAATAGAAACATTGCTTTATCAAAGAGTATGCATAGTTTGACAGTTTTTTTAGCATAGTTCCAAACTTCACCAGAATGGTTGGATCCATTCACAGTTCCACCAACAATGTATCAGTGTCCCAGTTATCCCACATTCCCTCCAACATTTGCCATTAACTTTTCCTGTCATCTTAGCCAATCTGAGAGATATGTAGTGGTATCTCAGAATTGTCTTAATTTGCATTTCTCTGATCAATAGTGATTTAGAGCACCTTTACATGTTACTACATATAGTTTCAATTTCTTCATCTGAAAATTGTTCATATCCTTTGACCATTTATCAATTGGAGAATGACTTGAACTATTATAAATTTGAGTCAATTATTTTAATATATTTTAGAAATATATTAGAAAATTTTAGAAATTTACAAATATTTTAGAAATGAGGCCTTTATCAGATCCTTTGGATGTAAATTTTTTTCCCCAGTTTATTGCTTCTCTTCTAATCTTGTCTGCATTCATTTTATTCATACAAAAATTTTTAACTTAATATAATCAAAATTATCTATTTTGTGATCAAAAATGTTCTCTAATTCTTTGGTCACAAATTCCTTCCTCCTCCACAAATCATTGAGAAGAATATTCTATTGTGTCACATGCTAGATATACAATCAAATTATTCCCCACAGGATTTCAAATATTATAATTTTTATGTCTACTTTCATTAGTTTTAGTAATATATTCTATTAATTACAAACATTAAATTCAATGGATGACTTTGTTGTAAGAAATAGGTACTTGAGGACCTCCAATTTAGCAAAAAGGTTTTAGGAATTGTTTTGTTTTGTTGATCCCAGAAAACACAAAGACGATTCTCTTTCTTGTCAATTTCCAATGGAGATAGAATATGTTGGGGAAATAGACTCCAGGATTGAGACTTGTTCCAGAGATTAACATAGCCAGCTCTCCAGAACTTCTAGTTACCTGGGCTTTTTATTTTTCCTGAGACTTATTTTTATGTAAGTACATCTTCTCTTTTAAGGTCCACAACACAGATGGCTTCCTTTGACCACCTGTTTCTGACCTAACTCTGTGAATAGAGGGATTTTATCAGCTGGCACTGTGGCCATTTCTATTGTTTCTCATCATTTTGGAAGGCTTTTGCTATTATAGTAGTGTGAGTCAGGCCAGCTGGCAATTCATTGCTATAGTGAACAGTGATGTTATTCCAGAGAGGCATGAATGCCATTAGAGAGGTTTTTTTACTTTAAAAAATTTTTAAGCTGTTAGCATTTGCGGTTGAAATCAGATGGACTAAATGTTGTTTCCGTCCCACTGGATTATTTGCCTTGAGATTCACTTATTGATATACTGACACATAAACTAATGAAAGGAAATTTCCCCATACTAGAAGGTATGCATATTGATTATAGAATTTAATTCAATAAGCCTAAATGCATTTTCCTTCCCCCACCATTATATGTTTTACAGAATTATCAGGTAACAAACACTATTCTGGAGCTAGTAGAAATGTCAAAGTTTATCTAGACCAATCCCTTACTCATCACTTCACAACTTGAACTAGTGCTTTTTTCCCTTGTACCATGATACTTCTATGGGGAATCTCTCAAAGGAGAAGTAGTGGCAATTTCAGGACCTGACTACCCAGGATGTGACTTTTTAGGTCTTATATAAGAGTTTTTTTTCCTAAATAACTAGAGAGAACTGTAATTTTTTCATCTGAAATCTGTCTTTTCATATCCTTTAACTATTTTTCAGCTGGGTAATGGCTTGAATTCATGTAAATTTGACTTAGTTCCTCTTTTTTTTTGAGAAATTGAGAAAAATCAGAATTATTAACTGTACAAATTATTTTTCAGCTTTCTACTTTCCTTCCATTTTTTTTTTTTTTGCATTGGCTTTGTGCAAAACCTTTTTAATTTAATGTAATCTAGATGATCTATTTTGCATTTTATTGTTCTCTAGCTCTTGTTTGTCCACAAATTCTTCCCTCATCCATAGATATGAAAGTTAAACTAGTCCTTGCTCTCCTAATTTGCTTATGCCATACCACTTTTCATGTCTAAACCATGTATCCATTTCAAGCTAAGTTAGGTGCAATGTGTGAGATGTTGGTCTTTTCCTAGTCTCTGCCACACTATTTTTCAGTTTTCCTCTCAGTTTTGGTCAAATAGTGAGTTCTTATCCCAGATACTGGTGTTTTGCATTTTATCAACCAGTATATTATTAGAGTCATTAACTATGTCTTGTGTATCCAACAATTTCCACTGATCTACCACCACTCTATTTCGTAGCCAGTAACAACTAATTTTGATAATTGCTACTTTTTTGGTATAGTTTTAAGTCTGATACAAGTAGGCCAATTTTCATTACATTTTTTAATTAATTTCTTTGATATACTTGAACTTTTGTTCTTCCAGGGAAATTTTATTATTCTTTTAGCTCGATAATTTTTGATAGTTTGATTGGTATGGTCCAGAATAATGGATGCAAATAGAATCATCTTACTGAATAATTTTTTTCCCCATTGACCATTTATGCTTTTCTTGAGTCTTGTATTTGAAGATCTGTTTGGCTTGGTCTTTCATCAAGAAAGTTTGAAAGTTCCCTATTGCAATGAATGCTTATCTTCTTTCCTGAAATATTATACTCAATTTTCCTAGGTAGTCGATTTACCTTCTGGATTATCATATTCCAAGCCCTGTGAGCCTTTCATGTAGAGCTGCTAAATCCTGTATAATCTTGACTGTGGTCTCACAATATTTAAATTGTTTCTTTTCTGGCTGCTTGCAGTATTTTTTGTTTGATCTGATAATTTTAGCTATCTAAAGAAAATGTTGAAAAAATTGAATAAAATAAAAATAATAATTTGAAAAATATTTGAAAAAACATATTGCAGTATTAATTTTGAGATCTTTTTCAGGAGATGGTTGGTAGATTCTTCCAATGACTACTTTATTCCCTGGTTCTAGAATATCAGGGCTGTTTTCCTTAGTAAGTTCTTGAAACATGCTGTTTAAGCTTTCTATTTTAATCATGCTTTTGGGTATAATTCTTAAACTCTCTCTCCTGGATCTATTTTCCAGGTCAGTTGTTTTTCCAATGAGCTATTTTACATTTTCTCTTATTTTTTCATTCTTTTGATTTTGTTGTACTGATTCTTGCTGTCCCATTGAATCATTAGCTTCTACTTGCCCAATTCTAATTTTGAAAGAATTATTTTCTTCAGTTAGCTTTTGTATTTCCTTTTCTATCTCATCAATTCAACCTTTAAGAGTTGTTTTCTTTAGTGGATTTTTTCCATTTGGACAATTATATTTTTTGTGATGGTTTATTCAATCATTTTTTTTTTCCTTTTCCAAGCTGTTGACTCTTTTTATTAAAAAAAATACTTTTTCCTACATAACTTTCATTTCTCTTCTCATATTTTCTTACTTAATTTTTAAAATTCTTTTTTAGTTTGTCCAAGAGAATTTTTTGAGTGTGAGACCACTTCATATTCTTTTCTGAGGCTTCACATATATACATTTTTGCAGTGTTCCCCTCTTCTGAATTTGTATTTAGATCTTGTCTGTCACCATAACAACTTTCTGTGGTCAAGGCACTTTTATGTTTCCTCTTTGTTTTAAAGCCAAACTCAGTTTCTGGAGCACAGGGTGCCCTGCCTCAAAATCCTTGGCTGGGTACTAGGAGCCTAGTCACTGGCTTTCTGCACCAGGACCTTGGGTAGGGCCTGCCAACTGAACTAGAGTGGCCTAGTTTAGTTGTGCTGTTGTGCCAGGGTTCTGGGGCTGGCAATTTGCCTTCTGTGATGGGAGGAAAGGCTTTACAACTGGCTTGCTGTGTCACTAGTCTGCTGAGGCAAGACTGAGGGGCTTTGGTTGTTGATGTATGCTAAGGCTAAGAGCCTGCTACTGGCTGGATTTTGGATACCTGGGACTGACCTTTTTACCCGAATGAGTCAGACTTTTCTTCCAGCTGTAAAACTGTTTCAATCCATATATTTTTTTTTGAGTTTTGTCACTCCAGAATCTATTTAGATGCTTGATTTAATGTTGTTTTTTAGGGAAACTGGGGAGAATTCAGGAAACAGCCTGCTTTGTCTCTGCCATCTTGGCTTTGTTTCTGACTATAAGTACCACATATCTACAAAGTCATACAGACTTTTGTTAATAGAGCCACACCCACATAACAGTTTGCTATTTTTCTTTTAGGGAAATAAAAGTAGATTAAAAACAGAAGAGGTAAATGACTTGAGTGACCTTGGGCAAAACACTGAAGCCATCTGGATCTGTTTTCTGTAAAATGGGACGGTTGAAATATTAGTCCCTTTCAGACCTAATCCTGTGTCTAGAAATAAAGGGATCAGTAGTCTAGTCTTAGATTTGACATTAATTGACTGTGAAACATCAGACCAATGATTTCACCTCTTAGCATGTCAGTTTTCTCACCCTTAAAATCAGGAGTGTTGGATTGAATAATCCACCCGGTCTCTTTCTGACCATACTTTAGGTGATTCCATTATTCTGCATGAGAACACTGTAAGAAGGGCTCAAGTAATGGAGACATAAAGAACCAACCATCCCTAAAATTGTTTTGTGCAGTGGGGAAACCTGCTCTTGTGTAGAATTATAGATCAATAGGTAGAACAGACTTCAGAGGATTTCTAGTCTGTTTCTCCTTCATTTTGTATATGAGACAAATGAGGTTGATTGCAGGACTTTCCCATGGCCACCCAGGCAGAAAGGAAAAGAACTGAAATCCAAATTAAGATCCTTTACATCCCAATCCAGGATTCTAAATTATCAAGAGGAAAATATTGTGTAAATTTTTAAAATGTGGCATAATAATCACTACTGTTATTCCCATAATTGTCACCATAATTATAGAATTGATGATCTTATTGCTTACAGAAGGTATTATGAAAAGTAGTATGATATAATGGATAGAAACCCTGCTTCAGGATCAAAACTTCTTGGGTGAAAGTCCCATGTGTTATACAAGATAACTGAGTGATCAAGTTAACTTCTGCTGTACCAAGGCAGGCATATCAAACATGGGGCTGGTGGGAATGGAATCAGATGAAATTATAACTGGGAAGTATTTAACAAAAGAAATAAAAATAAAATAGAACACAGATGATGGTAATATGTGGCTTCCTAAGTCAATATCCAGCAACATATGATTTATTGGGTTATATTTCTTTTTCTGAGTTTAACACTACTGCTAGGCAACTGATTTGCTAAGACTACAAGGTTACAGAGAAGGTTGCTTCCTAACTGAATTAGCAGAAAGAATTGTATCACCAAGTAGTTCCCAACAACTCTTGTTTAGTTGTGTCTAACTCTTTATGACCCTATTGGGTTTTTCTTGGCAAAGATGCTTGAGTGGTTTGCCATTTCCTTTCCCAGCTCATTTTACATATGACAGCGTTAAGTGATTTTCTCAGGTTCACACAGCTAGTATGTGTCTGAGATCATAATTGAACTTAGGAAGTTAAGTCTTCTTTACTTAAGGTCCAGTGCTCTCTCTACTATGCCATGTAGCTGCCCCTATCCCTAATTCCAGTCTAATCCCAACCTGAGGACTAAATTCTGCACTGGCAAAATAGAGAGCAGCTGGTGATGATTTTTCCTGCTTAAATATCCTTTGAGATCTCAGCTGTCAATCTCTAGGCTATCAGTCTACTATGGAGTAGGTTTCCCTGGTTATCCTCTTCCTAATACCTGGGAAATGTTTTCTCCTTCAAAATGGCCTAGACTGTTTTGTCTAGATCTCTCTTTTACCCCCATCATTCTATGCTTTCTAGTACATTTTGTTGGGGACATCTTGATCATCTCCCTCATCTCTTTACAATATAATGTGAAGTCTATGTGGTCAGAAACAATTTAATTTTTATTTGTATCTCAAATATCTTGCACATAGTAGGTAAGCACTTAATATTTGTTAAGTTTAATTGAATTGTCACTTAATGTCAGTAAAATATTTAACTAAAATAATGGAAAGTTTCTTCTTGATGCTGAAAGTGATATGTAAATAAGCAAAGCAAGCAAACAAAACCTTTAAAGTTCCTAATATATTGAGAGCAAATGGAAATTGTAAGAAGTTCCCATAAGCATTGTTTTCATGTGCTATGTCTTTGTTTTCACTCCCATCTCTCTGACTCTTATTCTCTTTTTCTCCAGCCTTTGACTGTGTGGGAGCTTTCATTTCATACATCATTTACAACTCACTGCAATGATTCCACAAAAGTTGGTAGGCTTTGAAAAGTTAATGAGAAAGTCCTAAGCTATGTACATTTGGGAGTTGTGCACATGGAGGACTGTCACTAATTTCATTTTCATCACCCCATTCTGTCAGACAGGTCATGTAACTTTAAATTAGTAAACACCAAATGAAAAGAGAAAACAAAATTCAAGGAAAATAGTTCTCTTTGGGTTTTCAATGGCAATCAAGGGCATTTGAATGCTGATAGAATTTCACCAGCACAAAGCAGCCTCACTGAATCTAGCCAATTCATAAGAGAGTGTATTGCTCACAGCCTGCTCCTGCTAAGACTAATATTTCTCAATCAGCAGTTTCTTGTCAGCCAATCTCTTCCTTAACTTAGTAATCTTGGTCAAGGTTAAATATTAAATTAAGATAACACATAGAATAGCACATAATTTGGTAGAGCAAAATGTAACCTTAAATACTCTCTTCTAACAAGACATATCTCATTCATACATGTAAGATTTTTTAAAAATCTCATCATAGAAATGGCTTTGTGCTTTATTTATCTAGTTGTTAATATCATATCTGATGATCTTTTTCAATCCCTTTATCTACTGAATACTTTTTCCTCTCTTGGGTTTTGTGATGTTTCTATCCTGATTCTCTTGTTATATACCAGATCACTCGTTCTCAAGTTTCTAATCACATCTCATAGCATTAGTCTTTCTTAAGTCTTCCACTCCTCTCTATATATACTTTCTCTCCGTAGCCTAGACAAGACTAAAGCAACGGAACAACAACTGATAGAGAGAGACAGCAGAAACAGAGAGAGAAGAAGAGGGAGACAGGAGAAGGAGGGGCAAAAGGAGATGAAAAAAAGAAGAGGAGGGAGTGGAGAGGGGGAGAGATACAGGGACAGACAGATAGACAGATAGACATATCATGAGATAATAAATAAACCAATGCTTTAGTCTTGCCTTACTCTTCATGAGACTATTTGAGGTTTTCTTGGCAAAGATACTGTAATAGATTGTCTTTTTTCCTACAGCTCATTTTGTAGAAGGAAACAGAAAAATAAGGCTCAGTGACTTGTCTAAGGTCACATAGCTAACAAAATGTCTGAAGCCAAATTTGAACTCAGTTCTATTAACTGTAGTATGAGCTATCTCATATAAAAGATGATGATAACAGTGAAATAATATATTGTGAGTCAACAAAGTTTGCAAAATAATAGTTATCGGTGAGCTGATCAAACATAATTAGATGAGTTGAGAAAGTAATTCAACAACACTAAAACAAGTGCAAAAGAAGAAACATTGAGTATTTGATTAAATACAGAAAGAAGAAATAAAGAAATTTGATGAGAAATACAAACATATAAAACTACATAATTTATTTATTAAAAATAAGAAATATAAATGAGGTGATTCAGAGCAATTCTAATAGACTTGTGATGGAGAATGCCACATCTAGTGAGAGGACTATGGGGACTGAATGTGGTATTTTCTTCTTTTTGCTGTTGTTTGCTTTTTTCCCGCCCTCATTTTTTTCCTTTTTGATTTAAATTACCGATGTGTGTGTGTGTGTGTGTATGTGTGTGTGTGTGTATATATATATATATATATATATATATATATATATATATATATATATATATATATATAATGTTGGATTGCTTTCTGTCTAGGGGAGGGGGTAGATGTGGAGGGAGGAAGAAAAATAAGGAACACAAGGTTTTGCAAGGGTGAATGTTGAAAATTATGTTTGCCTGTGTTTTGAAAAATAAAAGACTAAAAAATTAGGAAGTAAATGTAAATGATTGGCTAGCCTGATTAAGCAAAAGGAGAGAGAAGTCAAATTACCAAAAAAAAAAAAAAAAAAAAAAAGAACCATATGGGTTCACAACAAGGGAAATAAAAATAATTATCAGAAATGACTATACATAATTACTTGCCACAACTCTGAGAAATGAAAGGAAGTGGAAGAGTATCTAAAAATCCCAAATTGGGAAAACAACAAAACAAGAAATATAATGAATAGATAAATGAAAAGAATGTCTACTGATTATATGACAACATCGTGCAAGGCAGGATCTCAAACAACAGAATATCAGACAAAGACATTGTGGAAGCTATAAATAAATTGTCAAAGAGAAGAAAACCCTCCAGGACATATGAATAGACAAGTGAATTCTATAAACATATTTAAAGTAAAATTAAAACCCATGATATAAAAATTATTCACAAGCATAGAAGGCACTCAATCAAGTTCTTTTTTTCATGGGAAATATACTTCTGATATCTAGACTATGGAGAAAACAAGTAGAGACTGAAAACTATAGACTTGTTTCACTAAAGAATATTTATGAAAATATTTTAAAGAGAAAATTTTCAAAGACTGTAGAAATATATCCAGAAAACAATTCATTATGACAAGGTAGGTTAACAGAAAAACAAAAGTATAATTAATAAGAAAAGTGAGAGATAGCATTATATAAATAGAGTGCTAGAAAGACAATTTTAAATCTTTCACTTGAGACATAGATATTGGTCAATTTGCTTAACTTCTTAGTTCTCTTGACAACTAAGAGTATAAGTTATGAGGAATGTGCTAACCTACTTGAGTAGGAATAGTTTATTCATTCAGGAGTTTTTAATACTAGTAAAATCAAAGGTCTAGTCCATATCTTCATTCCTAAAAAAAATAATTAATATCTATGGTTTTTAAAGTATGAATAGTGTTTTACATCCATTATCTCATTTGATCCTTACATTAATGTTATAGGATATGATAATGTGCCAAGCTCTTTCTATATAATATGTTAATCAAAATCCATTTATTACAAATTATCTATTAGGATATCCTATTACTACCCCCATTTTACAGATGAAGAAATGGTGATTTAGTTAAAAATACATAGGTATTTTTAGGCAAGACAAACTCAAGTCTTTTTTACTTCAAATTCAAGCACATCTTTTTTATTGTGGTGTGTTTTATTATACTTCACATATACAGCATTTTTTGTTTTCTTTTTGTTTACAAATTGAAAGCTTTTGACAACTCTGCATCAAGCAAATCTATTGGTGCCTTTTTTTTGTAATAGCATGACCTCACATCATACTTCTGTGTTACCTTTTGCTAATTCTAGCAATATTCCAAACTTTATCATTATTATTACATTTGTAATTGTGATAGATGATCAGTGATCTTTGATGTTACTGTTGTAATTATTTTGTAGAGTCACAAACCCAAAGAAAAAAGCAGCAAACTTAAGTGATAAATTGAGTATTCATATTACTCTATAGACCTACTATTCCCTGGCTCTTCCCTCTCTTCTGTTCTCTCTATTTCCTGAGACACAACATTAAAATGAGGTCAATTAATAACCCTACAATTCAGATTCAGAAGATAGAAATAACCTGGGAAGAAAAACAAAAATGCAAATAGTTTACATTCATTTCCCAGTGTTCTTTCTTTGGGTGTAGCTGCTTCTGTCCATCCTTGATCACTTGAAACTGAGTTAGATCTTCTCTTTGTCAAAGAAATCCACTTCCATCAGAATACATCCTCATACAGTATCGTTGTTGAGGTATAATGATCTCCTGGTTCTGCACATTTCATTCAGCATCAGTTCATGTAAGTCTCGCCACTCCTCTCTGTATTCATCCTGCTGGTCATTTCTTACAGAACAATAATATTCCATAACGTTCATATACCACAGTTTACCCAGCCACTCTCTGATTGATGGGCATCCATTCATTATCCAGCTTCTGGCCACTACAAACAGGGCTGCCACAAACATTTTGGCACATACAGGTCCCTTTTCCTTCTTTAGTATCTCTTTGGGGTATAAGCCCAGTAGAAATACTGCTGGATCAAAGGGTATGAACAGTTTGATAACTTTTTGAGCATAGTTCCAAATTGCTCTCCAGAATGGCTGGATATGTTCACAATTCCACCAACAATGTATCAGTGTCCCTATTTTCCCACATCCCCTTCAACATTCCGCATTATCTTTCCCTGTCATTCTAGTCAATCTGACAGGTATGTAATGGTATCTCAGAGTTGCCTTAATTTGCCTTTCTCTGATCAATAGTGATTTGGAACACTCTTTCATATAAGTGGAAATAGTTTCAATTTCATCATCTGAGAATTGTCTGTTCATATCCTTTGACCATTTATCAATTGGAGAATGGCTTGATTTCTCATAAATTAAAGTCAATTCTTTATATATTTTAGAAATGAGGCCTTTATCAGAACCTTTAATTGTGAAGATGTTTTCCCAGTTTGTTGCTTCCCTTCTAATCTTGTTTGCATTAGTTTTGTTTGTACAAAGGCTTTTTAATTTGATATAATCAAAATGTTCTATTTTGTAATTAATAATGGTTTCTAGTTCATCTTTGGTCACAAATTTCTTCCTCCTCCACAAGTCTGAGAGATCAACTATCCTATGTTCCTCTAATTTATTTACAATCTCATTCTTTATGCCTAAATCATGGACTAATTTTGCTCTTATCTTGGTATGCAGTGTTAAGTATGGGTTATAGCTACATTTTTATGGTAGCAAACAACTGGAAGCAAAAGAAGTACCATTCCATCATGGGGTGCAACAATTGTCCCCCACTGAGATCACCAGATGTATACGACAGCTCCCTGTTCTTAAACACAGAACTTATTCTCTTTGCTCCCATTCTCCTTCCCCTGCTTTTTTTCTCTGACAGAGGGTGAAAACTCCTGCCTAGAATATTGACCATTGGTTTAGGCAAGATGCCATGAACTGGAGTTAAGACATCCACCACATCATCATTTAACCAAGCAGGAGGAAGGACCTAAATATTCACCCAACCTCTTTCCCTCCCAAGCCCTGTTATTTATACTGAATCATGACTCCCAAAGAATAAGCCATTCTCTTTCCCCAATTTCCTTTATTTTATAATCTAACACTACTTATGTGGCTATCAAAGTAGCTGAATCAAAAATTCGAGACTGAACAACACTGATGGAGTCATCAATTCCCTGTCCCTTCCACCATTCTCACTATGAAGAGCATTGCTTTCTGCAACAGGAAGAAACTTGACAGGAATAGAAACTAGTAATTAATTAAATAAATTTTGGAATCCTCAATGGAACCCAAGTGTTTCATTTATTTTCTTCAACCATGAACTATAATTAAGACAAACAAACAGCAAAGCATGCAAGCAGTAACTCACCACCAGCTAAAATCAAACCAGCTCATTTTCTCAAGAGAGATGAAATGTGGTAGGGGCAGAGGACTAATTCCACAATCAGAACTGGGTTCTAGTCAAGCCTCTGGCTCATTAGACATTTTGCCTGTGGGACTCTGGACATATCATTTAGCCTCTTAATGCTTTGGAAAATGTTCTAAGGTAAAGATATCTTGTCCCTCTGCAATACTTTTAACTGTAGGTGAATCAGATTAAAATGTAATTGAAAAATATTTAACAAAATAAATAAAAATACAACAAAACATAGATAATATTACATTTTACAATGAAATCAATATGCAGATATTTGATCTTAACCCATGGGTTTAAGACTAAGGTTTGCAGAACAATAGGACTATCTGTATAGGAAGTTTCCTCATCCATATACTCCTTACTCCAAAGTCTGGATGAAATAAAAAAAGAGTTTCTTCTTAAACTAAATACTAAACTAAAACAAAACCAGAAAATCAGAATGTTTTCAGATTCCTGATAAGTTGAAGTTCTTAACAAAAATCTTTCTGCTTTTGGTCCTCTCTCTCTCTATTCCTATATTTTAAAAATGGGTTTCTCTTGCAAAAGAAATAGAAACTCTCCAGTCTATCTTTATGAATCATAAAGATGATAACATTTTGAAGTCAGAGAGCAAGAGAAACACAAAAAGAATGGAAGGAATCATTTTGAGACTAGCCCAGAAAAGACTGTGATGGATATAGAAACTTAAATGGGAAATGCTCCATATGTGAATCACTGGAATAAAATGTTTCTACCATCAAGTTTTCACCATCTGTTTTTTTGTCTTTCTTTGTTTTTTTCTTGCAACTGTCTTCTAAGTGAATCCCTGGAACTGTTTAAAGCTGGTTCTGGTAAGATCATAGAAATGCCTAAACTTCCCACATAAGAAGGACTAAACACATTATCAGTTATAGACTTCCATCTAGAAGAGACCTTAGAGATCTCTTCAAAGTCCCCCATTTTATAAAAGGGAAACTGAGGCCCAGGGACTTTATTCATATGCTTGAACTCTTCTAGAGTCAACTGTGTTGTCTCTAGGAATATGAAGCTTGTAGCTTTGCAGAGACAGAACACAGGGGCCTGAATCAGGAAGACCCAAGTTCACCAGAGACTAGGCAAGTCACTAAAATCTATTTGCTTTGTTACCTTAGCTGTAAACTCGAGATAATAATGATACTTCCCAGGGTTGTTTTGAGAATCAAACAAGATATTTGTAAAGCACTTTGAATAGTGCCTGGTAAAGAGTAAACACTATACAAATTAGCCCTTATTAATACTAGCTGTGTATTCTTGGGCAAGTCATTTGACCCTGATCACTTCAGTTTCTCCAAAAATAAAATAGGAATAACAACATTTACCTCCTGGGATGATTGTGAAGAACAAATGAAATACTATTTATACAGCATTTAGTACCTGATATTCAGTAGGCACTGTGAAATCCAGACTCAAGGAGATCTGTTCTCCAATCTTGCCACTTGAAGTGTCTTTAAAGCTTTGGCTTCTAGATCAGTGACATCAAGAGAATCCTGGGAATTTCTGAAAACCCTTCAAAGGAGCTACATATTCCAAATGAATTTTTATTTCTAATATGGTAAATATCTACAACTGTTTAGAAAGAAACAATAATTTTGCATGGTATAAAGATGAGAACAAAAGTTTGAAAACCACGTTAAAGCAGTTAGAAAATAAAGCAGGAGTTATAAAGAATTTTGATAGGTTCCTGAAAAACAAAAAAAGAAATTTCCTCACCTTGATGATCTTTCAGGTTTTCTTCTAGTGGTGAGAATTATTATTACAGTTTTATGAAAAAATGTACCGTTGTCTCCAAACTTGTACATCTCTTCCCTTTCTTTACTTTGGAACTGTGAAAGAAAGAAAAGGGAGGGGGAAAGTTGGAGATAAGTAAAAAAAAAAAAAAAAAAAAAAAACAAGAGGAGTAGAGAAAAAAGAAAAACATGTAGGAGAGAGAAGTAGGGATGGAAGACAAGGAAAGGAGAAAATGTGAGAAAAAATGAAGGATTTTCCAGGAAAATTCTCCATTGCAATCAGGGAAAATGATTAAAGTTACCAAAGAAAGAAATATAGTACACCAAAGGATTAGTGCTAGAAGAAATGTCAAAAATCATTCAGTTCAATATCTTTTTAAAAATAAAAACAAATGAAGAATCTGAGCCCCAATTAGGTTGTGACTTTCTCCAAGGTCATACAATAAGTAGGAGTGTTGGAATTAATTCTAAAAACATGAATTAAGCAATTGCAATATGGCAGGCTCTGTGCGAGATGCTAGACATAAAAAGACAAAACTAAAATAGCCCCTTCCCTTTGATTCTCAACTATACAAACAACATATATAGCATACATTTGTTTGCTTTTTTTGTTTGGGGGGGTAGTGGGTTTTTTGTTTGTTTTATCCCTCCTCCCCTCCCCCTAGGCTTGGAATGATGTGGAACATTATTTGGCAAAAAAGTGTAAGATGAAAACTACAGATGTCAGCCTTTTCAATTTCATTTCTTGGTCATTTGATTAATCAGATGGTTTTTTCATAAGTTTAAAGGCAAAAAAATTGGAATAATAAAGAAAAAGGAGTACCAAAAAATCTTAAGTTACCCCTACAAACCATTCCAGATGAAATCTTGATGCTGTTAAAAAGAAGGCAATCACAATCATCATCCAAATTCTATAAAGTAAATGCCCAAATCTAGCTATTGGCCCGGTGGCTTTGGAAACTTAGAATTAAATGTGAGTGTACCAAATGGATGCAGCTGAGTTTTGCATAGAGCATTACTGCTCCTTCAAGTCATATATGTCATTCAATCATTGTGCCTCATTTCTTTTTCTACGAATTTACTGTTTCAAGACAACATAATTCAGTTTAAAAATGCTATAATCTACAAATCATCAACTTTGATGGCTTGACTGGGCCCCACAAAGGTCATTTGTACAAAGTAGTTTGTGAAAATCATCAGGGAACATTGTTAGGTAATTATATGCTGCATTGCATTCTATCTTGTGACTTTTTTATTTGTACATTTTGTACATTGCATGTAGAAGCCCCAAAGAAGGAAGCAGGAAAATAAAAAGATCATTTTAGCACTGGCTATTATCCTATAGTAGACAGAACTAAATGTTTGTGTGTTTGTGTGTGTGTGTGTGTGTGTGTGTGTGTGTGTGTGTGTGTGTTTTGGTGGGGGGAGACCAAGAAATTAAGAATAACAGATGACATTAAGTGAAATTTCATGGTTTATAATTTTTATATACTATCATATTTCAATTCCATAGATATTCATTAAGCTGCTACAAAGTATAGGTTCTGAGAATATGTTTGTTTGGTCTGGATCTGTGATTTTATCAGTGTAGAAAGCTCTAAAGTAGGGAGCAGGGGCACAATTCTAAAAGGGGTTTGACATGACTCCATAGAGTCAGTGATCAATCAATCAGAGTATGGATAGACAGGTTAGATCCCATTCTCGAGGGTAGCAAATTATGAAGCTTTTCTTAAATAAAGCACTCCTCCCCCAACACTCTTCCATTGACCTCTTCTTTCTGACATATAATTAATTTTTCATTCTGCCGTAAATGAAATCAAAATACAGAAGGAAGTTGTAACTAAAAGGAAGGACAGCTCACAGATTCTTTCTGAGAGATAGATAATTCATATTACTGCATGTCAAAAAGGAGTAAAATCCCAGATATGAACAAAACAGTTTTTAAATGGATTCCATGAAATTATACTGAGAACATTTGGTTCCAAGTAATAAATGTAAAAAGCCCGTTCCCCAATTATTTACAGAAGTGTTCAAAAAAAGAAATGAAAATATTATAACCAAATGAAAGAATATTCTAAAGCAAACATTCTTAGCAAATTAGAAAAGATGACAAAATAGAAATAGTCATTGTTGGAGAAGCTTTTAAAAGATGAGTTTATTAATGGATTGCTAATGAAGATCTGAATTAATACTATTATTCTCTTTGTTCCCTATTCCACAACCATCTCATTCTTATGACCAATCATATTCCTATAGCCATCTTCAGTTCTGTACTATAAATTGTTGTCAAAGAATCTATGCCATTGTGCCTTTTAATTTTTTTTCATTTTCTGTTAATTAAAAAAAAAATAGAAAAAAGAATAGATAGAAAAGAAAAACAAAAACAAAAAAGAAAAACAAAACAGAACAGAACATTGTTACATACCCAACTGAACTTCAGGAAAGACTCAAAATCTGTAACAATAAATTTCTTGTTCAAGAAAAGATATATAATAGTAGAAAAATTATATTCATGAATATCCATCTTTTCTTTGCTTCCTTGTAGGTTGTTCTTTTGTTCTCTGCAGTGAGCTTTTGAAACTTTATTCTTTTTTTATTATTTCTTCCCCTCTGCCACATCCCCTAAGCAAATTATAGTTAAGCACAGTTATAATTTATACATATATATACAGTGTTAGAGTAACCATTCTAATCCTAGGAGAGGTAGGGGAATGCCTCTAGCTTCACTTTAGTTCTCCCCTCTGATGTGGAACACCAAAGTAAAACTCCCACTTCCTCAAGTGCCTGTAGTTAGCTGCATTCCTGTCCCACTCCTTCTGCATTCCCACTGTGTGGGCAGCACAGCTGGGTCTGGCATTCCTAATCACTGGAGGTTCCCTTAGTCTTCTTGGACTCAAAACCCAACTCCACAAACAGTTTAGGAAATGAAAGCTTCTGTGGTTCCTCCTGAGGCTCCAGTCATACCCAACCTACCTCAACTGTCCCACTGGTGTTTCTGCATAGCTGGAGGGAGGTGTTTGCACTTCACACAGGTTAATCCCTGGCCTGGGGGCTTTTTTAGGATCTTCTCAAGTAGTACCAGGAGGATCCTTGTTCTACCTCAAACTCTCTTGATTTTTTTACCAGTCTATGTTCACCCTGAGGTGCAAATTTATTCTATTTGTGGGGAAATCCGAAGATCTTTGAAATTTACTGACTTACTTTGACATCTTCCCAGAGTCCTACCTCTGCCACTGTTCCTTAACAGCATACATTTATAACTCTATAGTGCTATTCACCATCACTGCTGTAATTTTATTGAAGGAACAAGTGTTCCTTCATATCTACCCTTCATTTTAATGTAACTTATTTGAAAGAGGAGGACTGCCTTTGCTTCTATATTTGTTTTTCTGGTGCTTAGTACAGTAGTTGTTTAAGAAATTATTGTATTTTCCTTTTTCAGTCATTCATACACATTGATTATTATATTAAAGTGATATTGCATTATATTCATGTATGACAATTTGTTTAATCATTCTCTATTTTATGAGCATTTACTTATTTCCACTTCTCTGTCATTACAAAAAGGAGGTACTGCTATAAACAGTTAGGTATAATTAAGACTTTTATTTTAATCATTGGATTTCTTGGAGTATATATGCCTAATAAAGGAATCTTTGGGTCAAAGAGTGAGGAAAATTTAGTTATTTATTTTTTATAGTTTCAAATTGCTTTCCAGATGTATAAATTATAACTTTGCTTAACTATAATTTGCTTAGAGGATGTGGGAGAGGGGAAGAAAGAGTAAAATAAAAAAAAGAATAAAGTTTTAAAAGCTCACTGCAGAAAACAAAAGAACCACCTACAAGGAAGCAAAGAAAAGATGGATACTCATGAATATAATTTTTCTACTATTATATATCTTTTATTGAACTAGAAATTTATTGTTACAGATTTTGAGTCCTCCCTGAAGTTAAGTTGGGTACATAACAATGTTCTGTTCTGTTCTGTTTTTTCTTTTTTGTTTTTGTTTTTCTTTTCTGTCTATTCTTTTTTCCTATTCTGTTTTTTTTTAACTTAACAGAAAATGAAAAAAAAAAGGCACAATGGCATAGATTCTTTGATCACAGTTTATAGTGCAGAACTGAAGATGGCTATGAGAATATGATTAGTCATAAGAATGAGATGGTTGTGGAGAAGGGAACAAAGAGAAACAAGATGTGGTTTTCCTGAAATAGTGAGTACAAAGAACCATAGGAAAATTGAATGGAAATGCAATATACAAAATGTGTATTTGTGTATAAATATATGTATATATGTATGCATACACATATGTGTGTGCATATATACACATATACACACATGGGAAGAATAATAACAAAAATTTTAAAATGTATGCTACGAAACTATAATAACTATGTATGAGCCCCGCCCCCAACAAAAATGTAAGAAGCCTCCTTCCCCATTTATCTACAGAAGTAGGAGGAAATGAGGCTCTATGGATGAAGAATATTGTAAATAATGTCATCATATTTTTTAACATATTAATTGGCTTTTTAACATGTTTTTCCCTCTCTTAAAAAATGTTTTGTTAAGAAATCTCTGAAGAAGAAAGGAGAAGAAAAAATAAAGGGAATGTAAAAGATATAAACAAAAATATATTAAAACAAAAGAAAAAATATATATTTTTGGTACTTTTGATCATTTTATGCCACAGTGTTCATGGTAAATATTTTCAAAGAGATCACTTTGAAGATGACTATTACTTATGTGTCAACATATGCTATCCCAGGATGAGGAAGAAAAGATACCTTATGACAAACTTAATAGGATCTTTTAAAGTAAATCCTCATATATATTAAAACTTGATCACTTAAATGCAAAGATAATCACATGAAAAGGGAATGAAAATTATTCTGGGAAACTTGGAAGGAGAATAAGAAAAAAATCAAAGGCTCATACATTCTATGGAAGCCTCAGATGTATATTCGAAAAATACTTTCTTAAACAAAAGCAGTGGAAAGTACTTTTAAAAAGTGAATTAAGATGGATCCAAGATGGTGGAGAAACATCTTGGTCTTTAACCTCTTCCTGGTTTCCCTCAAATAAACAGCAGATCAAGCCTCTAAACAGGTTTTGGTGTGACAGAATACACAAATATTTGGAGTGTAACAAATTTCGAGCAGATGACATTTTGGAAGAACTTTAGAAAGCTTTGTCTCAGTTAGACAGTGAGGAGGGTTTCTAGGCCAGCACAAGTGCAGTGCGGTTCTAGGAGACCCAGGGTGGAGAGGCTGAGGTAAGTAAGTAAGTAAGTAAGCAAATAAATAAATAAGAATTTTAAAAAGTAGAGGTAGCAATCCTTATCTCAGATCAAGCCAAAGCAAAAATAGATCTAATGAAAAGAGATAAAGAAGGAAACTACATCTTGCTAAAGGGGACCATAAATAATAAAGTAATATCAATATGTACCAAGTGATATAGTATCCAAGTTCTTAGAGGAGAAGTTAAGAGAGCTACAAAAAGAAATAGACAGCTCTACATGTAGGGGATCTCAACCTTGCTCTCTCAGAACTAGATAAATCAAACCACAAAATAAAATAAGAAAGAAGTTAAGGAGGTAAATAGAATTTTAGAAAAAGTTAGGTAAATTGAATGAATATAGAAAGGAATATACTTTTTTCTCTGTGGTACATGGAACCTACAAAAAATTGATCATGTATTATGGTATAAAAATGTCAAAATAAAATGAAGAAAAGCAGAAACAGTAAATGCATCTTTAGATCATGATGCAATAAAAATTACAATTATTAAAGAGACAGGGAAAATGGATCAAAAATTAATTGGAAACTAAATAATCTAATCCTAAAGAAAGGGTAGGTGAAATAGCAAATTTTAGACACAATCAATAATTTCATCTGAGAGAATGACAATAATGAGACAACATACCAAAGTTTATGGGATGCAGCTAAAGCAGTTTTTAAGGGAAGTTTTATATCTCTAGATACTTACTTGCAAAAAAGAGAGAAAAAGAAGATCAATAAATTGGGCATGCAATTAAAAAAGCTAGAAAAAGAATAAATTAAAACCCCCAATTAAATAGCAAATTTGAAATTTTGAAAATAAAAAGAGAGATTAACAAAATTGAAAATAAGAAAACTATTGAACTAATAAAAACTAAAAAGTTGGTTTTATGAAAAAATAATTGAATAGATGCCTTTATTTAATTTGAATAGAAAAAGGAAAGAAGAAAATAAAAAAAATTGGAATCAACATAAATATCATACCACACATACATGCATACAGACACATACATACATACACACACTAAACACTCAAAAGGATCCTTGTTATCTCTATTTTTTCAGTTCTTTTCCACAAAATAAACTGTACCTCATCCATGCCTGCCCATTTCATGCTACTCTTGTCCATATTCTCCAAAAAATTCAGAATTGGGATCATCCTACTATTCCAGAGGTCACCCTTACTTTCTCCAGGTATTTCATGGATATGAGTGAAGCAGTCTGGTGATCCCACAGATCATCTCTCACTCTTTTCACCCTACCAGTCCTTTGTCACTTCCCACCATACAATTCCTTGATGATGTTCAGGACAACCTTATCTTCTTCAGAATTCTTTATTCATCATATATTTCAGACTTTAGATATCTAACCTATGCTTCTGCATTGCCTTCCATATGAAACCTCTTTTTTAGTTCTTTGAAACTAAAGTGATATTCTATATCTCGCTTCTATCCAGAAATATTAATATAGGCTTTTGCTTTCATAGAAAACTAGGAATCAAAAAAAAAAACTAATCAATAAAAGAGTTTTATAACATCCCAAGAGCAATACAGCTCATTCTTCTTCTCTTACTCAACTTCATGCCTTCCTGATTATAAATTTGTCCTGTCTATTCCAGATATGCATACTACTGGAAGAATTCTATAATATGTACAATCAAATATATGTTGAAATTTAGTGAAAAGCTATTTGCTCTTCAGTAATTAAGGGTTATTGCAATCAGGACAATATCATCTGAAAGTAAGAGCATCTGAAGGACTTTACAATCTGTATTTCAATCAGGATGGTGAATACAATTGTCATACTCAATGTATTTTTGTTTATGGGTTACTAGAAGTTTATTATCAGAGTTTTTTGGAATTATTTCTGCTTCTGCATCTTCTAAAGAATCTTAATTATGCCATCACATTTGGAATGGAACATCTCAAAATTTTATATGCTCTGTAAGAAAGTAGAAAAAGCATTAGAGATAAATATGAAAACAACACATAATCTGGGTCAAAAATACACAGAGGGCATTCTTGCTGTCAGCTGAAAAGTTCCAAGAATACATTTGGAAAAATTCTCAACATATTTCAGAGAGGGAAAACTGATTCAGGAAAAATCGCTCTCTCCGACAGATATATATATGCATATGCATATATATGCATATGTGTACGTAATATGTATATGTATATATATACAATATATATATATATATTATATATATATACACACATACATACACACATATACACATACATACATACTTTTTCTTGTAAAACGCCTAAAGAACTAAGTTACTAGATTTCAAATATGATGGTTCCACTGTCACTGAGAAGAGTTTGTGATGTAATCTTTCAATGTATTTCTCATTTATTGCTTAATTGTGTTTCTTACAATTTTGTCAATAAATATGCAGATTTCTACAAGCTTACCTCTTCCCCTTAGTGCTTCCTATTGTTTATTACAAAAAAAAATCACTGATCACAATTTTCTATCATCTTCCACAAGATCTTTTAAATGAGGTTATATTTAAAACTAGGGTTACTCTTGACTGCTACATCTCTTCATTTGGCAGGAAAATCAAATATTTGCTGGATGAAGCAGCAACTGATTTAAATCTCTTATGCTTCATTAGGAAATGATGTTACTCTATGCTGATGTTTGTTATTTCATTCATTTCCCATTTGTGGGCAAATTTGGTAGGTCTAATGCCCTATTTGCACCGATGGTTGATGGTAAAAATATTTTTCCAAATTAAGTGAAATATTAATTTATTTAAAGATAATTGGGAAATTATATGCCATATACCCACTTTTCTATTTTAAGAAAAATTTCAGGGGCGAAAAATCATATATATCTATCTATATATTTACATGTCCATACATAGAAACACATATATATGTGTGTATGTATTATGTGTATGTTTGTATATATACACATATACATATATTCACATACCCACTGTGCTTGTGTGTGTATATAAACACACACACACACACACACACACACACACACACACACACACACACATATATATATATATATATATATATATATATATATATATACTTTGATGATATCATTGATGAAATTCTGATAAGAAGCAATCTGGTCTTCACAAATGATAATCTACAGCAGGTTACATTTCACATTTTTACAGTGACCTAGTTGACTTAAACAGGCAAAAAATACAAAACCCTATTGTAAATATTTTTATTGGCAATAGAAGAATATGTGTGTCTGTTTTACAGAAAAATGCTTTCTTAAAGTCTCTCTTCCAACAAAGTATCTCCCATGCGCATACTAAAATTGTACAACATTCCTTCAAATATGTATTAATAAAGGCCTTTATAACTCCCTAGTTAAATACAATGGTCAATGTTGGTTCCAGAGGAGAGATGATAAAATTCACATCTGCTATGAGGTAAGAAAGATTAGGGGGTTCTGGAAGATGTCCATGTTGATGGATACCCTTGCTATTTAAGTTAACTTTCTTACTAGTTTTTCTTTTTCAAAAGGGAAGATTCTATCCCATAAGGAATGGAATATGTGGGGAAAGTACTGCAGTAGGGGGTGTGGGAACAGGAGTCATCAATAAAAAAAATGTTTTTAAAGCATTACTGGAGATGTTGGAGAAAAGCCAGGAAGTTTCCTGAGCTCACCCCAGTTTCCCTCAGAAACAATGTTAAATAAAGTCTTTAAATGTATTCTGGAGCAATATAATCTACAAAAAAACAGAGTGAACCAATTTTCCAGTTTAAGATAACTTAGAACTTCAGTTAAGGTCTGGCTCACTTGGATTAAAAAAAAAAAAAGCGCAGCACAGCACAGCACAAATGCTTTCTGAACAACAGGTGGCTCTTACTCACAGCACAGATCAGCAGCCAAGACCCTTTCATCCTAGCACAGCAGGAGACTGGTAGAGTAGGTCAAGTATGAGTCCCCCAGGCACAGACTGGAAGGCAATTGTCAGCCCAAGAAACTAGTCAACAATGGGCAGGACTAGAGTGGGCCACCCCATCTCAGTGGGAGAGTCACTAGCATCTGGAGTTCCAGTGAATAAAGTTAGTGACCAGACTCCTGGTCCCCAGCACAAGATGTTTGGGACAGTGCCCCATATGGCCCAGAGGTAGGACTAGACTTTAAAAGTCAGGAAATAAGCCAAAAACTTAGCAATATACAAAAAAAGAACCTTAACCATAAAAACTAGTATGGTGACAGGGAAGATAAAAACATAAATTCAGAAGATAATGTTGTCAAAACATCTACATGCAAAACCTCATCAGGGAATGAGATTTGATTTAAAATTTCAAAAGCCTTCTTAGAAGAGCTCCAAAGGGATTTTAAGAGTCAAATAAAAGGTAAAATTTTTGCAAGAGATATGAAAAATATACAAGAGAATGTCAGCAACTCAGAAAAAGAAAAACAAAAACTGACTGAAGAAAAATATTCCTTTAAAAACACAATTAGTCAAAATAATAAAAAAAAACATTCACAGAAACAAACAACTCCTTATAAAAGTAGAAATGGCCAAATGGAAAAGAAGATATGAAAGCTCATTGAAGAATCAGGCAAACATAATCAAAAGAATGAAAAAAAAAACTAAAAGAAAATGTAAAATACCTCATTGGAAAAATAAACAACTAGGAAAACAGATGCAAGAAAGATAATTCTTGAATTATTAGACTACTTAAAGCCATGATAAAAAAAAAGAGCCTGGACATCAAATTGCTTGAAAGAACTGAGGGAAAATAGTCATTTCAGCAGTCACCTCCTAAAAGATCCCAAAATGAAAACTCAATGGAATATTGTATCCAGATTCCAGAATTATTAGGTCAAGGAGAAAATACTGCAAACAGCCAGAAAGAAATAATTCAAATATTGTGGAATCACAATCAGGATTACACAGAATTTAACAGCTTTTACATTAAAGGATCAGAGGAATTAGAACATGATATTCCATAGGAAAAGGAGCTTGGACTACAAACAAGAATTAACTATCCAGCTTCAGCTGAAGTTTAAAAAAAAAAAAAAAAAAAGAGCAGGGGTAGCAATCCTGATCTCAATTCAAGCAAAAGCAAAAATAGGTCTAATTAAAAGAGAGAAGGAAAGAAACTACATCTTGCTAAAGGATACCATAGATAATGAAGTAATATCAATACTTCAATCAATAAACATATATGGAACAAATAGTATAGGATCCAAATTCATAAAAGATAGAGCTGCAAGAAGAATTAGAGAGCAAAAACAATACTAGTGGAGGATCTCAAACTTGCTTTCTCAGAACTAGCTAAATCGAACCACAAAATAAATAAGAAGTTAAGAAGGTAAATATAATTTTAGAAACATTATGTATGATAGACCTTTGGAGAAAATTAAATGGACACAGAAAGGAATATTGTTTTTTCTTGATGATATATGGAATATTCACAAAAATTGACTGTGTATTAGGACATAAAAACCTCAAAATCAAATTCAGAAAGGCAGAAATGGTAAACTAAGTTGTTTCAAATCATGATGCAATAAAAATTACATGTAATAAAGGGATAGGAAAAAATAGACCAAAAATTAATTGGATACCAAATAATCTAATCCTAAAGAAAGAGTAGGTGAAACAACAAATCATAGACACAATCAATAATTTCATCCAAGAAAATGACGAGAGAAGAGACAACATACCAAAATTTAAGGGATGCAAAGACAACATACCAAAATTTATGGGATGCAGTCAAAGCAGTTGTTAAGGGAAGTTTTATCTCTCTAGATGCTCACTTGCATAAAATAGAGAAAAAGAAAATCAATGAATTGCACATGGAACTAAAAAAGCTATAAAAAGAACAAATTAAAAACCCAATTAAATAGCAAATTTGAAATTCTGAAAATAAAAGGGGAGATTAATAAAATTGAAAGTAAGAAAATTTTTGAATTAATAAATAAAAATAAAAATTGGTTTTATGAAAAAACTACATAAACTTTAAGTGAATTTGAATAGAAAAAGGAAAGAAGAAAATAAAATTGTTAGTATCAAAAATAAAAAGGGAAAACTTTCTACCAATGAAGAGGAAATTAAAGAAACAATTAAGAGCTATTTTGTCCAAGTGTATGTCAATAAATCTGATAATCTAAGTGAAATTGATGAATACTTACAAAAATATAGATTGCCCATATTAACAGAAGAGGAAATAAATTACTTAAACAGTTGCATTTATAGAAAGGAAATTGAACAAGCTATTAATCAACTTTATAAGAAAAAATCTCTGGAATTAGATGGATTTACATGTGAATTCTACCAAAATTTAAAGTTCCTAGTCCTAAATAGTTTATTTTGTACCACTCACTGACAAAAATATGACTGTGAGAGATGCCATTTAAAAAAAATTCTGCAAAATAAGAATGTTTGTGGCAACCCTCTTTGTAGTGGCCAGAAACTAGAAACTGAGTAGGTGCCCATCAATTGGAGAATGGCTGAATAAATTGTGGTATATGAATATTATGGAATATTATCGTTTGGTAAGAAATGACCAACAGGCTTGGCGAGAATTATATGAACTGATGTTGAGTGAAATGAGCAGGACCAGGACATCATTATATATTTCAATAACCATAGTATATGATGATCAATTCTGATGGACCTGGCCCTCTCCAGCAATGAGATGAACCAAATCAGTTCCAATGGAGCAGTAATGAACTGAACCAGCTACACCCAGTGAAAGAACTCTGGGAGATGACTAAGAACCATTATATAGAATTCCCAATCCCTCTATTTTTGTCCACCTGCATTTTTGATTTCCTTCACAGGCTAATTGTATACTATTTTAGAGTCTGATTCTTTTTGTACAGCAAAATAACAGTTTGGACATGTATACGTATTTTGTATTTAATTTATACTTTAACATATTTAACATGTACTTGTCATCCTGCCATCTAGGAGAGGGATGGAGGGAAGGAAAGGAAAAATTGGAACAAAAGGTTTGGCAATTGTCAATGCTGTAAAATTACCCATGCATATAACTTGTAAATAAAAAGCTATTAAAAAAAGTTTTAAAAAATTCTGCAAAATAGCCTTAGAGAGTTTCCTAGCATGTGTTCTTCTCTTTACCAACATTCTTTTGGTACTAATTAAAAGTACTATGAATTTGTACAACTTTATTTATTTTTTAAATAATAGTTTTTATTTTCAAAATATGTGCAAAGATAGCTTTCAATATTTACCCTTGCAAAACCTTGCATTCTGAATTTTTTCCTTCCTTTTCACCCACCTCCTCCTCTAAATAACAAGGAATCCAATATATGTTAAATGTGCAATCCTTCTATGTATTTTCCACAATTATTTTGCTGCACAAAAAAAAAAAAATCACGTCAAAAAAGAGGGAAAAAATGGGAAAGAAAACAAAAAGCAAGCCAACAATACCAAAAAGTGAAAATAGTATGTTGTGATCCACATTCACATCTCATGGTCCTCTCTCTGGGTGCAGATGGTTCTCTCCATCGCAAGCTTGTTGGAATTAGCCTGAATCACCTCATCATACAATTTTATTTCTTTATTTCATTTCTTTCTTCCTTTATTTTTGCTGAGGCAATTGGGGTTAAGTGACTTGCTCAGAGTCACACATTAGGAAGTGTTAAGTGTCTGAATCCAGATTTGAACTTGGGTCTTCCTGACTTCAGGGCTGATGCTCTATCCATTTGCCACCTCTCTGACCCCCAACTTTATATCTAACAAGTGATATCGCCATGTCCTACCCCACTTTTCTTATTGACCTATTTTATCAAAATTCTCTTCTCATTCCCATAGGCAGAGTGGAAGGACAGAAGGGAACATTAGTCCTGGAGTTAGAAGCCCTGGCTCATAATGCTTACAGCCACATACAGTTTGCAAATCACTCTACCTTTGCCTACGACTCAAATTCTTTCTTTATAGAATAGACACAACTATCTTTGTGTGTCTCTCAGGGTTGGTAGGAAACTGCTGTTTCAGATTTAAAAAGAGGTCAGTGCCTTTGAACATGCTGATCGGTTCTTGTTTCTTTACTGATAATGGAGATCTCACTAAACAGTCATCTGGACCAAAATCAAAAGGGCAGCTTTGGTACTCCATATAAAAGGGTCAATAAAAGTTCGGCTTTCTACTGATGATAAAGAGGAACCATTAGACACCAATTAGCCATGTTGCAGAAAGGACATTCTCTAAATGAAGCAATTTGATATAGCATGGAATTTGGGATATGCAAGAGGCAGTTTCTCATCATGGCCACCAAGAGGAGGTCAAAGACAGGATGCTATAGAAAAGTTTCCAAAAGGAAAGAGTACTTTGTTAGTCAAATTCATTCAAAAAAGCGGGCATAAGAGCTGGCTGTACTGTCAGTGTCTCATGGAGAGAAAATATGGATCTGAAAGTATGCATAAACTTTTCATGGAATTTCCAAGACTCAAAGATAAGCTCACAAGGATCTTTCTCCTCTCCAGATGGACTAAGCAAAACGTTGTTCTCCACAGACTAATAATCCTGGAGCCTTGGAATTCTCTTTTTCTTCCCCTCTCCCACATCCTTCCTTTTTCCCTTTCCTTTCTCCTTTTTCCTATCCTCCTTTTCCCACAATTGCTTTTACTGTTCCTTGGTTTGTGATTTCAGATTTAGCTTCATTTGCTCTTGCTATCTGTGCAGGGCAAGTAATATAGAAATTATAACAGCTACCCAGCCCAACCTCTGGCTTCAGACTCTTCAATTCTTGTTTTTGTGTGCAGAGAAACTTATCATAACATGACTAGCAGCTTCCAGGTTAGGTACCTGGCCTTGAAAGGCTGATGAAGCAAAATACAATGCCATCCTCATATACACATGAATGAAGGCCTGCATCTCCATCTTTGGAATGAGTGTTAAAACATGGACACATGTATATACAGAGACTCACAAATGAACACATACACATATATATACACAAGATAAGTAATAGGCTTTTCATCTACTTAAAAAAAATTTGGATGTATTTTAATAATACATTATTACATTTTCCATAAATAATCTGTGCCCATTTTATTTGGTGTAATATTAAAATACTCCATCGATATTGATAGAGTAAAAGATCTCATTTCTAATTTTTAAACATGCCTGGGGTTATAAGGGACTGTTAGGGATATTGTTAATGCAATACTCATAACATGATGTATATGCGAATCAAATGTGATTCTGGCATTTTTCCAAAGTCTCCTTTTTTTTTTTTTTTTGACCATCAATTATCTTAGCATTTTTCTGTTATTCAGTCTTACCTATGAACAAAAGAGAAGTGGTAATTAAGCATCAATATTTTTGCTTGACCATGTATAATCACTTGTCAAGGATGTTATAGAGGGGCTGGAGGTAAGGTTACATAGTTTCCCAGGATTTAAAAAATGACTAATTCCCTAAATTCCAAATTCTGAGGATATTTGCCACTCATATTTTCAATGAATGTTTTAGAAAGGTAGTGAAATATCTAAGACCAAGTCTTTAAAAGACTGAACACTATTATCAATATACTCCTAATACTCTAATAGATCTATGTTCTCATCAATGTGGAACCCTTCTTAAAATGTAGATTGCAACTCCAGCGTGCCTTGCTAAGCCTATACTACAGATTATGCAAAGGGATTTAGTCATGGTTTTTTGACATACCAATGTAACCCACAGGCTGTCCATTGGCTATCCTTCATTCTGGCCAGGTTTTAAAAGTCCATCTTTTTATCCCCTGGTTCTGACTACGTACTTCATCTTTAGTCCCTGTGGAAATCTCTATAAACATTAAAATCTATTCTTCTCCACTATCCATTGGATGATTCTTAACTTCATTTTTATGTGATTACTTATTTGGGGTTCACGAAATTTTAAATATATGTATATATATATATATATATAAAACATATATATATATATAATATAATATAACATATATGTATACATACATATATATGTATGTATGTGTATACATACATATAGATAACTGTACTTCAAAGAAAAAATTGGCTTTATCTGTAATCCTATGTATTTTATTTTGTGCATTTCAATATAAAATTTCAAGAATGGGTCCATAGGTTTTACCAAACTGCCGAAGGGATCCATAAGACACTAAAAGTTAAGGAACCAAGGCCAAAAGAAGGCTCAGCACTGCAAATCAGAATAAGTTCTGCATTAACCTTAGACAAGACTTTCCATACAATCAGCATGACAGGGATGCAGAGTTACATATTGATTAGCCAGATCCTAGCTGAGAATGAGTCACTCTGTCCCAGCAAAGGACAACCCAGCAATAACCAATGGTGACCTTTTCCAGATAGGCTGGGTATTCATAGGATGTTCTATATTGCTCTGTGGCTTTGAAACATGAGACAACCATCTAGGCTGTAAACTGGAAAGAAATAATAAAATAGTTGGGCAAACAGACAACAAACTATGAGTAGGGTAGCTGGCAAAAGGGCATGAGACTCCCCTAGTATCAAAGGCATAAGCAATATCCTCTCCTTTAATCAAAACAGCAACAAGTTAAATTCAATGGAACAATACCTGAGAGAGTCTTTTTCTCAATGAAATTAAATTTCTCTGGAGGTTTTGCCAAAGGCTAAAGGTTGATATGATATGTAACTATTTTCCTAGAACAGAAACCTCTGGAGACAATGTCCCAGAAAGGCAGATTATTCAGTCCCTTGACATAATTGCTAATGATAGTAAAGAAAGTTGATTATAGCTTGATTTCAACTCCAATGTTTAAATCAATTCAATTGTGTAAATATTTGTGTAATATGGTCTTCAGCTCATTGGACATTAGCATCTCTAACTCAAATGGCCTATCAGACATGAGGTCAGAGATTTTATACTATTTCCCAGGATCAAGAAAAGTACTTGCTGGACTTGCTGGAAGAATCAAGCATTTTCTAAAAACAAATAAAAAATGTCATTAAGGTAAATAGCAAAAAAGATATTTTTGCATGTCCTTCAAAATAATTTGGCTATTGGTTTTCCTTCTTTTAAAAGATTTCTGTGTTGAAATAAGACACATATATGCAAACATTATTATTCGCAGAGGGATATTACTCTCTGTGGCTTTATTTTTCTGGAAAAACATCTTGTCAAAAATTATGTAAAAATATTTTTTTAATGCAGAGACAAATTCACTATTCTCTTAGTTGTTGCCATGCTTTTGGCAAGATAGTTTACTTCACCCCATTCTCATCTAGAGCTTACTTTTATATTGTATGTCAATAAGAGTTTAACAGTTCTAACTTCACAATAACCATGTGAATCCGGGAGCATCTTAAAGATGAGGAAATTGAGTTTCAGAGAAGTGAAATGTGATGCCACTAGCAAGGACATCATCCTAAAGTAGGCTAGACAATATCCCATGATCCTTTCGACCTCTAGGAATTTTTTCCTTGTTTGTCTGATTATTGGAGATCTATGTTTTGTTGTCTTAAGTACTCAAAGTATACTTGACCAGTTCACCAGCCAACTTGGATTTCAACTTGGAAGAAAGTTTCTAGTGATAGGGATTTAGCCCTATGCCAATAGTTCTATCAGTGACTTGGATGGATATATGAATGTCATCAATCCATGTCAAGCTTATGGCATTTGTAGAACACACAAAGTTGGTAGGGATAGCCAGTGTAGTAGATTATAGTAACTATTCAAAAAGATCTTGACAAGTTAGAACACTGGGCCAAATGAAAAGATAAAATTGCAAATATATATATATATATAATTAATCTTACGGTACCATTAAAAATTAAATGAGGAATATACAATTGGACAAAAAATATTTCAAAGCAATTGGAGATTAGAGATCTATACCCAAAAGAAGTCCACAGCATGATACAGGAATCCCAGAAGATAATGTGATGTCAGGTTATGTTAAGAGACTCATAACTTTTTGGAAAAAAGGAGGTTCTTGCCTGACTGTATTCTTCCCAGGGCAGGTCATAACCAAAGTGTTAGTTTTAGTTATTGATTTGTTTAAGTGAAGATCATCAAGTTGAAGGTGACCAGAATATTGAAAGGACACAAATTCATGTCACATGAAAATCTGTTAAGGCAGTAGAGAGAGTCTGCTGAAGAGAAAACTGATATTGGGAGGGTACATGATAACTACATTTCAAGGATTTGAAGGGCATGGAGTTCCATATATGAGTAGCTTAGATGTGTTCCAGTTAACATCAAAGCAATAGGTCAAGATCCCAAAAAGGCAAATTTAGTCTTATTTTAAGCAAACAAATTTCTTAAGAATTAAAGCAATCAAAAGAGAAATGGGCTGCTTTAGGAGGCAATCATTTCTCCTCTTTGAAGAGTCTTCAAAGAATGGCTGGTAACTGCTTATTTGTTGTATTATAGAGTAAATTTATCTTCCACTAAGGCTTGGACTAGGGGGTCAGCATGGTTACCTCCAACAAAGAAAAAAAAAGAAAGGCAGACTTTTTAATATGATTTCCCATCCCTGTTAGTCTCCTATATCTATTGATTTCATACAGCTCCTTTCAGTGGTAACAGAGATGACAGAGTCCCTTGAGGAACAGCAATAGAAAAGCTCATGGCTACATATACCTACATAATTGGCACAACAGCTGAGAGCAGCAGTCAGAGATTGACTCCTGTGAAAGCCTTATTATTGCTCAGCAGTTGGTCAGCTCTTCTTGACTGTGGATGTTCTTCAATGATTACTTGCTGTCGGGATGTCACCTACTTTGTGGAGTTAAGGCCAAAATAAGGGAAACTATCACAAATATAAATCCATTGCCTGTTTTGAATGGTATACAGAGAAACTACCTTATGCCTCTTGTTACCTTCTCTCTTCACTTTTCTCTTCACTTCGTTGATATTTCAAGGGGAGATTTTTAAGGAGTGAGAAAATACTTTTATTTTGTGTCACAGGAAAAACACACTTATGTGGAGTCAAAAGGCCTGAGCTCAAGTTCTAGTTCTAACATTTACTGCTTGTGTAACTTTACCTCAGTTTCCTGAATTATAAAAAATACAAGTCAATTCTATCATCTATCTTTTTCCTTCCTTGAAATCTATATTCTCATTTTTAAATACCTGGAAAGCCTGATTATGATGATTCATTGCCAATATTATCAAATGTCTCTTTCTATTGCAAGTTCTTTCCATATGTAGAGTATTCCGTGGATTCCTCAGTTTAGCATTCAGTTATTATTTACTCCATTTTATTACACTAGGTTTGATATCTGGAGGATTATTTTAGTGTGTCAGACTTAGAATAAAAGGTACTTGGTGTGAGCTTCTTGGGTCTCAGATGAGAAACTAAATAGAGATAATCAGAATCAGATTTCTGCTTATGTCAGAATAAATTGTTATATATGAATGTAAAGACATATAATTATGGTGAAAGAAATAGAGAAACCTGGGAAGACTTATATGAACTGATGCAAAGTAAAGGGAGCAGAATCTGAGAGCAAGTGATACTATAATAACAATATTTCTAAAAAACTATTTTAAGATTTGAGAATTTTGATCAATTAAATGACTAAGCTGATTTTAGAAGACTGATGATAAAGGATAGTTATCTCTTCAAAGGCTTTCATTGTTGCTCGGTCATGTCCAACTTTTCGTGACCCCATTTGGGCTTTTCTTAACAAAGATATTGGAGGATTTGTCATTTTCTTCTGCTGCTCATTTTACAAATGAGGAAACTGAGACAAACAGAGTTCAGTGACCTGCCCAGGCACAAACATCTGATAAATATTTGCGGCCACATTTGAATTCAGGTCTTCTTAACTCCAGGCCCAGTTCTCTGAGAACCATGAGCTGTCTAACCACCCATTTGAGAGACTGGAGAAGGAATGAACATGGTGAATAAGGCATACATGGCTAATATGGGAATAGAGTTTGCTTGACTTGGTATTTTTGTTTCTTTGTCCTCCAGGGAGAAGGAGAAAAAATTGAAAAAAATAAAATTTAACTTTAAAAAAGGGTAGGAGCATGAATCCAATTCTCGTTCTCTTCCTTTCATATATTCATAACAATGGCCTCTTCAGAAGCATGCAGCTCCTCAGAGTGAGTTGTACATGGGTTCCTCTGTAATGGCAAATCATATTAAGTGCCTTTGGATTTTCAAATAAATTCAGAAAAGCTATCATTTTCACATCACTGAGTTTTACTAGAAGCAGAAAGGTAGATATTTATGAAAAAAAGTAATAGCCTTATATAGAGAAAGAAAAACAAATGAAAAATGAAAAAAAATGAAAGGAAAAACAAATTGATTCCAGCTGGAGACTATTGACTGGTGAGCTCTCCACTGAAAAAATGCTTTTGAGTTGGGAAGTTTTCAGAGCCAGGCCAATGGAATTAGAAAATACATTTTTATTTCATAAATGTTAAGAAGTAAATGCATCCCTGGAGCATTATTTCTTCCTTTTTACTAGAAGAGAAATGAAACATTTACTCACACAGAAAAGAGGAAGGGAAAAAAGAAACTGTTAGGCAGCATTGTAAAGGGATAATCAACCTGATGGGAAGCTAGCTTTGCCAATGCTCTAAATAGAGTGTTCATTCCTTTTTAGGGTTCCCAGATTCCAGTCCAAATAAAAAGCCCCCTTGTTTCATGAGTACCTTTAAAATGAGTGACAGGAAACAAAAGATCATCTCAGTTCTAAATTATTATAATCTGGAAAAAAACTGGAGATAAAAAGATGTATCATCAAAGAAATGGTTTTTAGTTAGTTGATGTGCTATTTCCATGGAGAAGAAACAGACGATTCTAAGCATCACAATGTTTATGAAGAGGGAAAAAAAAGTACTTGAATGTGGGCTTCATCAGAAACGACGGGCTACTTTCCCTTTGTCCTGAGCCTATCCTTGGTTGAACTCAGATGCAGAAGCTGAAAAGACTAAATGACTTTAAAAAGAAGCTCCATGGGAAGTCTTGTTTAAAATGTTAAGTGCAGCATGGTGTAGAGCAGGAAAGAAAGAGGTGATAGGTTCTGAGCGAGCCTCTGACACTAGAGACCTGCTTAAGATCACTGAGCCTGTTTCCTGTCTGTTAAAAGGAATGAGAATAAAAATATAAATGTCAAATAAGCAAATGTAGATGAAATGGGGCTTTTAATCATTAGACACTGTGGAAATGTAAGTAATTATTATTGTTGTCAAGCTGAATATCCTAAATGTTTCAACAAGAAAAAATGTCTTAGTGATGAGAGGCAAGAAAGAATATCCAATTTATCAAATAAGACTAATACAATCATAAACCAAAATTTCCAAGTAGCGTTATCCTTAAAAGCTCAGTATATGACAAGGCAAAAGTATTTTAAAAGAAAAACATGAGTCAGCATAGTGATAGCTTAGCAGAGAATCATTTCCTTTTTTGCATCCTGAGATGTACAATTTTTTGTGGACACTGACTCTGTGAAGAGAGGGATACAGGACATTTTTTTTGAATACAGGACTGACTTTGAGATTTTTAAAGATAAAGGCATAGAGGAAAAGAAGGTTAAGATAATGATACAGCCATACTGGTCCCCTGCCAGTGAGCTCTGAGTGGCTGTGGCCTTAAGCTTCAAAAAAAGGCCTTTTCCATTGAAGAGAAAAAGTGTGGGCTTTAAAAAACAAATAGATATTTGAATGTATTATGTCAGATACTCTGCAATAGAGTAATTTCTATTCTTTTTGTCTATACAGCTATAAACATAACAATCATTGATGTTTCTACAGTCTGTCCCACAATTTGCTGGAAAAAAAAAAACCACTAGTGAATTAATAGCTTGCATCTCATTTCTGATTTATTGGGGGATGGAAGGTTTATTAAAAGACATTGAACATCTGAGTTGCCTCTTTCCCACTCATTTGTTTTTAGCTGAAAATGCTAAAGTTTGAAGAACTAGATACAAACTTGTATGGGGGGGTTACATTACATGTGTTTATTACGTTTAACTTTATTATGTAAATTAAAATGTGGCATTCAATTTGCACTTATTATAGGATCATAGATTTAGATCTGGAAGAGACATTAGAGACTATATAATTCAACCTTTCATTTCACAGCCAGAGTTACACGTTGATGAAGTACCTACTATGTGTCAACCATTGTGCTAAACTCTGGAGGTATAAAGAAAGGTTTAAGATTGGACTTGCAGTTTCATCATAATTATAATTATTAATTTTAGAAATGCTTATTTTATTCCATCAACAAAAAAATTTAAAAAGATTTTAAAATAAAAGATTATATTTACCATCAAGGAATTCTAATCTAATCTAATGAGAGAAGACAAAATATAAATAGAACCGAAAAATGGGAGAGGGCAGATGATGATGTGTGAGTACATATAAAAGTCCTACTGATGGAGTAGGAAAAAACCTCAGAAGCTGGGAGTTTCTGAGTGGATTTCTTTTTGCAGACTGAGGTTAAAGAGATAATTTAAAGTTAGAGACATTCCAAAGTAGACTTTCTCACAACTTGGCAGCTCAGTGATTAGAGAATTGAGCCTGGAATCAAGAAGACATATATTCAAATATGACCTCAGACATATATTTTCTGAATGATCTTTGGCAAGTCATTTAACCACTGCTTGCCTCAGTTCCCTCAACTGTAAAATGAGAATAAGAGTACCTACTTCAAATATAGTAATATAATTAATATATTTATTTAATATTAATTAATGTATATTGATTAATATAATGAATAACAAAATAATATTCATGCAGCACTCAGCATAGTGCCCAGCACATTACACTCACTATGTAAATGTTTCTCTCTCTCCGACCTCTTTGTAAAGTAGTAAAGGACACAATCTTGTATATCTTCAAGGGGAGGGAGGTTGCTATTCTCCTACTTAAGGAATAACTTGAAATAAATGACTTTCAAGCTGTCTCCCAGCTTTAAGATCATAAACTCCTTCTATACTGCACCATACCATATTCTCTTTTTGTCTTCCCCAAATCCCGGCCTAGAATATTATGGAATCAGAACTCCAGGATCAATAGAAAAACACAGATGTCTAAGTATGAGTGTAGAGTTCATTTCCCAGGAAAATATAGCTAATGCTCTCATTATTTCAGAGAAGTCTTAGCCTTCAATGTAACTGTCCTTAAACTCCTGTCCTCATGACTAGTCACATAATGAGTCCCACTCTTGAATGTTATCAGATAATTTACAATAGCATACAAGTCTAGATAATATTTTACAATTATTACTTTTTTCATAGTTGATGTCTGAATATATCCTTCTATCATATGTCCCTCTTTTAATAAGTAACATTTAGCTAATAAGAGGTTATAGCATCTAAATAACATTGTAAGGTCTGCAAAGTATTTTACAAATAATATCTAATCTTATGCTCATAATCACCCCAGAAGGTAGGTGCTATTTACCTGCATTTTACAGATGAGAAAATTGAGGCAGAAAAAGTTACGTGATTCAGCTAAAGTCTTAGGTTACTAAGTATTTGAATCTAACTTTGAACTCAGGTCTTCCTGATACCAGGTTCAACTGGCTGCCTACTAAACCATCTATTCCTTAATACAATCATGTACAAAGTTTAATTTGACCTTTAAATTGTGAATTTCATATTTAATAGTAAAATAAAAGTGATGAAAAATATAAACTAAACTAAATAAATGAAAATTATGGAGAAATTCTGAAATAGCATGCTAATAGTAGAATGAAGTGGTCCAATGGACAGAGTACCCAACATGCAGTCAGGAAGCCTCAAGTTCAAATCTAGTCTGACACACATACTAGATATGTGACCCTGGTCAAGTCAATTAACCCTAATTGCCTCACTTTTCCCATAAATTGCATTCACTGGAGAATGAAATGAAAGATATTGCAGTATCTTTGCCAAGAAAACTCCAAATGGGGTCATAAAGTTGGACAGAATAACAGATAGCATAAAGAATTATTGATCACAAAACAGAACCATTGAGCTTAATTTCCAGCTTTTGCTTTTGGCTCATTATGTCATATGAAGGAGGGACCATTTTCCCCAGGGTTTGGTGAGGATAAATGAGATAACATGTAAATTGCTTTGTAGAACTAAGGTGTTATTTACATTCTAATTTATATTAACTTCATTGTCATCATTGCCATCATCTCTGAGCCCCTTCAAGCTCTATCACACTACCATCCTTTTTAACACTGTTATTGATATTAGGAAAAGAAATGTCTTTTAAAAGACTAAATTATTCTAAAAGATGTAATAAATGTCAAAAGCTTTTATAAAAGAATTTAAAACTGAGTACATTGAATTAGAGGAATATTTTAATTCAACAATGGAATCCAAGCTAGAGACAAAGAAGCAATTTATGAAATGAAAAATACCAGAGAATTATAATATTAATGAGAGCAGAAAAAACATAAAAGTATTTAAAAAACTCAATAGTTAATGAGAATGAAATAGATAAAATTTTGAATATCACCAGACTTAAAAAAAATAAATGTCAATGCAGGATAAAGTGAGAGATTTGCAAAAAGAAAATTAAGATACTAAAATTTTAGATTATTAAAGTTCTTAGAAAGTACAGGAAAAGAAAAATAAAATTAGGTGTCATATATGAAAAAATAATCACATGCAATTTCTGTGAGTGGTCAACAGGTAATAATTCACAATTGGAAAAAGTTCACAGGAAGGCAAAAGCAAAATCTCTAAGACACCTAATTATTAAAAATAAAACTTCAAGGACAGAAATTTTTTCAAGCGTTAAGATAAAAACAAAGAAATTATTTCTCAAAAACTACTATGAATTTTTTAGCAAAAGTATGATAAGGACTATAGAACTGATTTTAAAAATCTGTGAAAAAAGAATGTAATAATCATAGTTCAGAAATAAGAGTGGAATACCTAGTGATGCGCACTTTGCTTCAAGGCAGAATAATGTCATTCAAATATTTTTTAAAAGACTTAAATTTTTTTAGATAAAGTTCAAATTAATAACATAAAAAGACCTTACAAACTCAGAGGGGCAGGTGTGGTGGTATTCATTTGTAATCCATCTGATAGAGAACCTGATGCTGGAATATTCTTTGGATTTCCTCCTATGGCTCCAGGAATGAGGCTACTAGACTGTAAAATGATCTAGGTCAGATAGAAATTGAACTCTTAGACTTATCAGGGCTTTAGACTGGGCTGTAAATAATTTAGCTAAGAGAGAAAGAACAAGTCTTTTAAGAAAAAAAAGAAGGAAAAAAAAAAGAAATTGGGGAATTTCAAATCAATAAAATTAAGTACCCAACAAAAATAAAAGCAATAAAAAAGCTTTTGGCAGCCTATCATTAACCAAAGTGGAAATTACAAAGTAAAATGTGTTTTTAAAGAGAAATTAAGAAAGAAGCAAACTAAGGTTTGCCATTAAATATTATATAACATTAGTAATACTGTGTAAAATGTACTCAATAATTTTTAATGGATGTATGTACACTCATAGGAGGTACTTGAGAGTAATGGATAGAAGCACAGCTTTGGAGTCATAAGAACTTGGTTCCGATTGCTATTTCTGGTATGTTCTAGCTGTGTAACAATCAATAACTAGAGTAATCAATCAACAAGCATTCTATCAAGGACAATCCATGTAACTTCTCAGTTCCCCAGACATTGCTCTAAAACTAAGCCTTCTCTAGTCTAGGACGGTGTCATGGGTTGGGAGAAGGGAATTGATGCAAAGGATAGTAATTTCTTACTTAGCCTTAATCACTGAATGGTTGCCCCAGACTGAGACCCATCAAAGACCTTATCTTAAGAAGTCCAAGGTTTCCCACTGCATCCAGGACCATCTCCAGTCGTCCTGATCTATCTATTTCTGGCCACTGGACCCAGATAATTTTGGAGGGGAAAGTGAGGCAGGTAATTTTGCACAGCCCTCTCTCACTTAAGTCCTATTTACTTGCATGTCATGGCATTGCTTCCCTGATGTCACGATCTTTTCTGAGAATGAAGAACAAAGAATAACAAGCCTTCTCTAGTCTAGGACTGTGTCATGGATCGGCAGAAGGGAATTGATGTAAAAGAGTAATTCTATATAGTTGCAGCTTGGCCACACTAGGACTCTACCCTAAAAGTCAAAGGGGAAAAGGGAGCACAGAAAATAACCTTTCCCACATGCTGCAGTCCCTAGGAAGAAGTCAGAGGAAAGCGTGAAAAGCATAAAAAACAGTTCGCTCATCCCAGTCCTGATGGGCAACACTGTAAAGAACATTAAGGGAGAAGAGGAAGGACTGCAGGTAAGAATCATTGTTGGGGTGGGAGGTAAAAACACTTTTGGAGAAGGTGAGCCCCATAAAAACGATGGGACCTGCAGGGGTAGGCGAACCAAACAATACTGGAGTGTGGGAAAGGAATAAGGGCTCAAAGATGGCCTGCTTCTGGGGAAATATCTACAGACAGTCTCTGGGAAAAGAAAAAGAGGGAGGAAGAAAATGGTTGTGGCTCAGAGAGGGAACATAGCCAAATGGCTACAGCCAAATCAGATCACCTTTTGAAGAAATTATCATTATAGAGCCTAGAAAACAGACTATAGTCTGCTCCTGTTGGGGAAATATTCTTGAAAAATATTGTGTAGAGTAGAATGAAGGCCGTGAGAAGCAAAAGGGTCCTTCTTTGTGGAAAGCTGAACAAAAAATACAGATAAGACCAACTGTCCTATAAGAAATGATGAAAAGGTCAGTTATCTTAGAAAAATATGAAAAAGATTTACTTGAAATAATGAAGAGTAAAGTGAATAGAACCAAGTGAACATTATATCCAGTGACAGCAATATTGTTTTAAGGACTTGAGCAACTGTTTTAAATACCCAAATTAGTTACAAAGACATGTGAAGACTGTAACCAGAAAATGAAATGGTAACTAGAAGTGTGTATAGGATAATTTTACATTTATACTTATTTGTTTCTAATTGTAGCTTTCTCTACAGCAGGAAGGAGGAAACAAAAAAAAAAAAAGAAAGAAAAGAAAAATGTAAATGACAACTTTGTTGTATGTTTTTTTTTTTTAAATAGCAAGTTACATATAGTAGATTTGGAGTTTCATGTGCAATCTTTTTAATTATACTGTATTATGGAAATGCTAGTTATAGCCAATAAATTAAACATCTTTTTTTTTTTTTTTTATTTATTTTTTATTTATTTTTTATTTTTTTATTTTTTGCTGAGGCATTTGAGTTTAAGTGACTAGTCCAGCGTTATACAGCTAGAAAGTGTTAAGTGTCTGAGGTCAGATTTGAACTCAGATCCTTCTGACTTAAGGGCTGGTACTCTATCCATCTAGCTACCCTCCCTTTTTTAAAATAACTTTTTATTGATAGAACCCATGCCAAGGTAATTTTTTACAGCATTATCCCTTGCATTCACTTCTGTTCCAATTTTTCCCCTCCCTCCCTCCACCCCCTCCCCCAGATGGCAAGCAATCCTTTACATGTTGAATAGGTACACCTAGCTACCCCTAAACATCTTTTTAAAAAGACCATCATGATGCACTGGAATGGAGCAACCCATTGAGAGAAAGTGGGAAAAAAAAGATCCTGCCAGAAAATAAGAGACTAAGGGGATAGAAGAAGATGGAATTCCAGGAGAGGGGCCAAACCCTTCAGCTGCAAGTATAAGCATGACATCAACATGGAAGGAGGACAGAATTCCTGTACTAATAACAACAGAGAAACTGAAAACATGGAGATGGGAAAGGAACTCCCTACCTCAGGTTTGCACCCTGGGGAAATATCCTTGTGACTTCAAACTAGTTGTAGCTCAATTTAAAACTAATGAGATTTTCTGATTTGTATTGGTGGAGATGGTTTCCATAGAGAGAGCTCAACATACAGATGAAATAATCCTATATTCCCCTGAACCCCACAATTTATTAAAGCACCTTCTAATTCTTAGTATCTTTCAAGGATAAATTCCAATTCTCCAGGTCTTTTCTAATCCTTACTGAATGAAGGGCCACAACAGAGTGCAACTGTCTTTTGTCACCTTAAAACACCAATAATAAGACCCATTAATCTAGATAACAAAAACAAGAAAACAAAGAAAAACAAGGCTATTAGGCTTATTTTACTTTTAATAGGGAAAATTCCTACACATAAAGATAGAAACAGTGAGTTTATTAAATATGAAAAGGGCCCTGATAAAACTTCTCTTCCAAATCTTGCCCCTGAAATAATCTTGTACTTATATATACAGGTACTTGATATTCTTACATGTCTATATTCTTTTTCCCTACAATAGAATAAAAACTTCTTATACATAGAAATTGTTTCATCTTTGTCTTTTTATCTCTGGCACTTAGTACAATGCCTGGAAAAAAATAGGCACTTAATAAAGTCTTCACAATTGACTGGTTGAAAGACAATTCTGGAGAAAGAAAACTATAAATCAATCCTCTTAATGAACATAGATGTAAATGTATTAAATGAAAAATGAAGTAACAGAATATGGCAACCTAATAAAATCTATTCATCATGTCCAAGTAGAAGGTTTTAAATTTTAATTTAATTCCTTTTTTTGTAACATTTTAAGTTTCAAACTTTTTGCCTCATCACGCCACAATATAAAAGACCACCATTTAACCCAGATATGTGTCTGTACATATGTATGTAAATATATATATATATATATATATATACACAAAATGTGTGTGCACATGTGTATTTATATGTTTGCAAAACCCATATAATAAATATATATGTACACATATACATTATTATTTCTCTAGAGGTGGAAAGCATCTCTCTTCATAGATACTTTCTTTTTTTTTTAAATTATTATAACTTCATATTGACAGAATCCATGCCAGGGTAATTTTTTACAGCATATCCCTTGCACTCTCTTCTATTCCGACTTTTCCCCTCCCTCCCCTCACTCCCTCCCCCAGATGGCAAGCAGTCCTTTACATGTTAAATAGATTATAGTATATCCTAGATACAATTTATGTGTGCAGAACCAAACAGTTTTCTTATTGCACAGGGAGAACTGGATTCAGAAGGTATAAATAACCTGGGAAGAAAAACAAAAATGCAAGCAGTTTATATTCATTTCCCAGTGTTCTTTCTTTGGGTGTAGCTGCTTCTGTCCATCATTGATCAATTGAAACTGAGTTAGATCTTCTCTTTGTCGAAGAGATCCACTTCCATCAGAATACATCCTCAAACGGTATCATTGTTGAGGTATATAATGACCTCCTGGTTCTGCTCATTTCACTCAGCATCAGTTCATGTAAGTCTCTCCAACCCTCTCTGTATTCCTCCTGCTGGTCATTTCTTACAGAACAATAATATTCATAGGTACTTTCTAGTCTATTTAAATATTCATAATGCTGACAATAGTGTGGTACAGTTAATCTTCAGACAATATTGTGGTTACTATATATATATATAGTGTTTGCTTTTTTCTACATGTTTAATTCTTCATTATTTCATGAAAGTATCCTATATTTTTCTAAAATCAACTTGCTCAATTAAGACAACTCTGAGATACCACTACACACCTATCAGGTTGGCTAAGATGACAGAAAAAGACAATGATGAATGTTGGAGGGGATGTGGGAAAACTGGGACACTGATACATTGTTGGTGCAACTGTGAACAAATCAAACCATTCTGGAGAGCAATTTGAACTATGCTCAAAAAGTTATCAAACTGTGCACACCCTTTGATCCAACAATGCTTCTATCAGGTTTATATCCCAAAGAGATACTAAAGAAGGGAAAGGGACCTGTATGTGCCAAAATGTTTGTGGCAGCCCTGTTTGTAGTGGCTAGAAACTGGAAAATGAATGAATGCCCATCAATTGGAGAATGGTTGGGTAAAATGTGGTATATGAATGTTATAGAATATTATTGTTCTGTAAGAAATGACCAGCAGGATGATTTCAGAGAGGCCTGTAGAAACTTATATGAACTGATACTAAGTGAAATGAGCAAAACCAGGAGATTATTATACACGGCAACAACAAGATTATATAATGATCAATTCTGATGGATGTGGATCTGTTCAACAATGAGATGATTCAGACCAGTTCCAATTCTTCAGTAATGAAGAGAATTAGCTACACCCAGAGAGAGAACTGTGGAAAATGAATATGAAGCACAATATAGCTTTCCACTCTTTCTACTATGTTTACTTACATTCTTGTTTTCCTTCTCAGATTTTTTTTCCTTCTAGATCCAATTTTTCTTGTATAGAAAAATAACTACATAAATATGCATACATATATTGGATGTAACATATACTTTACCATATTTAACATGTATTGGATTACCTGCCATCGAGGTGGGGTGGGGGGAAGGAGGGGAAAGGTTGAACAGAAGGTTTTATGCTGAAAAATTACCCATGCATATATCATGTAAATTTAAAGCTATAATGAAAAAAAAAAATCAACTTGCTTGTTACTTCTCACAGCAGCATAGCATTCCATTACAACCATATGCCACAATTCCTTCTGAATTTAAACCAAGTGGGTAAGACTAGTTTAATATTTTAAATGTCAACATAATATATTAGTTACAGAAAAATATATTTAATAAAATTCCATAACAATTTGTTGCTAATTTATTTTTAGAAAAATAATACAGTGAGAAGGTAGAACCAAGATGGTGGCGCAAAGTCAGGAACTCTCCCAACCTCTCTTCCAAAGTGCTCCAAATTCCTTTAAATCATTAATGACTAAACAAATTTTAGAGCATCATAGTACCCAAAAGGATGGACTAGAACATTTTCCAGCTAAAGTCAACTTAGAAGGCCTCTGATACTACGGGGGACTCCAGTGTGCAAAATGGGAGTTCTGGTGCAGGCCATGAGAGTACAGCCCTAGCTTTGGCCCCAGACCCAGACCCAGACCTAGGGTCAGCAAGGTGGGACCTCTGAATTTGAATCTGCAGTGCTGCTCATGACTTCTGGACCTCTTCCTTGGGACCCCAGCAAGGACTTAGAAGGTCATCAGAGAGGGTCTCTAGCAATAGAGTGGGAGTCTGGACTGCAGTCCCAGCACAGGAACAACAACACAACCCCAGCCCTAACCTTGGCCCTAGTGTGAGCAAAGCAGGACTCCATTGCTTTAGCACACTAGATCTTAAAGCTAAAATGGGGCAAAGGCACTCCTAATAGTTCCTGGGCAGAAAGGAAGGCTTGTGGTCATGTCCTTAGAAGAATCTTTGAAAATACCTGCATAAAATTCCTGGAGCTAGGGACAGTGAACCCTGGAAACATTGTCCCATTTAAACAAAGTTATAGGCTAGGAAAATGAACAAACAACGGAAAAAGATTCTGACCATAGAAAGTTACTGTAGTGACAAGAAAAATCAAAACACACTCAGAACTAGATAAAATCAAAGCTCCTACATTCAAATCCTACAAGGAAAATAAGAATTGGAATCAAACCATAGAAGAGTTCAAAAAGGATTTTAAAAATTAAGTGAGAGAGAGGGGAAAAATAGAAAAAGAATTTAGAGTAGTATAACAGGAAATATAAAAAGCTAATGAGGAAAAGAATGCCTTACAAAGCAAAAGTGGCCATTTGGGAAAGGAAGTTCAAAAGCCCACTGAGGAAAATAATTTCATAAAAATGATAATTGAGAAATCAAGATATAATAAAACAAAAGCAAAAAATGAAAAAATAGAAAAAATATATGAAATATCTCATTGGAAAATAGATCCAGGAGAGATCATTTTAAAATTAGTCGTCCACAGGAGATCATTATATACTTCAACAGCAATACTATATGATGATCAATTCTGATGGACGTGACTCTCTTCAACAATGAGATGAACGAAATCAGTTCCAATTGTTCAGTAATGAATAGAATCAGCTACACTCAGCGAAAGAACTTTGGGAAATGAGTGGGAAGTACTACATAGCATTCCCAATCCTTTTATTTTTGTCCACCTACACTTTTGATTTCCTTCACAGGTTAATTGTATGTTATTTCAAAGTCCGATTCTTCTTGTGCAGCAAAATAGCTGTATGGATATGTATACATAGGTTATATTTAGCATATATTTTAACATATTTAACAGATATTGGTCTACCTATCATCTGGGGGAGGAAGCAGGAGGAAGGAGGAGAAAAATTGGAACAAAAGGTTTTGCAATTGTTAATACTGAAAAATTATCCATGTATATATCTTGTAAATAAAAAGCTATAATAATTTAAAAAATGACAAAAAATTATTGGTCTACTGAAAGCCATAATCAAAAAAAAGAGTCTGGACATCATCTTTCAAGAAATTTTCAAGGAAAACTACCCTGATATTCTAGAACCAGAAGGTAAAATATAGAAATTGAAAAGAAAGTAACACAGTGATTTTTAAATGTCAATATAATTGGAAATAATGAAATGAAAATTTAAACAAAATTGCATACACTTGATACAAAAATCAAGTGAAAAACAAGTGTGTTCTCTATTTCAATTTGTAATAAATGCAATAAATGAGATGGAAGGAAGTTAACATTGGAAATAAACAGGCCAAGCTTCTATTATTTGAAGCTGGCATGATAATTTACCTAAGAAATCCAAAGAATTTGGATGTCTAAACAAATTGTGATAGATAAATGAAATAGATGATTACTGTGCTATAAGAAATGATGAATGTGGTCAGTATAATCATGAAAAGATTTACATGAAATGATGTAGGCATGAAGTCAGAAGAACCAAGAAAAAAATCTATTCAACAAAGATAAGATGAAATATAAGTTGAAAGAACTACTTTTCAAAAAAAATTACTCAAATTTGATGTTGCAAAATTACAAATTACATATATAGGTGTGTGTGTGTGTGTGTGTGTGTGTGTGTGTGTATATATATATATATATATTTCTCTGTATACACACACACACACACACAAATGCACAGCACACTTTTACATTTAATATGATTTATTAGCATTCCCTCTCCATTGCTTTCTTAAGTCTAGAAATCAACAAAACAATAAATCAAACCCTGATATGTATAGTTTATCCATTGCCATAGTGAATATCATTAAACTGAAAATATAACAATCCTTTCTTTGCCTTGATTTCACCTTTCTGCAAGGGTGAGAGGACCATATGTTATATATTACATATGTTTTGAGAAAAAAATTTCTTTATTAGCTAGTAATATTAGATTTTTTCTTCTTTTTTGTCTTAAAACATCATTTGTAATCTGGGATGACTGACTAGGATTTGGGGAGTGGCAATATGAGAAATTATGATAATAAAAATCAATAAAATTTATTTTTAAATGTTAATGGATCAAATAGAACAGCATAGTTAAAAGATAATATTTACAGATTTAAATAATAAATAAATAAATGAAATTTACAGATTTAAAACAATCTACTCAAAACATGTGTTTATGCTTTTAAGTAGAACTAGTTCAAAACATAACAAAAGGTCTATGAAGAAAAAGAAAAATTTGGGAAGGAAGGCATTTTAAAAGGATGTGAAGAAGAAATGGATGTATTCTTGACCCCAAGGATTTTGAAATGGCTATTATTATCAGAGCATCAATTATTGTAAGTAGAATATAATGCATAAAACAGAATATCAGAATTAGATGCAAATCTATATTTAAAAGTGAATATTTTTAGACCTGTTGAAAGAATTTTTCTTTCAATAAATATTGTCTAGAAAGTATTGTACCTACACTGGCAAAAACAAATCTAGATCTATTCTTAACATGCTATATTATTTAAGTGAATTAATGAAATTTTTACTTGTTATTTAATTGGATTGAACATGCAGCAGTTTCAATTTTATCTAAATCACATTTAAAAAGGTTATTTTCTCAGAAAAAGGCAATAGTATTTATCTCAAGTGTGGAGGAGTAAGGTATCATCACCTATTGAATAAAAGTAAGAAATTTTAGGGCAAATGGTAAATGGATTGGATTGCATAAAACCTTTTTAAAATTCTGTACTACAATAAACTATGAATAAAAAAGGATAAAATATATATAAAAAAAGGGATTAGCAAAATACCTGAGACAAATAAAAATATTATATTGAACATACCTAAAGAATTGATAAAACATTCAAAGCATATATATGTATGTGTGTGTATGTGTATATATATATATATATATATATATATATTTCTTTTTTAAGTAAATGGCCAAAGTATGAACAAGAAATTTATTAAATAATTCATATAAATTTAAAAGTGGTGATTTGGAGAAGTGCCCCATTTTTCTGATAATTAATAAAACAGACATTAAAGAAAATTCTTAAGTCTTATCTGACACTCAAACTGGAAAATAAAGTGACTTTTAATGCTAAACCTCCAAATGCAGCTGAAGTTATATGAGTTTGCTCATGCATTACAAATTAGAGGAATACTTTTAGAGTGGAATCATATTGAACTATAGGAATCATTTTTATTATTTTCAAAATTAAATATTTAAAAATTTTAATAGCTGATTTAATATATTGATAGTAGAATACAAACTAAAACATTATCTAATAAAGTTATTTTTGTTCAAAAGTTTTATAGCTGCATATAAACATATATAAACACTTATACAAACATAAACATACTCACTAAAATGTGTATTTATCACTAGATTTTATATGCCCAACAATTGGGGAATATCTGAGCAAAAGTAGATATATTTCTAGGTGTCTTTTGAACATCTCAAATTTAACATATTAAACAGAAACTAATTGCTTTTAACTAATTACTAAAATCTGCTTTTTTTCTATATTATCTTTTGAAGGAGCAATGTTACATGATTCACTTCATTTCATAACTTTTATCATGTTTGATGGAATCACCATGTTGGATCTCATTGTTTTCCAGTTCAGTATTTTATATTTTGCTACTTTTCATTTTATAAAAGAGAACATGGAACAAAAATGCTCAAAACACCCAATTTTTTCTGATTGACAGTTTATTTTTCATTCCCAATTTCAATATAGAAGCAACAGCACCCTGAAAATAGCTAGCTTAATGTAGAACAAGTTCTGAACATCCTCTTCCAACTCCCACTCCTCCTGGCAGGCTCTGTCCTCAGGACATGGGTGCTATTTGTCCCCTCAGAGAAAGAAGTACCTTGAGAAGTTGAATAGAGTTTTTTTGTGTGTGCGCCTATGCTGTAGCTCACAAGGTCCCACCTCTTTAGTTCCCACTATGATTATCAGCTGATATCCACCAGCAAGACAGACTTTAATTAGTTTTTAGAAAGAGGTATTTTAGCATATCAGTATCATCTGTACAAAAGATTCCCCCACAAGGCTGTGACACTCTCACACATGCATATTACAGAGCCCAGGGGAAAGCAGGCTCACATTTGGAAAGCAAATGTGCTAAGATAATAATTCACAGCTCCCCGAAGTTCTTTTGCTGGAGTCCTTAAGACATTTCCCCCAGATGCATTGTAGACAGCATTCCTGCTAAGTTCCTTATGGGAGGATCCTCAAATCTTCTTTCTTCATGTTGTCCAATCTGTCACTGGCTCCCAATGTAGACACTGCCAACAACCATTCTGGGGATAATCTTAGAGGAAAAAGCCCAAATCCTCTAGATCTTTCAAAGTGCAGGAGGGGTGGAAGAAGAGGCTGACATTCTGAGAATATCTGAGAACCTTGAGAAACTGAACTCTGAGAAATCCATCCTCTCTTAGGAGCTTACTGGAACATTTGTGCTTCTTTGCATGGAAATCCCAATTCCAACTAACTTGAAGGTTTCATACAAACCCCAGAGAATGGGAACTCCTCAGACAATTCAAACCAACTTCCTGTCACCCCAAGGGAGAGATCTAGCCTATATTTATACCTTGTGAACCCCCAATATAGGTTCTCTCCTGATAAATACATGAAAGCATTGCTTCTTATAGCTTACTTTATGTAGGATAGAGTTATTCCAATGAGGTACACAATCAAGCTTCCTTCTTATACTAAACTATACCAACTACAAAAGCAGATCTCTTCTAAAAGTGAAAGGAATGTGTATTTTTTGACATTCAATGACCTGTGCCCATTTTATTTCAGATGGTTAGGTTAAAACAAAACTGAGGTAACCAGCCCTAGTGTCAGGAACAAGTAACCTGAAGTCTTGCTTCTGACATGACCTATAATTGCTGTCTGAATTTTAACTTCTCAGGACCACAGACAACTCTCTAAAATTAAAAGTTGAGCAGTTACTATTCTTCACTAGTATAAAGAGTTTTCATACTAAGAATGTCTTAAAATAATGAAATCACAAGTCTAGATTGCCTATTCTTTCCATTCCTTGCTACATTTTTTCCTCTGACAGCTAGCATTTATATAGTGTTTCGAGATTTGTAAACCATGTATACAGATTATTTCATCTGATTCTTCCAATAACCTTGTAAAGTAAGTAATATTATTCCCTTTTTACAGATGATAAAACTGAAGCAAATAGCAGTAAGTGATTTGTCCAGGATCACACAGCTTTTGCTGAAGCATTATTCCTTCTTACCTAGTTACTGAGAAATAACAGAGGCAGATTACAAACATGGAATATGTTTGGAAATGTTGGTTGCTTGAGTAGAACACAACTGTACCTTAATTGGGGGCTATTAACCCTTTATGTGTCATTGACCTGTTTGACAGTCTGGTTAAGTCTATAGAAAGACCCCTTCTCAGAGTACTGTTTTTAAATACATAAAATAAAGTACACATAACTGTCAAGGCAGCCAATTATATGGAAATTTAATTATCAAAATATTAAAACAAACAAGTTCAGGAATGTCAGGTTAGGTACCCATCCTGATCAATGGCTGTATAGTGCTCCTCTGAATTTCCACTATCAATAGGAGATGCCAGTGGTTGTCACCGAATATCCTCTTTCCTTCTCCTGAGGTAAAGCCTCAGCTAGTCCAGGAGCAAATATTCAGAAACCACAGATGCTTAAAATGTTCCATCACAACCAACAAAGACTTCCTATTCTCATCAATTGGACTGCCCAATAAATCATAGGGTGTTTGAGGGATCCCAAACAAGACTAACAATACTAATTAAGGAGTATTCAGGATTGGAGATAATAAACAGAACAAAACAAAACAAAATGTGTTGCTTCCTATATCTAGGAAGGAAATGAAAAGTTCAGAGGCAAATTGTCTTATAAGAAACTGCATTTTTCAGCATCATCATCCTTGGACCACTTTAGAGAGAACTTCATTCATGATCCCTGATTTTGAACTGAATTCTCTAATTAAAAATAATAATAACCTGATACTCTTTACTTCCCAAACCAAAGTCACTCATTGAAATCATTGTCTGTTTGCTGGGAAATGAAAAATCAGCATATTCAATTTGTAACCACCTACAATAAATAGATGGCAGGCAGTTTTAGAATTAAATGAAGGACATTGGGGTGAGGGAGAAACTATGTTTTGTGGCTAATAATGTTAGACTTGAATTCAGAGAGAAATGAGTTTGAATTCTTCCTCAGGATCTTAGTTGTTATATGACTCTGGGAAAACCACTAGTTCTTTGTCAATCTGTAAATTGGAGAAATTAATAATATGTACATCAGAGGATTGTTGTGAGAATATAATGAGATCATAAAGAATTCTACATGTCTTATGGTGCTATATAAATATTTGCCATTATTATTAGTGTTAGTATTATTATTTTTAGTATTAGTTCTAAAAGGATTACCTCCGTTCACTCAAGACCCACAACTGGATCTTGGAGACTCAGCTAGAAAGAGAATTGATCTGGTAACAACAGTTATAAAGCTTCAAAGTCTCCATGTTTAGTGTCAATAATACATAAGTAGTGTTTGTGGAAAAGCTGATCAGTTTGAGAGGAATTTTTAAAGTTTTGAATGAAAAAAATGAACAATTGTCTCAATTCCTCCTATTCTTTAAAAAATAAGAAATTATGACTTTTGCTGCAAACTTAAACCAAAATACCAGATTAATGTAACAGAAGTGTTTTATCTTGTAAATACTTTTTTTTTCAAATTCATCATTTGTTTTTGAGCCTAAAATAGATAATATAAATGGACTTCATGTCAGATGACAACTTCAAATCTCAGTTTCTTGACCACGCTCATCTAGGGCAAATTATTTAACTCCTATGAGTTTCTTTGCCTGCAAAATGGGTATACTAATAATATTAATGCTCCTTATCTGTCAGGGACAATTTATGGACAGCTTTTTGTAAACTTCACACTACTCTCTAAAGGTCAACTCTATAAAATTAAATTTCTCTTGACCTTCAAATTTTAAGAACTGCAGACATGAGCTCTCTTCACAGTGTACCCTACATGGAGTCTAAATCAGGAAGAAAAGTTGGCAGTTATTTAAGCTTCATGGCCAAGAGAGACTGAAATTGCAAATTTTAAGGCAGCAATGGGTACAGCTTGAGTAATTAAACTAAAGAAGTTATGCTAAGAATCTAAAAATCTCCCACACATCCCATTCAAAATAATCAGACAGCAACCCCTGAGTAAACAATATCACAGATACTACCATATTGCATTGTTTCTCCTAGTAATAAGGATTAGAGGATTATAGCTTTGTTAATTCATTATATCACTTCCATTCTTCCTTAAAGGTTAGAACCAAATACAAAAATAAAGAAAGAGCTTGTTAGAAAACAGCCACAACACACTTTGTCTCCAAATGCATCATTCTTCAACAGACTATGAAACTGGTTATTGGGATTTCCAAGATCAGCTATAGAGCTCATCCCAATTAGCCACTGACTACAAAAACTACAAAGGCTCACTGCTTCTATGATCTTGAATAAATTTGGGACTCAGTTTACACAGATGTATCTAAGATTTTATTAATGTAAGCATTTTCGCCTGTGGCACAGATCCAAACATGTTTACTTATTTAATTAACCATATACTCCCATAGATTCTCTATGAATAATTTGCCCAATATGGTGGTGGTCTGCCTTGAATTGACCTGATTACATAGGGATACCAGCAAGCATTCTGGCTATTTATCTATTAATTTATCATGTAGTCTTGCTTTATTTAACTTTAGAGTGAATAGGTAAAAAAAGATGACTTTTAAGGTCCCTGCTCTAACATACTATGATTTTTTAAAAATGATTTTCATATTTCAGTTTCCAATTTTAAGATTCTCTCTATTTCTGTCTGTGACTCTCTCTGTCTCTGTCTCTCTGTGAATTTTCCTCCACTCTTCTTTCTCCCCCTCTGTTCCTCTCCTTCTTTCCCTTCTTCCCCTTTCTCTCTGTCTATTTCTGCCTCTGTCTCTATTTCTCTCCCTGAGAATCCTAGATGACATTTGGCTCTTTGTTATTATGTATAGCATAACTCCATTCCATTAGGAATATGTACCTATCTCAAAATTTTTAAGTTTCCAAAAACGTCTGGATTCAAATTTGCTTTCTTTCAATTTTCAAGTTAATTATTCAAAATGTCCTCAAACTGTCCTGAGAGACAATCATTAATAGTCTTTTATATAAATGAAAAACAAAACATCCCCATACTATTCCTTAAGTTTTGGTGTGGAATAAGTCCAATTATTTGACCTTTCATCATGTCAATATCTAGATCCAAAAATGATGCAATGTATGCAGGAGACAATTATGAAGCATTTCCGTGAGAGTAAATTAATAATAAATTATATAGACTTCGTAGTGCCAAAATAATAAATAGGAACCTTCTTTATTCCCTATAATTTCAGGCAAGTCAATTTACCAAATTTAACATTTTAAACCCATCTTATGTTTGGTTCTAAAGGGACAAAGATGGAAATTGAATAAAAGCTCCAGCCCTCAAGGAACTTATTTTATGCTAAGGGACACTACAATGTCAAATATATAATAACTACAAGAAGATTTTAAGAGAACAAACAGCTGGAGATAAGTTGCAGGAGGTGACATGTGAGACAAGTTATTTCAGGATTTTAGGAGGTTATGCAAGGGGATAAGGATGGGAGATGACATATAGAGTAACTAACCAATACATCTGTTTTACTTAAAATACTCATTTTCTTGTGGGAGGAGGAAAGAAAAATCATAATGAAAGGTAATGTGTAACACTATCATTTCTCTTTCTATATAAAAGATAGAAGTATATATTCCCAGTAATAATTTAATTTAAAACTACATGCACATATACACACAGGAATGTTGACAAGGTTTGTCATAAATATCCCAGCAATTAAGCTATTTACAAATCAAATACTCAGGAAATAACCATGTGATGAAGAGATAATATCAAATGAGAGTTAACTACAGTAATGCTGATGAATATGAAAAACAAAAACAGAGTGCATTATTTACTGTTTATGTCTTCATTTACTCAGCAGGAAAAACTCCATCATTCCTAAATGTCCAAACTGTTCCCATGTGTGTGTGTGTGTGTGTGTTTTTTTTTTTTTATTTTTACATAGATTTTGAAAGTTAGATTGTAGGAAGTGATCAACATAAATAATTCATCTGAGAGAAAGATTTGTGGGTCTAAATCCATGACCCTTTTTTTTATTATTCCAATACTTGATCCTTACAGGGTAATTGTAATCCTTACAGTCACCTAAATGACTTTAATCTATTCCCACATACTTTCATACTTCTTTCTTCCCTTACTATGTTTCTATAGAGTGGGAAACATCTTCCTATATAGGGAGATCTTGCTGCTAAAAATGACATTGCTACAACTCATCAGCCTAGTGTTACACTATTCAAGAAATGAAGCTTTTAGTTGCACCTAAGATTCTTTCTACGAGAATTATAGTTTTTATCAGCTACTCTCAACAATTGATGCTGTTTCTTAACAACACAGAAGAACTGGGGGTAAAAAATTAACATACAGAGGCCACACTACAAGACAGCCACAATGTTATGGCAGCATAATTACTGAAATGAATTCATTTCCAGAGTATGTGGGAAATGGAGACATAACAGGTCTCATACAATTTTCTCTGGGCTTCTGATGTGATGAGATGTAGTAAGTATAAAGAGTGTTTTGAAAATAACATGTACACACATCTTCCTTCTTTCAAGTCCTATTCCTATGTGTATGTATGTGTATTTGAGTGTGTGTGTGTGTGTATATGTACATATATATGAACATGTATATATGTGTATATTATATATTATATTCACATGTGCTCTCTGTGTATATGCACATGCATGTAGGCAGTTTTGATGGTTGTCCTTGGAGCAAAATTGGATTTTTCTAGTGAGTGGGGACTGGCATGTTTTAGCTTTATGGCGTAAAAAGAGTTGAAGGAAGATATTCTGTTGGTCATTTGTTTTTTAATTTTGTCCAATTCTTCATGACACCATTTGGGGTTTTTAAAAATGATTTGCCATTTCCTTCTCCAACTCCTTTTCTATATGAGGAAATTAAGGCAAAAAGGCTTAAGTGATTTGCCCAGATCACACAGCTATCATATGAGGCAAGATTTGAACTTAGGAAGAGAATGGTTTCTGACTCCATGCCCGATACTCTTTCCACTGAGCAACCTAAATATTTTAAAGGAAGACACTACCTTCTATCCATTAAATAAAACACATAATCCTTGAACAGTCACTATGGACAAGATATCACTGGGTTAGTGCTGGGGAAGATGCAATATTTAGGTCAGATGTTGTCTCCTACACTTATAGAATTTTGAGTAAAAGGGACATGCTACATGAACAGAAGGCTACAAAACTTAAAGAATCTCATGGTTTTGTACTGTGGATATTTCCTTCCTCAATATTTCTACACTGTAAGAAGCCATCTTTATAATTTAGTGTGGCTAGGGAGAAAAATATTACAACATGCACTTACCATCTTTTGTGGAATGAGCCACTGATTTTCACTACTCTGCTTTCTGAGATATGACTAAATCTTCTATTCAAGTCAATAAAAAATTCATTAAAGATGTACTACCATTATTGCACTCAGACAATAAACATACAATGCACTACAGGCCTGTGCTTTACACCCTTGGAAAGTCCTACAAAAAACTTAAAACAAAAACAAAAACTTTTTGATTTGCCAATTACTATCTTCTATAATGAGATCAAGTAAACATGGTGGGGTATACATAAATGAATCAGAAAATCAGGGAGAATGAGATCAGCAAGTTTGTGATATGACATATACTTACCATATGTGATTTTGTTAATGTTGCTTTTCTAGCTGCCAGAAGTTGAGCAGATAATTTTAAAATTCACTATTCCTCACTTTACTTGCGAAATAGGGTTATTGTACTAGGTGACCTCTGAAGCACCTTCCATTTATAACATCTGAGAATTTATAAAATGTTAAAATTGTTAAAATTTTAAAATATGCTTTCCTCCCCTCAATTTGTGCTTCCATGTCATGATGATCTAGTAGGTTTTGATTTCTTGATCCCTATCACATATATCATTTGATATGATAATAAAATTAAAGGCTAAAATTTGATCCCCAGATTCAAACTTGTGCATAGTGCTTTAAAAAAGTTTATCAAGTAGAATTAAGTTGAAGAACTGATCTTTTTTCTGAAAATAGATGATGAGGTTGATAAGCTTATCTTCATATTCTGCTAACCAAAAAGTGGCAGAAAACAATGATGGACAAAATTTAGGACAAGGGGACAGGAATCATATTATCATCATCTGAAACTATCAGTGCTAGAATGATTCACTGAATGATTCATTGAAAGGTGACTTAGCATAGTGGATGGATAGCTAGCTTTGGAACCCAAGATATCCTATGGTCAAGTTGGAGCAATAGGTAACATTCTTGGATAGGTTTCAGGAAGACTTAAGTTCAAAGCCTCAGATACTTACTGAGTTTTATGATCTTTATGATAATTTAATATTTGTTTGCCTCTGTTTTCACCACTGCTCAACGGGTATAGTAATGATGCCTTCTCCTCAGAGTTATTATAAGGATCAATTGCAATAATATTTGTAAGAGCACTTAAAAACACAATGCCTGACTAGTAAGTGCTTAATAAATGATAACGATGATAATAATAATGATGATGATGATGACAATAATGACTCTGAAACATAACAGTAATGATTTCCTGGGAAAGTCATTTAATATTTCAATGTTCTAGGACTCCCTCAGACAATGAATTGCAAAAATGATCTAATCTGCATTTACATAGGAAGTTCTCTACTCAGAGCTCTTCACCACCAATGAGGAAATCATGGGTCTAATTTTTAAAAATACAACTATAATTTTTGATCTTTTCTCACATGGTCTTCCAATAAAGGATAATTTTAGGTAGAACATAAAATTTTTTAAAAAGCTGGTTTAAAATATCATTTTGTTTCATAGTATCTCAGCAGAAAGCAAACTATTAGCATACAGTTCAATTATTTTTTATCTAAATAATTACTTCTTTGGCTAGCTATACAATGGCAAAGAAGAAATGAATGTGCTTAGCTCAGCATGGCAAATATTATTGTATTCTATGTCAGGGATAATATATATGCATATTTACCTACATGTATATATGTATATATTCATATGTGCCATGTATACACACATATGTATGTACATTTATAGATATGTATGCATGTATCTATATATAATTTGATGCATAATCTTATCTACATGTGCCATATTTGTGTATCATACACACCATAAGGATAATATGTAGTATAGGTATAAATGCCTATTTATAAACACATGTCTTAGTTTCTTGCAAAAAGTACAACTAAGAAACATAGGACATTTGTATGTCTTTTAATATTTGGATTTTTATCTGTCGGGAGCAGCATGGTACTAGAGAAAGACTTTTGACTTGAAATCTGAAAAAACTTTGTCTTACACTCTAGCCATAGCACTTTTAAATTCTGTAACTCTGGGAACTTGCTGTTCTTGACTTTGTTTCCTCCTTTGCCAAACAGGAATAATAATAATATCTAATGAGGTTGCTGTGAGCAAAGTATAATGTAAATGAATTATATTTTTAATTGATATACATAAGAACATGCATTCTACTATAGGATCATGTTATTTGTTAGAAAAGTTACGTGAAGTTAAGTCAAAAATGCCTATGTAAAACTTTGATTTATTGATCATAATTTTGCTGAAAGAGGTCCAAACAGTGCCCTATTTATTCATTTGATTTCCCCAAGGACATTAGCCTTTATTCTATCGTCACCCTGACAGATATATTTTAATATTGCACAATAATAACACTTTGCATTTGACTAGTTTTTTATTCTTTACATATAGCATCTTCATAAAGACAGCTTGAAATAAGATATATGACCATTTTTTTATTCCAGTCAAAATTTCCTTCTGGCAGCTTCTCTGCAGCAGTTGGAATTGAATTTCATAGATTTTTAGGGAGAAATGGGTATTTGAACTATACTTGTGGCTATCTAGACAATGGTAAGTGACTAATTAATCAAAATATGTTTGTATCTGAAGTTCTTCTTTTCAATAATTTTGGAAATAGAGCAATGGCCAATTAATAATGATTCTGCTCAAAACCTACTCCAAGGAAAAATTGAAATTGAACATAATTCTGGCTTTAAAAACAAAACTTACTCTTGTTTTTCAGTGCTGACCATGTGAATTTCCTAATACCTAGGGTAGAATAGGGCAATAAGATTTTCCCTGGGTGTCAACAAGCTCTAAAACGAATTAGCAAAAGAATATGCCTAGAGCCTTCCCAAGAGTCCAGAGACCCAAAAAGAAACTAAAACTTTAATGAATGAAATATATTTTCTTTTTCTTTCTTTTGGATTCAACTAAAATGCTGTGAGACTTTCTGAATCCCTTCTGGTAATGAGTGAGAAAACTGGAAGCAGTGTAAATGGTTATGAGATCAATCATTTGTATTTTAGAAAGCTAAAGCTGGCCAGATGAAAGGGAAAATGTTAGACTCAGAAAAGTGAGTTAGTTTAAATATAGACAGATGGAGAAAGAGCTCATTATTCATCTCTTTAGCAAGTTTCACACACCACCTGGTCTAACTAGAAAACCCTCTTAAGTTAAATATTTTCTCATTGCTTCTACAATCCAATTTAAGTATTCCATAATGTGCTGGTAGGCTCAGTTTCTTCGATCCATATCACATATGTCATTTGATATACCATTTCTAATAACACTAAAGGCTAAAATTTGATCATGAACATTAAAATACAATAAAGCCAATGGATAGAGATTTTTCAGGTGTATCCATTTGGCCACATTAAGCTCAACATAGTGATAGAGCAAAATTTCAACCAAAATGTGGACTGAAAATACATTTACAATTTAGAACTTTATGAAACTTTATAAAAGGAGTTTAGTTTTTTCTCCTTCCTCAAATTGTCTTTCCTCCCAATGGTAATCATTGTATACTCCCATTTTTTTTATTTGTTTGTCTATTTTTATCTACATCTGTGATTTGGTCCGTATAGTAAAACTCTCCACTGTGGCAGACTGATTTTTAATTGAAAATTTAGAGCTGACCACTCAAAGGGCTTCCTCCATGGTCACAAAGCCATTATATGTCGAACAAGACTTGAATACAGGTCTTCCTGACTGCAATGTAATGGGCTGAAACTAAGCAAAGGCACTGAGGTTCAAGCATGTAAGGCTAATTACCAATTGGATAATACTCTATTAGCATTTGCTTGGAAAATGGCCCACCCTACCATTGGGTGGCTCAATCAGTTGGCCTATAGAGAGATTTGGAGGAAGGAAAAAAGAGTGGGGTGAGAAAGCCAGAGTGACTCCTGGGTTGCTTCATGTCACCATCTCTCTCACTTTGTATCACCATTCCGTTCACGTCCACAAAGAATAAAGATCAAGGATTTTTGTTGATCCTGACTCCTGCCTATTCTAAAGTATCCAGGGTGCTAATGCAGTCATTACACTCCTAGAAAAAGGTCTATCCTTTATGTCCATCATTCTTCCTATTGTGCAATTTTAAATATACAAGGAATTAAAACTATTAGTTAGGTGGTACAGTAGAGTGCCAGGTCTGAAATCAGAAAAAAAAGTCACCTTTATGGACTTCTAGGGGGCAAAGCCAAGATGGTGGAGATAACAGACTTTTTTCTCGAACCCTCTCCTATTACCTTCACACTAATTACAAAATCCAGCCTCTAAATTAGCTCTGGACCAGCAGAACCCACAAATATTGGGGGTGCAACAAATTACCAGTAGAAGATAAATTTGAAAATCACCAGAAAAGGTCTATTTCAATCAGAAACTTAAATGAAATAGAAGAATACCTCCCAAAATATAGCTTGCCCAAACTAACAGAGGAAGAAGTAAATATCCTAAACAGTCCCATCTCAGAAAAAGAAATAGAACAAACTATCAATCAACTCCCTAAGAAAAAATCCCCAGGACCAGATGGATTTACATGTGAATTCTATCAAACATTTAAAGAACAATTAACTCCAATGCTAAATAAACTATTTGAAAAAATAGGGATTGAAGGAGTCCTACCAAACTCCTTTTATGACACAAACATGGTACTGATACCTAAACCAGGTAGGCTGAAAACAGAGAAAGAAAATTATAGACCAATCTCCCTAATGAATATTGATGCTAAAATCTTAAATAAAATATTAGCAAAAAGATTACAGAAAATCATCCCCAGGATAATACACTATGACCAAGTAGGATTTATACCAGGAATGCAGGGCTGGTTCAATATTAGGAAAACTATTAGCATAATTGACTATATCAATAACCAACCAAACAGAAACCATATGATCATCTCAATAGATGCAGAAAAAGCATTTGATAAAATCCAACATCCATTCCTAATAAAAACACGTGAGAGCATAGGAATAAATGGACTTTTCCTTAAAGTAGTCAGAAGCATATATTTAAAACCATTAGTAAGCATCATATGCAATGGGGAAAAACTGGAACCTTTCCCAGTAAGATCTGGAGTGAAGCAAGGTTGCCCACTATCACCATTATTATTCAATATTGTATTAGAAACACTAGCCTCTGCAATAAGAGTTGAGAAAGAGATTAAAGGAATTAGAGTAGGCAATGAGGAAACCAAACTATCACTCTTTGTAGATGATATGATGGTATACCTAGAGAACCCCAGAGATTCTACTAAAAAGCTATTAGAAATAATTCATAATCTTAGCAAAGTAGCAGGATACAAAATAAATCCCCATAAATCCTCAGCATTTCTATACATCACCAACAAAATCCAATAGCAAGAGATACAAAGAGAAATTCCACTCAAAATAACTGTTGATAGCAAAAAATATTTGGGAATCTATCTACCAAAGGAAAGTCAGGAATTATATGAGCAAAATTACAAAAAAGTTTCCACACAAATAAAGTCAGACTTAAATAATTGGAAAAATATTAAGTGCTCTTGGATAGGCCGAGCGAATATAATAAAGATGACAATACTCCCTAAACTAATCTATTTATTTAGTGCTATACCAATCAGACTTCCAAGAAAATATTTTAATGATCTAGAAAAAATAACAACAAAATTCATATGGAACAATAAAAAGTCGAGAATCTCAAGGGAATTAATGAAAAAAAATCAAATGATGGTGGCCTAGCTGTACCTGATCTAAAATTATATTATAAAGCAGCAGTCACCAAAACCATTTGGTATTGGCTAAGAAATAGATTAGTGGATCAGTGGAAAAGGTTAGGTTCACAAGACAGAATAGTTAACTATAGCAATCTAGTGTTTGACAAACCCAAAGATCCTAACTTTTGGGATAAGAATTCATTATTTGATAAAAACTGCTGGGATAACTGGAAATTAGTATGGCAGAAATTAAGCATGGACCCACACTTAACACCATATACCAAGATAAGCTCAAAATGGGTCCATGACCTAGGCATAAAGAACGAGATTATAAATAAATTAGAACATAGGATAGTTTATCTCTCAGACTTGTGGAGGAGAAAGAAATTTGTGACCAAAGATGAACTAGAGACCATTACTGAACACAAAATAGAAAATTTTGATTATATCAAATTAAAAATCCTTTGTACAAACAAAACTAATGCAAACAAGATTAGAAGGGAAGCAACAAACTGGGAAAACATCTTCACAGTTAAAGGTTCTGATAAAGGCCTCATTTCCAAAATATATAGAGAACTGACTCAAATTTATAAGAAATCAAGCCATTCTCCAATTGATAAATGGTCAAAGGATATGAACAGACAATTTTCAGATGATGAAATTGAAACTATTACCACTCATATGAAAGAGTGTTCCAAATCACTATTGATCAGAGAAATGCAAATTAAGACAACTCTGAGATACCACTACACACCTGTCAGATTGGCTAAGATGACAGGAAAAAATAATGATGAATGTTGGAGGGGATGCGGGAAAACTGGGATACTGATGTATTGTTGGAGTTGTGAACGAATCCAATCATTCTGGAGAGCAATCTGGAATTATGCCCCAAAAGTTATCAAACTGTGCATACCCTTTGATCCAGCAGTGCTACTACTGGGCTTATACCCCAAAGAGATACTAAAGAAGGGAAAGGGACTTGTATGTGCCAAAATGTTTGTGGCAGCCCTGTGTGTAGTGGCTAGAAGCTGGAAAATGAATGGATGCCCATCAATTGGAGAATGGCTGGGTAAATTGTGGTATATGAATGTTATGGAATATTATTGTTCTGTAAGAAATGACCAGCAGGTTGAATACAGAGAGGCTTGGAGAGACTTACATGAACTGATGCTAAGTGAAATGAGCAGAACCAGGAGATCATTATACACTTCGACAAAGATATTGTATGAGGATGTATTCTATGGAAGTGGATTTCTTTGACAAAGAGACCTGAGTTTCTATTGATAAATGATGGACGGAAGCAGCTACACCCAAAGAAAGGACACTGGGAAACGAATGTGAACTATTTGCATTTTTGTTTTTCTTCCCGGGTTACTTTTACTTTTTGAATCCAATTCTCCCTGTGCAACAAGAGAACTGTTTGGTTCTGCAAACATATATTGTATCTAGGATATACTGCAACATATCTAACACATATAGGACTGCTTGCCATCTGGGGCAGGGGGTGGAGGGAGGGAGGGGAAAAATCGGAACAGAAGCAAGTGCAAGGGATAATGTAAAAAAAAATTACCCTGGCATGGATTCTGTCAATATAAAGTTATTATTAAATAAAATAAAATTAGACATTGAAAAAAACAATATATTAGCAAAGAGATGACAGAAAATCATCCCCAGGATAATACACTTCAACCAAGTAGGATTTATATCAGGAATGCAGGGCTAATTCAATATTAGGAAAAGTATTAGCATAATTGACTATATCCATAACCAAATTAACAAAAACCATATGATTATTTCAATAGATACAGAAAAAGCATTTGATAAAATCCAATACCCATTCCTATTAAAAACACTAGAGAATATAGGAATAAATAGACTTTTCCTTAAATTAGTCAATAGCATTTATTTAAAAGTATCAAAGCATCATATGTAATAGGGTTAAATGGAACCATTCCCAATAAGATCAGTGGTGAAACAAGGTTGCCCACTATCACCATTATTATTCAATATTGTATTAGAAATACTAGCTTTGGCAATAAGAGAAGAAAAAGGGATTAAAGGGATTAGAGTAGGTAAGGAAGAAACCAAAATATCACTCTTTGTAGGTGATATGATGGTATTGTTAGAGAACCCTAGAGAATGAACTAAAAAAAAAACTATTAGAAATAATCCACAACTTTAGTAAGGTTGCAGGATACAAACTAAATCCATACAAATCATAAGCATTCTCATATATCACTAACAAAATCCAACAGCAAGAGATACAAAGAGAAATTCCATTTAAAATAACTGTCAATAATTTGGGAATCTATCTGCCAAGGGAAAATCATAAATTATATGAACAAAACTACAAAATACTTTCCACACAAATAAAGTCAGATCTAAGTAATTGGAAAAATATCATGCTCTTAGAAAGGTCAAGTGAATATAATAAAGATGACAATAGTCCCTAAACTACTCTATTTATTTAGTGCTATACCAATCAGACTCCCAAGAAACTATTTTATGAACTAGAAAAAATAACAACAAAATTCATCTGGAAGAAGAAAAGATAAAGAATTTCAAAGGAATTAATGAAGAGAAAAGCAAATGAAGGTGGCCTAGCTGTACCACATCTAAAAATATATTATAAAGCAGTGGTCATCATAACCATTTGGTACTGGCTAAGAAACAGAAGTTGATCAGTAGAATAGGTTAAGTTCACAGAATAAAATAATCAATAACTATAACAATCTAGTATTTGACAAACCTAAAGGCCCCAGCTTTGGGGATAAAGTTTCACTATTTGACAAAAACTGCTGGGAGAAAACTGGTCTGGCAGAAAGTAGGCATAGACTCACACCTAACATTGTATACCAAGATAAGATCGAAATGGGTTCATGATCTAGACATAAAGAATGATATTGTAAACTAATTAAAAGAACATAGGATAATTTACCTCTCAGATATGTGGAGGAGGAAAGAATTTGTGATCAAAGAAGAACTGAAGATCATTATTGATCACAAAATTGATAATTTTATTATATTAAGTTAAAATGTTTTTGTATAAACAAAACTAATGCACTCAAGATTAGAAGGGAAGCAATAAAGTAAGAAAACATTTTTCTATCCAAAAGATCTGATAAAAGCCTCATTTCTAAAATATATAGAGAATTGACTCAAATTTATAATAATTCAAGCCATTCTTCAATTCATAAATGGTCAAAGGATATGAACAATTTTCAGATGAAGAAATTGAAACTATTTGTAATCATATGAAAAGATGCTCCAAATTACTATTGATCAGAGAAATATGAATTAAGACAACTCTCAGATACCACTACATACCTGTCAGATTAGTTATGATGATAGGAAACAATAATGATGAATTTTGGAGGGGATGTGGGGAAAAAAAAATCAGTGGGACACTGATGCATTGTTGGTGGAACTGTGAATGGATCCAACCATTCTGGAGCGCAATTTGGAACTATGCTCCAAAAGTTATCAAACTGTGCACACCCTCAGATCCAGCAGTATTTCAACTGGGCTTATATGCCAACAAGTTCTTAAAGGAGGGAAAGGGATCCCATGTGCAAAAATATTTGTGGCAGCCCTTTTTGTACTGGCTAGAAACTGGAAACTGAATGGATGCCCATCAGTTGGAGAATGACTGAATAAGTTATGGTATATGAATGCAATGGAATACTATTGTTCTGTAAGATATGACCAACAGGATGATTTCAGAGAGGACTGGAGGAACCTACATGAACTGATGCTAAGTGAAATTAACAGAACCAGGAGATCATTGTACAAGGCAACAACAAGACTATATGACGATCAATTCTGATGGTTCTCTTCAACAATGAGATGATTCAAACCAATTCCAATTGTTCAATGATGAAGAGAATCATCTACACCCACAGAAAGAACTGTGGGAACAGAGTGTGGACATAGCATTCTCACTCTCTCTGTTATTATTTGTTTGCATTTTGTTTTCTTTCTCAGGTTTTCTTTTCCTTCCTTCTTGATCTGATTTTTCTTATGTGTCAAGATAATTGTATAAATATGTATACATATATTGGATTTAACATGTATTTCAACATATTTAACATATATTGAACTACCTGCCACCTATGGTAGGGGGTAGGGGAAAGGAGTGGAAAATTTTAGAACAAAAGGTTTTGCAAGGAAAAATTACCCATGCATATGTTTTGTAAATAAAAAAGTTTTTAATAAAAACCCATCATCCTTATGGATTAAAATATGGCTCTGGATACTTCTTACTTCCTAAGCAAACCACTTCATCCTGTTTGCCTCACTTTCCTCATCTGAAAAATGAGCTGGAGAAGGAAATGGCGAACCACTGCAGTATTTTTGCCAAGAAAATTTCACATAGTAACACAGTCAGACATAAATGAAAAATGATTGAACAACAATAAAAAAAATTAATGCTTATTTGGGCCATGTTCAGGTGCAACCCCATTTGAGGTTTTCTTAGCAAAGATAGTAGAACAATTTACCATGTTCATTTCCAGCTTATTTTACAGATAAGGAAACTGAGACCAACAGGTTTCAGTGACTTGTCCAAGATCATACTGCTAGTAAGCATCTGAGGCTGGATTTGAACACATGAAGAGGAGTCTTCTTAATTCCAAGCTCAATGTTCTATGCACTATGGCACCACCTAGTATCAACAAACTAGCTGATCTTTCTGAAGGATCTCCTGGAATATTCTCTCTTTCTTCTTATTTCAAACACTTAGAATCCTTTAAATTCTTTCAAGACTTAGATTATGCAAAATCCTGAATGAGATTTTTTCCTGATTATTCTCAACTACTAGTTCCTTTCCCTATGCAAAATTTCTATGTATCTGTTTTATGCAAGATCTATATATGAGCAAGTTTGCCTATATATTCTATGTGAGATTGTTTTTTCCCCTTTTCTTCTGTTTTCACATACCCAGAACTTTGTTAAATAGTAGATGCTTAATAAATTCTTGTTGATTTACTGACTTAGAATAATGTATTTAACTTGGGAGTTACCTCAGAAGCCATCTAGCCATAGTTGAAGAAACTGGAACTCTAAGAGGTTATGTTAATTATCTAAAGTCACACATATAATAATCATTAGAGATAAAACTTGAACCTATGGGAAGGGTGACAAGACTTCTGACCAATACTACAAAATACTTGAAGTTGGTCTTATTGATGCCCCAGTGCTCTGGTATCCCATAAGCACAACCTTGTCTTTTATTCCCCAACTTCTGAGTGGGTAGAAGCTGGATGTTACAGAGCCTCCCGATGAAAAACCCCTACTAGATCATTCTGCTCTAATTTCATTTGCCCTACTCATAAACATTACTTAGTTCTCCTCCAGCTTTCTACCTCCCATGGTGCTCCATTTGGAAACAACTAGAACTCAACAGGGGGTACAGAAATAAAGGTAACTTGGGTGGCCATACATTTGGTAACACAGGAGGGTGTCCTGTTTGTCTCAGCCTTCTTTCTCATAAACCCAAGAATTCACAGCTAGATTTAGAGAGCTCCATGGGAGAAGATCAGAAAGGCTTCTTCCCCCCAGTTTGTTTACTTCATAAGTGGACAACAATTTTTTGATTGTTTAAAAAGCTTAAAATGAATTTGTTATTCTAATAAATATCAAACAGCCAGCAGGAAAAATCATAAACATATCAGGCTACAACCGTTTATATGTATATCCATACAAACAAAGGTACAAATACTGGACACACAAAACACACACACACACAAAATCCTATAAAAACTGAATAAGAATGTCCATGTAAGTTTCAAGACCCAACTTTGAAAACTTTGATTTACATTCCCAAAAGAACAGATAAAAATCTAAAGAGTAATATAAACACTTAACAGACCTTTAGATGAGGAAAAATGGAAAGAAGATTCCACAACTGGGCTCTGAACAAGGCAATCAACTACTAAGATAAGGGAAAAATTATTATTTAATCCAAGAATCAAGTGCAAAGCAATTTAAAATAACTGCAGAGGAGAATGGGAAAATGGTAACAAACCTGAAATCTAGCACTGAAATGTGTTTTCAAATCCCTATAAGACAGCAGTCTCCAAAAGTTGAGATCAAAACTCTCTGGGGAGTGTGAATGGTGTGAGAGAAAGGTTTTTAAATGTAATGAAGAAGAATGTTCAGTATGGGATCAGGAAAGTCCAGGGTCAGATTTTATTTTAAATACTTGCTACTCCTTTGTCACTTGGCAGATTACTCTCTGCTTTAATTTCCTCATTAGTACATTAAATAATGTGGTCTATATGTTGAAAATCCCTTCTAACTCTAAATTGAGTGAAAATTGAAACACAGTTACATGAAATGAGCCCTGACTTGACCCCAAATGCCATATAATCAACCTATTGAAGGGTGAGAAAATGGGTGGCATTCTACCCTTTTCAAAATAGACAGCCAAGGGACTAATATTAAACACAATCACTTCCATTACACCCATTACAGTTCAACACTCCCCAACTCCCCATATTTGCCAGCACTTAACTTTCCTTTTGCAAAGGTTTGTCAAGTTCTCTGGGTAGAATTAACCCAATCCCAACACTGGCATCCATAACAGAGGCTATAGTTAATGCCACTGGGAAAATCATCCTCCCTCCCTTACCCAACGTATCTTTAATTTTAAAAAATCAGTAATAGAGGTGAAAGATTAAAACTTTCGGAAACCACTGCTTTCATACATTCCGTGCCACAAATACAGGTCTCTCTACTAGGTCTCTGGATTCTAAAAATAAGACTCTCCAAATTGCCTGATCTTCTCAGATAACCCCATCAGGAGTTTAAAATAAAAAAGACAGTCCTTTTCTTTCTTTAGCAATTGTAACATTGGACCTGATGGGTACAAGTGGGGGCAGGAATAAGTGTTTTTGAACAGCAACAGAGCATCTCAGTGGGAAGTGACAGGGATCAAATTCCCTTAAATTGAAATTGAGAGATTCAAAACCAGACTGTTCAGAAACATTCAGAGAAAATAAGGCCTTCTTTCCCCGGACTTCATAGGAAGAGAGGATGTAAACGTTCCAATTGGAAAGAATGGTGCATAGCAAGAAATCTACTGAAAAACTTAGTTCCATCAATTTTGGTTATCAGTGAAATAGAAGAGGACAGGCCCCCAAGACATCTGTTCCAACTCTGGAAGTTATCCTCTGATGTTCTGCAGTAGGATTCTATTTGGGGTTGTTTTCATTTTCTTTAAGCTAATATTAGAATTCACTTACATTTCTCTGAGTACATACCAGCCCCAGGCTCTGGCTGAACATCTGCAGGAGGCCATCCTGACGTCCTGGGGACCAAATACTCAGCCCCAATACCGAAAAATGGCCACTTTGCTCTCTCTAAATGTTTCTATGAAGCACAATAAATGTATCTATAAAAATCACATAGAAAATATCTTACTTTTCTCTAAATCAAATTCACTTCTGATGGCATTTTCTCCTTCTCAGAGAGATACAATTAGGCCAGAAACCTGGGCCTCTGTTCTGGCTCTCTTACTTAATAGCTTTGGGGCTTTAGATATATCGTCATCTCTTGGAGCCCCTATTTCATTCTATATATATACTGTTTCATACAATGTAGGCACTTAAGGGTTCTCTGGAAAGTGTATTGAATTTAAATAGCCCTTTCCCTCAAAATCCTTACATTTGACCGGTGAGGATTGAATGATTATAAATATTTTATATATGTGTGTGTTTACATGTGTATGTGTACACACACATATATAATATATATAATGTGTATATATGTATATTTATGTGTGTGCATCTCTACGTTTATATCTCTCTTCCTCTGTTTATATGCATTTATTTGATATATATGTATTTATGTGTATGTATGTATATATGAGTATATACGCATGAGTGTGCATCTTTATGTATATATCTGTTTGTCTCTCTCTTCCTCTATATTTATATCTGATGTATCTGTTATATCTATCTGATATATGTGTGTATATAGGTATTTATATGTATGTACATGTATCTCTATGTCTATATCCATCTCTCTTCCTCTATATTTATATGCATCTATCTGATATATATATATATGCATTTGTGTGTATATGTATGTATATATGTATTTGTGTATAAGTATATATGTGTGCATCTCTATTTCTATATCTGTCTCTTTTCCTCTATATCTATATGCATCTATCTGATATACATGTGTATATGTGACATATGTCTACACATGTGTATGTACTTATATATGTGTGTAAACATATATGTGAGTTTGTACATTTATGTATATATCTGTGTCTGTCTCTTCCTCTGTATTTATATACATCTGATATATATGTATATGTGTCTGTGTATGTTTGTGTATCTGTCTCCTCTGTCTCTCTTCCTCTATATTTATAGGCACCATATATATATATGTGTGTGTATGTGTGTGTGTGTATGTATTTATGTTTATATATGTATATGTATATATATATAATATATATTTATGTATACATGTGCATATATGTGTGTCTGCATGTATTGTGCATCTCTGTGTCTGTCTCTCTCTTCCTCTATATGCATATGCATCTATCTGATATATATATATATTTATATTTATGCATACACATGTACATGTAATTATGTGTATGTGTATATATGTATATATGTGTATCTGCCTCTCTTTTCCTTTATATTTATATGCATCTGATATATATGTGTATATATATGCATTTATGTTTGCATATGTATGTGTATATATGTGTGTGCATCTCTGTGTCTCTCTTCCCATATATTTATATGCATCTATCCATCTGTTATATATGTGTGTACTATATGAGTATATACATATATATATGTACACACACACACACACACACACATATATATACACACACACACACGTACAAATACACATAGCTGTAGATATTGTACAAATTATTTGTTTTATTTAATGATTGGGTGTACTCCCTAAATTAATCTATTTATTTAGCGCTATACCAATCAGATTCCCAAAAAACTACTTTGATGAACTAGAAAAAATAACAACAAAGTTCATATGGAAAAACAAAAAGTCAAGAATTTCAAGGGAATTAATGAAAAAAAAATCAAATGAAGGTGGCCTAGCTGTATCAGATCTAAAATTATATTATAAAGCAGCAGTTACCAAAACCATTTGGTATTGGCTAAGAAATAGACTAGTTGTTCAATGGAATAGGTTAGGTTCAAAGGACAAAACAGCCAATAACTTTAATAATATAGTGTTTGACAAATGCAAAGATCCCAGTTTTTGGGATAAGAACACATTATTTGACAAAAATTGCTGGGAAAATTGGAAATTAGTGTGGCAGAAACTAGGCATTGACCCACACTTAACACCGTACACCAAGATAAAGCCAAAATGGGTTTATGACCTAGGCATAAAGAATGAGATTATAAATAAATTGGAAGAGCATAGGATAGTTTACCTCTCAGACCTGTGGAAGAGGAAGGAATTTATGACCAAAGAAGAACTAGAGATCACTATTGACCATAAAATAGAAAATTTTAATTACATCAAATTGAAAAGTTTTTGTACAAACAAAACAAATGCAGAGAAGATTAGAAGGGAAGCAACAAAGTGGGAAAACATTTTTACAATCAAAGGTTCTGATAAAGGCCTCATTTCCAAAATATATAGAGAATTGACTCTAATTTATAGGAAATCAAACCATTCTCCAATTGATAAATGGTCAAAGGATATAAACAGACAATTCTCAGACAAAGAAATTGAAATTATTTATAGACAAATGAAAATATGCTCCCAATCATTATTAATCAGAGAAATGCAAATTAAGACAACTCTGAGATACCACTACACACCTGTCAGATTGGCTAGAGTGACAGGGAAAGATAATGCGGAATGTTGGAGGGAATGTGGGAAAACTGGGACACTGATACATTGTTGGTGGAATTGTGAACACATCCAGCCATTCTGGAGAGCAATTTGGAACTATGCTCAAAAAGTGATCAAACTGTGCGTACCCTTTGATCCAGCAGTGTTTCTACTGGGCTTATACCCCAAAGAGATACTAAAGAAAGGAAAGGGACCTGTATGTGCCAAAATGTTTGTGGCAGCTCTGTTTGTAGTGGCTAGAAGCTGGAAAATGAATGGATGCCCATCAATTGGAGAATGGCTGGGTAAATTGTGGTATATGAATGTTATGGAATATTATTGTACTGTAAGGAATGACCAGCAGGATGAATACAGTGAGGACTGGGAGACTTACATGAACTGATGCTAAGTGAAATGAGAAGAACCAGGAGATCATTATATACCTCAACAACGATACTGTATGAGGATGTATTCTGATGGAAGTGGATCTCTTCAATAAAGAGAGCTAATTCAGTTTCAGTTGATCAAAGATGGACAGAAGCAGCTACACCCAAAGAAAGAGCACTGGGAAATGAATATAAACTGCTTGCATTTTTGTTTTTCTTCCCAGGTTATTTCTACCTTCTGAATCCAATTCTCTCTGTGCAACAAGAGAACTGTTTGGTTCTACACACATATATTGTATCTAGGATATACTGTAACCTATTTAACATGTATAGGACTGCTTGCCATCTGGGGGAGGGGGTGGAGGGAGGGAGGGGAAAAATCGGAACAGAAGTGAATGCAAGGGATAATGTTGTAAAAAATTACCCTGGCATGGGTTCTATCAATAAAAAGTTATTTTAAAAAATTTAATGATTGGGTATTAACTTGATGCATATTACACGGAATCATGCACTGTGGTGTATCATTGTTTTCTGCATGTCGTATTATACAAATATATGATATGTATATATACAGAGGCTCCTCTCAGTCCCCCCTGGCTCAGGAGCCCCCGGACTCCTCCGCTACCTCTCCCCGGCCGTATCCAAGCTGTCGCCTGCCCTGCAGCCTCTCCTGAATATCGCCCCTTCTCTCCTCTGACTGCCCCCAGTCCAAGCCCTCACCACTTCCCCTTTACTTGCTGTGATAACCTGTGGTGCGTCTGACTGCCTCAAATTTCCCCCACTCCAATTCCTCCTCCTCCACTCAGCTACTAAAGTGATCTTTCCAATTCCAGATCTGGCCACTACACCCACTGACTCAAAACTCCAGGAGCAAATCCAGCCCACTCCGCCGGGCATGCAAACCCCCTCCTCCAATTATACTCTGCTTGCACCTTCTATTCCAACATCCTTATTGACATCGTGCTCAGTGAGCCAGGCCCTCCACCTCTGAGCTCTTTCTCTGGCTGCCTCCACCCCCGGAGCCTTCTCCCTCCTCCACTCCCGAACTGACCTCCCCCGCTTCCTGCGCTGCTATTTGTCCTTCATTCTCAGAGAGGACCGTGACTCAGGAGGGGATGCCATGGATAGGATGTCAGTGAGGGAGGCTGGGCCAGGTCACCTGCCCTCATCTTCCCCTCTAGAACTTTCTGGGCCAGGGGCCAGGTCAGGGCCACTGGAGGTGAGCTGGGTGCAGTGGGGACCTGGGCCCTTTTAAGCTAAGATCTTTAATGGATCTCAGTTAGGCTGAGGCAATGTCCACTCAGTGCTTAATGCTAGGTCAGAAATTAGGCAACCAATGGCCTCTTTTACTTAATAGCTTAACAATATGATAATAATTACTTAATAATAGACACAGGTGTGTGTATGCACACAGGTAAAAGTAGTTACAAGAAAGGGAGTGATGGAGACATGATAAAAGTTCTAAGCGTGTTCCTCATCTGTGAAATGGGAATCATGGTCCCTCTACTAGCTATCTCATGGGATTGTCCTGAAGAAAGCACTTCATAGCCCAGCCCTTAGAGCCTTAAAGAAATGCGAGTTGTTATTTGCAGGTGCTACTACAACTTAAACTCTGCTGTTTTGCAGCTTCTTTGTGAAATAGCTATTTACACACTACCCGGGACTGTGATTTTGGGTCCACTCTGAGACTTAATCCACTGACACATAATCCCTCTGAAACTGCATACGTGGTTTTAGAGTTACAATAGATGAAAAATTCATAACTTGCTCTCCAACTGGGCGATTTGTCTCTTTCAACTTAGCTAGACTCTTCTGCAGACCTGTGAACCATCACAAGAATGGTCAAAGCCTTGCTGACTTGCTCAGACTTGCCAGTGTTTATATTCCTCTGTCATAGCTGTTGAGCTCCACTACCGCTTAGCTATCACAGTAGAACTTTATTCCAATAAATTATCCATTAATAAATGCATATCCTAAATTCTTTCCTGTTTACCTTTTGATTAAATATTACATAAAGTAAAAAATATCTTATGATATAATTACTCACCAAAATTGATCTATTTGATAAGTGTATAGTTTTTTTTTTTTTTTTAATGTCAGATTTTCGCCAAGTGAAAAAATATCTGATTACATATGCTTTCATGAGAATTTTTAGGTCAATACACCTACATCCTATGATTTCTCCATTGTATGGCAGTTCTTTCCTTTGGTATAAACTCTAATTTATCTCTAGCATTTGATCCCAGTGACATTCTTAAGAATCAAAAAACTTGTGTTTCTTTTCCAGGGTCACACGGTTAAGAAGAAACATAGATAAAATTAGAACTCTCTCCTCCTCAATTCCAGGCCCAGTTCTCTATCTATTATTCTAGGTTGCCTCTCTTTGGGTCACTGAAAAGCAAAATTACTTGGGCCTTAAGTCATTTTCAGATATATAATGAACTACTTTTCTACAGGTAATTTAAAAAATTAAATTGTAACATGTAGAACTTATCAAAGGCATATTTAATTTAGATTTATAATTCACTTCAGCTTACATCACATCATTAAGATTGCTGGACTTTAGATACTCTAAAAGAGATATGATATGTACATAACTTTTTCAACCTATTCATTAGGAGAGTCACTATGTAGAATTTATGTTTTTTAGTAGAGAATGCCATAAAAATGATTTGAGACTGTTAAAAACAAATAATTGTTTATTTGTCACCCAGAAATATATAACTATTAATAAAATGTTGATGTGTCATTATTAATCTTTGGAAATATGGCATTATTTAAATTAGAAATGGATTAGGAGGGAGAGGGAAGAACTCAGATTTTCTAAAAATCATCCTCCAGAATTAGATGCCCATCACACTACCATTCCTATAACATAGGATAGAGAAAATGAATTATGTTTCTTAATACACTTCAGGAATCAGAAGCCAAACAGTATCCCAGGAGAATAAGTAAATTTGTGATAGTTAGGCATAATGGTTAGTACATTCAGTTATAGGAGGACTTGAAGGAAGCAGAAAGGATCTTGAGCATTACTTAGAGTCGGGAGGTTAATACACAGGTTGATACACAAGTATCAACAAGTGAAAATTGAGAGTGAGAGAGATCTCAAGCAAATATGAATTTACACACTGTGAGATACCAGGTTATTAAACTGACTTCATTTAAATACCTTTAGATTCATTAATGGGTATGAGTCACCATTAAGAATGACAATTCTAAAAGTGTCAAAGGAAGTGAACAGGCAATTTTCATTGGAAAGAATTCAAGTTATCAAAAGAAATATAAGAAAATGTTCTAATTAATACTGAGAAAATGAAAATCATAACAACACTGAGGTTTTTCTTCACACCCTTCAGATTGGCAAAGGTGACCAAAAAAAATTGAGAAATGATGGAGGGGCTGTGGAAAAGCAAGTACAGTTATTATACTATTTATATCCCTTGATCTATTGATACTACTTCTAAGACTACATCACAAAGATCAACAAAAAAGAAAAAGATCCATCCATTTAAAGCTCTATTTGTGATGCCAAAGAATAGGAAAATGAGGGGATATCCTTCAATTCAGGATTATTTTTCTTTGTAACAGGGATATTGTCTTTCTTGCTTTCTCAACTGGGTGGATGGGAGAGAGAGAAAAGATAGATCTTTTGGAAAGAAAATTAATTTAAAAAAGAAAATACATATAATTGGAGTATGGAGTATCTTATATAAGGAACAACAAGGAAGCATTTGTCACTGAATTGCAAGTATTTGCAGTAGGGAATAATGTATAAGGAAAATTTGACTCTAAATTTAGCTAGGCTCTTTTGCAGACTTGTGAACTATCAAAAGCATGGTCAAAGCCTTGCTGACTTGGTAGGAAGGGGCCAACTAATGAAGAACTTTAAAAGCCAGAAGATTTTACATTTGACCATAGGCATAATAGAAAGCCTCTGGAATTTATTGAAATGCAAATGAAAACAATGACAATAACAGCTGAAAATAACAAAAACAACAAAATGTTTCCTTGTAAAGGTCAGTCTTAAGCTGAATCTTAAAAGAACTTGAATATTCTAAGTCAGAAGTTAGGAGAAAGTATATCCCAAGCAGCCAGTTCAAAGGTATGAAGAAAGGAGATGGGATGTTATATGTGTGAGAAAAGGAGGCCAGTTTGGCTGGAAAAAAATCTATTTGGAGGGGAGAAAAATATACAAAGACTAGCTAGGTGAAATGGGACTAGTTTGTGAAGAACACTGAAATCCAAATAGCACAATTAATAAATATTTGATTCTGAAGGTAATATAACAACACTGAAGGTTACTGAGAAATGAAAGAGAAAAAGGTACATTGTTAGACTGCTCATTATGAAACGAACTTTGGCAGCTGTATAAAGAATAGACTGTTGTGGACAGAGATTTGAGGCAGAAAAACTAATTATGAGGTGATTGTAATAGTCCAAGTAGAACTCCTGGTGAGGAATTCCATCTATGAAAGAAAATTGGCACCTTCTTTTCATTTTATAATTGTAGATATCACTTAAGGCTCTAAGAAGTTAAATGGATGACCCAGGGTTACATTGCAAGTACATATTAAAAGTAAGATTTCAATCCAAGTCTTCCTGATTTTAAAACCAGCTTTCTATCCACTGTGGCACAAAGCCTCTATGGATCTTTCACAAATTTATCTTAATGGTCTCAATTCCTCTTAGTAGGATTCTTTTCTGGTAAAGTTTAACAGGGAATTAGTTATTACAAATAAGAAAACCCTCCCCCAAAGGCCATATCTGGCACATCATCATGGTATGTGTGTGTGTATACACATACATATAAATATATATATATATATGTATATACACACATGCATATATGTAGAAATACATGTATATTTATATACACATTATACATGTGTGTATATGTATCTGATGCATGGAGTTCTAATAATTCTAATGGTAGACTTGCAACTAAATGAACTTGACACTTCACACTGAAATCATATAAATAAACTTCTCTACCCCATCTGACAAATGTATATTCTTTTGATGTCTTGTGGAAAGGAAGCCATGTCTAGCATGAAAAACTCTTAGCAGCAAGTAGAAACATCAATTAGTTGTAACTTTAATTAGTTTAATATTTTCCCCAGTTACATTCAAAACATTTTTTTCACATTTGGTTTTTTTTTTTTTTTAATTTTTGAGTTCTAGGTTCTCTCCCTCATTCCCACCCACCCAATTAAGAAACCACATGTGAAGTTATATCAAACATTTCCATAACAGTCAAATTGTGAAAGAAAACATAGATCCTCCCAACCTAAAGAAAATAAATACCCTCAAGAAAAATTAGGTTAAAAATAAAGAAAAAGATAGACAAAATAATAGAGAATGTTCTGATCTATATTCAGAATCAATCAGTTCTTTCTCTGGGGTATGGATAGGATTTTTCATCATAAGTCCTTCAGAGTAGGACGGATAATTATACTACTGAGAATAACAAAGTCATTTACAGCTGGTCATCCCAAAACATTGTTATTAATTTGTATACAGTATATTTCAGTTTACTTATGGAGGATTTTTTAGGTTTTTGTTTCTGTTTTTTTTTTTTCTCCTGAAAATGCCCTGCCCATCATTTACCAGAGAACAATAATATTCCATCAGAGAAACTTGATGAGCTGTAACTTTAAAGAGAATTGTCACCAAAGGGGATATATTCTTGTCTTTAAATCATATATACACAGTAATCTCAAAACCTGAAAGTTTTCATTCCTCCTTTGACATTTAAGAATAAACAATTATAATAATCTCATCTGTCTTCATGTTGATTATTTGTAGCAAATTTTGAGCTATCATTTCACCTGCAATATATTTTTTTTCTTTTTTTTGGCACCTAATTAAGTTCCTTCACACTGTGTTAGTGACTGTGAGAAATAGGAAAGAAGCTGTGGAGGGCAAGTCACTTATGTCCTGTAGTGACCATGTAGGCCTTCCTCCCTTTTCTAGCACATTGACAAGGTGTGAATTACTTAAGCCAAGTGCCCTGCTGCCTCACTGACCCTCTTGGGAGGTTCCTGCCTCAAAACTGGACCTCATATTTGGGTTCCACACTTAGCAATCCCAGGAGTATAGGGACTGAAACCAAATGGAAATATAAGCCAATGACGAGACACAGATCAAAAGCCCTGTGGAAATAATAAAGGAAAGGTGGTATTCTCACCCGATAGAAATGTCAACAGGAATGACAGCCGGGGAATCAACTGCACCAGTCCCATCATAGTACCAGATCTCGGGAAGTCCTGAGCTCAAAGATGGCCTTTTACACTTTCTAGTTATGTAACCCAGGGTCTCTATTTACTTTAGTTTGATCATCTGCAAAAATGGGCATAATAATAGTACATCTTCCCAGAGCCATAGTGAGAATCAAATGAGATAATAATAAAGCACTTATCATAGTGCCTAGAAGATAGCACTGAATTGTTGCTGTTCTTATTGTTACCATTATGACTGTACAAATAGCAATAGAAGGCTGGACCCACTTGCTTGACCCTGTAGCATCCCCAAGTTAGTGCACTCTGTGGGGATATCCCCTGGGGAAGGTCAGCCAATCAGAGGAGTGTAAGTTTTATTGACTTTTTAAAGGTACCTGGACATTGCATTTTCCATTGGGTTAAATCAGTCACTTGAAACTATGGGATGCCGAGCAAGTCTCTCTCAGCCTCAGTTGGTTTCCTGATCCGTAAAATATAGATAATAACAATATCTATTTCACAGGATTATTGTAAAAATTTTGTAAAAAAAATTGTAAAAATCAAATGATATAACTTGTGAAAAGGACTTTGAAAGCCTTCAAATGCTATGTTAATGCTAACTTTGTTATCATTATCATTATATGCCATATTAATATTTTGTTCACTTTGATGCTTATATGGGCACTGAGGATCCTTAGGAAAAAAAAAATCAATCAAAATTGGATGCTCTCAAAAGAAATCCTTGGTGAAGACAAAATGATCTAAAAAGATGTTTGAGAGGTTCTGAGGACTGAGTCTAACCATGGGTTTTAAAAGAAGAACATGCAATGTAATTGAAGCCTAAACACATGGAAATTAGAGGAAGAATATCAACTCTGGCCTGTGAGGAACTGACTTTCAGAGCAATGGAAACTTTAAAAAAGGAACCATTAGTTCTTGGAGAACCCAGAGAAGACTTAATAGTGAAAGTAAAATAAGAATTAAGCTTTGAATCATGGAAAGGATATAAAAACACAAGTAAGAATCCCATGTTGAAAGAACAATGCGAATAAAAATATGGAACTGGAAAAAGCTATGGTGGCTCTGTGTGTGTGTGTGTGTGAGAGAGAGAGAGAGAGAGAGAGAGAGAGAGAGAGAGAGAGAGAGAGAAGAGAGAGAGAGAGAGAGAGAGAGAGAGAGGGAAAGAGAGAGAGAGAGGGGGAAAGAGAGAGAGAGAGAGAGAGAGAGAGAGAGAGAGAGAGAGAGAGAGAGAGAGAGAGGAGAGAGAGAGAAAAGAGAGAGAGAGAAAGAAAAAGGGAAAGAAAGAGAGAGAGAGAAAAGAGAGAGAGAGAGATGGGGGAGACATAGAGGAGGGTAGTGGTACAAGGATTAGAAGGGAATACTCATCTTAATTTTTTTTTCCAGAACAAAGTTAACTAAGTTATATAGAGGACACATAATACAGGAAAGACTGAAAGATGCCTTTAGGGCTTCCAGGTTAGGGGAATAACAAATGTTTTGTGATTCAATGAAGGAGGAATTGGAAACTTGGTTTGACCAGTGAAATAGAGGAGAACTTGCTTTCCTATTAAACCGACTTTCTATATTTATCCCCAGAGATTCAAGAAGGGGATAGGAACCATTCCTGAAGGAGTTTCCATTCCTGAAGGAATCTCCCTTGCTTTTGGAGAACTCATCAGTGAGAAATGTTTTCTTAGGTTCCTTAAACATAAATTTGACACATTGTAACTTGGATTCATTGGCCTGCTACAATTTTTAATACAAGTATAGGGATGTCCATCCATTTTTTTTAATGGTAAATCAAAAAAGAAAAACAAAGGAAGAATCAGGAGAAAGAGAAATGGGAAAGGGGGCAAACAGGAAGAGGGAGAAGTAAGATGATCAGGCAAAGGGCTGAAGAAAGTTGATTTCTGTAAGCCCAATCTCCCTCCTCATTTAGAGTTTCTCCTCTGCTTTTAATCACAGCACCCATTTTAAAGTGCTACAAGTAGGCATTAATGCAATTTTAGCAGAGGGGTAAATTGGGGGGAATTTATCAGGTCTATTCCATTACTGATTTTCATTATCTTTTCTATTGCCTTTCACATTCAAATTTCTTCATTTCAAGGTACAAAATACAGCTGGCGATTTCCTTTGAGAAAGTTCATTGCTTTGTTACTTTAATGATTCAAAAGGAGAATGTATAATGAGTTGTGCATAACACATGATTATAGAATATTTACTGTGTTTAGCACTGAACAGTGCAGAACCAGCTGCAAACAACCAAGGAACATCACTGTTGTCTCCTTGAAGATTCTAGCTCTCTACCTGGATAGATTCTAAATTCATGAATCCTGAAACTTTCATAATGGAAATGCTAAAAGAACTTTAGCTATGATGACAAACCAAGGAAATGGTGTCAGCGAAGTCAGAAGAGTCAGAATTAATGATAACAGGTGAGTGAAGATTGGCAGACCTGTACACTTTCACAAAATGGTGGTCCTGGAAGGAACCATCAATGGGAGAAGGAAAAGAAATGAGAATATGAAATTCTTGAGGGAGAAGAATGTTCCAGGATGAGGAGGTCTCAGGGACTGATGGAAGTTCAAGGCTTATGTTGTAGATGAGGTACATTACAGATAAAATTCAGGAGCAGAAACAAGAGGTTAGTTTAAGTTTAACTGAAAATTGAACTTATTTTACAGATGAGAAAACTGAGGTGAAGTTACTTTTCCAAGTATTCTAATAAAAGTACAATGGGAAAAGGAGTCAGTTTAGAAAATAATGAACAAAAATCACTGTAATTACATTAGGAGACATTGAAAATGAGAAAGTGTGAATACAACAGTGGGAAGGGTGAGATAATAATTTGTCTATTATCTATTAATGGTATGATCTCATGCAATGTTGGTCAGCTAGGTAAGACAGTGGATAGAATACCAAAACTGAAGTAAGAAACATCCAAGTTCAAATCTTGTCTGAGTTCAAAACTAGTCCAAGACATGTACTAGATGTATGATCCTAAGCAAGCCATTTAACCGTTTGCCTCAGTTTGCTTAGCTATAAAATGAGTTAGACAGGGGAATGGCACACCATTTCAGTATCTTTGTCAAGACAACACAAACAAGGATCAGACACAAGTGAAATAACTTAACAAAATGCCTTTACAATCAATGCAAAAGAACATAAATGAATTGGACCTCTTATAAATTCAATTTCATTGATGTGGAAGCTAAATCATATAAGGAATGAATGGCATACCACTTTGAGTTGCAGATTTGTTGCCATATAAAATATATAGGACTTTCTTCCTAAAGTATTCTTTAATTAAAGCAATTTTCTAACTAATAATAATATTCAAAATGATTTTTTAAATAGAGATAGCATGCCATATTGGAGAAAGAGGTGACCTTGAAGCCAGGAAATCTGCCAAATAAAAACTGTATGATCTTGGGCAAATCACCTGTTTTGTGGGCAATTTCCTTTCTATAAATTGTAGGGAAACTAATGATAAAGGACACTTATTACTCAGACCCCTATAATCCAATGAATTTATAAATACAGTATTTATCCCTAACCATAATAATTATTATTATAATCAGGCTTTATAACTGATATAAAAAAATCCTCTATATAGCTGATATTTATGAAGTCTGAGAATGCTAGGTGACTACTATCATGTCTTTTTAATTATTTTCTCTATATTCAGACTTTAGTGCAGACCTCTTTAGTTTTCCTATCAGCCTCATACAAATAGATTATTGATTGACTCACCTATAAATTCTCTCCCCAGAAATTTTCATCTTTCTCCTCTTCCTCACCTTTTAAAATGTAAATGTGGACTTAGTAAATGTAAAAATGTTCAGCAACACTCATCTTGTTAATCCTCCCCAGGAAACTATCACTCACATAAACAGAAGTCGACATAGAGTGCTGGATTGGCTGTTTTCAACATGTAAGATTGGGAAATGAGGATAGCATCCCTCCTTTCTGTCCTCTTCCCACCCTGTGAGATTAGCCTTTGTTGTGCTGGATAGAAGGGTGGGAGAGAGGGAAAGGTGGTTTTCAGACAGCCTCTGTCCAGGGAGGACTTCCCCTATTTGATACATTGGTAGGAGAGAAGTGTGTGTGGGGAGAGACAGAAGAAAATGCTTTATATCTACTCCAGTATTTGACCAAACTTATTTTATCATCTCTCTTTGATGACAAAGAGTTTGGTAAAGAGGAATGAGAAGTTAAGAAGCAGCTCAAAGTTTGATTTCTATATAAGATCTCAAAGGCAGTTGCCCTGGACAATAGGGTTGACCAGCATTTGTTAACAATGAGTCAAAAATGGCTGAGGAAGTGATGGAGTAATGTTGGATCAGGAATGGAGTCTACTAATAAATCTTTGCTTGGGATTCCCCAGCAGGCTACAACAGACAGTTCCTACAAGACAAGGGCTAGCAACAAAAATGATAGAGAACAAGTTCTCAGCTCTAAGTTCGAAATGTTAGGTGCCTAAAGTGTCAAGCCTGGAGTCAAGAAGAACTGAATCCAAATCCAGCTGCAGACATGTATCATGTGATCCTGGACACATCATTCAACCTCTGTTTGCCTCAGTTTCCTCACCTGCAAAATAGGGATAATAGGAGTGCCTCCCTCCCTGGATTGTTTTAAAGAGCAAATGAGATAGTTGTAAATATTGTACTTCACCTAGTCTCTGGAATGTAGTAATAAAGGTACAGGGTTAACTATTATTATATTATTTATTATTCTCATTCTTATAAGCATGATTGACAACAGCAATTTCTTTTTAGTGATCTACAGAGAATATACCTTGTTTCTCTTTGCTCCATATAATGACTGTGTAGACAACGTAGGTTTTGAAGGGTCATAATTTAACATAAGAATATAGATTTAGAGCTTGGACATTATTTCATCCAATCTCTCTCTTTTTTCCTCCCAGAAAACTAAGGGTCAGAACATCCAAATGACTGCCCATAGTTCACACAGCTAGTAAGTTCTAAACAGGTCAGGTCTATCCATTACAACATATTGTATCTTTAACTCTATTTAAAGCTGGAAAAGACCTCACACTTTCCCTACTCTAAACTTTCTTGTTTTATAGATCAGGTAGTTGAGGCTAGAGCAATTACATAAGTTACCCAACATTACACAGGTAGTTAATGGCAGAATCAGTATTCAAACACAATCCTCAGACTAGAAATTCATTTCAATTGGTTATTCTCTTCATGAGAAGAGAGAACAGGACCTGTGAATTATAAGATTAAAAGTTTAGTGTTAGAAAAAGCCTTAGAAATCTGTCAAGACTAATATCTTAATTTTAAAGAACAGGAATCTGAGGCCCAGGCAAAGGAAGTATTTTCCTGAGGATTACACAGGGAATAATTGGCAGAGGTGGTATTTAAATCCATTTCCTCTGATTCTAAATTCATTAGTATTTCTTCTGTTCTGTGCCATACTATCTTTCAAATTTCTAGATTATCAAAACAAATGAAAGATATCATGAAATTAGACCAGAGATGCTTTAAGCGGAGAATTGAAGTAAGTGAATGAGGGAGCAGGGAAGAAACTAAAGAATCTTAAGAAGCAAAAGACACTCCAAATCTGTAATAAGGAGTTAAAAGGTAGAAGGACGTGATAAAGAAAAAGAGGAAATATGGAAGAACTTACGCACATATTGGGACAGAGCTGAAAGCTGTGACATTTAAAAAAAAAAAAAACTTTTCAGGATCTAGGAAATCAAGATGAGAATCCATAAGCATCAACTTGAAAAGAAAATAGAAAGAAGAGGTGAACAGTGGAATTCTGTGATTCCTAATTGAGTTAGGCAACGAATATTTACTATGTTCCAAGCACTAAGGATATAAAAACAAGCAAAAAGAAAGGATAGGTGCTATTATTATTACCATTTTATAGATGAGGAAACTGAGGCACACAAAGGTTAATTCCTTGCCTAAGTTTATATAAAGGTAAAATAAGATAATTTTTGCAAATCAGTATATCATAGATATTGTTTGTTTACATTATATTACAATGCAAAACAAGCAATCAAAGCATCAGGTGACAAGGAAAATGCCTCTTATTTCTCAGTGAAAAGTTGGACTACAGATGCAGGATATGGGAAAAACTATGACACAGTGAGGAAGCATCTGGGTGGCACAAAACTGGGTAGTTCCAGGCGTGGAGTCAGGAAGACTCATCTTCCCAAGTTCAAATCTGATATCAGACTAGCTGTGTGATCCTGGGTAAGTAACTTGTTCCTGTCTGTTTCAAGTTTCTTCATTTGTAAAAAAAAAAAAAAACTAGAAAAGGACATGGTAAATCATTCCAGTGTCTTTGCCAAGAAAACCCAAAAAGGCGTCCCAAAAAATCAAACATGACTGAAATGAGTCAACAATAACAATAACTACTACTATGTATGTCACGTGCTTGTATGTAGATGGATGGATGGATGGATGGTTAAGTGGGTGGATGGGTAGGTGATTAAATGGAAGGGATAGACAGATAGATGGATAGAGAGATAGGTAGGTAGATAAATAATAGCTATAATCAATCAGATATCTGATATCTGAAGAGGACTTTGGTATGGGTACAATACTAATTTTGAAGAAGATTGTTACAAAAGTTATAGAAGCCATGTTACGTCATGAGGATTTAAGAGAGTATATGATTAAATAAATTGTTGACAATAATCAAATGATGGTAGATCTTTTTATTGTTCAAATTGAGACTTTTTTTTTAATTGTGGAAGCAAGAACTTGAGGGGAAGCTCAGTGAAGTGAGTACGAGTCAACTAAATGAATGAAACCTTAGAAATAGAGCCAGGAAGACAAATTCAGATTCAATTCAGATGCTTACTAGTTGTGACTCCAGAAAAATCACTTAAATCTCTTTTTGCCTCCGTTTCCTTAGCTGTAAAATGAGGATAAAACCTATCTCCACAGGCAGTATGAGGGGACTATAAGATATTTATCAAATATTTTGTAAACATTAAAATGCTATATACATGCTAGTTGTCATGATGAGGAAAAGAAAGATGAATATTGCTCCTTATTTTGCTCCTTGTCTAGTTCTCTTAATAGCAGGCTTGACAATGTTTCTTTTTTTTTTTTTTATCTCAATGGCTAGCCACTTAAATCTCCATTAATACCTTCTGACCTTGGGATGAATTTAGTTGGAGTGAATGTTTACTCCCATTTGGAATAAGAAGTGTACAGTGGAAAGAGTTCTGGATTAGGACACTAAGACCTGCATTTAACTTCCATTTCTGTCACAGTACCTGTGTGACTTGAGACAAGTGACTTAACTTCTCAGGGACTATTTCCTCATTTATAAAACAAAGAGTCCAGTGGTCCCTTCAGCTCAAAATCTGCTTGTTTATAAATGAATGGATGAATGGACAGACGACTGGATGGATGGAGAGGGTGGATGAATGGATGGGATGGACAGACAGGCAGTCAGATAGAGATATATGTAGATAGGTAGATGAATAATATCTCAAATTAATCAGAAACTGTAATAGTTTGAATTCAAATGAGAGAAATTTCCCAGATAAGTGCAAGGTTAAATTTAGAAAAATACTATTTTTCTAGAAAATACCATTTAGAAAAAGATACCTTTTAATGAACTGTCTCCAGCTAAATACAGCTGGGTTTTTGTTGTTGTTGTTTGTTTGAATTTTTTTGAAGGAGGGAAGGCAGGATCTGACAACGCTGGAATGATAATTTACTTTTAACAATTGGCCAAGAAAGATTTAGGGCAATTGTATGGAGACATGAAGAATTGTTCAGGCAACAAAAGCCGTCTGAAAAATAAAAAAAATAAAAATGTCTGATGGTAGAAATAGGGAGGTTATTAAAAGAGGAAGTGCATTCTCAAGACTGGGTTTATTTCCATTTTCTGTGGCTTAGCTGGCAATGGCAACCTGCTGAAAGTCTCCATTCGGGATTGTACGCAGGAGACTTTTGATGTGAGCTGTAGGACTCCTGCTCTCACCAATATTCTGTATTAATATTAGATTGTACTGAGATACTTGGCTAGTCCTTCTCTGCAGGGGTCTACATTAAAGTTGCAATCCATTCTAATACTCTTACAGTAGAAATCCCACCAAGTCCTAGAAAGAGGACCCTTTGGATACCCTCAAGTAAATTTTACAAATGGGAATCAAACATTTTGTAAAGTAAAGTATGGCACCATACTGAGTGAGATAAGGAAGTTCCAGAGGTGAAGTGAGAGAAAGGTAATGAGCACAAAGAAAGAGAAAAAAGAATTAGGGTACTGTTAAAGGTCAATAATAATTGCTGCCAATTGTTTAGGACTCATCAATCAATCAACAAACATTTATTAGGGGTCTATCTTGCCTGATATTGGGTGAGGTATTTAGATACCAACTTTTTTTTTTTTTTAGAAAAGTTAAAATTGCCTATGAAGGATATCACATTCTAAGTTTGTAAGGTTTTCTTGGCAAAGATAGAAGAATGGTTTGCCATTTCCTTTTCCAGCTAATTTTACAGCTGAGGCAAACAGAATTAAATGATTTACCCAGAATCACACAGCTAGGAAATGCCTGAGGCTGGATTTAAACTGAGGAAGATGAATTCTTCTGACTCCAGACCCAACACTTTATCCAGCTAGCCATCTCACTGCCTATACTCTCCACAGGGAGATATAATAGGCATACACATACACATATATATATGTGTATACAAAATAGATAGAAATAATTTACAAGATGTTTTTGGAGAGATGACAATAACAGAAATATAGAAAAGAAAGACTGAGCATTGAAGGAAACTAGGAATTCCAAAAGACAGAAGTGAGGGAAAAGTAATGAAAAGTAATGAAGAGAAGAAATGGAACGTCTTGTTTGAGAAATGGCAGAAAGGCCAATTTAACTAAACCATAGTGTACATAGAAGTAACCTATAATAAGGATGTAAAATGTAGGCTATGGCCAGTTTGTGAAGGGCTTTAAATGCCATAGAAGTTTATATTTGTTCCTAGAGGCAATAGGGGGCCTCTGGAGTTTATTGAATAAGGCAATGACAGGGTACTTAGGAAAACTGCTTTGACAGCTATGTGGAAGGTAGATTGGAGTGGGAAAACATGGAAACTATTTATAAGGCTTTTTCAATAATCCAAGGGAGAGCTAATTAGGGCCTGAACTAGCATGATGGTAGGATACATGAAGGAGAGACAAATATAAAAGGGATTATGTTGAAAATGACCAGAATTGAAAACTGACTAGATATGTAGAATGAAGAAGGAAGAGTTGGGGATGATACTGAATTTTAGAACCTGTTTTACTAAAAAAAAAGGAATGTTCTCAACAGAAAGAGAAATAGAGGATTGTTTCTATTTCAACAGGAGAATTGATATCTCTAATCTAGAGGTAGGAGTATGCCTTCAGAAGAAAATCTACTTTCTAGATTTCTCTTAAGAGGAAAGAAAGCCTTTAAGTTATACTGTCTGGCTTAACCCTTTCCAGCTACACTCTAATTACAAAGACACACACACACACACACACACACACAAAATTACAAATTATGTACAGTGACTAAAATCATTTAACTAAGTAAAATTATGTAGATTATAAAATACAGAAAATGTCAGATAAATTAAATTTTTAGGGAAAAAATAAATGATCTTACCTATAGTAAGGATAAGGAAAATAATAGTCCCTTTTCAGTAAAACTAGACTTTTAGATCTTAGAGGAAATAAATGTCCTATAGTCAATAGTTTAGAGGTCTACATGTGAACTCTCACAAAATCCTCCCTGGAGCTTCTTTCTCCTCACTTATCTACTGCAGAATATATTTGATAGATATCTATATATCTATCTAGATAGATATATAGATATATATTAAATTTAGTCTCTTACAGCAGATATATGGAATAGAGCTAATCATTCTCTCTACCAATCTTGAGTCATGTCTCACTTTGTATATTTAGTTAACAATACAATGCTGCCCTTCCATCTGCCCATGTGAGTTAGGTTAAAATGTGTTTTATTTTTATTTATATGAGCTTTAATCTATAAACATATATAATCTTCATATAATCATAGATTTAGACACTGATGAGACCTTGAGATCACTTGGTTCAAATTTCTCATTTAATAGATGAGGCTCAGAAAGGCTAATTGATTCTTTTCCATTACCTGAAACTGGAAGAGAGATAAATCTTTCAAGTACTGTATAATAATCTATTTTAAATTTTAAACCCTAGAATAAATGAGGTAGAAAAGAGGCAGGCTCTAGGAGGTTGGGATCATGGAGAGCGGAGCCCACTTTGTTCCTTCTGGACCAGTGACAAAAGAATGAATCCCACTCTATGCTGCTCAGATCCAGAAGGAGCACTTTACTGGTCCTGTGCAGCCATCCATCCACCTCTCTTCACGTGTACTAAGGATCCTGGGCTGGGAGGTCAGAGAGCCACCTAGTGTCTCATGCATATATTGCGCTCTGGAAGGGAAAAGGGTTCGGTTTTCCTCATCCTGATGCTGGTTTACAGATAAGTGCTTTTGCAATAAGGGAAACTACTTGTACTTGCATGTATACACAAGCATCTCTAACAAGGTATCATTTACTCTCCCTCCCCCCAGCCCCCCAGAAGATTTCTAACAAGAGGGAATTCTCTATTTCTGGGCAACCCATTTCAATTTTGGATGACTAAGAAAGATTTTCATTTCAAGAATCTTACATCTGTCTTGCGTCTACTTCATATATTTCTCTTAATTTGGCAAGCAAATAAACAAAGTTTAAGCCCCTTTTACATGTTAGCTGCAAAAACATTAAGATTAATAATTTCCCTTCTTCCCAAGCACTCTCTTTTCTAAGCTGACATACCCAGTCTTTTGAATCGGTCCTAGTAAGGATCTGCCTTAGAGATCTGTCCTCTCACGCTGTCAATCCTCCTCTGAATACAATTCATTCTCTTATAAATTTGTAATACTTTGGCCCCCAAAGAATTATAAAAGACAGAAAAGGGCCCACATGTGCAAAAATATTTATAGCAGCTTTTTTTTTGGTGAAAGAATTGGAAAATGAATGAATGCCTATTAATCAGGGAATGGTTGAATAAGTTATGGTATATAAAAGTAATGGAACATTCTTTTTGTATAAAAATGATAAACAGGTTTGACTTTAGAAAAGCCTGAAAAGGTTTGTATGAACTGATGCTGAATGAAGCAAGAAGAATCAGGAAAACATAGTATACAGCAACAACAGGATTATTGACCAACTATGAAAGGCTTAGTTCTTCTTAGCAGAGTTCATGATCCAAGGCAATTTCAATAAACTTTGGATGGAAAATTCCATCCGCATTCAGAGAGAGAAGCATGGAGACTGAATGTGGGTCATATGTAATATTTTTAGTTTTTAAAAATTTTTTTTTCTTTGTGGTTTTTCTCTTTTGTTGTAATTAATCTATCCCAACATGACTCATATGGAAATATGTAAAAATAATATACATGTATAACTTAAAAGAATTTTTAAAAAACTGTGACATCCAGAAAAAAAAAATCCAAATGTTATCTCATAAGGACAGAGAATAAGGAACAGAGAATATCATTTTCTTAATTCTGGACATTATTTTGAGCATATAATTTGATTAAATTGTTTTTGTTCTCTTTTTAGGCTTCCATTGTAAACTAATGATTTATGCTGACCTCAAAGTCCACCACAGATCCCACAAGTTTTTTCATACAAATTGTATAAGAGATCTTAAAGCAAGGAAAGAGACCCACATGTTCAAAAATGTTTGTGGCAGCCTTTTTTGTAGTGACAAGAAATTGGAAACTGAGTGGATGCCCATGAGTTGGAGAATGACAGAATAAGTTATGGCATGTGAATGTTTTGGAATATTATTGTTCTATAAGAAACGATCAACAGGATGATTTCAGAGAGCCCTGGAGAGACTTACATGACCTGATGCTAAGTGAAATGAACAGAATTAGGAGATCACTGTACATGGAAACATCAATATTATACAAAGATCAATTCTGATGGACATGACTCTTTCCAACAATGAGATGATTTATGCCAGTTCCAATGATCTTGTGATGAAGAGAACTATTTACACCCAGAGAGAGGACTGTGGGAACTGAATGTGGATCACAACATAGCATTCTCACTCTATTTGATGTTGTTCACTTGCATTTTGTTTTCTTACTCGTTTTCTTTCCTTTTTGATCTGATTTTTTTGTGCAGCACAATAATTGTATAAATATGTTTACACATATTGGACAACATATATTTTTAACATGTATAACATATATTGGATTGCTTGCCATCTGGGGAGGAGGTCGGGTGAAGGAGGGAAAAATCTGAAGCACAAGGCTAGGTCAATGTTGAAAAATCATTTGTGCATATGTTTTGAAAATAAAAAAAACTTTAGAAATAAAAAAAAAACAAAAATAACTAAGTTGTGTGCTCACATCTTTCCATTGTATGGTAATTAATTTCTGTGCCTATTTTGGGCTTTAGCCATAACTCTGTTAAATTTCATCTTTTTATAGTCAATCTATTCATCTAGTCATTTGACAGCTTTTGATATCTTGATTTTGTTGACAAACATTTTGGTTTCTTCTAATTTTGTATTATATACAATCTTGATGAATATGACATCAAAGTTATTATTAAAAATAAGAAACAATAAAGATGGAAGGAGAGATCCTCCATTAAATTGGAAACTTCTAGTGAACACAGACTGTCTTTCGCCTCTTTTTGTATCCCCAGCACTCTGGTACATCAGTAGGCACTTAACAAATATTTATTGATGGAACTGATCACTGGAGCCGCCCTCTGGACATTTACAGCAAGCCAATATTAATACTTTAACCACTACTATCTTAGTCTAGCCATTTAACCAGTTCTCAATATACTCAAATGTATTCTCATTGTACAATTGGCTTCTTGTCCATAACAATGTCATGAGGTACTCAGTCAGATTTATGTGCAAATAAACTATCTTTCTGGATCTACTTGTAGATTCAGAAAATCTCTAATTAGTTTAATAGAAATGATTTGTTCTTAATAAACTCATGTTACAGAATCATAGATTTCAAGAGTCAGAAAGGACCTCATTGGCCATCTCAAATGCAAGAAGAATTCCTTCAATAACATTCTTGGTGAGCAGTCAGTCAGTCTTTGTTAAAGAAAGGAAGGAGTCAAAACCTTCTCCTTCCTGAGACAGGCCTTTACTCAAATTGTTAGAAAGTTGGGATTTTTTGTTGGTTTATTTTTTATTTTGATTTGTTTTGTTTTTGTTTATTTATTTTCCTGATTTGAAGCCTAAGAAACTAATTCTTTTGCAATGTTCATCCATTGCTTTGTCCTGCTCTAAAGTATTAACCATGAGAAATTTAACCTCTCCTTCAAAGACTTAAATACAGTCATTATTCCTATCTCCCCCGTCTTCTCTTCATCAAGCTAAAAATCTTCACTTCCTTCAATTTAATTGTCATATGATCTATGTTGCCTTTTAGTTACATCTCATTTTTTATAAATGCTACCAAATGATTCTTTTTAGCAACATTCTATAATCTTAACAGGAAAAAATCATTAGATAAAAATTTGAAGAATATATTTTCTTCCCTTTTATAAAAGAATGACATTACATTCTTAATGTGTTTCAAGCCCTCATTTCAAATTTAAAAACATTCCAGAAAGTGATTTTATTTATTTTATTTTTCACTAGAAAATCATCAATAAACATGAACATTTGTATATAAAAAAAAAAAAAAAGACCAGGAAGTGGAAATTATGCATAAAACTATAGATATATTGCACACAAATTGTTTTTTAAGAATGTTAAAAATAACATGTCTGTGTCCTAGTCTGAATTTCATTCTGTTCTCTGTATACTCTAAAAATGTTTTGAGTATTTTCTCCTTTTTTTTTTTTTTTTGGTTATTTTGCATAACTTTTACTACTGTCCTCCACCTCCAAACCAGAAACAAATAACAAAAGGAAGATTCAGAGAGAGAATAAGATCATGTAAAGAAGAAAAAAAACAACTTTTCATTAAGCAGACCTGTCCAAAAGTAAAATGGATGTAACTTCTGTATTTAGTGAACATCTTCTCACTGGATGTGATTTAGGAGAAAGAAGCGTATTATTGGGGAGGAATCAAAAATGAAGAATATGAGAAATAAGTGAAAAGGGAATGGCAGAAAAGTTAGTGATATGGAAAGCACTTTGAACCACACATGCCAGTTATATGTTTATTGAATATACTTTGTATATTTAATAAATGTTTGCTCTATTAAATCTGGAATCACATAGCATACAGTCATAGATATAGAATTGGAAGAGTTTTCAAAGGCTACTGGTCTGATATCCTCACTTTACAGGAGAAGAAACTAAAGGTCAGGGAGGTCACATATCTTATCCATGGTAATGAAGGTAATTAGCAACAGAGGCTAGATTTGAGCCCATTTTTATTCCCAGAGTCTGTGCTCCTTCCAAATGGTCTTATGATAGCTCCTCCTTGATTTCATATAGGCTATAATATAGATTTGTGACTTTGGTGATTTAACTGAATGTCATTTCCCTTAAGCTTAGAATAATATAATTTGTCTAGATGATTTCTGAGGTTACTTTTATCTCCGAAATTCTACAAACACAAAGGGAAAAGCTATATATTAGGCAAGACAATCACAGAAGAATAAAAAATTAAATAACTCACTGGAATCCAAAAATCTGGATATTTTTAAGTGAAGTGATATTTTGAAAGAAGAAAGGAGAGAGGATGAGCCGCTCTAAACCTCAATGCCTTGGAGAAAGAGAGCAAAAAAGTGAAACAACTTTCTGAACACACTTTTGTAAAAATATAAATGCAGTCAATTAAGTTTTATGCTTAGGATTAATTTCATTCAAGAGAAAGCAATTCTAGATTAATCTTTCTCCCAGGTACGAAGAGTGTGAAGAACTAAGACTTTCTGTCATCTGATTTGGTAATGCATCTAAATCTCTAAATACTGGATGCAGTGGCAGAAAATGAATGCTATCTGAAATGTGTGCTAAGAAAATCTCATTCTAAACATCTTTCTGTAGATAGAAAATCTCCTACAGATTTGCTTTGTGTGATTCTTAAGGAATATCTACCCAGATCCACTTCTCTTTATTGATGTTAGTTCACAGGGATGGACCAAAAAGGTATTTTCACTTTTTTAAAAGAAGTCTGTCCTATGGCTAAATTGTTCAATCCTTGGAGCTTTATGGCAGAGATGAGACTTGTTTGAAAACCTACATGGCAAAGCTTCAGAACAAGATCAAGGAGTTCCGAACACTATTTTAATGGATAATTAATTGATTATACAGCCAGATCACAACAGGCATATTGCAATTATAAGGGAAAATAATCACTGAAGGCGTTATTAGATGGCTTTTTACTACTGACAAATATCCATTGTTGAATATGACTGCAGGGATTGTAAAAAATATATTTATACATATTTATTGTGGCACTAAATCCATTGGAGATGGCATGTAAGGATGCAATGTCAGGTGGAATAAAAACACTTTAACAAAGAATGAGAAACTTACTATAGAAGCATTGGAACTTCTAATATTAGCAGATTTTTTAAAAGTGAAAGCACAATACAATTAGGAAAAATTTTATCATCTTAGAAAAGCATTATGGAGAAAGAGATAGCCTTGAAGCCAGAAAACTTAGGTTCAAGTACTAACTGTGACCCTGGGTTAGCCACTTGACTTCTCAAAATTATTTTGAACTACTCAATTACTAATGACAATTTTAGATATATGTTTATATCCCCATATATAAAACCAACAGTTTGTCCTTGAAATTAGTCTTTGATGTATATTTTATATTATTCTTGAATCTGAATGCATTCCCAATAAGATCAGAGGTGAAATAAGGATACCACTATTCACCACTATCATTCAACTTTGTACTAGAAATGTTGGCTTTAGCAATAAAAATGAAAAAAAGAAATTAATGGAATTAGAATAGGTAATGAGGAAATAAAACGATCACTATTTGCAGATACTTAGAAAATCATCCAAAAACCTAGTGTCAAAACCATTCACAGCTTTCACAAAGTTGAAAGATATAAAATAAACCCACACAAATCGTCAGCATTTCTATAGATTACTAACAAAAGCCCATCAGCAAGAGATAGAAAAAGAAATTCCATTTAAAATTATTGGAGACAAAATAAAATACTTGGGGTTCTAACTGCCAAGACAAACCCAAGAACTATATAAACACAATTACAAAACACTGCTCACACAAATAAAATCAGATCTAAATGAATGGGAAAATATCAATTGTTCATGCATAGGCTGAGCTAATATAATAAAAATGGCAATTCTGCCTAAATTAGTCTACTTGTTCAATGTGCTACCAATCAAATCGTCAAAACATGATTTTATAGAATTAGAAAAAAATAATAACTAAATTCATCTAGAAGATCAAAAGGTCAAAAATATCAAAGGAATCATTGGGAAAAAAATCCAAAGGATGGAAGCTTAGTAATATCAAACTTAAAACTATATTCTAAAGTAGCAATCATCAAAACCATTTGGTACTGTCTAAAAAAAGGGTAGTGGATCAGTGGAATAGATTAGATGCACATGACACAATAATCAAGGCCTATACCAATATAGTATTTGATAAGCCCCCAAACTCCTTCTGGAATAAGAATTCACTATTTTACAAAAATTGCTGGGAAAACTGGAAAATATGTCAGAAATTCAGCATAGAACTATACCTCACATCCCATACAAAATAAGATCAAAATGGGCACATGATTTGGGCATAAAGGATAATATTATAAACAAATTAGGAGAACAAGGAATAATTTACTTATCAGATCTTTGGAGAAGGGAGGAATTTATGACCAAAAAAGAACTGGAGAACATTATGAAAGGCAAAATGGACAATTTGGATTACATTAAACTAAAATGTTTTGCACAAATAAAACCAACAGAAACAACATTAAAAGGAAAGTACAAAGCAGGGGAAAATCTTTACAGCCAGTGTTTCTGATAAAAATCTAATTCCTAATATATATATAAAGAACTGTGACAAATTTAGAAGAATACAAGTCACTCCCCAATGGATAAATGAATCAAAATTTTCAGATGATGAAATTAAAGCCATTTAAAGTTACATGAAAAAATGCTCTAAATAACTCTGATTAGAGAAATGCAAATTCTGAGGTACCATACCTCTCAGCTTGGCTAAGATGGCAGGAAAAGGTAATGAGGAATGTTGGAGGGATGTTGGAAAACTGGAACATTAATACATTGTTGGTAGAATTGTGTATGGATCCAACCATTCTGGAGAGCATTCTGGAGTATGCATAAAGGGCTATAAAAGTGTGAAAACCCTTTGACTCAGCAATGCTATTATTGAGTCTTTATTCCAAGGAAATCATAAAGGAAAAGGACCCACATGTGCAAAAATGTTTGTAGAAGCTCTTTTTGTAGTGGCAAAGAATTGGAAAAGGAGTAGATGTCTATCAGATGGGTTCTAGCAGAACAAGTTGTGGTACATGAAGGTAATGGAATATTATTGTTCTATAAAAATGATGAACAAGCTGATATTAGAAAGGCCTGGAAAGATTACATGAACTGATGCCTAGTGAAACAAGCAGAATCAGGCATACATTGCACACAACTACCACAAGAATGTGTGATGATCAACTATGAAAGGTTTAGTTCTTTTCATTGGTTCAGTGATCCAAAGTAATCCCAATAGACTTTAGACAGGAAATGCCATATGCATCTAGAAAAAGAACTAAGGAGACTGAATATAAATTGACACATGCTATGTTTACTTCTTTTTTATTTGTTTTTTCTCTCTTCCATGTTTTTCCCCTTTTGCTCTGATTTTTCTCTTCCAAAATGGTTAATAAAGTAATGTGTATTAAAAATAAATTAATGTACTATAACAGTAAAAAAAAATGTAACGATTGTGAGAGAATATTAAGGGATGATAGCTAAAAAAAAAAAAATTAATGATAAATTACCCTTAAAATAATTAGGGGTAAGAGAAGAATGTACTGGGAGAAAAGTAAAGGGAGAGATAGAATGGGATAAATCATTTCACATAAAAGAGGCAAGAAAAAGTTTTTAGAGAATAGGGGAAAATGAAAGAAGCAGGTACAGAAACACATAAATATTATTCTCAGAGTTTGTTCAAAGCGGGAATAATGTATACATTCATTTGGGTGTAGAAATCTCTTATCATATAGGAAAGTAAGAAGGAAAAATGACAAATGGTGGAAGGGATGTGGGGAAAATAAAACATTGTTGTTGTCCATTCTGTAGAACAATTTGGAACTAGGACCAAAAGGCTATTTAACCACGCAGACCCTTTGATCTAGCAGTATCACTACTAGATTTGCATGATAAAAGAGATTAATAATAAAAAGGAAAAGAATCTATATGTACAAATATATTTGTATCTCTTTTATGTACAAATATATCTATATCTCTTTTCTGGGAGCAAAGAATTGAAAACTGAGGGGAAGCTCATCAATTGGGGTAAGGCTAAACGAGTTTCACTAAGTGATTGTGATAGAATATCATTATGGTATAAAAAATGATGAGCCAGATGCTGCTAGAAAAACCTGGAAAAACTTGCATGGGCTGATCCAAAGTGAAATGTAGTACAAAGTAACAGCAATATTGTAAAATGATCAGCTATGAAAAAGTTAGCTATTCTCAGCAATACAATGATCAAGACAACTCTTACTCATATTTCTTAAAGTATTGTGAAATCACACTTTTATCACTTTGGAAATTAAGCATACCTTTGGGGAAAAAATCTGCTTTTTTTTTCTGTCCTTGTTTATAGCACTAGGGTTCAACTGAGTATTATTCTGTCAAGTTCACAGGCCTTTCAAGAATTCCATCTTTTGGACTATTTTCTCAAGCTTTCGTGGACTTCTTGTGGCTACTTCTTTGATTTAAAAGTTCTTAGTAGCTCTTTTAATGGTGTCAAAAAGTTGGAAATTAAGTGGATGTCTACTTAATTTGAGTGGAATGGCTTGTATGTGACTGTGATGGAATATTACTGTGCTTCAAGACAATATAAGCAGGATGCTTTCAGAAAAGCAAGGGAAAACTTCCTTGAACTAATACTAAGAGAAGTATACAAAGTGAAATGAATAAAAGCAGGAAAACATTGTGACAATAGCAAGACTATTGTAATGATAATTGACTATGAATAACCTAGTCTTCCTCAGTAATAAAATGATTCAATATAATTCTGCAAGACTTATGATGAAAGTGCTGTCCATTTCCAGGAAATGAACTGGTAAAGCCTGAATGTACATCAATGATATTTTTCCTTTACTTTGTTTTCTTCATTTGTGGGGGGGGGGCTGTCTATTTTCTTATACATAATGAAATGTGATTTTCATGACTATTCTTGTATAAACCATGTCAACTTGCTTGCCTTCCTAGTGGGGAAATGGAGGAAAAGAATTTAGAACTCACAATTTGAAAAATATATATTAAAATTATATATGTAACTGGGAAAAATAAAATACTAAATAATAATTTTTAAAGTAAATATAACTTTCAAGGAAAAGACAACTCCAAAGGACTTTGGATGAAAAATGCTATTCATCCTTAGATCCCCAGAGAAAAAACTGATGATGTCTGAATATAGATTGAGGATTTTTTTTTTTACTTTGTTTTTTCTTTTTAGGGTCTTGTTTTATTTTTGTCTGTTTTCTTTCACAAGATAACTATTAGGGAAATGTTTTGCATTACTACACACATAACATATCAAATTGCAAGTCTTCTCAATATGGGGGTTGAAGTAGGGAGGCAGGGAGGGAATTTTGAACTCAAAGTTTTAAAAACAAATGTAATCTGTTACTAGGGAAAAATAAAAACAAATATTAAATAAACAAAATGGGTTTTAATTAATCAGTCAACAAGGATTTCTTAAGGGGTTAGCATGTGATAATTTCTGTGTTAGATGGGGCCCCAAACAATAGATGCTCTATAATTAATCAGACAGTGATTTCCTAGTACATTATAGTTTGTACTTTACATTTAGGATAATTGTCACTTAAAAAAAAGCAAAACAACAAACCAGAAAAACGTAAACCATTCAATATTAGAGTAGAGAGATAATGTTGGTTTCTGAATTCCCCTATCAAACCTAGACCAGGTGGCCTAACACCTGGCTCAGTAAAGTTGGGAGCTTGTGAAAGAAAGGGCACAGTAAATATGCTAACAAGATTGAAGTCAGAACAGCTGGGAAATGATTAGGGCTCTTTAGCAAAGTAACATGCTTCATTTCTTCATGGATCTAAGATCCTTCCATACAGCAACAATCCACCAAGAAACTAAGACTTGGGTGTTCTGCCATCTCATGTGTACTTACCCAGAATCCCTTTGTGTCGCCTTCTTATTCCTTTCCCTGCTCTTTTCTATCTCTAATTCTATGATTAATAATCAAATCAATACTAGCATTACTATGTGAAAATGGGAGGCAATTAAATCCATTATAGTTTGGATCATATGTCCTATGGTTGAACCCCCAGACTTTTCCTATAATCAGATCTTTATTATCCATTTTCTCCCCCATTTATATGTAACTATCTTGAGGGCAGAGGATGTTCACTTCCTGCTTTTCTGCCTTCTTGACTTTCTTTTCCCTTCCCTTTCTTTCTCTCTTCATTTCTTCCTGTCCTTCCCTCATTATATTCTTTCTTCTTCCCTCTGCTACCATAATGCAGAACATCAAGATCCTCCCAGGACAGACACTTAAAGTTCAAACCTGAAGCCTTTGAAGTTTGATAGGATCTGACAGCTTTTATCATGAGAACAAGATTAACCCTCATGTGACAATTAAGACATCTTAGGAGAGGGTCCCAATAACACCTTTTTGATTCTCCTTCCCCACTCAAGCTTTTTCACTTAAAATGATCAGGAGATTCTAAAGGAATTTTTGTTCCAGAATCTAGATTCTAAACAAATAAAGGCAACAAATATTTTTTGAGTGCCTACACAAACGCAATGCCTTGTGCTCAGTACCTAGGGGAATATGACTTTGACCCTGTGGAAACAAATTAAATTCTTCCCCCTCTCTTCCACGTAGGTATACACTGGATTTTATGTGAAGAACAAACAACCAGCACACATACCTTTCTTTAGTGTCCTCTGGGACCAACTACCTATGAAAGTTTGCTTTGCTAAAACTTTAAGGTTTGGTGTTGGAGCTGAGCTGTTCTCTTATACCAGTTTCCCTGGGCAATTCTTTCCCCTTGAAACTGGCTATTCTGTGTCAAACTTCTCATCCAGCAACAAGAAAAAGCCTTTATCTTCCAGATTTTCCTTATGAAACAATAGGAACTTGTTTAATCATGCATTTAAGATAACACCAACTAAATAGCTCTGAGGTAAGTTATAGACCTCCAGATACTTAGGAATAAAATTTTTTAAAGTACATTTTTTTCTCCAGCACACGGTATGCAGCAGGCAGCATCGGGAATATCTTCACTGTGCATTTATCAGACACATATGCACTTAAGCCTCGTTAAGAAATTGCTTTCATTAGCAAATATAACATTATTATTCCAGAATATTGATAAAAATGAAATGCAAAGCATGTTAATGAGAATGTTCAGTAGAACCAAGAATTATACTAAATTACTTCTCCCCAGTCCAAATATTAGAAAAAATATTTTAAAATATTACTAATTTAGGAAAAAATGCTACTAATATTTAGCCAAATAACACTATAGAGTTTAGTTAATTTTGTTCTTCTGATGGTTTTTAACAAAATCTTATCAGAGTGCCATCTGAGATACTCAGCCTTAGCATCTCCCCTAATCGAAATCCCAGCATCATGTGACCAAGTGTTTAGTTTTTTTTTTTACTTGGAATTTAGGATCACAGGCATGTCTTTCAAAGACTAGCTTCTGTTCCAAAGAGTAGGTTACTAAGAGTTTCTTCAAGGCCTTAGCTATGTAGCCCACCTTACTTTCTTCCTAAGGCAAGAAGGAATAAAATCCCCAGGAAATTTTGCATTTTGGGCCTCCTTGCAATAACTTGGCAGAAGGACATTTATATGTGGCATGTCAGAATATGATGGAGTGGATAGAGCTCAGGACCTAAAGTCAGGAAGGCATGGATTCAAATCCTTTTTCAATCACTTACTAGCTGTATGACCCTACGTGTTAATCTTTCTAGATTTTAGTCCATCATCTGTACAATAAGGTAGTTGGACTAGATGGGCTCCAAGGTCCTCCTCCTCCACCTCTATATCCCTGACTCTATGAGAATCATAAAGGATTTGCCAGTTTAAGTCTATATTTCCTTCTACTCAGACAACAGAATACTTCTAATTTACTGATGTTATCATTCATGTTGTCCCATTTATCACTCATTAACACTGTGCCATCAATCTAAGTCAGTAGTGATGATCTCTGTTCATCCATCATGCACAGCTTGCCAACTTTTTCCATTTTTTCTCTTTATTAACTTGATTCTAGAGCCATAGGAAACAGCAAGGGTACAAATGAACCTCCTTGTTTTAATTTCACCTTGATGGTATCATTTCTTTTAAATCATAAAGATATCGCCAGTGTCTGCATAAATCTGCCACTTTTATGAAAAAGATATGGATAGCTTTATTATAGAGATCTACAAAAATTTATGTGCGATTTTTACTTAACTTAGCATTCACTTTTGGGGGGGGGGGATTCTGTAGCAGCTATTGTTGGTGCAAAATAAAAATAAAACCCTTAAAGGGAGTTCTCATAAGGTTGTGATTATGTAAATACAAAGTAACTTGAGAAGGGAGAGAGACCTAAAAGTTGTAGTTATACATCAAAAGCTAGAATGGAATTCACAAGCCATTTAATCCAATCCTATCATTTTACACTCCTAGAAACTTAATTCAAACCTGAACAGTTAAGTGATTTGAGCAAAATCACACAAAAAATATCAGAGATGGGGTTTGAACTCAACCTCTAACTTTGAGCCAATGTTCTTTTCTCTAGCTGTATGGCCAAAATTGAAGCTGAGCTAAATTATGGAGACTTTCATAGCTCCCTTTGAAAGGAGACTAGAAGAAGGAAGAACACTCTAGGGAAGAGAATGACTTTTGCAAATGCTCAAAGGAGGAAGACAGAATGTAGAATCTACGGAATAACTGCAATCTAATTTGGCTAGAGCCAGCATAAATGAAGAGTCATCTGAATTAAGAGTGGAAAGTTAGGGTAATACCATTTTCCATCCAATTCAATAAACCCTTCTGAAGCACCTATTTATGACAACTTTTTATTTTATCTCATAGATACAGAAGGCATTTGACCAAATGTCACGTGGTCCGATACTCGTGTAAGGGGGGTACCCAATAAAGACATTCTGAGGAAAGTCAAGAAAGGAGAGATTATTCTAGGGGAAGGTGGGATGGATTGACAATATCAAAATCTGGAGAGAAGTTAAATAAAGTGAAGATACAAGATTTGGTTGCTAAAAACACTAGCATTCTTTCATATTTTTGAAATTGGTTTGTGTTCCTATGATGGTTTCCATTTGATCAGTTGTATATCTTCTTCCTCTCCTTTGTGGAGGACAGGGACTATTTTTGCATTTGTATCTCTAGTAGAGATATGAGAGGCTTTTAAATGTTTTTTGAATTCAAATATATAAAGTTATTGTTATTTGTTCTTCATTTTCAAAGAGCACCAATGACATCATAAGGATGATGTTTTGACTCTCACATGAATTCAATTTAAGTGAGGTAAAGCTACACAAAGTGATCACTCTCTTCTATGAGTTATGTGAGTCCAGGAGCAAGGTAAGAAATCAAAATAACTAGCAATTGCCTCAAAACTGATTGAGCTACTAAAGCAATCATTACATCTGACACACATTCTGATGCCTATATGTTTTCACCAAAATGAGGAAAGCATTTGGAATCAAGATCAATTACTTTGCTAACTACATTGAAAATTTGGATTTTCTAAATCCAAATGAAATAAAAGGAAAGGATACAGAAGGTGGTATTCCTAAGAGAAGATGTGGCCACAAGAGTGAATATATTGCAAAAACAAAATAAATAGTCTGAACAAAGCTAATAGTTCTATCAAAATGCAGCTGAAATCACATGCAAGAAAAGCTTACTAGTAACTTCTCTTTAATTTTTTCAGGATAAAAGCTTGGACTAATTAAGTGCCTTGTAGGAAGGCATTGTTAATATATTCTAAGTAATTCCCTACTTCAAGATATTGAATGCATCCCACTCAAAGAATATCAGAAATTGCATTTATCTTGGTATTTAGATCTCCTCCCATCTGCATTTTATGTTTACCTTGTTAGTACTGGCTCTGATTTTTTTTTTTATTGATAGACCAGAGGCAGATTAATGCTTTAGAGAATTTTTTGAATGCAAGAAATAACCACCATGAGATCCCTTCTTCCTAAAACATGATTTTTGCTCTAGCAGGGTCAGAAATTACTTCTTGTTCTAATCAATTATTCCAATAGGTTAGATGAGGACTCTGACACAGAACTCCAGAACATGAGAAGAATTCTTTTCTCTGTTGTCACTGTCAAACTCTTTGAGATTTATCTCCCTGAAAACAAAATGAGGAAGTTAGTCCAAGGGGAGGCAAAGCTATGTTTTGCTTTCTAGATTCCAATTATTTTGACTCCAGAAAGATTATTTTGCTTAATGATAACTAAACTAAACCCCACCTGTGAATAAAATGATTCAAATTATGCTGGTTAAAAAATGAAAATGAAAATTAAGCCTGCATTTGAGGACCACCCTACAGCAAATATTTTATATGCCATGTTGACAGAGGAAAAAATTTTTTTTCAAAACTTCTAGTAAGAAGGTCATTTTTCTTCTCCTGATAGATTTTTTTGGTAAGATTAGAGAAAGCTATTTTACATTGGTTTATTAATAGTCAATCAAGAAAGAAGTTATACTCAAATCAGTTTGAAATGTGTTTTTTCCCTTCTTTGTTTGGAAAGATTCCCCATAGAAAGAATCTGGCTTTGTATATGAAATTAACCGCCAAAATGTAATACTTTTTCTGTATAACAATGAAAAAAGTCATACTTCCAGAAAGGGAAGGTGATAATTGATTATCAATATGTAAACTGTAGGCCTATTTAGTTTGTGAATTAGTATTATAGTTGTTTTTATTTTTCCATGGTAATGATGGAAGTTATGTGGGACAGTGAATAGCACAATGGACTTGTAGTTAGGGAGGCCTGAGTTCAAATCCAATCTCAAATATTAGGCATATCAAGCCCCTAATTCACTTAATCTTTGCTTATCTCACCTGTAAAGTGGGCATAGTAATGACATCTGCCTCATAGGCTTGTCGTGAGGGTCAAATGAGAATATTTAGTTTACAACTTTAGAAATTTTAAAATTCTATATGAATATTAGCTATTTTTACAATTAATAAACTTATACATATTTTAGTTAAATGCATGTACATAACACCAGGGACAGCTAAGTAATGCAATGGTTAGAGAAGCAAGCCTGAAATCAAGAAGATTCATCTTCCTGAGCTTAAATCTTGCCTCAGGCATTTATTAATTGTGTTACCTAGGGCAATTCAGTTAATCTTTGCCTCAGTTTCCCCATCTATAAAGAAAATGGAGAAGTACTACCTTTGCTGAGAAAACAGCAAACAGGGTCATAAAGAGTCAGAGCCAATTGAAATGATCGAATGATAACAACATAATACCAAGGAGATACAATTATCTTGGTGTTTACTATTTTATTTTATCATAAATCAATTGCCTTATACCTCAAAATATTTCCCATCACCATAAGGCAAAACATTCAACTGCATACACAGAAGTGAAATCATTCCCTAGAGAAAAATGAATTCATTTATACCTTTCCTTCCCATGTTCATCATTTATGGAGGCCTGCTCTATCAAGCTTCTTTCCCATTAAAGTGTCCTGAAGCAATCCTTGGATTGCCCTCAAAAAAACATCTTTGAGACAATAGTACAAAAGATAAAGTTTATTTAAAATATGACACATCAACTGGTAAAAACAAAACTAAACTAAAAAAATCACTAACCACCTCCTGAAAAGGTTTAATCAATTACTATAGCATTATACAAAATGACTTTTTGGTAGTCTAAACCATATATATATATATATATATATATATATATATATATATATATATATATATATATATATATATAACTTGGCTGGCTGGTCGCAGAAGAGAGTTCAGCTGCATTGGAGAGGAGTTGGTGGCTGGGCTCCTGTATGCCCCCCACTGAGACCAAGCTGGTCTGAAAGACTCACCAGAAAGCTAGCCGAACCCCAAGTGAAGGAGACAAGAGATTCATTCCATCTCTGTGTTGGTTGGAGGCTGAAGAAAGCAGAGGCAGAGGCTGAAGGACCAGAACCTTTGGATTTGGAGACATACGGAGGGCTCTAAGCTAAACCGGCTGTGTTTAGAGAAGAACAAGAACAGATTCAGATCCATCTGAACTAGATCACAACATATACATATATATATATATATGTATATATATATATATATATATATATATATATATATGTATATATATATATATAATGTTTACCAGCACATTATTCATGCATCAAGACAATCTGGTTAGTTATCTTGTCATCAATCAGCAAAGAACTAAAAGCCAGCAGGGGAAAATCTAAGGTTATCGTTGGTAGCCAAGAAGCCCTTAGATTCTTCTGTTAGGCTTGGATGACTAGGTTTAGGCACAGTACATTTATTTTCTATGCCCATCAGTTTGTCCTCAAATCAAGGTCATGAGCAATGAGAAACTAAATGTAAAAAAATAGATATGCTATATTCTTACATTCTCATGTGCTTGAGACACAGACATAATTTACTTGGCAATAATAGCAAGCTATCCCAGCCAGTGCAGAAGTACATTCAAGGAGATTGGATCTAGGCTCTGCACAATTAAACAGTGCTACCCACTCACTGAGGATGCTTTATTGCATCTCATATTTTCATAACAACCTGGCCCTTTGGTAAATTTAAATGAAAGGTTTAGCGGGTACTACAGTGGATGACCTGACTAATGAAATGTTAAATCAAAGGAAGAAAGAAAGGATAACTTATTTAACCACAAATCACTATTCCAGGAAAGCCTAAAAGCATACACAGTGGTTTCAAACCAATCCAAGTCATTTGTCAGTGTGGAGAGAAAAAAAAAAGAAGCCTCAAATAAATGCATCTTAAGAATATCAGGACATGGTTACACTGTGGTTTTACTATTGCAAGAACATTCAAATTCTGAGTTTCAAAGCTATTCTCACATGTCAAGCTTTTCAATACTGACATGGCAAAAGCAGATTGGAAATTGCTAGCAGAATATTTGCTTTTCTGTGGTCTATGCTAGGAATGCCCAAGCTTTGAGAGTTTTACAATATTTTTCACTACAGGTATGAGAGCACACACTGGAGAGGATAATGTTGGAGAAAACAGAGTCACTGAGAAGTCTATTCCTGGGAACACGAGAGTAAACACACCCTTCCCACTTCTTGACTGCCCTCAAAAAAACATCCTTAAGACAATAGTACAAAAGACAAAATTTATTTAAAATATGACACCTCAACTGGGAAAAACAAAACAAAACAAAAAAACCACTCACTACCCCCTGAAATGGTTTAATTAATTACTACAGCATTGTACAAAATGACTTTTAGGAAATTTAAAAATCTATAATTTTTAAGGGCTTTTTAGCTTTGTTTTTGATTTTTGCTTCAGATGAAAGAAATTTAAATTCATCTTTTAAAAAAATCAAAATACTGGGCATGGAATCAAGAAGGTGAAGAGTAGACAGGTCTTTGAGCACTTTGTGGCTTCCCTCAGGTCAACACTAGATCAAGTCTTCGAACTGTTTTTGAAAGGACAGAACCCACAAATATTTGAAGTATAACAAAATTCCAGCAGAAAATATTGAGAACTTCAGGAAAGGTAGGCCAACACAAGAGAAAGTACAGGGACCCAGGATAGAGTGGCCTATGCCCATGCCAGGAGAATCTATTGGGGGACTCAGCCAAAATAAAGCAGTTTTTGCTACTATGCCCTGGTGCAAAAGCTAGTGGACCAGCAGAATAGCTGTGAGACATCCAATACAACTACAAAAGGCAGAAAGTGAGCCTTAAAATCCCAGAAAAACACAATACTTAGCCACCAGCAGCACTAGCTCAGGGCAGCATGAAGCCACTGTTACCTATAGAAGAAGCTTGGGACAATCTCCTTTTTGCCCTAAAAACAGATCTCAATCTTTGAAAATGAATAAAAAAGAAAAAAAATCTCTGACAATAGATAATTTTTATGGAGACAGGAAAGTAGAGATCTCAAATGCTGAGGATGCTAAAGGAAAGACATCTTTAGATAATGCCCCAAAGAATGATATGAGCTGGTCTCCATCACACAAGGCTCTCTTGGAAGAATTCAAAAAGGATCTTAAAAGATTATTAGAAGAAAAATAGGGAAAGGAATTGAGAACTTTGCAGAAGAGTCTGGAAATACAGAACTTATCTGAAAAAAAAAATCCTTAAAAATAGATTTGGTGAAATGGAAAAAAAAAAAAGACAATTCCTTGAAAAACAGAATTTGTGAAATGGAAAAAAAAAATCCAATGAATAAAAGTTCAATTGGCCAAATGCAAAAGGAGATCTTAAAAGGTAACTGAAGAAAATAATTCACTAAAAATTAGAATTGAACAAATGAAAGTGAATAACTCAATGAGACATCAAGAATCAGTCAAACAAAACCATAAAAATATGAAAAAATAGAATAAAATGTAAAATACTTCACTAGAAAACAGATTCAGGAGAGACAATCTAAGAATTACTGAACTACCTGAAAACCATGATGACAAAAAAAGAGCCTAGATAACATCTTTCAAGAAAACATTAAAGAAAACTGCCCTGATGTCCTAGAACCAGAGGGTAAAACTAGCCATTAAAAGAATTAACAATTACCTCCTGAAAGAGTCCCCAAAATTAAAACTCCAAGGAATATAGAAGTTGAATTTCAGAATTATCAGATAAAGAAGAAAATATTACAAGTAGCCAGAAGGAAACATGTCAAATATCAAGGAGCTACAATTAGGATTTCCCAGGACCTAGCATGTTAAAGGATCGAAGTGCCTAGAATATGATATTATAGAGGGCAAAGAAGTTTGGACTGCAACCAAGAATCAACCATCCAGCAAAAGTAAGCATTATCTTTCAGGGAAAAATGGAAATTTAATGAAATAGGTGAATTTCATTTATTTTTGATGAAAAGACCAGAGCTGATCAGAAAATTTTGATCTTCAAATACAGAACTCAAAAGAAACATAAAAAGGTAAAAAGGAAAGAAAAAAAAACCTTTTTAAAAGTTAAAAAATAAAAAAAGTTTACATCGCTATATGAGAAAAATTATATGTGTAACTCTTGAGAAATGTATCTCTGTTAGAGGTGTACTTAGAGAGTGTAAGTATAATTTGAATTAATTGTGGTGAAATATAAAAGAAGCTATGGGTGGAAAATGGATTTTACTGGAAGAAGAAAAAAGGCAAGGTAAAATGGGGGGAAATTTCATCTTATGAAGAAGCAAAAAGACTTATTACAGTTGAAGTAAAGAAGGGAGGGAGATGAGCATTGTAATAACCTTAATCTCACTGGATTTGGTTCTAAGAGAGAATAACGAGTATATTTAGTTTGTTTCACCTTATAGGGAATTAGGAGGGGAATGGGGAAAGCAAAGGAAGAGACTAATAGAAGGGAGAGCAAAAGTGGAAGGGGAAAGGGATAAGAAAAGTGGCAGGAGCTATAAAAAGGGAAAGCTATTTGAGAGAGGTAGTGGTCAGAAACAAAACAATGGGGATGGGGGAGAGGGGAAAGAAAAGAGAAAAGTATAACTTGGGGAAAAATAAGATGGTGGGAAATACCGAGTTAGTAATTTTATCTGTGAATGTGAATGGGATAAACTCTCCCATAAAACAGAAGCAGATAGTAGACTGGATTAAAAGCTGGAATCCTACAATATGTGGTTTACAAGAAACGCATTTAAAGCAGAGAGATACATACAGGGTAAAGGGAAAAGACCAGAGCAGAATCTATTATGCTTAAGCTGAAGTAAAAAAAAAAAAGGAGGATAATAATCCTGATCTCAAATGAAGCAAAAGCAAAAATTGATCTAATTAAAAGAGATAAAGAAGGAAACTACATCTTGCTAAAGGGTACCAAAGATAATGAAATAATAGCAATACTAAACATATATGCACCAAGTGGCATCCACATTCCTAAAGGTGAATTTAAGAGAGCTGCAAAAAGAAACAAACAGCTCAGAACTAGAAAAATTAAATCACAAAATCAACAAGAAGTTAAAGAGGTAAATAGAACTTTAGACAAGTTAATTATGATAGACCTTTGGAAAAAATTGAATGGAGACAAAAGAATATACTTTTTTCTTGGTAGTACATGGCATATTCACAAAATTGACCATATAATAGGGCATTAAAAACCTCAAAATCAAATGCAGAAAGGCAAATATAGTAGCATCTTTTTCAGATCATGATGCAATAAAAATTACATGTAATAAAAGGCCAGGGAAAAAAGACAAAAAATAATTGGAAACTAGATAATCTAATCCTTAGATTAGATAAATCCTTAAGAATGAGTGAAACAACAAATCATAGACACAATTGATAATTTCATCCAACAGAATGATAGTAATGAGAAAACATACCAAAATTTATGAGATGCAGCCAAAGTAGTTCTTAGGGGAAGATTTATAGCTCTAGATGCTTAGCTGCATACAATAGAAAAAGATTAAATTAACGAACTGAGTATACAACTAAAAAAGCCAGGAAAACAACATATTAAAATCCCCCGATTACATACCAAATTTGAAATTCTGACAATAAAAGGGGAAATTAATAAAACTGAAAATAAGAAAACGATTGAACTAATAAACAAAAGTAAAAACTGTTTTTGTGGGAAAAAAAAACAACAAAATAGATAAAATTTAGTTAATTTGATTAGAAAAAGAAAATGAAATTGTTAGTATCAAAAATGAAAAGGATAAATTTTCCACCAATGAAGGGTAATAATTAGGACCTGTTTTGCCCAACTATATGCCAATAAACCTGATAATCTAAGTGAAAAGGATAAATATTTATAAAAATATATATTGATTAACAGAGGAGGAAATAAATTACTTAAATAATCTCATTTTTTGGAAAAAATGGAACAAGCTATTAATCAACTTCCTAAGAAAAAATCTCCAGGACCAGATGGATTTGAATTTGTGTGCTATCAAAAAACAATTATTTCCAGTATTATGCAAACTGGAAAAATAGGGAAAGAATGAGTCCTACCAATTCCTTTTATGACACAGATATGGCTCTGATATCTAACTCAGGTAAGGTCAAAACAGAAAAATAAAAGTATAGATCAATTTCCCTAATGAATATTGATGCAAAAATGTCTTCTGTAAAATATTAACAAAGAGATGACAGCAAGTTATCATGAGGATAATACACCATGACCATGTAGGATTTATAACAGAAATGACTGGTTCAATATTAGGAAAACTATTATTATAGTTTATTATATCAGTAACCAAACTAATAGAAATCATATGATTATTTCAGTAGATGCAGAAAAAAAAATTGACAAAATCCAAGACTCATTTCTATCAAAAACACTTGATAGTATAGGAATAAATGAACTTTCCTTAAAATGGTCAGTAGTAGCTACCTAAAACCATCAGCAAACATCAGTTATAAAGGGGATAATAATTTCCAATAATATCAGGGGTGAAACAAGGTTGCCCTCACCACCATTACTATTCAATATTCTATCAGAAACATTTCTAATATAAAACATTTCTAATATTATATTTAGTAACAAGAAAACAAACCAAAAAAAAAAAAAAAAAGGAATTGGGGTAGGTAATGAGAAAACCAAATTATTACCCTTTGCAGAAAATACAATGGCATACTGAGAGAATCCTAGAGAATCAATTTAAAAACTACTAGAAACAATTCACAACTTTAGCAAAGTTGAAGGATACAAAATAAATCCACAGGAATTATCAGTATTTTTATGCATTAAGAGATACAAAGAGAAATTCCATTATAAATAATTGTTGATAATATAAAGTACTTGAGAATCTACCTGACGAGACAAATTTAGGAACTATTTGAATGCAATTATAAAACACTTTCCACACAAAAAAGTCAAATCTAATCAACTAGAAGGATATCCTTGCACACTCCTAACATGGATTCCTCATAACACCTCCTTAGCTGGTTTCCAGATACTATTCATTCTTCAGCTAGACTCCTACATTTAATTTAACTTTCAATAGAAAATTCAGGACCTTCAATGTTCTTGCTATTCAAAAACAATAACTTTTTTGTTTGTTTCTTGTTAGTCTTATTATTATAGACATATTAAAGAATTTATTGGTTCTATCAATTACTAGATGCAATCATACTGGGATTTATAAGATCATCACAGGCTAAAGATATTGAAATGACAGCTTTTTTTCTTACACGATATGACAAATATGGAAATATATGGTTAAAAGAATTGCACAAGTTTAATCTATATCAGATTTCTTAGGGAGGAAGTAAGAGAGGGAAAGAGAAAAGTTTGGAACACAAAGTTTTACACAAATGAATGTTGAAAACCATATTTAAATGTATTTGGAAAAGAAAATACTATTGAAAGAAAAAGAAATGACAAATCTTCATAGTTAATACTTGTCTCCCATGCACATTCATAGCTAATCAGATCTAGATTTTCCATGTTTCCTCTTTTCCTTCTCTCTGGCTGGCCTCTTATTTTTCAAAGACTGCTTCTTTGAGTCTTCCAGCTGGATCTTCTCCTAGTTACTAGGTTTTAGGCAAAAATAATTTGCAAAGGTGTGGGTATCTAAGTTCTTCTAGAATTAATATTAACAATCTCTGGATGCTCAAAAAATTCAATTGCTTTACCCTAGCACTTTCATTCACTATTTTAAATTAATATAACAAACATCGTCTTTCAGTGTTGCGTGCTAGATGTACACAAATATCTATTTATATATCTAAAATGGCAAAGTTCCTATCCTCAAAAGTCTTATAATCTAGCAGCACAAGGAGATATATTGTCAAACATCTATAATGGAATATAATTCTGGTAAAATACATAGGAATAAATGATTTTCACTCATTCATTTATAGAAAGGGTGAAAAAGAAGATAACAAAACATAAAGAGAGTGAAATTTCTTCTGTCAGTAGAGGGGAGGAAAAGTTGCATGGAGGATGTGGCACCTAATATGAGAATTGAAAAATAATGAAAGATTTTATCAGGTAAAGATGCAAGGGAAATCTATTTCAGCAATGGTCAACTACAGGGATGTCCAGAAATATAGGAGCGTTAGAGAACACAGAATGGCAAGTAATTGAAGTTTAGCGATTGTGAAAGCAAATTTGATAAGTTAAATCTGAAATGGAAAATTGGATCCAGATTATACAGTTCTTTGAATGCTAAGCTAAGGCATTTCTATTCCTGGCAATAGGAAGCTGATGAAGGATTTTGAGTAAGAGAGACTAGTCCATTAGGAAAATTACTTTGGCAATAATATGAAGGATATATTAGAGTACATCGGAGAGGAGAAAGGCAAGAGGCAGGCTGACCAGTTAAGAAGCTTTTACAAAAGTCCATGGAAAAGTTCATGAGAAATTAGATTAGAGTAGAGGCAATAGAAGTTCTGCAGAAATGAAAGAACATGTTAAGAGTGCTACTAAAAAGGCCTAATCTATAGGATTTGACCATTAATTTATAGGAGATCAAAGATTTAAGGATGAAAGATAACTTGCAAATTTTGAACATGAGTTACTATGAGAATAGTGGTTTATCTCTTAAAGAAAGAAAAAAAATAAGATGAATTTATGAAGGAAGATGATGAGTGCAATTTGAAAATGGTTGGTTGAAGGTATTGGTGTAATATTCTTTGGAACTGTATCAGAATTATCTCAAATATGGAAGTAGAGCACTGGGGAAAAACTAGACAAGTGATTTAGAGTTGACCATCATCTGCATAGAAATGATCACCAGAGCTATGGAAATGGATGGGCTTGCCAAGCATAATAAATACTGAAAAGATAGCAAGTATGGACTTTAGAAGAAGCCTCATAGCAGTCCTAGTAATTAATTGCTCCCTAGTCTTTAAAGGAATATAAGAATGATTTCCCAATGTTGGCAACGGATAGAGTAAATGTGGGTAGAAGCCAGAATCTAGGTGTTCATGACTGAGTACCAAGAGCTATGGAGAACAGAGTATGGAGAATACAGTGTGGGTGAAGAGTTAGTGTTTGGTTTCAGGGTTTAACCTGTTTTTGAGAGATGTCAGAGTGTGTCAAAGAATACAACTTTCTGCAGATGAGTGGAGACATTGGCCTGGGTATCCCTAAGTGATCTGAAGGTTATAGTTTTTTTAAAGAGTCCAAAATGAATGAGAATTAAGTAAATATAGTCAGGAGTTCCTATGTTGTGCATACTGGCAATAAGATTTGTCATGACATCATTGAGATATCAGTTCTCAATCCTGAAGTCTCTGCAAGGGAAAAGAGCTCAAATAGCATAAGCACAAATAAAATGGGATTTGAAGATGTGAGTTTGAGGAATATAAATGGGTCTATGCCAAAGTGAGACTGAGGAGCATAAAAATGGACAAAGAAAGAGCCTGAGGAAAATGATTTCTCTATATAAATCCTCTTTACCAGACAAGTTAGTCTATTCAATTTTTTCTGAATATCTATTCTTACTTCTTACTTTCATGGTTTTGTCCAAGCTCTTCCTCTCATGTTGTTTCTTACTTCCATTTCCCCAACTATCTAAACTATATCCATTTCCAAGTCTTAACTCAAGACCTAGTTTCTTCAAAAAAGCATATACATGCTCTAAATGGCCTTTTCTTCCTATGTTCTTTTTATAATAATCATGCTTTTTACAATAATCTTTTACTAATTGATTATATGTTAGCATGTGACATTCCTTTTTTCGATTATTTTATTTTAAATGAAGTGATTTCTTATCTTTCCAGATAGATTATGAGATCCTTGAGGTAGAGATCTAACTTTCTCAGTGTCTAGGAAAATGTCTTGTACACAGGTCATTTTATAAGTATTTCAATTGACTTAGAAAACATAGATATTTTATACAAGTATTTCATTGGTGCCACAGATTTTTTTTTGTCTTAGAAAGCTACCATTTAGCCATCTGGACAGCAAAAAAATGTCCACTTAAGGAGAATGTATAACTGCTTAGTTCCATTTCAGCTTCAGCCCAATGATGGGCCATATTTAACTATCTTTTCTACTTAAGATCTTCTGTCTTTTCTGTGATCTCTGACCAAAAGTAAAACACCTGTTTCTTTCCTGAGCTCTGCTAATAGCCCATATCTATAATACTTATGTTGTCTTCACTCTGCTGATAAAGCAACTACATATGTGTTACTTTGGGTTTGACAGACCCTGAGGCTATATTCAGTTTTTTCTGGGGCACCCACTGAAAAAGAAGCTGAGCTCTTTTTTTTTTTAAGACCTATTTTTGTCAACACTATCTCCATTTAGTCACAGCACCTGACACTTATATAGTAATTTAAATGTGTTTTGTATACATTCTCTCATTGGAGATTTGCAGCAATACTGTGAAAGAAGTCCTGAAGTATTATTATCGACAGTTTGCCTTTGAGAAAAGAGGTTAAATGATGTGTTATGATCACAAAACTAACACATGTCAAAGGTAGGATGTAAACCAGGGCTTTCTTGCCTCCAGGTCTGTGATATACTATATCAAATTGCCTCAGTAGTTATTCTTGTCCTTCCTGCCAGGCAATTACCACCTTCTAGACACCAGCGAGTCACTTCTTAAGAAAACATACTTTATCTTCATTGGATTTCAATGCTCTTCTTGATAAAATGACAGAGAAGGGATGAGGTGAATGGAATGCAAGCTCAATGTGAGTTAATGATACAGCTTGGAAGCTCTAGTAGTAGACATGATTGCAGGCTAGGCTACAATAAGGGAGAGAATATCCAGAAAGAGGAAGGTAATAGATCCACTTTAGTATTGAAAGCATACCTAGAATAATATGTAGAATTCTTGGTATTTTTAGGAAGAATATTGACAGGCTGAAGCATTTCAAAAAAAGAATATGATTATAATTATGAGGGAATTTGAGGATTATTTGAAAGAAATAGGAATTTCAACTCTATTACATATTGGACATTGTGTGACATTGAACAAATCATCTACAGAACTTAGCTTTTTCATATGTAAAACGAGAGGGATGGATTAGATGACCTTATAGATAATCTCTTGTACCATAAAACTATGAGACTAGAGAGACAAACAGTAATCTTTAAGTATCTGTGGAAGAGGAAATCTACTTCCTTTGCATCATCTCAAAGTGTATCAACTTGATACAATAACTATTCATTTATACTTAATATTGGGAAAGAGAAAAAATTACTCTTACTTCCCAAGTGGAATGAGTTGCACAAGATGCTGGTGATTCTTTTTACACTGAGTAGAGACCGAGTACTGGGGAAGTACCTTCTAATAGGGATTCTTGTTCAGATAATGGTTAACTTGATAGCTTCTGAGATTACTGCCCACTTGGAGATATCCTAATAACTGTGATTCTTGGAATTCAAGGTGCATCTGACTTCTTTGCTAGTTAGCTTCCTCTTTCTTGTTTTGACAGGTGACATGATAAACTTCATTAACTTGGGAGAAGTTGTCGCCTAATTGCATGGTAAATGCTGCATACCCAAGCGACTTCTTTGCGCCTACCCTCTTGGTGACAAATGAGAGGCAACCACTGTTCATGTGTTGTCTAGTAACTGAAGGAAGCTGAGACAGCAGTCTTTGTTCCGAATGGTGGTTCCAGCAGCCCGCAGAGGTCGATTTGTTTTAATATTCTATAGGCTTTTCATAAAGTTTTAAAGTTTTTTTTTTTTCCTTCAGAGAGGAGAAGATAGGAAAAGAATGGGAGAAAATCAGAGATGATATTAATGTTCCCCAAAAGACAATTAAGAGAATCTCACTGACTACCAAGTCATATGTCTAACTTCTCATCTTTATAAAATTTTTATGAGAATTTTCTACATGCCTATAAGCTGTCTTCAGTAGGAAAAAATGAGAACAGGCAGTCTTTTTTAAGTGTTATTCACACCCTTTGTTTTATATATCATAGACATTTCTAGATTCCTTTTCAGTTTTCTCTTGTAACAAGTAAACAAGTGAAGAGGAGTGGACCTTAGATATCATTCCATACTTTGAATTCTGCAACTGTTTAATGGAAGATGAAGGGCACATTTCCTTACTTTATCTCAATAGTCAAGATCAGTGATTACTAGCTTCATTGTATTTTTTTCATTTATACTACTATGTAAATGATTTTCCTGGTTTTTATCTACTTCTCTTTGCATTAATTAACAAGTCTTTCCTATAATTTCTTACAAATTTCTTACAAATTACAAATTATAATTTTATAATTTCTTATAGAAAAACAAATTCCTTCCAATTAAAAAAGTCCAATTTGTTTAGCCAATGGAGGAAATTCCAATTGATGGACAGTTGCTTTGCTCCTCAGTTTTTTCTATGGTTGTAATTTTTTTTTTTTTTTAGCTCACATGGGACTTCTCTGTATTCGATCTCTTGGTGATTATGTCATAGGGCAACCTATGAATTAAAGGATATGAACAATTTGGCTAAGGTCTTCCCAGGTCTCAATATGACTAAAGCAATGTCCAATAAGTGATTAAGGTTAGGTAAGAAATGAGGCAGAGAATGACTTCTTTCAAAATTAATAACAGTACTTTATAAACTATTTGAAAAAATAGGTAAAGGAGTCCTAGCTAATTCCTTTTATGACACAAATAAGGAGAGCAAAAACAGAGAAAGAAAACTACAGATTAGTCTTGAAAATCAATGAAAATTTTTAAGTAAAATATTAGCAAGGAAATTATAGCAATATTTCACAAAGATCATATATTATGGACAGGTGATATTTAAACCAGAAATGCAGGACCAGTTCAATATTAAGAAAACTATCAGCATGACTATCCACAGGAAGACCAAAAACAACAAAAAATCATATGATTATATCAGTAAATACAGAAAAAACATTTGATGAAATGCAAAACATATTTCTACTTAAAAACTAGAAATCATAAGAATCACTGGAACCCTTTTTTAAAGTGAAGAGTAGTATCTATCTAAAACCAAGAACAAACTATAAATAATGAGAATAAACTTGATGCCTTCCTAATAAGATCAATGGTGAAGCCAGATTGCTCATTACTATTCTTATTCAATATTATTAAACATTACAAATAATTATATTAGACATTAAATAATTTATATTGTTATATTATAAATTAAACAATTATATTATACATTAAATAATTAACAACAAATTGAAACAATTAACAAAGTTTAGAAAAAGTTGCAGGATATGAAATAAACCCACACAAATTATTTGCATTTTTGTATAATGCCATCAAAATTCAATAGATAAGATAAAGCTACAAAATGATTTTCAAACAAAGAAAGATATAAACTTTTGAGAAAATATTAACTGTTCATAGGTAGGCTGAGTGAATATCATAAATATGACAGTTCTAGCTAATTTACTTATAACTTCATTCACTGCCATACCAAATCGCCAAAGAATTATTTTATAAATGTGGAAAAATAAAATGAAATTCACCCATAAGACCTTAGATCAAAAAGATCAAGAGAATTAATAAAAAAATGTAAATGAGTGAACTAGTAGTATATGATTTCAAAGTATATTACAAAATAGTAATCTTATCAAAACAATTCATTGCTATCGAAGAAATAGAGTGGTGATTCAGTGGAATAGAATAACTACACAGTGAACCATAGTAAATGGCCCCAATAATCTTGATCCCAGTTTTGGGGTCAAGCACTCAAAATTTGACAAAAACTTCTGCAAACATTGGAATGGTAATTTGACAACTAAACCAGCATCCTGCACTATATGACAAGAAAAGATGAAAATGGATAAATGATTTAGGTAAAGGTTAATACTATAAGTTAATCAGTTGAGTATAGAATATATATGTCAAATCTATGGATAAAGGACAAGTTTATGACCAAAGACAAAAAAAAGATGATTTTTTTATTTCATGAAATTAAAAAGCTTTTGCACAAATGAAACTAATGTAACCAAAATTAGAAGGAAGACAGGAAACTAGGAAGGAGGAAATATTACATAAGTTTCACTGATAAAGGCTTCATTTCTCAATTAAGGAAATGAGCCAAATTTATTTTAAAAAATAACATTTCTCAACTGAAGAAAGAGTGAAAGAATATAAATAGGCATTTTTCAGAAGAAAAAATCAAAAGTACTTATATTCACTTGAAAATATGCTCTAAATCACTCCTGATTAAAGGACTTCAGATTAATGGTCAAACAAACTAAAAGAAAATGACAAATGCAAGGAGGGATGTGATAAAATTGGAACTATAATGATGGAATTATGAAGTAATAAAACCATTCTGGAGAACAATTATGCCCAATTATGCCCAAACAACTATAAAAGTATGCATATCATTTGACCCAGAAATAGCATGACTAAATCTGCATCCTAAAGAAATCAAAGAAAAGAAGGAAAGATCTACTTGTACAACAATATTTATAGTAGCTCTATAATATTATAATAGCACTAACATATGTATGTTAGTGTCAAAGAATTGGAAATTGAGAGGATGCTCATAATCTGGGGAGTGTTTGAGCAATTTGTAATACATGGTTTTGATGCATTACTATTATGCTGTAAGAAATGATGATAAGATTTCAGAAGGATTATGTGAGTTGATGTAAAATGAAACAAGTAAAACCAGGAAAACATTCTACACAATAACAGCAATATTTTAATGATGATCAACTGTGGAAAAACTTTCTCTGATCAAAACAATAATCCAAGATAATTCCAAGGGATCCATGATGCAAAATGCTATACACGTTAAAAAAAAAAATTTAACTTTTGATATATATTAAAGCTTTTTTTTACATTTTTTCTTTTTGTTTTGGCTGTTTTCTTTTGCAACATGGCTAATATAGAAATGTTTCACATGACTTCACATATGTAATTTATATATTTCTTGCCTCCTCAATTGGTTGGGGAAGGAGGGAGAGAATTTAGAACACATTTTTAAATGAATGTTTAAATTATTTATATATAATCGAGAGATATTTAATGAAATAAAATATATTTCAGACAAAAGATCTAGTTTTCTTTTTTAGCTTATGTTTTATTATTAAAAATTATTCTCAAAATATATGCATAGATAATTTTTAATATTCACCCTTGTAAAACCTCAGGTCCCAATTTTTTCCTCCACCCCCTTCCCTAGAAAGTAAGTAACCCAATACATGTTAAACATGTATGATTGTTCTATACACATTTCCACAATAATCATGCTGCACAAGAACAATCAGATCAAAAAGAAAAAATAATGAGAAACAAAATAAAATGCAAGCAAACAGCAACAAAATGAGTGAAAATACTTTGTTGTAATCCACTCTCAGTTCCCACAGTCCTCTCTCTGGATGCAGATGGTTCTCATCATTGCAAAACTATTGAAACTGGCCTGAATCATCTCATTGTTGAAGAGAGTCCCATCCATCAGAATTGATCATTGTATAATTTTGTACTTGCCTTGCACAATGATCTTCTGGTTCTGCTCATTTCACTTATCAGTTCATGTAAGTCTCGGAAATCATCCTGATCATTTCTTACAGAACAATAATATTCCATAACAATCATATATCATAACTTATTCAGCCATTCTCCAATTGATGGGCATCCACTTAGTTTCCAAGTTCTTGCCACTACACAAAGGGCTGCCACAAACATTTTGTACATGTAGGTTTCCTTTCCTCCTTTTACATTTCTTTGGGATACAAGCCAAGTAGTGACACTGCTGGATCAAAGGGTACATCTCTTGGTTGAATGGGTGAATCTGTTCACAACTCCACCAACAATGTATTAGTGTCCCAGTTTTTTCACATCCCCTACATTCATCATTATCTTTTCCTGTTATCTTAGTCAATCTGAGATGTGTGTGGTGGTATCTCAGAGTTGTGTTAATTTGCATTTCTCTAATCAATAATGATTTAGAGCATTTTTTCACATAACTAGAAATTGTTTCAATTACTTCATATGAAAATTACTCATATCCTTTAACTATCAATTTAACGATGGCTTAATTCTTATAAATTTGGGTCAATTCTCTATATATTTTAGAAACGTAGCCTTTATCAGAACCCTTGAATGCAAATTTGGTCTGCATTGGTTTTGTTTGTACAAAGTCTTTATAACTTAATATAATCAAAATCATCCATTTTGCATTCCATAATGTAGTTCACTTTTTCTTTGACCACAAATTCCTTCCTTTTCCACAGATCTGAGAGGTAGCTTATCCTTTGTTCTTCTAATTTGCTTAAAGTACCACCCTTTTTATGTCTAAATCATGAACCCCTTTCAACCTTATCTTAGTATTGGTGTTAAGTGTGGGTGAATGCCTAGTTTCTGCCATATTAATTTCCAATTTTCCCAGCAACTTTTGTCTAATAGTGAGTTCTTATCCCAGAAACTGGGGTCTTTGAGTTTATCAAACACTAAATCACTATAGTCATTGACTATTATTTCTGGCCAACCTAACCTATTTCACTCATTGACAACTTTATTTCTTATTCAGAACCAAATGGTTCTGAACTATTTATAATATAATTTTATATTATATTATAATGTAGTTCTCTATTGTTTTATATGCTTTATAATATAGTTTTAGGTCTGGTACCACTAGGCCACTTTCATTTGCATTTTTTTCATTAATTCCCTTGAAATTCTTGACCTTTTTTTCTTCCAGATGACCTTTGTTACTATTTTTTTTAGGTCTGTATTTTGGGAGTTTGGTATGGCACTGAATAAGTAGATTAATTTAAATAGTACTATCATTTTTATTATATTAGCTCGGCTTACCCATGAGCACTTGCTATTTTTCCAATTGATTAGATATGACTTTATTTGTGTGGAAAGGGTTTTGTAATTGTGTTCGTATAGTTCCTGACTTTGTCAGGAAGACATCCAAATATTTTATATTATCTACTGTTATTTTAAATGGAAGTTTTCTTTGTATCTCTTGCTGCTAGGATTTATTGGTAATATATAAAAATGCTGATGATTTATATAGTTTTATTTTGTATCCTGCAACTTTACTAAAGTTTTGAATTGATAGAGTTATGGATGTTGATTAGAATATGGTTGCTGGATTTTGTCAAATGTTTTTTCTGTAACAGTTGAGATAATCACATGATTTTTATTAGTTTGATTATTGATATAATTATTATGCTAATAATTTTCCTAACATTTAGCCAGTATTCCTAGTATAAATCTATTTGGTCATAGTGTATTTTCCTGGGGAAAAGATTTATTTTTCCAATCTGCATGTTTCCTTTCCTTCTGTATGTGGCTGTGGATATGAGGACAATATAACCATAAAACTTTGAGGAATCAAAGCTTAGATAATCAAAAGAGCAATGGAGAAATTCTTGGTGGATTCAAAAAGGCTATAAATATTTCTTAACATGACTAGCATTCAAGAAATGATATAAGGATATAACTGGGGAAAAGAAATAACACAATGGTAAAGAGAGATCTATTGATTCTCAAAATGATAGCAGGATACATTCTAAAAGGATTTGAGAAAGAACATGAATCCAAATAACAGAGGTTGAAAACACATGAATAAGTCACAATCTATACCAAAGAGAGAGTACAGATAGTGATAAATGACCAATTCATTGAAGTACCAAAAATTCTCCTCAGAAGCAACAATCCATTCTCCAGGGGACAAATGCCGACTTTTCCTATTTAAGCAAATTTAAAAAAAATAAATTTAATTGCAACAGTATGCAGATGAACAAAAAACTAAATCTCAGGATCTCAGATATTAAAGGTTCCTCAGGAGCTACGGAGATCAATCCAAACCTTACCTTAAACTAATAATGTTGGATTTGTGTTGTTTGGGGACCCTATTATCCAAAATCACATTAAACAAAGACTGTATAATGAAAGTATTAGGCAAATACTAAGTGAAATATAGCTTGAAAAGATTTCTTCTTATTCTCCCATGGCAGGTGATGCAATATTTTAGAAAAAAAATTTGAAATAATCTCTTTGCAAAGTACTTCTGGCTCAATAGGTTAAAAGGAAGAATTTGAAATGAATATGTTTTGTTAAAAGGGCATTGGAAAGACTCCTGAAATGACCTCAATTTCTTTTTATCAACTACTATTTGGTCTTTTTTAATTGCCTGAATTATCTGTATACTTTTATTGAAGACAGAATTGGAAGTCAAGAGAGAACTGGATTTGCCAGACTGTTGTTTAAATTCTTCATATAAGAATGTTATCTTTATGGAAGAAATGCCTTATCTTGTAATTCATACTTTTAAAATGAACAAATGATTTCAAAGGGAAATGCCAGTTTATGAGCTGAAAGTAGAAATTACACTATAAAGTAGAAATTACACTATATCTTACAAGAAATCGCGGAAAAAAGATTCTACTTCTTGCTTCTCTTCTTTTTGCCAATATTTTCATTATTTTTACTTGTTAAGAAAAAAGAACATAAAAGTATAGATTAAAATACAACATTATGTAGAAAAAGAAAAATGGGGACAGAGGCAAAAGAATAAAGCTCTTGAATTTTTCCATTAGGAAAGACTATTAGTTTGGACTAAGATAGCTACATAAGTACAGTTATTAGGAAGATTCTTCCTGAAGTCAAATCTGGCCTTAAACACTTGCTACCTGTGTGACTGAACAATTCACTTAACTTTATTTGCCTTAATTTCCTCATTTGTGAAATAATCTGGAGAAGGAAATGACAAACCACTCCAGTGTCTTTTCCAAGAAAACCTCAAATGGATCAGAAAGAATCAGGACTGATTCTTGGTCTGACTGAAAATAATTGAATAACAGCAACAAATATTTCTTGAGTAATGAACAACTGTAACAAAAGTCTTTATGTAACTTGCTGGATAGAGTTTTCAAGAACAACACTATTTATAGATGATTTTAAATTATTTATTAAGCATTTATTGTGCACCTTGTATGTAGATACAAAGAAAGGCAAAAATGGTCTCTGTCTTCAAAGAATTCATATTTTAATAAGAGCAATATGTGAACAGATAGTTATATACAAGATATCTACTTGGAGAGGAGGATCCTAGCAGCTGTGGTGGGACTGGAAGTGCTGAGATCATGACGAATGTGCCATTTTAATTAAGACTTGAAGCAAACCAAGGATATTAAAGAGTGGAGGTGAATTGGGGGAAAGATTTCAGGGATAGATGGCAGTCAATGCTAAAGCATGTAGATGTGAAATGAGAGTATCATGTATGAAGAATGGCACATGGGTCAATGTGGTAGGCTGTAATGTGGGTGGAGAATAATCAGAATAGGGAGACTGAATTTGGAGGATGGACCTGGATGTGAAAAGCTTCAAATATCAGAGAAGAAGACATTATATTTCATCTAGGACCTAATAGAGAGTCACTGGAATTTATTGACTATTGAGAGGATGTGGACATCATGAGATCAAACAAACACTAAAGCCAAGAAAAGAACAGAACTTTAGGAATTAGGAGACACTGAAATTAGGAGGCTCTGTAACATAATGATCTTAGACTTAAAGTCTTTTAGTCTTATTATATCATTTTGAAAGTGGAAATAATATACCATCAACTTTACAACATGTAAATTATTCCTTGTTTTAAAAAATGCATAATAAACAAAAATGCATGATTAAATGAAACTTTAATTTCTTGTAACAAATATGAAACACATTTTATAACTTTATAAACTATTTTTATATAAAGGAAAACATTTCAAGAAAAAATATGATTTCAAATCATCAATAGCATTAAAATCTGGTCTAACTATGCTCTAGAGTAAATAGGAATTAAAAATAACTCAATAATTCCTGATAATTTTTAATGCTGTGAATGAAGAAGTTTCCATAGAACGAGTTTAATAATGTGGAATATTTGAGGATTTGGGCAAGACCATGAATGCTAGCACATAAGGATTTTTATAATGTCTTTTAAAATTAACAAGCTAGACTAAAAACTTGTCTTGTCTTTTTATTGTTCAAATTTCAGATATTCAAAGCATTTCAAAGCTGTTTTTGTTAAGTGAGGATAAAGATAGTCTCTATTTTAAAGATGCTTATCAAAATGCAAAGACAATTTGATTCATCTTTAGTAAGAAGAATGTTCATTTATGAATTTGGGAAGAACACGTCCTTGAAAATGACATAAAATGCTCAGAAAATTGTATTTTCATATACCTCTGCTAAGAAAGGCTTCTGCTATTTTTTTAAAATTTACAACATGGTGATGAGGCTCAAAGTAATTAACTAATACAAGTATTCTATATGAATATGAGCTTGCACCAGTATTTTAACCCTAATGGTGGTATGTATACTGATATAATAATATGAGCCCCATTGTATCATAAAAGAAAGAATGCTGAAAATGGAGTTAGCCATCCTGGATTCAAATAGGACCTCAAATACTTATTTGCTGTATGATATTAAATCTCACAGAGCCTTAGGTTCTTCATCTATAAAATCAGTGTAATAATTTTTTTTACCATCTCTATCATAGTGATGTTATGAAATAATGGATTTGAAAATTTTAAAGTATACCTGAGTATGAATAATGTGTGTGCATAGAGAACTATTTACAGAGATTAGAAGATATGAGTTCAAGTCCCACGTTTTATACCAGTACTATATATTCTTTGATGAATCAATTATCCCTTAAATGCCTTAGACAACTGTGCAAAATGTGTATTATTGATAAAACTAGAAACCCAAAGCAAACTGATTCTTTTTTCCTCTTATTGATATTACATTGTACAAATCTTGTCCATCTCCTGCCATAATTGCTATTAATGTATATCTATAAATTGGGAGGGATTAATCTCAGGGAATTTGATATTTTAGGGCCGTAAAATTTTATTTAAATATTAAATTATTGAATATTTAATTAAAACTACAATATCAGCTATTTAAATATTCAAATAGTTGAAATATTTAAGTTATGAAAAATATTCTAAATGTTTTATTTAGACTACTTTGATAATTTTCCAAATAGTTTGACTTTGCAGGGTATTTTATTTCATTTATTTAAAAATATTAGTCTGATGAGGAATTCATGATATGAAAAAAACCACTGAGACCTGCTCTAGACCTTTTCATATTGTGTGATAGCAATATAATACTTATGTTGATCATCTGCCATTCCTCCCTCTTGATAAATGCCAAGTTCAACTCATTTGCCCATTGAGAATGATGGTTTGTATCTTCTTGTGCACAAATCATCATCATCAAACTCAATATGTGTCTTTATCTTTTGAGGCACTCACAATTTTCATTCCTCAGAATTTGTGGTTTTTCATCATTTGTAATCAGATGAATTAACTAGAGAAATATTGTATTTTAATAGATGATCTTTTGCTTCAGAGAGCTTGAGAAAGATAAAAATATTGCATGTTGTCTCACATGTAATAAAGTCTTCTATTTTCCCCAGTGTTCATTTCTTGGTCCAGTTCATTATCTGTCTGCAGTGTTTATATTGGTACCCATGAACATTCCCATCTTCTACTCTATTATATTTTACTTCTAAAATTTCACCCGTATAAGGACTTTCAGTAAAGACATGTTCTCCAACAAAACAGACTAGCACCTTCTCTATAATGTTTATTCTGAGAAAATTCCCTGGGAAACTGAGAGGTTAATAGATTTGACTAACATCATAATGTATATCAGAGGTAGCATTGGAATTCTACTCTTACATACTCATGGGCTTGCTTGCTTTTAATACATCCTATAGTCTAGACAGGAAGTTCTTCATTAACCTTGTTGTTTTCATTGCTATTTTTAATGTGGAATGGTAGACCAAAATCTTGTAAATGCTTATAGATCTCATTTAGATCTCAACCCCTTAAATGTAGTATTCTGGGCTTGATGCAGTCATCATGTTGTCATCTTCAAAATGAAATACATAGTGGATAGCTCCTCACTTCTAGGTAGGATGATTCTTTTTTCCTTTCACCAAGATGCATTTTGTGCTCAAGAATCACAAGAGCAACATTTTTTGATGTAAAACACCCCCATGTTAGTCATTTTATACAAAGCAATGAATAAAGGGAGAAAAGAAAAATAACATGTCTGTACTCAAACAATATCAGCTCTTTCTCTGTAAAGAGAAAGTATACTCCATCATTAATCATTCGGGATTATATTGGATCATTGGACTGATGAGAATAGATTAGTCATTCACAATTTTTTTTAAACAATATTGCTATTACTGTGTACAACACTCATTTTACTATGCATCAGTTCATTAAAGTCTTTCCAGATTTTTCTGAAATCATCCTGCTTGTCATTTCTTACAGCATAATAATATTAGATTACAATCATATACCACAGCTTGTTTAGCCATTCCCCAATTGATATCCCTTAGGCTTCCAAATCTTAGACACCACAAAAAAGGCTGCTACAAATAGTTTTGTACAAATAGATCCCTTTCCTCTTTTTGAATGTCCGTTTGATATAAATCTAACAGTGGTATTACTGGATTAAAGGGTATGTAGTTTAAACTTCATATGTGCCTTCTCAAAGGGAGAGAATGCAAAAAGGCAGGGAGAGAGAGAAGCTGGAACTCAAAGTTTTAAAAACAAATGTTAAAAAACAGTAACTGAGAAAAGTAAAATATCATATTAAAAAAGGGGATAGGCAGTTTTGTAGTTCTTTGAGCATTTTTCCAAATTGCTCTCTGGAATGGTTGGATCAGTTAACAATTATTTCAATACAATTAAATTAATACAATAAATTACATTATTAATTTTAAATATTTCTCCTTTCAAATATTATTGTGCTAATATCATTACCATTGTTGTTAGTATTTATGTAGTGATTTCAGATTTACAAAGAGCTTTATAAATATTATCTACAACAATCCTTGAACATAGGTGTTATTATTATTGTTCTCATGTTACAGATGAGAAAAGTGAGGTGAAGTTCAAAGGACTTCTCTGGGATCATATATGGTAAGGATATAAGACGAGGTTTGAATTCAGGAATTCCTGACTCCAAATACAGCATTGTATCCCTGGTGCTATCTATCTCAAAAAAACCAATTACCTATCAATGCAAAAATCTAATAACTTCGAAGTAGGGCTTTCTACTGAAAGCTAACTCTGTCCTCTATTTAGATATCACTGCTTGCCACATAGATATCAATAATAGATAATGGCTGTAGAGATAGGTGTGTTTATATGTATGTATGCAAACACATGTATTGATTTATATGATATATTCACATCTAAAGAATTATGATTTTAATGGAAATTACAAAATAACTTATTTGCAAGTTATGATCTTTGAGAGATCTGGCTGAGGCACAAATCGATATATCCATGGCTATCAGACTAGTTGGTATCTATGAAAGTCAGTACCTGAAACCTGTATTTTTTTATTCAAACACCCTTACTATGTTCCCTATATAATTATGCACCCTCCCTTATTTTAATATAAGCATAAGTTAAACATAACTAAGTTATTAAATCTAATGCAGAAAATAAAAATGTTTATAGGGAATGAGCTATTGTGAATTTTTTTCTGATGGATTATTTTTCACCAGCCTATGGGATGTCAGGCAGGAGCTTCTCTTTATGTCTCAGTTTCTCTATCTATAAAACAAAGATTTTGAAAGAGAAACTCTATGAGGTCTCTCAAAAACCTCATATTCCATCATTCAGTGATTCTAAAGGCTTTGGGATTATTCCTACTAATTCAAGTGGTTCTTGCCATCTCTCCACTGTTAGCAGAGAATAGAGATGTTCATCATATCTTTTCTTTGAGAAGAGAGAATAATTTTAATCATATTTCCCAAGAACCACTATAAAGCAACATGAGAAATTGGCAGCCATATCAGTTTGCACACAAATTTGCTACAGTATTGAATAATTACTCATCTAACCATCCATTACTGGCGAAAGCAATTAATCTATATGCACACAAATGAGAAAGAAAATAGAACATTTCTGTAAACAGCAAGCAACAATAGCAACAAATGAATATACAGCCTTTCTGAATTTTTTATTTGACACTTTCCAACCTCTGGAGATCTGGGTCACAATAGGAAATAATAATTTCCCATCCAATCTGCTGAACCATTTCTTCAAACCAATTTCATTTGTCTCTCCTCAGAGAGATGTTTTTAAAATGTGACCCTTATGAGACATTGGTCATCTCTGAGTGAAACTTTTCAAACTGCAAATGGATAAACCTTAGGGTTCAATTGAAATGCACAAAGTCACCATATGAATTTAGCAATAAGAGTAATGCTGGGATGTTTGATGGGCCAGAATGACTAGAGCCAAGGAGATGTCAAATGAAACAGCATGTCACATACTTCAATATGAAATTGCAGGAAACTTAATATAAATTAATGTGTCAGCTCTGTAATAAGATAAGAGATCTATATTAAGTAGATGCTGCTTCTCCTAAATTATATTTGCAAGTTGAAGCAAGACTAACACCTCTTGCTAGAAAATGCTTTTTGCTTGCATCAGGTGACTTAGAGGGTTACCTGTTGCTGTACGCTTTAATGGGGAAAACATGGTTAGGAAAGGAAATATCTTTGCAACCAATCCAATGCTCCTGCTTCTAGAACAACAGTCAAATGGGGGAGGGGGGATTAATGTCTTCAACTACAATAGCCATCCCTGGGAAATTAGGCCTTCCAAAGGAAAACAGACATGCAGGCTCATTAGGATAAAGGAGGAAAATCAATGTGTTTCAACACAAGATTGCTGAGACATTTGACCTTTGGGGCAGGAAAAAGAATTTCAAATACATGGTTTGTATGCTGTAATTGGTTCAACCTTATTAGACAATGGTAACTGACCAAACAAACTGCCAAGGAGGGAGATTTATAAATGACAAGTCTTCCTGAAAAAAATTCTGCCATGGTCACAGATGCAGAGAAATAAGATATTTCTTTAACTTTACCATCATTTAGGACTATCAAATCTGATTAATGTTATCCTCTTTTCTTTGAATTAATACTGATTCATTGCATATTTTATTGTTTGAATTATTTGAAAAATCAACACTGAAAGACTGGCTTTAACTTTTCTTGAAAAATATTTTGACCTTCTTTCTCTTTAAAGAAAAAAATATGTATTCTATTGCAGAGGTTGTTTATAAAGCATTAGATAATGATGTGTTTTTACTTTTTTAATAAATAACCAGGAGCTATGTAGAAAATAGAATTTCTTTGCTTTTCATGTTTAAATGTGAGGGTAAACTAATATTTATCATTAAAATTAGTGTATGTGTAGTGGGAGAGGGTTAAAAAAATGAAGGAATGGAATAGAGCAGAGAAGAGATGATATCTACAGATAGTGATTTAGGGTTGACTTTATTTTGTATCTTTGCCATGTTACAGTGCCTTGCACATAGGAGGAATTTCATATATACATAGAGAATTGGATTAAACTGCATTGTGAGGAGGAGTAAGTGGACTCCCTTGACTTAAGATTCTATGGGGGGACTCAGCTCAAAAGAAATGGGAAGCATTCAAGAAGGAAATTTTGGACACAAAGCGAAAGAATTGCAACAAGGAAGAAAAATCCAAATTGTCCAAAGAAACTGATATATATATATGCACAAAGAAATCACCAAAGACTTAAATTTTTAACAAAATTGTACAGAAGACAGAAATAAGAGGAGCTTAAAGAAGATTAAGATAAAACTGTGATGGTAAGAATAGTGTCAGGAGTCCTAAAGCTCATAATAAGTCAAGCTGGCAAGGAAAACTAAGCACAACAAAATGAAGTTAAAATTAGAGCTAAAGGAGAATCAGGCAATCCTGAGCATAGATAAAACCATTGTCCCTGATACAGTCATTTAGGTTAAAGCACAGATGATATTTTTACTAAACTTACTAAATCTTCAGCTCTTGAAAAATAGTGGTATTTTAGGAATTTGAGAAGCACATGATTACCACCAATATGCCAGTAAAGCTCTAAAAAATGCACAATAACAAATAATAGTGAGAACCAAAGATAAGCTCCTATAAACTCCTCCATCTACTTCAAAATTACATAAGAAAAAATAATTGGAATTCTGCAAAAATTTTTAAGGGAGACAAGTTAGGGTAGACAGCAACTTGGACTCACAGCAAGAGGTAAGCATAGAACAATATCCAGGAAAAAATTATATCTTCAGGTTCTTCAGCTGAAAAGGCCATAGTCACTAGCCTGGGAATCATATCAATAGGCACTGTGTCCAGCCTAACATTCAGTTATTTTATGCCTTATAGAAAGCCTAGGTAGATAGTCATGAATTATAGTAGGAAACAAAGTAAGACCAGTGACTAGGCAGAATAATGCTCTGTATCACGTGCCTAAGATATAGCAGAGACACAGGGATAGAAAGGTCTTTAATAATTCCTGGGAAGTAAATCATTTGGGATCTTGTAGGAGTTTTGCTAATAATTCAACCTACATTTACTTATGACCTCTTAGGTAATAGTTGCCACTAATTCTAGGTTTAGAAATATACAAAGAAGACAAAAAAGGAATCAAGACAACAACATATAAAAGTTGAGTTGCTGGGAGAATGTCCTCAAGCCATAAATTGCTATAAAAGGTGAAAAACACTGTTAGCTATCATATTCTTGGTCAAGCAAGGTCTATACATACCATCAAAGTTTATGAGAGGGAGCAGAATCTGACTGAAATATAAATCCACAAACCATAAATGAAGGTTGTTGATATGAGCAAGTAGAAGAAAATGCCAAACACAGTGAACAAATAAAAATAACTAGGACTGAGAAAATGCCAAGATGCCAATTGAGAAGAAAAAGAGCAACTCTATAACAAGCCCAAGTAAAAGTTTAAAGAGAATGTCCTTGTAACAAGAATGACAAGGTCATCCAGAAGGACATGAATTAAGAAATTTAAAAAATTATCTTTAAAAGAAATACTAACTAGGAGGAAAGACTGACAAGAAGAACTAATAACTAAGAATATTTATTGTCATAACTTATTCAAAAAACGAGATATCTGAAATTAAGAATAAGTCAAAAAAAAAAAAAAGCAATGATTGAGACAATTAAAAGAAAATCAAGTGTTATCTTTTTTTTTAAACAAAGAAAAATGTAAAATATATTCTATCAAAAAACAGTGTTGTGGTTTACAGGTTAAGGAAAAAAAAAGAATCATCAGACTAGGTTATAGTCATGACCAGAAAAATAAAGCTTAAATATCATATTTCAAAACATCATTAACAAAATTTGAATATTAAAACAAGAACCTTCAAGTTAAAACAGAAATAGTCCTCTGGTCACCTCCTGAGGTAAATAACAAAACAAAAATTCTAAGGAATCACATAGCAAAAACTTAAAGCTTTTAGATTTAATAAAAAGCCTCCAAATGAAAACAAAGAATTCAAGTGCAAAGCTACTACATAATGAAAGACTTGATACTTATTTTTAAAAAGATAAAATTTAGATGGTTTATTACAAAGGCCAAAAATAAATAAATAAATAACTGACAACTAAGAATAATTTATTTGCTAAAATTAAATGTAATCATACATGGGAAAAATGTATTTTTAAAGAAATAGTTGGCTGCCTGATAAGGTCAGAAATGAGTAGAAATTTTGAAGTACAAATTAAGGAGTCAAAAGAAATGTAGAAAAATAAAGGCAAGTGATCATTGGAGGGTTTGATACAACAATGAACTCTGTGTTATAAGAGGGGAAGAACATCTTTTTTTTTCTTAAGTTTTAAAAGATAAACAGAGACTCACAGAATCACTATGCTCTTTTTAATAGCGTTAGGTAAAGAAAAAAATTAAAAGGAAATGTAAATTTAATGAAGGGTAGAAGTAAAATGAAGTGAAAAATCACTATGTTATGAATAGAGGTATGAGATGAAAAATATAAAAACCATGGACTAAAGCAGGAAGGCATGGGCATTTAAGGAATTTCATTTTGTTTTGAACCAGACACAATGTAAGGCTGAATATGCTTATACAAATTTTCAGAAGGGGAAAGAGGAAGAGGGGAGAAAGACAGGGCAGAAGGGAAGGAGAAAAAGAGAGAGGGAGGAAGAGAATTTGGTATAGAGATACATTGTACTCAACAAAGAAATGGAAGAGTGGGGTTTAGAGGAAGGGTACAATACTTGAAGGAATAGTCAAACAAAACAAATTCTATCATAACAAAATGAAGAGTGAGATGTCAAAGTAAAGAAAGTGGAAAAAAGTCAAGGAGAAGAAAAAAGTAGCAATTAAGTAGAAAAGATCACTGATTCTAAATGACTATTCTAAAGCAAACTCCTTTTTCACCTTTTTTTTTTTAAGAGAGGGCCAAGAACTAGATTAAAATTATAAGAGGAGAGAATAGATTACATAATTAACATCTATAACTATGAACTTGAATGTTACAAACATCAATAAAATGGAAATTTAGTAGAATAAAAGAGAACATAAAATACAATAAGTTTGGTTTTTTTTACAAGAAATATACTTGAAACATAGATTCATACAGAGTTAAAATAAGAAGCTAGAGTAAATATATCATGCTATCTGTGAATTACAAAAAAACCCCAGAGATATCAATCATTATTTCAAATAAGCCAGCAGTCAAATAGACTAGATAAAAAGAGACAGCAAGGAAATAAAGTTGTTTGAAAGCAACAAAGAAATATTCACTGAATGGCCTAGTGTTGAAATACTTAAAGACAAAGTTTCTGTGATTAGAAGAAAAAATATACAATAAACTAATAATAATAATAAATGAAATAAAACTAATAGTTTGTAATACATATATATATATGTATGTATGTATGTATGTATCTTTCAGGTATGGAAAAATTTAGCAAAAATATAAACAAGAAAGAAGTCAAGGACTTTAATAATATTTTTGGAAATTCAGATAAGATGAAATTTTTGTGACTATGAAATAGGAACAGAAAGCAGCTTAGCTACTTCTCAGCTGGACACAAAAGATTTTTTTTTTTTTTGCAAAACTTTACTATTATTTTAGAGATATAAACCTCACAAGATATATAAAAGCAGAAATATTAACTACATCTTTACTGACCAAATTTATATTTAATTAAGGGTCTTTGAAGAAAAATTAAAATTAATTGAAAACTAATGCATTGCTGATTTAAGGAATAAATCATAGAAAACATAGGACATGACATCAAAGAAAATGAAAATAATGAGACAAGATACCAACACTTTTGGGATACGTATAAAGCATCTCTAAGTGAAAGTATATTCATGTCTGCACATATTCATAAAGAAAAGAAAAGAAGAACATATTATTTTATTAAAATAGGAAAATGTCTAATTTCACAAAAAAATTATTTAGAAAAAACAGGAAAAAAGATTCTTCCAAATTATTAACATATAAATATGATGTTGAGTCGTTATCCAGGGAGACACAATTCATAGAAAGAAAGCTATTTACTAATATTCCTAATAAATATTTATTTAAAAATACAAATAGCTAAATTGAGTTAAATAATTGACAGTATATTAATTGCTCATTAGTAAGTCATGACAATATAACAAAATAATATAATAATGGCAAAATTACTTATTCAGTGTTTTAAAAATCAAAATGCCAAAGATTAAAGTGAAAGGAAAAATAATTACACATTCTATACACAGTAACAAAAGCAACAAAAAGATCAAGAACATCAGGGGAAATTATTTTAAAATTAGAAAGAAAGGAAGCATAACAGCAACAGTTTTCAAACTACACTATGAAGTAGTTATCCTTAAAACTTAGTTTTGAGAGAGGTCAATCAACATAACAGATTAACTATGCAGCATATGGAAATAAATAAATCTAGCAGTCTGGGGTTTGATATGTACAAAGGCTCTTACTCTTGAAGTAAGAACTTATTATGTAGCAAAATTGTTGGAAGAACTAGAAATCAGTTTCACAGAATTTTGGTATAAAGCATTTTAAAATATATACCAATTAAGCTCCAAAAGGATGCATGACTTGGATCTAAAACTTTACATCATAAATTAATTAGAGGAGCAAAGATGAAAATTTATATCACAACCATAGATTAAGGAAGTATTCTTGAATGACCAAATAAAGGATGGAGATTATAGAAGAGGAAATGGACATTTTTTGATCATTTGAAGAATTATGGTTTTGAACAAAACCAAAGCAGTTAAAATAATAAAGAAATAAGGAAAGTAGAAAAATGTTTGCCGTATATTTCTGTGACAAACATCCCATATCCAAGATAATTAAGTAACAGATTCACATCTATAAGAATAAACAATTCCTCAAGAGATAAAAGATAAAAAAATATGAATTGTTGGTTTTCAAAGGAAGAAATCCAAAATATCAACAGCCATATGAAAATTTCTCCAAATGATTAATTAGAGAAATGAAAATTAAAACATTACTTCACATAAATCAGGCTAGCAAAGTTGACAAGAAATGAAAAATTACAACTATCAGAGGACCTGTTAGGAAAAAAAATAACTTTAAAGTACTGTTGGGGAGATGTGAATTTGTTTATAAATGTATAAAGTAATTTGGAACTAGGCTGAAAAGCCATTAAAAGAAGGATAGGTTCCGGGGGATAGTGAGATAAAAGCCCTGCTGTCTCTGTTCTAGCATGATCAAAATTGGAATAATGTATTCAGTTCTGAATGCCACAGTTTAGAAAGAATATTGATAAGGTTGAGAATATCCACAGAAAGCATTAAGAATGATGAGTGCTTATGGCATGTGATGGCTAGTTGAAGGAACTAGAGGTTTTTAGTTTCAAGGAGAATACTGAAGGGGAACATGATAGATATCTTCAAGTACTTGATATTTTCCATCTTTTTTCCTCCTCTCTCTCTCATTATCTGGTTTCTTTGCTGATAATAGTTCTTTTGAGGTTCAATTTTGAAAACTGTTTCAATTTCCTTCCTTTTGGAAGTTTTTAGGAGCCTCAGACCTCTCCCCAGATGGCTTCTATAGACACAGAACTGGCTATACTTGAATGACTGTCCCCTTTTTTGTCAGGCCAGCTGAATATTGTTCTCATAAAGTACCTACAGTATCAAGAACAGCAAGCTTCAGAATGATGGGGTAAAGACAGGAATGGTGATGTGCAAAAATGTCTGTGGCAGCCCTTTTTATAGTGACAAGAAACTGGAACATAGTGGATGCCCATCAGTTGGGGAATGGTTGAATAAATTATGGCATATGAATATTATGGAATATTATTGATCTGTAAGAAATGATCAGTAGGATGATTTCAGGAAGATCTGGAGAGATTTACATGAATTTATACAAAATGAAGTGAGCAGAACCAGGACATCATTGTACATGGCAATAACAAGATTATACAAAGATCAATTCTGATGGATGTGGCTCTTCTCAACAATGGGATGACTGAGACCAGTTCCAATAATCTTATGATAATGATAGTCATTTATACTCAGAGAGAGGACTATGGGAACTGAATGTGGATCACAACATAGCATTTTTACTTCTTTTGTTGTTGTTTGCTTGAATTTATTTTCTCTCATTTTTTTTTCTTTTTGATCTGATTTTTCTTGTGTAGCAAAGTAACTGTATAATAATGTATACCTATATTGTATTTACGTATATTTTACCATGTTAAATATGTTGGATTACTTCCCATCTGGGGAGGAGGTAGGGGAAGAAAGGGGAAACTGGAACACAAGGTTTTGCAAGGGTCAATGGTAAAAAATTATACTTGCATATGTTTTGAAAATAAAAAGCTTCAATTAAAAAAAGGAATTGTGGGGAGAGGAACAACTGGAAGAGGTTATAATAACAAGGAAATTGTTGAGTATCTAGATTTTAGGGTATAAACCCATGAATTGGGTTTTGCTGTCCCTCCAAAACATAGGAATTGACATGAAAGTGGGTGCTGAGTGAGCATTAGAGATTAGGGATTAGCCTTCTGTGATGTTAATTCATCACAGTAGTACATTATTGAGGTTCTTATGTCTTGGGCTGCCTAGGCCGTAAAATTACCTTCCATGTTGTATGTAAGGCTTATTTTGGGCAGTTTTGCAAGTTTCAGAGAATCAGATAAAATATTTAACTTTCCTTCTTATTGGTTAAATTGTCTCCAAGTATCTGAAAGCTGTTTTGTGAAATAAAGATAATATTCATTTTTTTTTCTTTTTCAGCTGATTTTTCTTGTACAACATAATTATGGAAATATGTTTAGAACAATCACACATGTTTAATATATATTGGATTACTTGCCATCTAAGGGAGGGAGTGGGGGAAAGGGAGAGAGAAAAACATTTTGAACACAAGAATTTACAAAGGTGAATGTTGAAAACTATGCATATATTTTGAAATTAAAAAGCTTTAAAAAATAAAATGTGCTGCTGATAAAAAAAAAAACAAGGATTATATAACACTGTCGGATCACAGAAAAACTAGAAGTAATAAGTATCTATAATAATATATGCAAAACACTTAGAACATGTTATTATTGGTGGTAATGTTGAGGATGTTGCTGCTATTGTCAACCATATCTAACTCTATATAATCTATTAAGTTTTCCTTACAAACATACTGGAGTGGTTTGGATTTCCTTCTGTAGATCGAAGGACACAGGGATAAGTGACTTATCCAGAGTTACACAGCTGGATTCTGTCCGAGCTGTCCAGACCAGATTTAAGGCAAGGGCTTTTTGACTCCAGGTCCAGAGCTCTGTCCATTAAACCCCCCCTAGCTGTCGCACTCTACCGTATAATAGACACTTTAATTCTTGTTCTCTTCCTCAATTAGATGACTCCTAAAATAAAATGATCTTTAGCAGAAGGAAGTTTTTTCCCTCTTTTATTAGGGGTCTTGAAGGAAAAGCTAAATACCTTCTTGTTTTTTAGGTTAAAAGGGAGATTCTTTTTCAGGAGTGGGTTGGCCTAAATGACTGCACTGTTGATATCTCTTCCTGTTGGAATCCTTACTAACTGCTAAGTAGTTAGAGTTGATCTAATCTTACAAAAAGATGTTTTGGGCAGAACCTGAAACAAGGTACTAAGTAGAACTACCCATAATCCCTCTCTCTGGAAGGAGCATAAATAGGCCAATGGGCCAGTCGGAGAGCTCTGGAGAGTGAAGACGCTACAAGTCGAGATTTCACCGGAATGACATGAAGACTGGAGCTGGCTGGAGGCAGAAAAAAGCAGAGGCAGAGGCTGAAGGACCAGACCTTTGGATTTGGTGACATTCGGAGGGAGCTCTTGGAACCAAGCAGAGAGATAGGTCTCTAAGCTAACCGGGCTATATTGGAAATAATAAAAGATCTGAACTTTTATCACCTGGCTGTGTTTTGAGAAGAAAAAGCTCACAACATTTTGGCGCCCAACGTGGGGCGCCAAATGTTAAGAGTTCAAATGTTGGAGTTTGTTCTCAGAGGACAGCCGGTTTAGAGGCTTAGAGCCCTTCGGATGTCTCCAAATCCAAAGGTTCTGTCCTTCAGCCTCTGCCTCTGCTTTCTTCTGCCTCCAACAGAGATGGAAGATCTCTCTTACCTCCTATCATATGGCTTTCTGGTTGATTGGTCATGTCTGGGTACTGGACTTCTAGGCACTCTCTGGGTGCACCATTGGCTGCCATCATGCCCCAAGTGTTTTTTGCCTTGGGCCCTGGGGCTGGGCCCCTCATCCCGTTTCCCTGAATCTGTCTGCATTCTGAGGCCCAATGGAAGCCTCTGTTGCATTTTGGACATGGGGTTTGGGGTCTTGTTCTCCCACCTTGTCTTCCCATTCTATCTCTATACCAACATTGAGCTTTCAGATGTCCTACTTTTCCACACTAAAAGCATCTACGAGTCTCTCTGGAAGTCCCTTGCCAAGAGGGATTCTGTCTTCTCATGTTTGGATTTTGGGAAGTCTGCATCATAGCCTGGCTATAAAAGGCACCTGTGTCCACTGTGGCACAGCGTCTTATGAGTTCCTCTAAAGGAGCATCCTTGCGCAGTCCTAGTATAATTCTTCTGCAAACCTCATTAGCATTTTCCTTAGCAAGTTGCCTTATCAAGATGTCTGTTATTGCATTTTCTCCATTTGTTCTTATGATAGCTGTCTGCAAGCGTCCCACAAAGTCAGCGAAGGGTTCATTTGGCTCTTGTGTTATTTTTGTGAAGGCCCCCCCCTTGTCGTCTTTATTGTGAAGAGAAGCCCACGCTTTGATAGCATTATCAGCAATTTGCTGATATGCTGCTACAGAATAACTAATTTGTGCTGTGACATCTGCATAAGGACCTGTACAGGTGCCTAGGAGATAAGAGAGATCTTCCATCTCTGTTGGAGGCAGAAGAAAGCAGAGGCAGAGGCTGAAGGACAGAACCTTTGGATTTGGAGACATCCGAAGGGCTCTAAGCCTCTAAACCGGCTGTCCTCTGAGAACAAACTCCAACATTTGAACTCTTAACATTTGGCGCCCAACGTGGGGCGCCAAAATGTTGTGAGCTTTTTCTTCTCAAAACACAGCCAGGTGATAAAAGTTCAGATCTTTTATTATTTCCAATATAGCCCGGTTAGCTTAGAGACCTATCTCTCTGCTTGGTTCCAAGAGCTCCCTCCGAATGTCACCAAATCCAAAGGTCTGGTCCTTCAGCCTCTGCCTCTGCTTTCTTCTGCCTCCAGCCAGCTCCAGTCTTCATGTCATTCCGGTGAAATCTCGACTTGTAGCGTCTTCACTCTCCAGAGCTCTCCGACTGGCCCATTGGCCTATTTATGCTCCTTCCAGAGAGAGGGATTATGGGTAGTTCTACTTAGTACCTTGTTTCAGGTTCTGCCCAAAACATCTTTTTGTAAGATTAGATCAACTCTAACTACTTAGCAGTTAGTAAGGATTCCAACATCTTCCAATTCTAAAATTCTACAATTGGACACACGTACTTGATTTTGCATCAAAAAATATAGTTATTTCAACTTATCATCTCTGTTCCTGTTACCAAGTACAGCGAGCAGACTTCTACTATTGCTCAAGTTTGTTCTCAGGGCTACTGCTGTCTATTATGGGATGGGTCAGCCTGGTACTAACACTCTCCAACAATTTTTCTTTCCACTGAGATTTTGGATTATGTTTTGTAAGTAAGTCTGCTACTTGTGCTGATGGACGGCCCTCTCACCCTCAATATTAGGTCCTTGATATGATTTTAAAAAACCCTCCTGAAGGGATGATTATTTCAATCTCTTTATTTTAACTCTAATTGAATCAAAGCTTGCCTGAGATGGCCTGATGAATACTAAACAGCATGATCACCATAGTCTCACCTACAACTCCCTCTTCCCTTTTTGGAGCAATTGAGCTTCCAATCTAGCTTTGGCACAAGCCCACACTAACTTGCATTTTCTCTGTTTCTCAAACACAGCCTTCCATACTATTCTCCATCTTAACTCTTCCTCTGTACCAAATATTTAGTTTTCCTGTACTTATGTTTAATGTCAGCAACCCTCAATTTTCTTCTGTACACTTGTAGAGTTCCCTCATACTGGGTTCTTTCCGAAACGGAGTCACTGAACCATAATCATTAGATAACGCCAGGCACGATCATTTCTGTTCATTTAACACCCGCCAGGTGCATGAAACTGAGCCAGGAGCTTGGCAAGGTTTGCAGGAATTTAACCTCACTGGGTCAGGTATCCAGGTGGACACACGGCAAAAAGGATAAATATTAATTACAACTGAACTTTAAAGTAAATTCCGTGGGATTACATGTCCTTTTTTGGCTGGGCAATCTTTCTGTCTGCAGATGCTCATTTACTTTCGTTGTTATTGTAAGTAATACTCAATAGAAATCAAGGAAATTTAAGTACAATATCAGGAGAGTTCAAAAACAGTAACTTCTGATATGTTCTTTAATTACAACAGGGGACAGAGACAAAGGAATTAGCTAGATGGAGAACTGATAACAGTCCCCAGTTTTCTTCATAATCTAAAAAAAAAGCAATTTATCTAATAATTTAATTCTGAACTCTTATTCCTAAAGTCATCAACTACCTCCACAAAAAGTGTGTTGTTAGGTAAAACAATAATACAAGGGTCATATGTTATTATAGGAAAAATATTAAGAATGGATGAACTTTGCAATGATATTACAGTGAGAATGTAATAATTCTATGATGCATTTCATTTATAATATGACGTTATTTAAAAACATTGGAAAAAACAATGTTCTGTTAAATTGCGCCTGTATTTCTAACAGAGCAAGTGGTACCAATCAACATTTCAGTCATTTTTAAGTGCTTACTATGCACCTAACACTATGCGATGCATTGTGGATACAAAGATAAAAGTGAAATTGTTTTTATCCTAGTAGACCTTATGATCTGGTTGGGGATATAACATGTAAGTAAGTAGAAAGGATACATAGGCAGGCAGAGAAAGAGAAAAAGACAGATAGAAAAGAGAAATAGGAATAAATAATAGGTATAGAAAATTAAATAGTTATATTCTGATAAATTGGTAAAATTGATTTACCTTGAAAAAATTATAAAAGGTACTATTAGGGGAGGGAGAAACCCCCAGCATATGGGAAGACTGGGAAATTATTTCTGTTGAATAGGAGTAATTAACATGGGATATATGGATGCTATGGATAGATTTCAGGGGGCAGATGAAATTTGGTAGGAGAAAAGAACTATGCATTTTTATTTTCATTAGTTTCACAAGTCATTTTTCAAAGAAGGGTTTTTATTATAGATTTCACCAGACTACAGAAAAGATCCATAATAACAACAAACTTTAAGAATCTTTTATGTGAAAAAAAAAAAAACAGTTAAAAGAAGTGAACCTATCATCTGTTGATTTACATTCAGTCTCCTTAATTTTTTTGGGGCTAGATACAGATGGCATTTTCTGTACAAAATCTACTGGAATTGCTTTGGATCACTGAACCACTGAGAAGACCCAAACCTTTAATAGTTGATCATCAAATACTCTTGCTGTTATTGCATCCAGCTCATTCATTCGTAAATTTTTATAGAACAATAATATTCTGTTATGTACCACAACTTATTCAGCCATTCCCCACTTGATGGGCATCCACTCTTTTTTCAATTCTTTGTTACCACAAAAAAGCTGCTACAAATATTTTTGCACATTTTCCCTCCTTTGTGATTTTATTGGGATACAGACCCAGTAATGGCACTGCTAAGTCAAAGGGTATGAACAGTTTTATAGCACATTGAGCATAGTTCCAGATTGCTTTCCAGAATAGTTGGATTATTTCACAACTCCACCAATAATGCATCAGTGTCCCAGTTTTTCAACATCCCCTCCAACAATTATGTTAGTCAACCAGAGAGATGTGAGATCATACCTCAGAATTGTTTTAATTTGCATTTCTCTAATCAATAGTGATTTAGATAATTTTTCTTATGTAACTATAAATAGCTTTAATTTTTTCATCTGAAAATTGTTCATATCTTTTGATTATTAAGCAATGGGGAATGACTTGTAATCTTATAAATTTGACACAATTCTTTATACATAGAAATGAGACCTTTATCAGAAATATAGTCTGTAAAGATTCTTTCTCAGTGTTGTACTTTTCTTTTAATATTTTTGTTGGTTTTGTTTGTGCAAAAAAACTTTTTAATTTAATGTAATCCAAGTTATCTTTCACAATGTTTTCAAATTCTTCTTTGGTCATAAATCCTTCCATACTCCAGAAATCTGATAGATAAATTATCCCTTATTCTCCTAATTTGTTTATGGTATCATCCTTTATGCCTAAAGCATGTACCCATTTTGAGCTTATTTTGGCATGGGTGTGAGATGTAGGTTTTTGCTGAATTTGACAGTTTCCAGTTTTCCCAGCATTTTTGGTCAAATAGTCCATTAAAATTTCTGAAGCTAGAGTTCAGGGGGTTTATCAAATACTAGATTGTTATAGGCTTCGATTATTGTGTTGTGTTTTTCTAATATATTCCACGAATCCATTACCAAATGGTTTTGATGACTCCTGCTTATAGTTTTAAGTTGGTGCTGCTAAGTCATCATCTTTTGAATTTTTCTCTTTAATTACCTTGATATTTTTGAATTTTTATTCTTCCAGCTGGATTTTGTTATTATTTTTCTAGTTCTCTACAATAATACTTTGGCAATTTGATGGGTAAGGCACTAAAAAAGTAGAAAATAATTTAGGCAGAATTGTCATTTTTATTATATTAGCTCAGTCTACCCAAAAGCAATTGATATATTTCCACTTGTTTAGATCTGATTTTATTTGTGTGAGAAGTGTTTTATAATTATGTTCCTTAGCTTTGGGGTTTGCTTTGGCAGATAGAACCCCAAGTATTTTATTTTGTCTACAATAATTTTAAATGGAATAGCTCTCTTTATCTCTTCCTAATGGACTTTTTTTAAAAATTAATTTTATTTTATAATAACTTTATACTGACAGAATCCATGCCAGGGTAATTTTTTTTACAACATTATCCCTTGCACTCGCTTCTGTTCCAATTTTTCCCCTCCCTCCCTCCACCCTTTCCCCTAGATGGCAAGCAGTCCTGTATATGTTAGATATGTTGCAGTATATCATAGATACAATATATGTTTGCAGAACCAAACAGTTCTCCTGTTGCATAGGGAGAATTGGATTCAGAAGGTAAAAATAACCCAGGAAGAAAAAAAAATGGAAATAGTTCACATTCGTTTCCCAGTGTTCTTTCTTTGGGTGTAGCTGCTTCTGTCCATCATTTATCAATTGAAACTCAGTTAGGTCTCTTTGTCAAAGAAATCCACTTCCATCAGAATACATCCTCATACAATATCGTTGTCGAAGTGCATAATGATCTCCTGGTTCTGCTCATTTCACTTAGTATCAGTTCACATAAGTCTCTCCAAGCCTCTCTGTATTCATCCTGCTGGTCATTTCTTACAGAACAATAACATTCCATAACATTCATATACCACAATTTACCCAGCCATTCTCCAATTGATGGGCATCCATTCATTTTCCAGCTTCTAGACACTACAAACAGGGCTGCCACAAACATTTTGGCACATACAGGTCCCTTTCCCTTCTTTAGTATCTCTTTGGGGTATAAGCCCAGAAGTAACACTGCTAGATCAAAGGGTATGCACAGTTTTATAACTTTTTGGGCATAATTCCAGATTGCTCTCCAGAATGGTTGGATTCGTTCACAACTCTACCAACAATGCATCAGTGTCCCAGTTTTCCCGCATCCCCTCCAACATTCATCATTATTTTTTCCTGTCAGCCCATCTGACAGGTGTGTAGTGGGATCTCAAAGTTGTCTTAATTTGCATTTCTCTGATCAACAGTGATTTGGAACACTTTCATATGAGTGGAAATAGCTTCAATTGCATCATCTGAAAATTGTCTGTTCCTATCCTTTGACCATTTATCAATTGGAGAATGCCTTGATTTCTTATAAATTAGCATCAATTCTCTATATGTTTTGGAAATGAGGCCTTTATCAGAACCTTTAACTGCGAAGATGTTTTCCCAGTGTGTTGCTTCCCTTCTAATCTTGTTTGCATTAGTTTTGTTTGTACAAAGGTTTTTTAATTTGATATAATCAACATTTTCTATTTTGTGATCAATAATGATCCCTAGTTCATCTTTGGTCACAAATTTCTTCCTTCTCCACAAGTCTGAGAGGTCAACTATCCTCTGTTCCTCTAATTTATTTATGATCTCATTCTTTATCCCTACATCATGGACCCATTTCGACCTTATCTTGGTATACAGTGTTAAGTGTGGGTCCATGCCTAATTTCTGCCATACTAATTTCCAGTTTTCTCAGCAGTTTTTGTCAAATAATTAATTCTCATCCCAAAAGTTAGGGTCTTTGGGCTTGTCAAATGCTAGATGGCTAGAGTTGACTATTTTGTCCTGTGAACTTAACCTATTCCACTGATCAACTAATCTATTTCTTAGCCAATACCAAATGGTTTTGGTGACTGCTGCTTTATAATATAGTTTTAGATCAGGTACAGATAGGCCACCCATTTAATTTTTTTTGTTAATTCCCTTGAGATTCTCAACCTTTTGTTTTTCCCTATGAATTTTGTTGTTATTTTTTCTAAATCATTAAAATATTTTCTTGGGAATCTGATTGGTATAGCACTAAATAAACAGATAAGTTTAGGGAGTATTGTCATCTTTATTTTATTAGCTCGGCCTATCCACGAGCACTTAGTATTTTTCCAATTATTTAAATCTGACTTTATTTGTGTGGAAAGTTTTTTTTTGTAATTTTGCTCAGGAAATTTTGACTTTCCTTTGGTAGATAGATTCCCTAATATTTTATGCTAATGACAGTTATTTTGAATGGAATTTCTCTTTGTATCTCTTGCTGTTGGATTTTGTCGGTGATGTATAAAAAGTGCATACCCTGTGATTGAAGAATTTGACTCTTCAGGTTACAAGAGGAGAAGATACACTCCTTTTGATCTGGAAAATTCAATGATTAAAAAAGGGTTGCACTCTTTATGGGGCTACATCATCTTATATTAAGATGTGAATTTGGCTTATGAAATCTTAACCCCTAGTGATTGGAAATCTATAGCAAGGCCATGTTTAGAACCTAGACAAAATTTGTTGTGGCTTTCGGAGTATCGTAAACTATGGAGGATACAAGCCTAAAGAAATAGGGAAACTGGAGTTTACCTACAAATCACCTTTGACCAACTAGAAGGTAAAGGTCAGTATTCAGATGCTTCAGCACATATTAATTACCCCATAGCAGCATATGAGCAAATTGCTGCTGCTGTTGCTGCAATGGAAGCATGGGGCTCCCTCCCGGGAAAAGATGGAGGGAAAGCCTTCACAAAAATAGAGCAAGGTCCCAATGAAACTTTGCTGATTTATGGGGGTGTCTGCAGACAGCTGTCACAAGAACTATTGGACAAAAGACAGCTATAAAAATTTTGATAAGACAACTAGCTAAAGAAAATGCTAATGGGGTTTGTAAAAGAATTATATGGGGACTGCACAAGGATGTTCCTTTAGAGGAGACCATAAGACACTGTGCCACAGTGAGCACAAATGCTTATTATACCCAAGCTATGATGCAAAATATGGAAAGACAAGGTCCCTCTTGGCTAGGCACTTCCAGAGAAACTCATCAGTGCTTTGAGTGTAGATAAATAGGGCATCTCAAAGCTCAATGTAGAATGAGAGGACACAGTAAAAGAATAAGACACAAACACTATGTCCAAAATGTAACCAAGGTTTCCACTGGGCCTCAGAATGTAGATTGACCCAGGGAAATGAGAGGCAAGGTGTAATTCCAAACCTCAAACAAAAAACTGGTGGGGCATGATGGCAGCCAAGGTTATACCCAGAGAGTCTTTAGAAGTTCAGGATTCTGATACGATCGATCAGCAAAGAAGCAATCAGATGGGAGAAAGGGATTACATGATCAATCAACCAAAAAGCAATCAGATGGGAGAAAGAGATTACAATTGGAGAGAGAATATATGCTTTTTAACCCAACAGAAGGGCAGTGTCCAGTGCTAGCAGCTACAATGTTATTTCCAGATGATGAGGAGAGATTTAGAAAGTAATCAATAGAAGGGATTAGATAGATTAACTGCTTGGCAGAAAGGATTTGCCCATATTTCTACAGTTGGAGAAGGAATCAGATGGGTGCCAATAGCACCTGGAGAGAGACAGAAAAAAGAGAAAAACCTCAAAACAAAGGAAAAGACCTAAGAAACCTCTGACACTGAAAGAGCATGGCTGATAATGAGACTGTTACAGAACTTCAGAAACAGCAGGAATCCTTGGATTTCCTGAGATAAAAAAATTGTTGATAAGACTGTTGCAGAACTTCAAAAGCAGCAGGAATCATTGGATTCCTTGATACATGAAGAGACTATGACAGCATTTCAAAACTTGCAGGAATCATTGAATTCCCTATACACATGTGAATAATGGACAATAGATTGGTTTTGGACTATTTCTAGGACTTATGGACATGGAGAATTCCTCATGTTGATTCCTGTTATTTATTACATCACTACTATGTGCTTATGTAATTTTTTGTAATTATGTGTAATACCTCCCATGTTGATAGATTTATGTATACCTGTTTCAAGTGAGACCATTCAGAAACCCACTAATCTGATTTGATTTCCCATTTCCCTTTGGTGTTTTCATTACCCTTCCTGAGAAATCAGAGAGGGCATGATCACCTCCTTTTATGATGTTTTCACCACTTTTTGGAGGAGTCATAGGTGTGATCACCTCTTTTGGGGGTTCTTTCCTCCTTGACAAGTCAGAGGGAGATGTTATGGGTCAGAACTCTGAACTTGAAACAAGGATGCTTTACAATGTACTAAGTGGAACCGACGATACAATGGTTATCTAGTTTAGCATGGTTCAGTATGATTGATTTAATCTTACAACAAATAATGGTTTCCTAGAGATATAATAATCGGTGTATACTCAAGGTGGAGCACATAAGCAGGGATTGAGAGTTACAGAGGATTAGGCATTAGAAGCTCTCAGAGCCAAGGAGAGACAGAAATTCATTTCACTTTCAGTCAGGCTCCTGGTGGCTGGCCTGGCCTCCTGCACTTCCCCCACTCAGACCAAGGCTTGTCTAAAAGCCTCTGCAGAAAGCTGCCCAGCCCCAGGAAGGAGATCATCAAGGATTTGGACTCGAACATCTGCCTGTTCTTGTGGTGATTACTGAACTGAAATAAAGGCTGCTCCCAGAGAACCCAAGAAACCCGATCCAGAGAAATTTACAGTAATTGGTGAAGTTGAACATTATTTCTCTCAATCGACCTTCAGGGGAAGAATTGATCTAAAGTGTAGTTGAAAACAATCATTAAAAAATGACCTTGTTCATCATCAAAATTGTAAAATTGGATGTCAAATAAATGAAAAAAGAACCACTGATAAGTTTTAACAAATTATTTATTTAAAGTTAATTTCCCCAAAGTAAGATCTATTAAGAGTAAGTCATTTAGAATTGAGTACAACAAATGCAATTGGTCACAGCTAGTCACAGATGCAAAATGATATCTAATCATTAAGGCTTATTGACAATCATTATGATTAAAGGGAGATACTCATTGAAAAATAATATCTACAAACCAGATAAGCTGTCCAAATATTATTTCATTATCACACTACATTTGATAATCCTAAAATTATACTAATTGTTCATCTCCCTTAATAAAGTAGGAACATGTCACTACAGAAACAAATGCAAATTCCACTTTCACATTAACAGAGAAGTAAAAAAGATTTTTGAGTGTGTTTCCGATTTAAAAAAAAGTTAAAGTTCATTTTGCATTTGTAAGAAAAACAAGCAATTACCAAAAGTTGAAATTGATAAAAGTTTATTGTTGACTTCCTTATCAAAATAAAAAGAAAAATTATTTTTAAAGATACACTATACAACTGACTATCTGATCTTGCACTGACTAACTATAAGAACGGTTTCAAGGGAAAGAACAAAAAAAAACAAAAACTGACCCCCAAGGATTTGTGCTGCTTTACAAAATGTTATTTGCAGGTAATTTGCAGATTCTTGATCTAGTTTTTAAAGCTAATTCCAAAATGTTCTTTTGTAAGTGTCCAGGTATGTCCCCAATTTCTTCTTCTAAACAAACTTGCATCTATTTCCACAATCATTGCAGAAAACATATATTGTCATAGGTTCCTCACTACTTAGGGTTGGAATCTGGCTATAGGTACAATTCTTCTTTGTACACTTGCCACATTTGAATAGGTCAGTTGGGTTCCCACCGATCCGAGCCATTTGATGCTGTCTAATTGCTTCTTGGGTCACGTTTCTACGCATCTCTTTCAGTTCATCACTAGCCATTTCCTCTGCAGTCATTCTGGCAAAGACATCCGGAGGTATGTTCCCACACAGTACGTTTTTCCTTAAATTGGGATTCTTTGCATCCTTGAGATTTGCTATTCTACTTCGTATCCTATTTTTATACTTCATATGCCTGTTCCGTAGCTCCTGATACACAGCTTCCTCAATCTGAGCTCCCAGGTCTTCTACATCGGCCCCAGTAGCAAAGTAGTCGTCTCCTGTTCTGAGGGCGGCAGCAAGCATCTCTCGGCACTTGATTCGGACGGAATCTGAAGTGCTTGGTGCCCGGGGGAAAGATTTAACGAGGGAATCAGAAGCATTTGTCTCTTCCTTTCGTTGGTTCGCTTTGCTGCTGACGCTACTTGCTTGTCCTGGCTTAGGGCTGCTTTGGCAAGAGGGAGCGGATTCCTTTTTTTGTTTCATCGGGGTCTTGGGGGGCTCACATACCAACTTCTTCCAGCATTTGACGAGAGACGCGGCTAGTGCGGTGACTTCTTTATCTGTGCTCTGCTTGCGAACGGTATTTACTGAGATTCCAATTTTTGTGGACTGCAATAATTCCAGAGTCATGGGAACGTTTTGAAGTTCTTTGAGTAAGTCCAGTGCCCCAGCCGCGTTTTTCTTCTGCACCATCTTATCAATCTTCTTGGCTAGACGAAGGATCTCGTCCTCCATGGCAACGGCGGTTTTGCAACCCACTCTCCCCCACACTCAGAGGGGATGGGACACGGAGCGTGGGAGAGGTGAGCAGGCGTCCCTTCAATGTCAAGAAGAGCCACACACGGAGAAGCAAGACCCAGGGCCCTCTCAGGAACAAATAAAGACCGGTCTTGTGTGACTGCTAGTCCCAGGCGCTGGTGACTGCTTCTCCAAGAGCGGGTGACTGCTGTTCCCAGGCGCTGCTGACTTCTCCTCCCAGGTGCGGCTGACTTCTCCTCCCAGGCGCGGGTGACTGCTGGTCCCAGGTGCGGGTGACTGCTCCTCCCAGACGCAGACAGTGGATGTAGAGGTTCTTCGGAGAAGTATGCTTGAAAGACGTACACTCCAAACAAGGATTTAGCTCAGATTAATAGAAAACAGGACAGCCACCAGGTGGGTCTTTGTCATCGAGTCTGTTCTCCAGTCTCTGTTCGAGAGCTTGAGTGAGCTCCAGCCTCCAGCCTCCAGTCCTCAGTCTTTCTCTGAGTCTGGCTCCCTCCCAGATCTCTTAGGTCTTATATACTCTCTTATAAGTACATCATCAGAGGTGTGAAGCTTGTAGAATAGGTGTCAACTCATAGATCTCTTAGGTCTTATATACTCTCTTATAAGTACATCATCAGAGGTGTGAAGCTTGTAGAATAGGTGTCAACTCAAAGATCTATTAGGTCTTATATACTCTCTTATAAGTACGTCTTCAGAGGTGTGAAGCTTGTAGAATAGGTGTCAACTCATAGATCTATACTAAGTATCTGTAAACTAGAGAATCATCTCAATTGCACTGAGTTAACACTTTGCCATAGCACTGAATCAATCTTACAGCGTTCCTGCCCCTTACAAATGGGTATTTGCTCAATGTTCATGGGTGACTAACTTTAGTAATATCTTGCGCTTATTCAACTTTTCAAGTCCTGTCCTTGCAGTTACCATAACTTTAGTCTAGATAAGGAGAATTCTCAAACAGTGGCTTTGATTCAGGAATTGAAAGAAACAATTACTTGTTTCTAGAGTGACTGTTTCAGCCAATTGGAACTTTTTGATTCTGTACCATGGATAAAACATTTAAGGCTCTTATTAACCAGATTCTAACCTCTCTATCCAGTGCCACTTCATGGTACTCTCCCTTAAAGTCTTCTACATAGTAATGCAGTTCAAATCACCAAGCATTTCTTTTTTTTCATAATTATAACTTTTTATTGACAGAACCCATGCCTGGGTAATTTTTTACAACCTTATTCCTTGCACTCACTTCTGTTGCAATTTTTCCTCCCTCCCTCCACCCCTTCCCCCAGATGGCAAGCAGTCCTATACATGTTAAATATGCCACAGTATATCCTTGATACAATATATGTGTGCAGAACCGAACAGTTCTCTTGTTGCACAGTGAGAATTGGATTCAGCAGGTAAAAATTATCCGGGAAGAACAACAAAAATGCAAACCGTTTACATTCATTTCCCAGTGTTCTTTCTTTGGGTGTAGCTGCTTCTGTCCATCATTTATCAATTGAAACTCAGTTAGGTCTCTTTGTCAAAGAAATCCACTTCCATCAGAATACATCCTCATACAATATCGTTGTCGAAGTGCATAATGATCTCCTGGTTCTGCTCATTTCACTTAGTATCAGTTCACATAAGTCTCTCCAAGCCTCTCTGTATTCATCCTGCTGGTCATTTCTTACAGAACAATAACATTCCATAACATTCATATACCACAATTTACCCAGCCATTCTCCAATTGATGGGCATCCATTCATTTTCCAGCTTCTAGACACTACAAACAGGGCTGCCACAAACATTTTGGCACATACAGGTCCCTTTCCCTTCTTTAGTATCTCTTTGGGGTATAAGCCCAGAAGTAACACTGCTAGATCAAAGGGTATGCACAGTTTTATAACTTTTTGGGCATAATTCCAGATTGCTCTCCAGAATGGTTGGATTCGTTCACAACTCTACCAACAATGCATCAGTGTCCCAGTTTTCCCGCATCCCCTCCAACATTCATCATTATTTTTTCCTTTCATCTTAGCCAATCTGACAGGTGTGTAGTGGTATCTCAGAGTTGTCTTAATTTACATTTCTCTGATCAATAGTGATTTGGAACACTCTTTCATATGAGTGATAATAGTTTCAATTCATCATCTGAAAATTGTCTGTTCATATCCTTTGACCATTTATCAATTGGAGAATGGCTTGATTTCTTATAAATTTGAGTCAGTTCTCTATATATTTTGGAAATGAGGCCTTTATCAGAACCTTTAACTGTGAAGATGTTTTCCCAGTTTGTTGCTTCCCTTCTAATCTTGTTTGCATTAGTTTTGTTTGTACAAAGGCTTTTTAATTTGATGTAATCAAAATTTTCTATTTTGTGATCAGTAATGGTCTCTAGTTCATCTTTGGTCACAAATTTCTTTCTCCTCCACAAGTCTGAGAGATAAACTATCCTATGTTCCTCTAATTTATTTATAATCTCGTTCTTTATGCCTAGGTCATGGAACCATTTTGATCTTATCTTGGTATAGGGTGTTAAGTGTGGGTCCATGCCTAATTTCTGCCATACTAATTTCCAGTTATCCCAGCAGTTTTATCAAATAATGAATTCTTATCCCAAAAGTTGGGATCTTTGGGTTTGTCAAACACTAGATTGCTATAGTTGACTATTCTGTCTTGTGAACCTAACCTTTTCCACTGATCCACTAATCTATTTCTTAGCCAATACCAAATGGTTTTGGTGACTGCTGCTTTATAATATAATTTTAGATCAGGTACAGCTAGGCCACCTTCATTTGATTTTTTTTTCATTAATTCCCTTGAGATTTTTGACTTTTTATTGTTCCATATGAATTTTGTTGTTGTTTTTTCTAGATCATTAAAATATCTTCTTGGAAGTCTGATTGGTATAGCGCTAAATAAATAGATTCATTTAGGGAGTATTGTCATCTTTATTATATTCGCTCGGCCTATCCAAGAGCACTTAATATTTTTCCAATTATTTAAGTTTGACTTTATTTGTGTGGAAACTTTTTTGTAATTTTGCTCATATAATTCCTGACTTTCCTTTGGTAAATAGATTCCCAAATATTTTATGGTATCAACAGTTATTTTGAATGGAATTTCTCTTTGTATCTCTTGCTGTTGGATTTTGTTGGTGATACATAAAAATACTGAGGATTTATGGGGATTTATTTTGTATCCTGCTACTTTGCTAAAATTATGAATTATTTCTAATAGTTTTTTAGTAGAATCTCTGAGGTTCTCTAGGTATACCATCATACCATCTGCAAAGAGTGATAGTTTGGTTTCCTCATTGCCTACTCTAATTCCTTTAATCTCTTTCTTGACTCTGCAGAGGCTAGTGTTTCTAATACAATATTGAATAATAATGGTGATAGTGGGCAACCTTGCTTCACTCCAGATCTTACTGGGAAAGGTTCCAGTTTTTCCCCATTGCATATGATGCTTACTAATGGTTTTAAATATATGCTCCTGACTATTTTAAGGAAAAGTCCATTTATTCCTATACTCTCAAGTGTTTTTATTAGGAATGGCTGTTGGATTTTATCAAATGCTTTTTCTGTATCTATTGAGATGATCATATAGTTTTTGTTTGGTTATTGATATAGTCAATTATGCTAATAGTTTTCCTAATATTGAACCAACCCTATATTCCTGTATAAATCCTATTTGCCTCATAGTGTATTATCGTGGGGATGATTTTCTGTAATCTTTTTGCTAAAATTTTAGTTAAGATTTTAGCATCAATATTCATTAGGGAGATTGGTCTATAATTTTCTTTCTCTGTTTTCAACCTACCTGGTTTAGGTATCAGTACCATGTCTGTGTCATAAAAGGAGTTTGGTAGGACTCCTTCAATCCCTATTTTTTCAAATAGTTTATTTAGCATTAGAGTTAATTGTTCTTTAAATGTTTGATAGAATTCACATGTAAATCCATCTGGTCCTGGGGATTTTTTCTTAGGGAATTGATTGATAGTTTGTTCTATTTCTTTTTCTGAGATGGGATTGTTTAGGATATTTACTTCTTCCTCTGTTAGTTTGGGCAAGCTATATTTTTGGAGGTATTCTTCTATTTCATTTAAGTTGTCAAATTTATTGGCATAAAGTTGGGCAAAGTAACTCCTAATTATTGCTCTAATTTCCTCTTCGTTAGTGGTGAGTTCTCCCTTTTCATTTTTAAGACTAACAATTTGATTTTCCTCTTTCCTTTTTTTAATCAGATTTACTAAGGGTTTGTCTATTTTGTTGGTTTTTTCATAGAACCAACTCTTAGTTTTGTTAATTAATTCAATAGTTTTTTTTTTACTTTCAATTTTATTGATCTCTCCTTTTATTTTTAGAACTTCAAGTTTAGTGTTTGACTGGGGGTTTTTAATTTGTTCCTTTTCTAGCATTTTTAGTTGCAAGCCCAATTCAGTGACCTTCTCTTTCTCTATTTTATACAAATAGGCCTCTAGAGATATGAAATTTCTCCTTATTACCACTTTGGCTGCATCCCATACATTTTGGTATGATGTCTCATTATTATCGTTTTCTTGGGTGAAGTTATTAATTATGTCTATGATTTGCTGTTTCACCCAATCATTCTTTAGTACGAAATTATTTAGTTTCCAATTATTTTTGGTTTACTTTCCCCTGGCTTTTGTTGAATATAATTTTCACTGCATCGTGGTCTGAAAAGGATGCATTTACTATTTCTGCCTTACTGCATTTGAGTTTGAGGTTTTTATGTCCTAATATATGGTCAATTTTTGTATAGGTTCCATGAACTACTGAAAAGAAAGTGTATTCCTTTCTGTCTCCATTACATTTTCTCCAGAGATCTATCATATCTAACTTTTCTAGTATTCTATTTACCTCTTTGACTTCTTTCTTATTTATTTTGTGGTTTGATTTATCTAATTCTGAGAGTGCAAGGTTGAAATCTCCCACTATTATAGTTTTGCTGTCTATTTCTTCTTGCAGCTCTCTTAATTTCTCTTTTAAGAATTTAGATGCTACCCCACTTGGTGCATATATGTTTAATATTGATATTGCTTCATTATCCATGCTACCCTTTAGTAAGATATAGTGCCCTTCCTTATCTCTTTTAATTAGATCAATTTTTGCTTTAGCTTGATCTGAGATCAGGATAGCTACCCCTGCTTTTTTCACTTCACCTGAAGCATAGTAGATTTTGTTCCAACCTTTTACCTTTAACCTGCATATATCTCCCTGCTTGAGGTGTGTTTCCTGTAAACAACATATTGTAGGATTCTGGCTTTTAATCCATTCTGCTAACCGCTTCCTCTTTATGGGGGAGTTTACCCCTTTCACATTTATGGTTAAAATGACCAATTCTGTATTACTTGCCATCTTGTTAATCCCTGTTTATGCTTTTCTCCCTTCTTTTCCCCTTACCCCCCTTCCCAGTATTAAGCTTGTGAGCACCACTTGCTTCTCACAGCCCTCCCTTTTTAGTATCTCTCCCTCCACCTTAGAGTTCCTCCCCTTATCTTACCCCTCTCCCTCCCAGTTTCTGTATTCCCTTCCGTTTAACTTATTCCTTCCCTTTTCACTTTTCCCTTCTCACTTTTCAATGAGGTGGGAGAAGTTTCACCATAGATTGAATATGTCTTAAGATTTTTCACTTAAAGCCAATTCTGAAGGCAGTAAGATACCCACTATATTCATCCCCCTCCATTCTTTCTCTCAGATATAATAGGTTTCCTTTGCCTCTTCATGAGATGTAGTATCCCCACTTTACCCTTTTTCTGGTACAATGTCTTTTCCACATCTAGTTTCTAGAACAAGGTATACATGTATTCTTTATACATCTTTATAGCAGAAATATAGTTCCCAAGATTAATCTTTATCTTTTTAGATTTCTCTTGAGTTCTATATTTGTAGATCAAACTTTTTGTTAAGTTCTGGCTTTTTCATCAAAAATTGGTGAAATTCGCTTACTTCGTTTAATGTCCATCTTCTTCCCTGGAAAAATATGCTCATTCTAGCTGGATAAGTTATTTTTGGTTGCATACCAAGTTCCTTAGCATTTCAGAATATCATATTCCAGACCCTTCGATCCTTTAATGTGGATGCTGCTAGATCCTGGGTGATTCTTATTGTGGCTCCTCGATACTTGAATTGGGTTTTTCTAGCCGCTTGCAGTATTTTTTCCTCCGTCTGAGGGTTCTGGCATTTGGCCACTATATTTCTTGGTGTTTTGATTTTAGGATCCCTTTCAGTAGGTGATCGATGAATTCTTTCAACGTCTATTTTACCCTCTGTTTCTATGACTTCTGGGCAGTTCTCTTTGATAATTTCCTGGAAAATAGTGTCCAGGCTCTTTTTTTTCATCATGCTTTTCTGGGAGTCCAATGATTCTCAGATTGTCTCTCCTGGATCTGTTTTCCAGGTCTGTTGTTTTCCCCAGAAGGTATTTCACATTCTTTTCCATTGTTTGATTTTTTTGGATTTGCTTGACTGATTCTTCTTGTCTCCTCGAGTCATTCAATTCCATTTGTTCAATCCTGATTTTCAATGAAGTATTTTCTTCACTCACTCTTTTAAAATCTTTTTCTAATTGTCCCATTGAGTTCTTTTGTTCTATGGAATTTTTTTTCCATTTCACCAATTTTGTTTTTTAGAGAGCTATTTTTGATTTCCAGTTCACTAATCCTATTTTTCAAGGATTTTATTTCTTTATCCACTCTGTCTTTAAATGAGTGGGATGACTTCTCCAGACTCTCTTGCCAAGCCTCCCTCTCCTTTTCCCATTTTTCTTCTAGCTTCCTTGTGAGAGCCTTTTTAATTTCTTCTATGAGGTTCATCTGTGCTGAGGAACAGATGATCTCCTCCTTTGGGGATTCACCTGGAGACAGTCTGTTTTTAGTCTCCTCATGGTTTAGAGTCTGCTCTCTATCTGTATAGAAGCTGTCAAGGGTTAAGGTCCTTTTCAATTTTTTGCTCATTTTGTCAGAGAAGAATCAAAGACAAACTTTCCTGGCGAATTTCAAGGATGCCTTCTCTTGGTAACTATATGTGGGGTTGTTTTTCAGTCAAGCATTAATTCAGAGGCTTATAATGAAATGGATTCTGAGAGAAAAACGCAGAGCTTACACAGTTGTGTGCCTCCTCTCCGCCATCTTGGCCGGAAGTCCCTTCCTGATGGACTTTGTCGGTAATAAATAGAAATGCTGATGATTTGTGTGTGTTTATTTTATATCTTGTAATTTTGTGAAAGCTATGAATGGTTTTGACTAGGTTTTTGCATGGTTTTCTAGGGTTCTCTAAGTATAAGATGATATCATCTGCAAAGAGTTATGTTTTTTTCCTTTGTTGCCTATTCTACTTTATTTTTTTTTATTTTCTTATTGATAAAGTCAACATTTCTAGGACAATGTTAAATTATAATGGTGAAAAGGACATTCCTGTTTCACCCCCTGATCTTATTGGGAATGTGGCCAGCTTCTCTCTTACAAATAATGCTTGTTGTAGGTTTTAGATAGATACTGCTTATTATTTTAAGGAAAGCATCCTTTATCCTTATGATCTCTAGTATTTTTTAATAGCAATAAATATTATATTTTCTCAAAAGCTTTTTCTGCACATATTGAAATTATCATCTGATTTCTGTTAGTTTTGTTACTAATTTGGTCAATTTTGGTAATTGTTTTCCTGATATTGAACCAGCCCTGGATTCCTGGTATAAACCCCATTTGGTCATAGTGTATCCTGCTGGTAAGTTGCTATAATCTCTTTGCTAAATTTTATTTAAAATCTCTGCATCAATATTCCTTAAGGAGGTAGGTCTGTTATTTCTTTTCTCTGCTTTGGCTGCTTCAGTGCAATATTTGTGTCAAAGAAGGAATTTGGCATTACTCTTTCAACTATTTTCCAAATAGTTTTCATAGTATTAGAATTAATTGTTCTTTAAATGTTTGATAGTATTCACTTATGAATCCATCTGCTCCTGGACATTTTTTCTTAGGAGTTCATTAATGATTTGTTGTTAAACAAGTTATTTCCATTTTCATTAATATAGGCAGTTTATTTTTTAATAAATATTCATCCATTTCAGTTAGATTATCAGACTTCCTGCTATACAGTTGGCAAAGTAGCTCCTAATTATTGCTTTAATTTTATTTTTCATTGGTGGTAAGATTGCCCTTTTTATTTTTGATGCTGGTGATTTGTTTTTTTTTTCTTTCCCGTTTCTGATTAATTAACCAAAGGTTCATCTATTTTATTAATTTTTTCATATCAAGTCTTAGTTTTATTTATTAATTCAAGAGCTTTCTTAGTTTAAATTTTACTAATCTATCCTTTGAGTTTCAGAATTTTTAATTTAGTATTTAGTTGGGAGCTTTAAATTTGTTATTTTTCTAGCTTTTTAGTTACATGCCTAATTCATTGATCTCTTTTTTCTCTATTTTATTTATGTAACTATTTAGAAATATAAAATTTCTCCTACAAACTTTGGCCACATCCCATAGTTTTGGTATGTTGTCTCATTGTTGTCATTCTCTTGGATGAGATTATGGATCGTTTCTATGATTTATTATTTGACCTACTCTTTCTTCAGAATTAGATTCTCATTGGTTTTTTGTTTATCTTTCCTTGGCTCTTTATTGAATATAATTTGTATTTCATTGTAGTCTAAAAAGTTAGCATTTACTATTCCTGCCTTTTTCTATTTGATCATGAGGATTTTATATCTTAATACATGGTCAATTTTTCTAAAGGTGCCATGTACTGTGAGAAAAGGGTGCATTACTTTCTGTTCTTATTCAATTTTCTAGTCTATCTGGTCTAGTATAGCTAGGTTTTCTAATATTCTATTAAGCTTCCTAGTTTCTTTCCTGTTTCTTCTATGGTTAGATTTGTCTTATTCTGTGAGAGGAAGGTAGAGGTCCCCCACTAGAATAGTTTTGTTGTCTATTACTTTCTGTAACTGGCTTAAAATCTTCTGTAGGAATTTGTATGCTCTACCACTTGGTACACACACTTAAAATTGTTACTACTTTATTGTTTAGGATACCATTTTATCAAATTGTACTTTCCTTCCTTATCTCTTTAAATAAGATCTTTTTTTAATTTTTGCTTTGAGATCAGAACTACTACCTCAGCTTTTTTTTTTTTTTAACTTCAGCTGAAGTAAAATAAATTCTGTTCCACTTTTTTATCTTTACTTTGCATGTGTCTCTGTGTCAAATGTGTTTTTGGTAAACAACATATTATAGGATTATGTTTTCTAATCCACTCTGATATTCATTTCCATTTTATGGGAGAGTTTATCCCATTTACTTTCACGATGATGATTACTAGCTCAGTTTTTCCCTCCATTCTATCTTCTCCCCTGTATATACTTTTATTCTCTCTTTTTCCCATCCTTAGTCATGTGTTTTTACCCACCCCACCCAATACAATATCTCCTATCACTCCTTCCCCTTCTCTTCCTAGTGCCTTTTTAACCCATCAAATCCACCAAATCACTCTTATTTTCTATCATCCCTTCCTCCTCCTAGCCTGTCCCTCCCTTTTCTTTCCTCTTTTTCCTCCTACTTCTTTATAAGGTTAGATAAATTTCCATATCCAACCAAATGATTAAATTATTTCCTCTTAGCTCCAAAACTGATGTGATCAAACTTCAGACAATGTTCATCTCCTTTCCTTCTTTTATGGATTATAATAGGTCTTTTGTACCTTTTCATGTGAATTAAATATTCAATCATACCTCCCCTTTCCTCTTTTTTTCAGTACAGACTTTTTTCTACTCCTTAATGTCTTTTTCTTTGATGTCATCTCATCAGAGTCCATTCACAACCACACCCTTGTGGTACTCCCCTCTGTCTCCTATGATTTTCCCCATTTGCTCTGATTTTTCTCTCCTAACATGATTCACAAAGCAATGCAGATTAAAAACAAATTTACTAGGAAAAAACAAAAACAAAGAATAAAGAGCATACAAATACACATATGTGTGCATGTATATAAATATATGCATGTATTTAGATGTATGTGTATGTACTACATAAAGGAGGTAATTTTAGTATGTAACATGTTGAAAGTCATAAATGCTATTGAAGTCTTAAAGACTTTAATCAAAAGTACACAATTATCGAGAAATAATTTTGATAAACCAGTGACCAGTTTGTTTTTCATGATTTAGAAGGAATGTTTCATTTCTTCACTGATAACCTATATCCAGAAACATTAAATGTAGAAAAATATGATTGAAAGTATCAAAGTTTTTTTTATATTATAAAACAATAACAAAACAACAAAACAAGAGTTTCAGCAGGTTTTTATCTGGTCACAGTGAGAGAAAAAAAAGAAAGAAACGATAGTCATTAATTCAAATGTATACAGCAATGCAATGAGTATGGATAAGAAAGTGAGTAAGATACATTAAAAAAAAATAGAACCTTTTATCTAAGTGTTGCTTAGATTGAGTAAGAAAGGAACCTAGGAAACCCTAAAAGGCAGAGAGTAATAAGAAGTACATTCCCTGTAAAAGTGGCTTGGTTTGTTGGAGACAGCTAGTGGTTAAAATTTCAATATGAGCATTTATACCTTAGAAATTTGCAAACACTACAACCAATTTGTTTAATTGTTTTCTTAATTGTCTGTTGTTTTCATGATTTTTTAAATATCTTAATTAAGAAAGTAAAGGAGGATATGTTAGCAATGCAGATTAAATAAACTTAAAATTGCGGCCACAGATACTATTTTTCTTTTTGGAGATACATTCACTCAACACTTCTAAACTGAAATATGAGGAACAGCTCTTGAAAAAAAGATACTAAATGGTGTATCTCATATGGAAAACAATAAGAAATCTGTTTTGGCTGGATTGTAATGTGAAAAAAGTAAATAAGTATAATGAAGTTCAAAAGTTAGGCTGGGGGCAGGTTGTGATTGTCTTGAAATGGTAGGGTTTATTCCCCTTTATCTAGTACTCTCAGTCATTTAATGTCTACCCTTCATTTTTGTCAGTTGTCTGTCACAAACATTCTTTTAAATAAAAGTTTAAAATGGCTGTTTCAAGGACTAATAGAAAGAGTATGAGACTAAGCATTAGAAGATCTTCATTCAATTTCCAATTTTGTGACCTCCTGCTTGTGTGATTTTAGGCAAATCATTTAACTTCTTTGTTGTTTCCCTTCAAACCTCACACACACACTGTTAAAGCAGGACATTTGACTTGTTGAGGTCTAAGGTGCCTTCTGGAAGGAAATTTAGCGAACCATTTAAAAAAAAAATCACAATTCTTGCATGCCACAGTGGAAAAAGTACTAGATTTGGTATCAAAGTAGTCAGGTCAAATCTTGCTTCTGCCATTATTTCAGGGATCTTTCCTTTACCTCTCTTGGATTCAGGTTCCTCAACTAGAAGTTAGATTGTATATTTCTCAAACAGATACCTAACATCTATCTGAGTCATAAATTGGCTGTAATCCACATTAGTGAAAGGGACTTCTCCATGTTGATGAAATTACAAGTTCTCTGTATTTTCATGAATTTCAAAAATACATATTTTTAAATTTTATGATTTCACTGGAGAAAGCTTGAAGTGCTTTAGATTGCAACTTAAATTTGCCAGAAGTCTTACTTCAAGTTGAATTTCTTTAATGAGTCTATTTAAGTTAATAAAATTTGTGATTGTTCAAATGTAAAAGACTTCAGTTTAATCTCTCTTTAGAAACATTTGATGCCAGATTTTTTCTTTCAGTAAAGTCCCAAACTGCATGTATTTTGATGAGCTTTTTGGCTCTTCTCCACCACCCCCATTTTTAAGCATTGTGTGTGTAATGAGCCTATTGCTAAACTTTATAAGATCTGGGGTATTTGCAAGCAATCAAATAGCAAACAGTAAGAAAATTGTGTTGTTTCTCCTAAAATTATACAGTCAGATATCTCAAAGAATGGACAAAGAATCCTGAAGGTAAATGAGAGGGAGAGGATAAAAAGTTGTTATGACAGTTAATCAGTTGAATTTCAAGTATATAAAGGCAAATAACAGCAAAGCAAGTTTAATTGAATGCACTGATGTTCCATGTTGCTTATAATCAGTCATCTAACATTTTCTGAGGAGGTGACATTTATGGAGAGCACCAACCCTGCGCTCCTGTTGAAAGTCTTGTTGATTGGGTTTTCCATCCTCTACTTTTCAATCATTGTTAGAAGATATTCTAGTGGGGAAGCAGACACCAAGCCTACAGTTTTTGAATCACCTGCCCTTTGTCATAGATTCTTCCCTTCAAATTGTCAAATTCTTGCTACTTTGGGGATGGACTGAGATTCAAGGACCCCACTTCTTCTGCTGAGGTCACCCTTTCTTAATATTACCTAAGAGAGTTTTCCCCACCTTGAAGCCATTGCTGATCTTCACTGAGGGGCTAATCAAGGTGTCTTGACATACTTAGAATAAAAATCTTTTCATTCTCTATGCTGAATTTTGCCTCTTTTAGGATGAAAGCCCAAATGAAGAATTTGCCTTTCACAATTTTTTTCATGCTTTTTCCAATCCTTTGTACGTCCTACATCCCTCCAATTGTTTCCATTCCTCCGCTATAGTACCTCCACAGAGATTACCTGTTTACCTCTGATTGCCTCTCTGAGACTCAATGTTCCATACTTAAGAGCTACCTTTTCTTGTCCCCTTAGATGCCTCAGCTCATTGCTAAGTGACAATTGATTAATTTGTGTGAATGAGCATGCATGGTTTCATATACTTTAGAAGTCTTTTGGGAACACAATAGCAATAGAAATGAGAAATCAATAGATTTAGAGTTTTTGGCCTTGGGATCAAATCCTGGCTTTTCCATCTACTACCTGTATGACCCTAAACAAGTTATGAAACCTCTGTAGGGAAACCATATCTAAATAGTTCCACATCCACTAATAAAAAATACAATGGCAGTACATACTCAGACACACATACACATGCATATACACACAAACCCCTATATTTACACGTACATCTATAAAATGAGGGTCCTGGAATAGAAGATCCCTGAGGTCTCATTCAACTCTAAAACTATGATGAACTCTAAAACTATGATGTAATAACCTGAAAAATGAAACGTAGATGAGATAATCTACTAAGGTTATCTTCTCACTTCTAACTCTGCTATTATTTTATAATTCCAGAGGTCACTCCCTAGATTTAAGATCTGTGAAAAATATTTTATAAATGACCATTTTTACCAAACTCAAAAAAGTTTAAAAAAGGAAATTGCAAACCATTCCAGAATCTTTGCCAAGAAAACCCCAAATTAGATCACAAGAACTGGACATGACTAAAAAATGATGGGAAAACAACATGATTCTAAGGGTGGGAATTTAAAGCACCTCAACTGGAACATGAGGAATATATTTTTTGGATAGGTAGAAGCATTCATTGACAAAACTGGGCTCAAATTATAGAATCATCAAATTTCAGAGATGATCCAGCTGCTTAGTTTTAAATTTTACTCACTCCCAAGATGATAATGGCAAATTTTGGTGTTTCTTCTTAAGATTAGTTGGACTTCTGCCATACAAATAAATGTAAGAAAGGGGAAAAGTACCAACTGCAATGGAATTTACATTTTTTTTTCCTGCATTACTCTCATCTGTAGTCATCAAGAAGTTGTGATGTGCCTCAGTTTTCCATTATAAAAAACCCCATTCTTTTGCAAAATTAATTCCTCACAATAAATTTGGTATTCAAGTTGCCTAAGGACAGGAATATTCTGTCTCTGAATACCCACATGAAATAACATCTCTAAGTCTCAAAGGAAAATTGAAACAAAAGAACAATTTTATGTTAAGCCATCTTTATGAAACACAATTATAATTTGCTTTCTAACAAAGGGGTAATCCTCTATTTGTTAATGATTCCATTTCTATAGTGATACATAGGAAAAAGGAATTGTAATGCTTTTATAATTCTTGCTCACATAGCAAAAAATTTTTTCCTTGAATTTGTCTGAAGTACAATGGACTTGCAAATGGGTTTGCCAGCCTTTACTAAAGAATTATGGGATTGATCTTGTAGACATCAATCCTAACTACAGAACTGTGCTTTCTGATGATTTGAGAAAAATCAATCACAACTCACTCCTACCCAGAATTCTCTGACACACTGTTACTTACAAATTTTAAAGTCTTTTTTGGTGGATATATCTTTGCACTGAAGTATTATTGCTATAATATATTGGTCATTTCAAGGAAATTATTCTCTTAGCCAAAGCTAGTCTCTGGAATCTTCTTGAGGTTAAGAAGTAGAATTAAAGAGACCAGTGCTGATGACAGAATTGTTTAGGAGTATAAAGACAGTATACAATAAAGAAAATGATTATAACTATTAAGAATTTTTTATCTCATTTGAACAATATTATAGTCTGCAGCACTTTGAAGACTGTGGACTACAAAGCACACTAAGCATGCTACAATGGCAAGAATTATGCCTCTAGAGTCAAGGAAGTTGGGCTTAAATTCCATATCTGATGCTATATGACCTTGGTCAAGTAACAATGTCTTTAGCTCCACAGTTTTCTTAGCTAAATGAGTAGATTAGACTAAAAGGTCTATAAAATCTCTTCCTATTCTAGATGCAGGACTTAAGAAAGATTGTTTATAAATGACCATTTACCAATCTCCAAAAATAGGTTTATTTACATTTGAAATTACTATCAAGTCAAACTTTGCATTCTCTTTTTATGTATACTAAACCTGTCACTACACAGCATTGTACAAAATGCATAACTCTGAAGTCCTCAGTCACAAAAATTTAATTAATAATACTGAGAATAATTTTTTTCTCAATATGGATATTATTTTACAGAAAAAAGAAAGTTAGACAGTATGATATAGTGTATAAAGAGCTAATTTTGAAGTCAGGAGAATCTAGTTTTGAATTCTGCCTCCAACACATAGTCTTTGAGTCATATAACTTGTCAGTATTCTAGGTCACTAAACCTTTAATTTACAGAGAAGGTGCTAATCTGCATTAGTAGAAGGAATTTTCTCACGTGGAAGCTACCTCTGCCAAGAAAATCACAATGAAATCTCACAAGAACTGAAGCACAAAAGAACTGTCATAGTATCATAGAACTGTCATAGTATCATAGAACTTGCAAATCTGAAATGGAATATGGTAATATATTCAAGTATCTTAATGTAATATCAAAACTACATATTGGTTAAATGATTTGTCCAGTCATAACATCTAATTTTTGACAGTTTCCAGTAGAAATCAGGTCTTCAACTCTTGATTCTTCATTCTCATCTTTCCCATTACTTTACCTATCAGTAAAAGGTTTACTGTAAATTTGTATTATATCATGCACCCTTGATAAAGTTATTAATCCTTTTGATTAATTTTAGCTGGTTCTTTGGGATTAAGTACATTATCACATCAATATTAAAAAGTAAAGAAACAAAAAATCTAGCTCTTTGCTGATGTTACTCTAGAATTTTTAAACTCAATTAAATAATTCATCAAAGATTCTTTCTTTCTATTGGATTTTTTCAAACTTACTGAGTGCATGATCCTCTTACAGTGTCTCAGGAATGACACCTCATCTCTACCAAACTTAAAGAAACAAACAAAATACCCAAACCAGTGATTCCCTTATTTTTCAAAAATCACTTTTGCATAACAGTTTTATTTAGCTATCATAGAAGCATCTACATATGTGTCATTCCCCTATTCAATGAACCCAAATTGCTTCCTATTGCCTCTCGAGTTAAATATAAATTCTTCTGTTTAGTTTTTTAAGTTTTCTAATCTAAATCCAGCATATTATTCCGGCCTCATTATGTTGAATTTAGAATAGCTTAGAAGAAAGAAACAGAAAGCAAAAGGCCAGCTGTTGAAATAATCTGGGAGAGAAGGGTAAGACTACTATTGTGGCACTAGGGACAGGGAACAGAAGGCAACACTTGGATATATTTCAAAAGATGTGATATGATATGACTTCATGGTAGATTGGATATGGATAATGCAATTTGGGGAAGAATTAAAACTATGCTCATATGTCTATATTGAAAGATAAAAATAATAAAAAGTCAATAGGAATGAAATGGAAAGGAGAATTCATTTGGTTATGGGGCGCAAGGGATAGTAAATTCAAATTTATATATATTTATCTTGAAGTTATGGAAAGACATTCACATGAAGATATCCCACATAAAGTTAAAATACAGGGTTACAATTCAGTGGCAAAATAAGATACAGACTTATAAATCATCATCAGAAGTGGAAAATTAAAATTATGAGCATGAATGCATTAACTGAGAGAGAGAATGGAGAGAGAGAAGATCAGAAGGTGAAAGTAACCTAGAGACTTCTAATGATAAAAAAGGGTAAACAAAAAGAAGTAACAAATAAAACAACCATTTTTCTTTTTTATTTATTCTGTTTTAAATTTAGTTAAAAAATGTTTCTCCAGGTATAAGTAAAAAAAAAAAACTATCTTTAACCTTTCTTTTTAAATGAGTTTCAAATTCTCTTCCTCATTCTCCCCTCCTCAATGAGAAGGCAAACAATTTCACAGTCATGCAAAACATGTCCATTATAGTTGTAAAAGAAAACATAGTCCAAAAGAATAACTTGAAGATAAAGAAAGTAAAAAGAGACTTCCGTCTATATTCATACAGCATCAGTTCTTTCTCTGTGGTTGGATAGCCTTTTTCATCCTAAATCCTCCAGAGCTGTCTTGGATCAGTGTATTACTGAGAACAACTAAGTCATTAACAGCTGATCATTCCAAAATATTGCTGCATCAGCTCATGTAAGTCTTTCTAGATTTGAGAGCATTCTGCTCATCATTTATGTCACTCTCATAATAATATTCCATCACAATCACATAAGATTTATTCAGCCATTCCCCAATTTCCCCTTCATTCTAATTCTTTGGCCCAGGAAATTGATGCTATAAATATCATTGAAAATTTTAAGTCCTTCTCCTTTTTTGTTTGCTTTTTTATCTCTTTGGGGATATAGATCCATTAGTGGTATTACTAGGTCAAAGTGTATACATGATTGATAGCTCCTTTATGCATAGTTCCAAATTGCTCTAAAGAATGGTTGAATTAGTTCACAACTCCACAATAGTACATTGCATTAATGTCTCATTTTACTACATCCCCTCCAACATTCGTCCTTTTTTTTTCTTTTCTGTCCTATTAGTGTATCTAATAGGTATGAGGTAGTATTAGAATTGTTTTAATTTGCATTTCTCTAATCAATAGTTAGAGCATTTTTTCATGTGACTATAGCTAGCTTTAATTACTTCATCTGAACACTTCATATCTTTTTTATCCTTTATCAATTGGGAAATGACTCTTATCCTTATAAATCTAATTCATTTCACTTTATATTTTAGAAAAGAAGCCTTTGTCAGAGAAACTTGCTTCAATTTTTTTCATGGTTATTGTATTGTTATTGCTAATTGTATTTCCTCCCCAGACTATTCTCCCCCTCAGACTATTTGTTCTCTCTCTTCACCTTCCTCTAAAGTGTTTTGCTTCTTACTATCCCCTTCCTCAATCTGCCCTCCCTTCTCCTCCTAGTAAGAAAGAATTCTATACCCAACTGAGAGTGTATATTAAAAGCTCACTTACTCTTTCTTGTTTCCCCCTTCTTTCTCTCTATTGTAAAAACTTGTTTTTGTCTCTTTTTATGTGAGATAATTTACTATTCTACCCCTCCTTTTTCCTTTCTTTAAGTACATTTCTCTTTCAACCATTTAGACATTATTCCTTCATATTAAACTCATACTTGTTCTTTCTCCCTCTCCATTTCTTCTCTCTCTTTTCCTCTTTCCTTCTTCCCTTCCTCTCTCCCCCCACACACATACATATTCACATACTTTCATAACAGTGAAAGTATCATATCCCCATATAGGAATGTCAACAATTTAATCTTATTAAGTCCCTTATGACTTTCCTTTCCTGTTTACCTGTTTATACTTCTTTTGAGTCTTGTATTTAAAAGTCATCTTTTTATTCAACTCTGGTCTTTTCATCAGATGTTTGAACATTTCCAGAAGTGTCACTACAGCGTTTCTATTCCAAAGAGATCACAAAAGAGGGGAAAGGACCCACATCTGCAAAATGTTTATAGCAGCCCTTTTTGTAGTGGCAAAGAATTGGAAATTGAATGGATGCCCATCAGTTGGGCTGAATGAGTTGTGGTATATGAACATAATGGAATGTTACTGTTCTCTAAAAAATGATGAACAGGCTAATTTCAGGAAAGCCTGGAAAGACTTACATGAACTGATAATGAATGAAGCTAACAGAACCAGTAAAAATCATACATAGTAACAGCAAAATTATGTGATGATCAACAGTGAAGAACTTGGTTCCTCTCAGCAATGCGATCATTCAAGACAATTCCAATAGATGGGATAAAAAAGGCCATCCATGACTAGAGAAAGAATTACAGAGACAGAATGTGGATTGAAGGATATTTTCACCTTCATTTCCTTGTTTTTCTTTCTCATTTTTTTCCTTTTAGTTTGATTTTTCTTGTACAACATGACAAATATGGAAATATATTTAAAAGGATTACCCGTGTTCAACCTATTTTGCTGCTGCTGCTAATGATGATGATGGTGGTGATAATGATGACTGGTGGTCTGGTCTGTGATGGCTTGGCTTGTGCTCCACTCTCACCAAGTTTGGCTTTGGTGGGCTGAGAAGTCAGAAAGATGCCATTTCCACCATCAATTCAGTCACCTAGAGGTCTGCTTCTGGTTTTCTGGGTCCTGGTCTATATGAAATGCTCTCCATTCCCAATCTGTTGTAACAGAACTTTCCTGCCAACCTTCTAAGTTGTCTTAGACTAGAAAATTATTTCACCCCATTTTTTCATGGGTTCTACCCCCTTATAATTTGTTTAAAATCATTATTTATAAGCATCTGGAAGAGTGGAAGAGAGCTCAGGTGAATCCTTGGCACTGCTCTGCCATCTTGACTCTCCTTCTCCCTTCCATAGGACAAATATATTTTCAAAGGTAAGAAGAAAAGTATAGAAGTTAAAGTCTCATGGAAGAAAATTGAGGAAGCAAATCAAGAAAGCTCCAATATTGATATTTGGGTGCTTCAATAAGTACTTCACTGCTATTTTCTACAACCCTTTGGCTATTAATAGTTGGCAAACTAGAAACAGAGATGTGGTAGGTTCCTTAAGATATTTATCGCCTTTTTGGAAAAATGTTCTGCATATAGGCCTATTCAAAGAGAGACTGATGGTGAAAAGGGACCAGACTTTGATTACATATGACACTGAATTAAATGAATCAAGTCTTCAAGCATTGCCTAAATTAAAATTTAATTTAATAAATTAAAATTCATCTTAATTACCTGCATTAATATTGATAATAATTTCTATTTTTATTCTTATTTCTAACAATAGTACAAGATATAGTAAAAACAAGAATATTAAAAATAAAGATGAAATGCAATAAAAGCACATAACCCACCAAGTATATTTGCCATTATGTCAATAGAAAAAAGAAAAGTCAATGGTGTCAGTGACAGAATTCTGTAATATTACCTTGTATTTACTTTATCTGGTAATAGTATTTCAATAAATATTGTTGATATATTGAGTCTATAAGTCTCCTTATAAACTTAAATGATTGGACCAACATCTTATTACTTAAACTTCCCTTAAGACAGAAGAATTGAAATAGGGAATTTCAGCAATTGCCTTAAGTGATGTGAGTCAGTGGGAGTGCCAACAGTTTAATTCATTCTCTTGATTCAAGTCAATAATTCCTCTTTTTGCCAAACCAATATTTTTTCATGTAATTTCTGCTGAGTTATTACATTCCTTTTTTTTAACATTGTGCCCCCTTCCACTGAAGACTCATAAACATTGTTTTGCTCCCCTAACAGGTCCAGAAATTTTTATATTTTCCTGTCATAAAGAATTATAGGACCAGGGAAAATAACAAAGGACATTCCAGAAATATTTTTTTCCTTGATCCCTCTGGCAACTTGCATCACCTTTACTCCAAAACTTGGTCTACACCCAAAGAAGAAATCTTTCCTAGAACTAAGAGTCCATAGGACAACAAACCAGATTAAAAGCAGGACATACCAAACAAACATTTCTCATGTGGAAAATTTGGGTGCTTACAGAGTGGAAAATAACTCCATAAGAGTAATCTTCTACAGCTACAGTCCTGTGACAAATGTACTAAATGGTTTAGAGACAGCAATTACTCTTGCCCAAGTCTTTCCCTCCATATACCATTTTCTTTGGTCAGAAACATCTTTGTATTTCACACTCTTGTTCAATAATGTTTCTTTTGATAAACAAATGCCAGCTTAATCCTCCCTGATACATGGGCTTTCTTTGGTTAAATCATCCCTGTAGCTGTGTTACTTATTCTTAGAGTTTACTGATGTGTCTTCCTCACACTGGAGCACAGCTCTGAATTCTCCCAAACAGAAACTCATGGTACTAAAAATGCCAAAGAAATATAAAATCTAAGATGGCAAACACAACTGAGAAAGTTTACAGTCACAAGAATCATTAAATTTATAAACCAATGTGCATTTTTGTTCTCTGTTTTGAAATTTCTATATTCCTTCTTATTTGAAAGTCTTTAAATTGTCACAGAATTTCAGCACTGGAAGGGACATCATTATTAATCAAATTTGACTCATTCTTGAAAATGAATTACCACTATAATCTAAATATTGACTATATCCAGTTTTTTCAAGAAAATCTTTTGTGTTGGGGAACATACTGCTTCTAATGGAAGGCCATTTCACTTTTGGACAGCTCCACATTTTAAGGTTTTACTTGCATGAAGTCTAAATTTGCCCCTTTACAATTTCTACCATATGGAACAAATTAAACTCTAAATAAATGTTTTTCAGATATTTAGAGAGATGTATCATCCATCCATTCTTCCATCCCTTGTAAATCTTTTCATTTCTATGCTGAATATCTCACATCCTTCACATAATTTTCACATGGCAAGAGCTTAAGATCCTTCATTCTTTTGGAGTGATTGCTCTACACTTTGTAATTGTCTTTCCTTAATTGTGGCATTCAGAATTGAACTCAATATTTCACATAAGGGACTTCTTAAAGAAGAATTCAGTGGCACTCACATCCACATTCCCAGGATTTATATCTCTCTTACTGTGGCCTAAGATTACATTAGCATTCCTGACCATCATACTGTACTTTTGACTCATAATGAGCTGGTCTTCTCTAAAAGTGTACCTCAAACAACTGCCTTGCCATGAACTCCATACTCTACTTGAGAAGTTGACATCTTGAATTCAAATAAAAACTTTGCATTGATCCATGAGAAATTTTGGTTTTGTACATTTAGTCAAATATTCTAACATGTAAATATTTATGTGGTCCAGAATGTCATGCAATATCAGCTTTTGTCTTCTACAGATTTGTTCTCCATGCCATATAACCTTTCATCTAAGTGATTGGTTAAAATATTAAGCATCCAAAAACTAAGTATAAATCTCAAAGTCACTCCACCAGATCCCTGTTTTCATGATCACATGAACCAATTTATAAATACTCTCTTTATTCAGCCATTGAAACAATTGTAAATCTAGCTAATTGTGGTATCAATTCTTCAACTTAAATAACACAAAAGACTTTTTCAACTATGTTGCTAGAATCTAAATAATTATATTTACAGCATTTCCCTGAGTCAGAGATTTTGATTCAAATCCTGTGTCAGACACTTAATGTGTGACCCAAAATAAGCTACTTAATCTGAGTCTCAGTTTTCTGATCAGCAAATTGATATGTTGAATTTAATAAATTCTCATATTCATCCCACTGGTTCATAGCTCTCTAAGATCCTAGGAACTATTTTAATAAGTTGTCATAAAAGGAATACAACTAATCTGGCATGAATTCTTCTTAATGAAACCATCCTGGAGCTTGGAGTTTCCTCCTTTTTTCTCTAAAACATTGCTAATGCTACTTTACCAATCCCTTCTTTAACACTATATGCCAGATTTTTTCCAGAAGTAGAAGTCAACACATGTTCAAAAATGATTGTAGCAGCCTACTTTGTAGTGGCAAGGATTGGAAACTGAATGGATGACCATCAGTTAGGGAATGGCTGAATAAGCTATGGTAAATGAATGTTATAGATATTATTGTTCTGTAAGAAATGACCAGCAGGATGATTGCAGAGAAGCCTGGAGAGTCTTACGTGAACTGAAGCTGAGTGAAATGAGCAGAACCAGGAGATTATTGTATACAGCAACAAAAAGATTATGTAATAATCAACTCTGAGGGATGTGGTGTTTTTCAACAAAGATATGATTCAGACCAATTACGACAGACTTGTTATGGAGAGAGCCACCTGCATCCATATAGAAGACTAAGACTGAGTGTGGATCACAACTTAGTGTTTTCACTTTTTTTGTTGTTTATTTGCTTTTTTTTTCCTTTCTCGTTTTTCCCTTTTTGATCTAATTTTTATTGTACAGCATGATAAATATGGAAATAAGTATAGAAGAATTGCACATGTTTAACATAAAAAAGAAATAAAGGTCAAGATTAACCTCTGTTCTTTCAGAATTCAAGGAGTCAGTTCACCTTATATTGGACACCAAAGCTATCTTCATTATTTGAATGGAAGTCAAAAAAAGGGATTGAAATGTTCTACTTGTCCCCAAAGAGAAAAACTGGAAGCAATGACAAGAAGTGATAGAGTGGTAAAATTAGAATCATTGCGTTGAAGACCAAGGGAAGAAAGTATTTCTAACAAGTTAAAGTGAAATTGTGCTCTTGGCAAGGATACCCTCTCACCAAATGAAGCTTCCATTGAGGGGATATCCATACTGTTAAATCTCAGAAGTCCTTGAAATATTGAAATGATGCATTTATAGATTCATAGATAGAGAAGAAAATAGCAAAAGGAGAATGAAATAGCAAATTATTTTAGTATCTTTGCCAAGATAACTTCAGATGAAGTCATAAAGAGTCAGACATACAGGGTAGCTAGGTGATGCAGTGGATAGAGTACCAGCCTTGACATCAGGAGGACCCGAGTTCAAATCTGGTCTCAGACACTTAACACTTTCTAGCTGTGTGACTCTGGGCAAGTCACTTAGCCCCAATTGCCTCAGGAAAAAAAAATCAAACTGAAAATAACTGACCCACAGAGCTAGAACTAGAAGGTGTCTCAGAGACCATCTTGTCCAATTCTTTCAATTTTTAAATGAGGAAACTAAGACCTGGGAGAGGGGAGGGAGTTTTGATATCCTTGAGTGGTACAGGTAATTATAGAGGTAGGATTGGAAACTGCAATCTCTGACTCTAAAATTACTATTTGTTCCAATACACCATGGCAATATTGAAGTAGTAACTGCCATCCAAGAGTAACCAGGTAGCACAGTGCCCCTGGGCCTGGAGTCAACGAGACTCATTTTTTCTGAGTTCAGACCTCTGACACTTACTAGCTATGTAACCCTGAGCAAGTCACTTAATCCAATTTACCTCAACCTCCTTATCTGTAAAAATGAGCTAGAGAAGGGAATAGCGAACCACTCTAGTAACTTTTCCAAGAAAATCCCAAATAGTGTTAAGAAGAGTCATATACAACTGAAATCACTGAATAACAATATACAGTAATAGCAATGCGCCAACCTCTATGCAGAAGATTGGGAGATATAAATATAATTACAACTTAGTATTTGACCTCCTAGAGCATGTAGGCTAGCAGGGGAATACTATACACATATGTATACTCAGAATTATGAACCAGACTTTCCTATACAAGTATAAAGGATGCATAAAGTTCTATAAGATCAGATGAGAGAGATAATTGGAGGATGTAGGGAAGGCCATTATATCCAACTTTAAACTTCCTTAATTCCATGAAAACTAACAGTATAGCCTTCCCTGAATTATCAAAGAGTAATATTCCAAATTGGTTTCACAGTGCCTTAAATTTATCTGTAATGCGTGTATTTAAAATATGTAGCTAGTGCTTTGTTTTTGTTTTATATATTACTTAGATTTCTTAATATCTTCACCATCAATGTAACCAAGATATATATTAAGAAAATCAAACAGGCACATTATGTTGGATACATTCAGAATCAGGTCTCTCTATTAAAATGAAGGCAGGTTGTTTCGTCAACAACTATAGAAAGTCAAGAATTGGTATTACCTTAGTAGGAATACTGATGTCATTTTAGAATTTCAATATTTAACATTGTTTTCCTTAAAACTTAGTTATTTATCTGTTGTTGTCCTGAGTCTATTATCTTCATTCAGATTCAATTCAAAGAAATCTTCCCAAGTATATCTGATCTCCTCATATTCATTATTTCCTTGGGTGAGAGAATACCTCACCTTATTTATTGTTGCTTCTGTTCCATGAAAAACCATATTATTTCCAGTTTTTGCTACTATAAAAATGTTATTATGAATATTTCAGTAAATGAAACTTTTTCCTCTATCTTTGAACTTCTTGATGTAGAGGAATAGGAATTAACAATATACTGTTCAACTGACTGCAATTCAAAGTTTCCCATATTTTGTGTCCTTGCATGGAGGGATATTTCTCTTCCTGTACTCTCTGCTCTTCCTTCTTACGCTTCTTTTGTATACACATATCATCATGGTGCATACATTGTAAACACTTGCAAATCGGCTAAAATCAGAAACTGTTAATAACATAGAATATGGCGGTGATTTAGAAGAAAAAGAACTTTACCAAGAACTGTTACAAAGACATTAAAGTCCATATTGTTTTTGCAAATTCATCACTTCACCAATTCCACTCAGAAGCAATTTCTGCAGTTGAAATACCATCAGAACAAGAATTTCTATCAAGACTTTTTTTTTGATACACTATAGAGCACAATTGTATATTCTGTTTGGCTGCACACATGGGCAAAATATTTTCTTTGGTTATTCTATTGATTGCCATTAAGGTTATTCTTTCATTCTGTTTCAGGTTTCTGGCCAACTCTGAAATGTACTAAAGGTTTATTTTCTTTAGCTACTTCAAAGAGATTATAATTTCATAGTTCAATCCAGGTAAACAAGCATAATTTATTAAATTTAAACCTCATTAAATCAAAGCTCTAAGCTTGTATCTTCTATGAAGTGCAGCTTAATCAGAACTTTGAAACTTCAATCAGAAGAGCTGGGTTCAGATTTTGTTTCCGCACTTAATAGATTTGTAACCTTAACAAGGTAGTCATCTTAATTTCCTGAACCTTAGTTTTCATCATAAAGTAGGCACATTTGTCCCACCTACTTCCAAGGATTAATGTAAAAGTCAAAAGTGATCCTGAAAGCTTCATTATAAATCCTAAGTACTTAAGTATTAAGACCTAAGTTCAATGGACCAGGTACTTAGAATAGTTCATAGCTACTCCATAAGCATTTATTAAGCACTTAGCATCTACTAAGTTCTGAGATATTATGATGGAAATATGATTCAAAGAATTAGAAGGATATGATATCATTAAAAAACACACAATTGAAACTGGATGAAATAGAAATTTGTAGAGGGCTGGAACTCTGGAAAAGTATATTTGAAACAAGAATACTTACAACAGGGTGTTTACTTAGTGTGATTAATGAGATAATGGTTCTCTAATTCACATATACTTAATATGATCTAATGGTTCTGTGCTGTAGTGATGTAATTGTACTAAGGTATATAAGGTAGGAGAGAACTTGAAATAAGTAAACTGGAGAAAGACTCCACTTATACTCCAGATTCCAGAGAAAGCTATCTTGGACATTACAGAAATTCATCCAATCTTCTGATAGGATATATTCTCCCAAAGTGCAACAGGCTACAGAGGCAAAGTTTTACTTTTCTTCAGAAATAAAATGGTTTTTTAGAGAAAAGATACATTTCTTCAACAGGCATTCTAAGAAACTACAAAATATCTGTAGTAGGAAGTTTAACTGCTAGACACTCTCTACTTTTCGCCATCTGAGGATGACATATTCCCTGACAAAAAAAGTGTACATATATATGTTTAACATCTATGTGTTTCTTGTACATTTTCAGCCCATGCCTGCTGAAAATTAGTTAACTAGATCATCCCAAGAACTTACTTTTTTCAGGTTATTACTTGAAATTCATGTTATCTGGGTGTTTTTATAAAGTATTAAATAATAAGAATTGAATTGAATAATTCAACAAACAATTTAAGCTCCTACTTTATGACGTAAAATGGAAAGAATATCAGTGGTCAAGGGAAGAAAACCCAGATTTTAATCTTGGTTGTGCTACATACTAGTTGTGTGTTACTAGGTTATACTACTTCTCATCAGTATAAGATATCCTGACCCTGTAAATTATTTTGAGTTTATTTTGTGTCTGTTTTGTATTTAATTATGTATGAATATAAAACATCATATGTTGTCTCCGTTCCAAGGGTTCAAATCCCTAGGGCCTAAAAGGATGTTTAGGACAGAAGTACAGATAACAATTTATGGACATGACATTATTTAAAAACAATCAGGTTCTAGATGCTGAAAATCCAAATTGAGGAGGAGGTAATAAGATCAGATTAAGCAGTGTAAGAGTGATGAACTTTCCTGAAACATAAACAGGAGAAGCAAAATATATTTCTAGAGGATTATGAAGGCACTGGAAATGGATAATCCCCAAATCCCTCAAGAAAACTCCATTACAAAACATCCTAGAAAATGATAAATATGTTGAAAAGAGAAAAAGTGATGGGGTATTCTGAATATGGGATTGAGAATGTATTAGGTCTAGAGATAAGCTGTGAATTTCTTTGCAAAGATACTTTTAAGCATCCTTGTTTCAAGTGTACTTTTCCAGAGTTCTAGCCCTCTACAAATTTCCATTTCACCCAGTTTCAATTATGTATGTTTTTTAATGATATCATATCCTTCTAATTCTTTGATTCATATTTCCATCATAATATCTCAGAACCTAGTAGATGCTAAGTGCTTAATAAATGCTTATGGAGTAGCTATGAACTATTCCAAGTACCTGGTCCATTGAAATTAGGTCTCAATAACAATACAGTACTTAAGATTTATAAAGAAGCTTACAGGATCACTTTTTACTTTTATACTAATCGTTGGAAATAGGTGGGACAAATGTGCCTACTTTATGATGAAAGCTAAGGTTCAGAGACATAAGAAGTTACAAGTCTAATAAGTGCAGAAACAAAATCTGAACCCAGCTCTTCTGATTGAAGTTTCAAAGTTCTGATTAAGCTGCATTTCATAGAAGATATGAGCTTAGAGCAGTATTTCTTTCCCAAAAAAATCAAAACAAGTGAAATTTTTCAAAGTATGGATTAGATTAAATTAAAAGTCTATAGTGGTAGATGTGCCTTAGAACTCAGAATTAAAAGAGATTACAGCAAAACCAGATGTGCAAGGTCCATTTACTGTGATGGGTGAAGAGACAGGGTGGTTGTAGAAAGACTAAGGACACAAATCACATTTGTCATTTCATTGAACATTTAGTTAGAGAAAAGAAAACCTTTAGCAGAACTAATGGTTTTTAAAATGCCCATCCAGGAGAATAAAACTGGATTTAAAAAGGACATTTTCTCCTACCACTTGAATACAATGACTTTAAAAGTTAGGTTTTACATCATGTATTCAGATATTAAGCTAAAAATCTATATATGTCTCATCTACTATGTATCTACTATCTGCCAAGGACTGTGGCAGGTGCTTTAAATATTTTTTTCTCATTTTATTATCATAAGAACTGTGGTTAGGTAGGCATTATTATTGCCCCTATTTTACATTTGAGGAAACTGAGGCAGATAAATGTTAAATGACTTACCAAGACTCACAAGCCTCATGTCTGAGACTATTTTTGAACTCAGCTTTTATTGATTCCAGTCCAGTGTTTTATATCCTCTGCTTCTTAGCTTCCTCTAGAGTTAGTTTTGGTTGTTTTTAGAGTCTTGAGAACAGAAATCAAAACTAATAAATACCTAGTTTTTTCCCCAAGATTTACTTATCATCCAAAATTATTTTCTTAAGTTATGTAAAGATGAATTATGGTACAGGGAATGTAGTATCAGAATTTAATTGATAAGACCAAGGTCTCACCTCAGACATTTATTAGCTGTATAACCATGGGGAAGTTTTAATCTTTCTTAAATCTCATTTGTTTCATTTATAAAATGGTAGTAATAATGGCACCTCCCTCACAGCACCATTCAAAGGATCAAATGAGATATTTCATGTAAAACATTTATAAGCTTGAAAACATTTGTAAAGCTATATAAAAGTAACCAACTATTTTTGTGCAACGAACTGTATTCTATTCATTTGGATAAACTAAGGCCAGATTTGAAATGACTTGTCCAAAAGTAAAATAGATATTCTAAAGAGATCTAAAGAGAGTAGCTGGAAAACTACTTGTTTAATGTGTTATACTAGAAATTATTTTTGTGTATTAGTTTCAATAGATGTTTGTTGAAATCCCTCTCAATTCTCAAATTCTATGATTCTATGACTTCTTAAATTGCTAGAACTATAGTGTTCCCTCTGGTCAAGCCTGGGGGTAGAAGTGAGGATGGATAACAGAACAATTCATATTAGAGCCTAATACTGAGGGAGTTATCTAGGATGTCAGCAGAGATAATACTTTTAGAAACGAACACACGGCAGCAATCAGTGGGTCATTCAAGGCAGTGGGATCAGTTATCTCAAGGTACCAAGCCTACAGGGGTCAGAGGGAAATAACTAATAAAACAAAGGATAGAAATAGGGACTAGATTTGTAATTTCAATGGTATGGAAAACTTCTGGATGATATATTTTTCCAAAGCAGATCTGTACCTCCTTCTACAGAACTGCACAAAGCACAGTTTTTCACTAATCCTTGGAAATAGGTGGGACAAATGTGCCTACTTTATGATGAAAGCTAAGGTTCAGAGACATAAGAGGTTACAAGTCTAATAAGTGCAGAAAAGTTGCATATCTCTAGCAATACTCACTGCCCAGGAAGGCTTGAACCAGATTGAAATCCAATTGTGATCCATAACTGATGAAATACTGTGGTTATATAAGAAATCATGAGTTCACTTTGCTTAGAAAACATGGAAAGAGCTGTACGAAATATTGAAGAGCAAAATAAAAAGTGACAACAATATTGTTTTAAGAACAACTTTGAGTGAATAAGTCATTCTGACTTATAAATATCCAAATTTACTTATAAAGTATTTGGTTTCATGCCTCAACTAGTCTATATCTATCTCTAGAAAAGGTAACATCAGATAGAAATGTAGATGTGGGAGCAAAGAGACCAAGATACATGACTGAAAGGAATAAATGAAATGTGATTTTCTTTGTCTGATCTGTCAGCTATTGGCAGATGAAATATGAAGACAACTGAATTCAAAATTGGACAACCCATTTTAGTTTCAATCTTAGCTACTGACTAAACTGAATAACTCACTAAGTTTTTCTGAGCTCCAATTATTAACATGAAAAATAAGGATTTTTGGTACATTGTAAGGGATTGGTAAATACTTTTTGATTGGCTGTTGATTAATTCAATGATGCTTCCATTAATAAAATTTTAGGTTTTCTGGAACTGTTGCAGTATTGTGATTCATCTTTTAATGACCCATGATTTCTTCAGAGTAAAAAAAAAAAACCTTCATACACCAAAAAAATGAGACTTCCCATTCCTTAGGGACTTAGCAATTTGAGAAGATTGTAAAATATTGTCTTGGTAAACATATGCTAAAACAATTCTTTATTTGGGAAATTTATGCTAGAATGAAAAAGCAATTTTTAAGATGAAAGAGAAGAAAGGGAAAAGGAAAGTAAGATAAATATATGGCCTTCTCTGCTATATACTTGCAAAGAGACTCCATAGTGGTAGAATACAGAATGGAGAGGAGGTTAAGATTCTGATCTGTACTGGCTTAGCTGAGAGAGAGAGAGCAACAGATTAGAATGCATCTGAGTTTTTATGGGGAGGCAATCAGTCAAGGAGTAAGTACTTATTAAGCCAGGCACTGGGGATATAAGTTCACAGGATAAAACAATGCCTACTATTAAGGAATTTATATTTTAATTATGGAGGTAAGTGTATAAAATATGTAAAAGCAAAAATAAAAAGTCAATATATAGCATATAATTACAACCTAAGTGTATACACACATCACATGATATATACAATACTAGCAGTGGAGGGATGCGGAAAGATCACATGGCAAGATCAGAGAGAATGATACATACTCTGATCTGGCTAGAATAATTATTAAAACTAATATGTATAGCTCTTTAACATTTGTAAAGCCTCTTTCTTATCTAACTCACTGATGCTCATAACAATCCTGGGAAGTAGATGCTATCATTATTCCCATTTCACAGATGAGGAAACTAAGTCATAGAGTAACTAAGTGATATATTCAAGACCACCTAGCTAGGAAGAGCCTGAAACAGGATTGGAACTCTAGTTTTCCTGATTTCAAGTCTTGATTAAATGCTCCCGTTTTAAATCATTCTTCATTTCTTTTACAATCCTTTGTTTTATCCCTTCTTATACTATAAAAAACTGAATAATGCAAAATGAACATACACAAGAGAAAGTGGGAAATGCTAAGTAACTGCAGCCTGCCATAGACAATCAGGCATATGGGAACATATTTCCAGATGTAGGGAGCAAAGAACAGCTGCTCCCTTTTCTGTTAGTTTTCTCAATCAGAGCAGTTCATTTGTGAATTCCAATCAGTTTCCTTCTGGAATCCACACTGTAGACACACAATGATTATCCAAAAGAGAATTACTTGTTCCCACTCACTAAAACTCTAATGGGAAGATTGTGTACAGATGGGAAAATAATATATCTCTGAAACTTTCCTAATCAAAAAGATTTTATTTGAAACGTTCACCTGCTAGGAGTCAGAATGCAGGGAGGGAGAAGGAGGTGTGTTGAGTAACACAAGAACTGTTTCCCTTAATCAAATGAATCTCAACAAGAAAATCTGGGGATGGGAGAGGAATCGTTGCTGGAAAAATACTTATATGAAATAGTATAGTAGCTTTGATATGCAATAGCAAAAATAACTTTGAGCAACTAGAAAGTAGCATATATTAAGAGATATTGGTAGATGATCAAAATATTTATGATTTTTTTATATCTCAGTATAAAATAGCAAGAATCAGAATGTTTCCAGCTTCCAAACTGGGAAGAACATTACATCCTAAAACAATCAACTTTAGCTATATCACTGTCTTCCAATCAAATTCAACTAAGTATTTGTTAAATGCGTACATGTACAAGTTCCTGTACCAGGTGGGGATTAAAAAATAGATAAAAAAAAATAGTCTCAAGGCAGCTAGATAGTATAGTGGATACACACCAGCCCTGAAGTCAAGAGGACCCGAGTTCAAATCTAACCTCAGACACTTAACATTTCCTAGCTGTGTGGCCCTGGGCAAGTCACTTTAACCCAATTGCCTCAGCAAAAAAAGAAAACAAATACAGTCTTTGCCCTCAAAGAGTTTACATTCTATGGATAAAAAGAGAGTGGCAGCAGAGAGATTATGTGTTTCTCAATTCAGTTCCTTAAAATAAATACTAAACATGGTTTTCCAATATAGAAAAAAGAGAACACAAGACTTATTGACATGATTCAGCTCTTCCTCTTTCCTCTTAGAGGAGAAGGTAAAAATATAAATCAGTTCAAATTTAGCTGCCTATTTTACATTTTCAGGTCATAGGTTAGGGTAGATTTTGCCTTTGTTTTGAGGAAGTGTTTGTACAAAAATGAAAACCTGTTTAAATCTGCACTTATTCTCCAACTTCCATCCCTCTATTTCCAGCATCTTCGGAGTGCCAGAAAACTTTAGCCGGCTCCATGATCTACAGATCAAACTTTAAAAAGTGACTTCAACTTGAAGAAATGTATGTGGAATAAGACAAGGCAGCAGAAATCTTCTCAGAGAATTTTAATGGCCCTCAAATCTATTGCAATAATTATCCATGGTATCCAGGGTAGAGACCCAGCCAGAGCCAGAAAAAATGAGAACTATTTGGGCACGTGTGGATGGCATTATTCAGTAAGCTGGAAGCATAATTTTGTTGTGCTCAGGGAAAGGACTTTCTTTCCATTCTCTAACTGTTCCAAGACTCCCTCTTTTATGTGTTTGACTTGCTGTATTAAAAAGCTATTGCCTTCCCTGTCAAAGGCAACAGCCCCTTTTCTATACTCTCTGTGTGTGTAAAGAGAAAGGTATATTATTAATTAATTAGCTATAAGGGAACAAATTAACAAGATTTGGAAGTTTATCTATATGTGTGTGTATATATATACATATATATATACACATATATATATATATATTCTAAATGGCACTGTGGATAGAGTGTTATTCAGTAGTCATATATATATATATATATATTCTAAATGGCACCGTGGATAGAGTGTTATTCAGTAGTCAGGAAGACCTGAGTTCTAACTCAGCTTCAGATAATTATTAGCTGTAGGTAAATCACTTAATCCTGTTGCCTCAGTTTCCTCATCTGTAAAATGAGCTAGAAAGAAAATGGCAAATCACTTCCATATCTTTGCCAAGAAAACTCCAAATGGGATCACCGAGCTGAATCCACAGAGTGAAATGACTGAACAACAAAATGTGAATATGCATATATATGTATTTATATATGTGTGTGTTTGTGATGTTTATACATAAATATATGTTTTATATATTAAAATAAATTTATTTTATATCATTTATATGCTTTATATATGTATGTACATATACACACACACATATATATAATGTATATATATATATGCACATAGCTGCGTACAAGCTCTATAATGTGTGCCCTCTGAAAAGAGGGAGACTGCTGGCTACAGCACGTGTCCACACACATGCACACATATTCGTACAGACACAGAGAAGCCAGTGCAGTCTGTGGGTAGTGGGGAAAGCAATTCTCCAGAAGCTCATTCAGAAATGAAACCATAAGATATCTTTTTATAGTGAATGAAGACAATAAAGACCTCATCGTCCAAATAGCCCAGTAATGGCCCAAGCTCCTGATCACCAGAGATAAACTACAAAGTCGCCACAACCCTCCTTGAATCCCAATTACAGGACCCAGATGCCAGTCTTTGAAAGACATTTCCCTAGCAGCAGGATCTGCTGCCCTGGCAGGCTTTTCAAACGGCTCCTTTGGCAGCTTTGAAGTTGCTTCTGAGTCAGTTATGTGATTAGACTTCTGGGGTGGCCAAGCTTATCTCTCTCCGTGCCAGTCCCAGGACAATGTTGTTTCTTGCAAAGGCAGGTAAATGCACAGTTCCCATTTATAATCTGGGCTGCCTCCTTTCCAACATATGCAACTGTTTTATTCTCCCCGCCTGTCACAAAGCACCTTAAACCACAGGCTTGTATAGAACTAAATCACCAGATTACATAGACAGAATATAAACCCTGGGTGATCCAGAAAGATGGGTTTATTCAGAAGAATTAGTAGCTTTTTTTCCCTTCCTCCAGCCCTGATCCGAAGGAGCTCTGATGATCATCCCCATACCTCCCCAGATTTTGTCAGACTGCAGGAAATGAGTTCACTCCCTCAAACCCCTCAAAATGAATGTTCTTGGGGTTCAAAGCTAACATTGGATATAATCTTTACCTTTGCCATCATCACCAGAACGATGCATATTTAATTAAAGCTCATTTTCCCTCTTGTATACTTTAACAACTAAAGTTATTATTTTAAATGCTTGTGATTTTCCAAAGTCGCTACTGAAATATGTATTGACATAACCCATAAATATTAGTTGACATGGGTATTGTGCCTTCCTCATGGATATTTAAAAATGTTTTGTTTTTGAATAGCCTAAACCCAATCAATTGGTACTTATGCTGTTAGTGACTAAAGTTAATAAAATTTAATAATTAAAAGATAAGAAAAAAAACAATAAAGGGAAATTGGATTCAGGAAGTTTTTGTATTTATATCTACAGTACTTTGCATATAGTAGGCACTTAATAAATGTGTGTTGCTTGAGAAATCAATTATTGTGTGGGTTATCTATATACTCATTGGTAGTGATATTGCTGCACTGAAAACTGTGACTGGATCTCATCAGCTATTTAATATCTATAGGAAAAGCATGGTAACCAGCATTAGGGACTTTATATTCACTGATTGAGAAACATCAATGAATCAATCAGGTGGTTACTATGTCACGCATGGTGCTAAGGGTTGATGATACAAAGGGAAAAAAGTAAATAATCCCTGACTTCAATACACTTACATTCTCATTATTAGACATTCTTAAAACTTGGATTCATATTGGAAAAAAGAAGTAAAAAGAATTCTTGGAAAGATCTCTTCCCATTGCATAACGCTCCAAGATATACTGAACTCATTTTTCTAGAAGAGTCAACATCTTCAAGAAATGATGATCAATTAATAAAATCATAAAACTATAACTAAGATATTTTAATGAACAAGAAATGATTGTTTAATGATGGAGAAATAATTTCTGAATCTGCACTATGAGACCATCAATTTGCTAGATACAAAGATCAAAACTGATAATAAATTAGAATTAAAAAATAAGAAAATTAAGCATGCTATTTAACTCATTACATATAAAGTAGGAAATGAATACAAGAACAGAACTTGACACCAACAATTATAATTTCCTAAGAATGTTTTACTAATGTCATTCATTATAAGAGAGACTGAAGTAGACTAGTAACAACCACATTGAATATATATTTCCTATCATAGCCATGTGAAAAAATATGGCAGCCTAGGACACCACCAGTTTAGAATGGAATTTTTTCTGGAAAATCTTATAGAAGATAAGGATAGAAATTTGCATAAACAATCACTTCACAAACAGGAAAATACAGTATAAGGAAAGTTTGTTTACAAAAAACTTGGCAAGGTACTCAATTGAACTATTATATCAAGAACACTGAAAATTGAAACTAGGACAGCAAATATGAAAAATGGAAACAATCTGTCAAAATGTACAGAATAAACTAGTAAGATCTCTGTACTCAGTATATTATATGAAAAAGTAGAAATGACATAAAAATCAAACATAAAAGGGGCATTAAAGAGGGGGTTGCCAAACAGCTGAAATGATGGTCTTATTATTTCCAATAGATGGAAGTAAATTGTAAAATAACAGTAATATTTAACCATATGCCTGCCTTTCCATTAAAAATATTTTAGGGAATAACCTACATTTGTATTGAGGACATTCTAATGATATTTGACAGTATCTAACATCTCTACTCTTACACAATTGCCTGAAATGTATAGAGAATACAAGATTTTATATAGAATATAATCGAATGTTTTTAAAAAGCACTTTAACTTTTCTTTAGATTCTATCTCTCATACATAAAGAATGTCTGCTAAATTTTAGTGCAGCTTTAAATTTTAATAGTTTGCATTAATATCGCAAAAGGTTTCTTGAAAGATAAAACAACATGGATAACTTTGTTAGAAAGCACTGTGAGAATTAATAATAAATAAGACATAGAACAGGGAGATATATTGTCACTGAGTCTTTCACTACTGTTATAAAGAATGTCTAAATAAGAGTACAAATGGAAGGATTCCCTATAGATTTTGGGGACCCTCCAGATACTCTTATTTGTAACTGATTTCTTTCTAGGATGGAACACTGCAGAGATTTCTAAATGAGAATCACAGTCATTCAAAATATTCTGGTCTTTTTTTTTACACAAAGAAAATGAAGTATATAAAAGATGTCCATCATTCAGAATATAATAGGCAATTTGATAGCCAGTCCATAGAATTGGCCCATCACTCCAAAAACCTTAGATAGATTTACATGATCACTGAAGAAGTCCTAGAAATGACGAGAAAAAGAAGTTGGGCAGGATTTCTCTTGTGAGGTTGTACAGTGCTTTAAATGACCTTGTTTCTCACAGACATAAAAGCCTGTCTTTTCACCATCAATATTTTTAATACTACAGTTGTGTTGTGAGTAATAGAATTCAATAGTCTTAAAAGAATTAAAATTTCAGGACGCTAATACTATAAGTATTCAAATTGCCTACAAAGGAAATATGAGGAAGACACTATCTGCATCCAAAGAAGTGATAATAAATAGAGGTATGTTTAGTATGAGGAGATACCCATCAGGTAGAAAATAGCTGAAAATTTTATGGTATGTGATTGTGATGGAATACTGTTGTGCTATAAGAAATAATGAGCAGAATTCTCTCAGAAAGACACAGGAAGACTTGTATTAGCTGATGCAAAGTGAAATACCCTATGTTCAAAATAATAGCAATATTGTAAGATGATTGATTATTATTGACTTGCGTATTCTCAGCACAACTTTGAAGAGCTAATGATGAAAAATGTTATTCAAGAGAAAGAACTGGTGGTATCTGAATACAAAGTAAAGCATAATTTAACTTTTTTTTTGAAAGATTTTTGTTTGTCTATATTTTCTTTCACAACATGACTATCATGGAAATGTTTTGTATAACTGCACATTTCTTACATATATCAAATCACTTGTCTTCTTAATAAGAGAAGGGGGGAGGTAGAAAGAGAGAGAATGTAGAACTCAAAGTTTAAAAAAATTATTGTGAAAAATATTTTATGGATAACATGGGAAAAATAAAATACTAAATAAAAAAGAATATTTCATCACAATACCATATCATAATTTGTTTCTTCATTCCCCAATTGATGAGCATCCCAGCAATTTCCAATTCTTTGCCAACAGAAAAGAGCTGCTATAAATATCTTTGTACACATAGGTCCTTTTCCTTTTTGTTTTATTTTGTTTTTATCTCCTTTGGGATACAGAACTAGTAGTAGTATCAAAGAATATGCATGTTTGGATAGCCTTTGGGGCATAGTTCCAAATTGCTCTACCAAATGGTTGAATTAATTCACAGCTCTACCAACAGTGAGTTAATGTCTCATTTTTCTCACATTCCATGTAGGAATTTTAAGATTTTTATCTTCTTATAAATGTGTATTTTAATCTTCCTTTTAACCATACTAACTTTCTATTGATAAAAGGTTTTTTCCTTTTATTTTTTGCTCATTTTCCCAGCTTATTTCTTCTTCTTTTTTTTAACCTCTGTTAAAATAGAGCTCTGCTTATAGAGTAAAGGGTGCACACTGTCCCAAGCTTTAGGGGTTTTGTGCAGCTGTTTTCCAGGACCTGTAAAATTTCAGTTCTTCCAAAGTAGTATGATTTAAAGAAAAGTATGTTTAATACTATCCTGGTCTGCTCTGGTCTATACAATAATAGGATTATTCTGTTCTGGAACTTTGAGGAGAGTCACTGCTTCTTCAATTCCTACAAGATTTAATTCTTCTTCAGGTCACTGCTTCTCTATAAGCTATAAGAACTGAAGAAGAATTTGAACCTCATCTAGTCTAGTGAGCTATTATAGTAGCTACTATAGTATTATAGTAGGCTGATGTTTCATGATCAGATCATACATATAGTAGTGTTTTCAACTTCACATCCCACATGTAGATGAACCTTAACCATTATGGGTTTGTCAAGTAGAGCGCAAAAGAGTAAAGAGACTTTACACCATTTCGTGATTATCAATCTGATGATGATGAAATCTGAAAAAGAGAAGACCAGGGTATTTAGTGATTATTTTCAATTATTTGATAGAATTCCTTCTGCTTTTAGTTCTGGAGAAATGGGTTAGTTCATGAAAGTTACACAGTAGATATTAACTCAACATCAAGTGTTTTCCTAACAGATTTTAGATTTTCTTAAAGTAGAAGTCCAGACTGGTTTTTGTTTTTTCATCAGTGTAAGGAATTTTGCACCAGAGAACTCCTTCTATGATAATGCTACTAAATAATGCTTCTACAGTTTAAACCTTAAAAAGTTTCCCAGCACACCAAAAAGTTGGCAAAAGCTCAAAAGGCTTATACATGTCAGAAGTGGGTCTTAAACTAAGGTCTTCCTTGGAGGCTGGAATCCACTATGTAGGATCTCATAGCACTAATCTCGTAGTGCTACATCAGGAGGCTATAAGTTCCACTTTACTGGCCATAGTCAAGGAGAGACTAAATGAATACTTATTGGAGCTATAATCAGTCTCATTCCTCTCTAAACTTTACTCTAGACTTTCTTGACCATGCCCCAGTTCAGCTTGAATGCCCACTTAAATCCTGTAATTCACCTATTTCAAGCATCCTCCAGCCCTGAGGCTTCCTCCTCTGACTAGATACACATCCCATAATCTCCATTTAAGGACATCACCCAAGCGAGTTATACTAATGCTTGTCCAGGTTTCATATCCCCTCATATCTGGTACCTTTAACAATATTGATCTCATCCTCCCGTTTCTAGCTTTCTTTTATTTGTGATCTTCCTCGATTAGAACTTGATCTCCTTCAGGAGAGAGATTATTTTCTTTATATTTATATTTGTGTTCCCAGTGCTTAGCACAATGCCTGCACATAGTAAGTATTTAATAAAGCTTGTTAAAAAAAAATGTAAGAATTGAACTAAATGAAATAAATCTGGGGTTCCTACTAACTTTAAAATTCTGGAATTCTAAACATTAAAGCATTTACAAATTTGATTTCTAAAACAAATTTTCACAAAAATGACAATACTTTTTCATCTGCCTAGTATATGAGTTACAAAGTAAAAAAAAAAAAAAAAAAAAGTCCCTACACTCAAGGAACTTACATGTTCTCAGATAAGTAAATCCAAGAACTATTCAATGAGAAAGGGCACAGCTAACAAGCAGAGTGATTAAGATAAACCTCTTCAAGGATACAAGAGCAGCAGTTTTGATGGCTAAAGCACTGGACTTACCTCAGGTCAGATTCTTCTTCATATATTTATTAATTGTGTGACTTTTAATAAGTCACTTAAACCCCTGAGTATTTACTTTCCCATTGGCAAAATGAGGGGGTTGGATACCATGGACACTAAGAGTCCCTTGAGCTCTAAATTGTGGTTCCATTAAAATAAATGAGATCTAAATTGAAAGTTGAAAAGATATAGGGGCTCCGAAGGTAGAAGAAGAATTCCTTTTAGTTCAGTTTTTTGACATGTATAGCTCCATTTCCTCCAATAGCAAACAGATTCTGACAGTTTAGAATAAGGGTTGCTTTTACTGCCAGAAATTAAAAGGAGGTTTGTTCAACCTGAAGCCCCTTGCCCGGGTCGCTGGGGAATTGAGACAATTGCAGGCACAATACACTTAATCTTCAGTAAGGGAAGGCAGTAACCATCAATCTTGCTCATCAGCCCATCCCCTACAAGATTTCTCAGCTTAGTCAGCCTGAGTGGAATATAAACTGATTTTTGCTCTTATTTGCAGGTAATACAGGAAAGGATAGAAACATGGTGGGTGATAAAAGTGTCATGTGGAAAATCTGCCTAGGACACTGATAAAATATAGGTGCCAAACTCATATTAACCCAGAAAATAACTAAACAGGCAGTGGGTCTCCTGAAAATCTGGGAGTGGTTCTTTCATACTCTTCCCTCAGCTCTAGTCTCTTTGACCATTCTTTCTTTTTTTTCCTTCATTGACAGACCCCTAATGGAGTTGCTCCCCAGTGACCTGGATCTGTCTTTCTTTTCAACAATTTCTAACATCTTCCTGTGACAATTTTTTTCTTCATACATTATCAGCACCTCTAAGCAGAGGATTCCTAAATTTCTGCTATTCCAACCATTCTTGAGTTCCAAAGCCATACCTTCACCTATGTTCAGGACAACTTTAACATGAAATACCCACTCAAACTGAACTCATTTGCTTTCCCACTAAACCTGCTTTTCTCTTTTTGACTTCACTCTTTCTATGTCATCATCAATCACCTCATTGGCCATGTTTATTATCTCAGGGTTAGGACTTTTGCTATTCCCTCAACTCTCAAATCCAATAAATTGTTAAGTCTTAGTCTCTTTGGCAATGTCTCTTAAATCTATCCTCTCTCATCACACTAGTTTAAAACCTAATTACCAGAAAGATAGACTACTATAGCAACATCTTTAGAGATCTTTGTACTTATCCTGTCTCCCTTCTCCAATCCATTCTTCAGTCTGCTACCAGGAAAAAAAAAAAAAAAACTTTCTCATGCAGATTTGATCATTTCACCTAAAAGACAATATGGTGTCACTGAAGATTTTTGAACATAAGAGTAAATTTAGAGACTTGAATTTCCAGGTAATCCAGATCATCTACTACCTGATATTACCCATTCTTTCCAGCCTTAACTCAATGATCACATGTTCAGATTCAACTGAATAGTACAACTCCTTTGCCTCAAAATCTGCATTGTACACTCACACCTCTGCCTTTTTTCAGGCAGTTCTTAGAATATCCTTGTTCTCTTTTTTAATTCTTGCCCATCTTTTAAAACCCATTATTAATACCTTCTCCTTTAGAAAGCCTTTTTAGATTTCCCCAGTTGGTAACTAACTTCCCCTCCAACCTCACACATTGTATCTCTGTCCAATGTATTATCCGAGTCCTACATTAAGTTGACACTTCTTTTATTGTCCACTCCTTTTTCTGTCACATCTGACTTTGTTTCCCATTAGCTTTGTTTGTTTGCTTGTTTCTTTTGGCAAAGATCCTGGAGTAGTTTTCCATTTCTTTCTCCAAATGAGGAACTGGGAAAAGAAAGCTATGTGACTTACCCAGGATCACACTTAATTTTTGAGACTAGATTTAAACTAAAGAAAATGAGTCTTCCAGACTCCTGACTCAGTACTCTATCCACATCCATCTAGATGCCCTAAGCTGCATATAGATAAGAACTATGTCATAACCAAACTTTCTTCCCAGTGCTTAATACAGTTTCCTACACATGGTAGACATTAAAAATGAGTATTGATGGATTTTTCCTTCATAGGAAAACATGAAAAGTAGTGCTTTATTTCTCTGTGAAAAATTAGATATATACCTACTAGCCCATAAATTAGTTTACAGAATTTATAGGAAGAATTTTTTCCAAAAAGGAAAAAAGACTATGTTCTTTCTATTCTCAGTTTCAATATGAAACCAGTATTCTTTTAAAATAGTCAATTCATATTTTTAACCAATATAAATATAATTTTCCTCTACTGCTAAAGACAAGAATTCATTTCATTTCCCTTTGGGGGAAAACTTTCATGCATGTATGAATTCAATTGTGATACCCTGTTCTTACATTTCAGTCTAGTTAGAGATACCTCTTGTGCTGTTTTCATTAATAAATCATTTGTGCTTTACATATGACTACCACTCCCTATGTTAGTTACTGAATTTCAAGTTATATTTGATAATAAATTATTTTAATAATTAACAACTTCCCAAATAGTTCTATAATTTTCTACAATAAAATTAACTTTTATACAATTATATTATCTAAAATTACTAGATCTTTTAAAATCAGATTCAATTATGTTGCTAATTCCAGTTAGTTCTACAAATACATACTATTAATCACAAACAAAAACATAGGAATATATGTTGGTGTATGTGTATATATTAGATATGCTCTAGAAATTATGTAAAAATGATATTAGAATGATATTAGAAATATTTACAAGTGCACACACATGCATGTACTTAAATATTAGAAATATGCATACACACACACCTGGACATTTTACAAAGATGTATATGTACACATATGTATCAACATATAGGTATGCATATAATTGAAACTAAATATTGTGTCTTCACTCACACTCTCTGGAGGCTGAAATACAGAATATATTTATATCCATTGTCCAGGTTAAGCCCCCAATAAGTAGTGCAATTTGTCTGATGGTACCAAATGGAGTTGCGCTCTCTGCAGTAGAGTTTGAATGCTTGACAGTTTAATTCAAGAAAGTATCTCATAAATTCCCTGATAGAGATGTCTGATTCAGAGTATTTATTAAAAACAAAACCTATGGCTTAATTTGTATCTTTGCTTTAAATTAAAAAAAAAAAACTACATGGTGTCATTCCAATTCAAAGAAAAATTTTTCAAAATAATTTTAACCTTGAGAGCTTTCTGTCACTCTACTGTCTCTGAACTAAACATCTCTTTTCCTATCACCAAGACATATAAATTAGCTTCTTTTGATCAAAAATCTTCTTTGAGCACATGCTCCTCTCCTTCCTTCGTCCCATTTCTACCACTTTGACAGTGCGTTAGCCTATAAGGATGTAAGTAGATGTTTAAGTCTTTGAATTATTTTTGATTCACTTTGATTTTTCAAACATTGACTATTCATTCTAAAACATGAACAGCTAAAAAAGAAATTGCTTCATTTGTTTTAAACCCAAACTAAAGTTTCAAAGGCAAAAATGTGGTTGAAAAACAGCCTCACCCTTTTATCTCTGTTTCAGTTTCCAATCAGAAAAAAAGACACTAAATTGAATGTGCCCTTCTCTAGACACTGTCCTTTCTACAATATCGGGTCTTTCCCAGTATTCCTAGGATTCTACTTCTGCCAATTTTCCCTAGCTCTCTTAGAGCTGCTTAGTACTCTGATAAGTCTGTTTGTTTATTTGGAAACCATGCAGTTTATGGATTTCACTGGTTTGGCTTTTTACTAAAAAAATGCTCAACTAAGCTTATTTCTTAAGAAACATTTCTCTTTTGAACAATTTTAAACATTAAAACATATTTTGCAAACAACACATTTACTATAGTTCAACTGCAGCCTCCCTTTAGCATAGATCATAGAAAATGCATTCCCATTCCTAGAAAAACAACTCAAAGCAGATTCTACTGAATGTAGGCCAAAATCAATATATTTATATATGAAAGACAACACTGGGAGGCTAAGAACTTTAAATCCTATTACAGGAAATTAATATGACTAGAAAATATCCAAAGTTTCACAGGTCATCATTTGTGGGATTAAGAATGCATTCATTTATTCACAACTCATAATGCTCTGGTATAAGTGAATATACAAAAAGTCATTGTTTTTAAAGAAAATTAAAACATTTTATCCTTTGACCTAGCAGTACCATTACTGGGTCCCACATGTGCAAATATCTTTGTAGCAGCTCTTTTTGTGATAGCCAAGAACTGGAAAAGCAGTGGATGCCCATCAATTGGAGAATGGCTAAACAAGCTGTGGTACCTGAAGTAATGAGATATTATTGTTCTATAAAAATGATGAACAAGCTAATTATATAAAGGCCTGGAAAGATTTATATGAACTGATGCTGCAAGAAAAAAGCAGAACCAGGAACACATTGTACACAGTAACATCAAGATCAACTACAAAGGCTTGGTTCTACTCAGTAGTTAAGTGATCCAAAGCAATCCAAATAGACTTTGGACAGAAAATACCATCTGCATCCAGAAAAAGGACTAAGAAGATGGAATGTAAATCAACACATGCTAAGTTCACTTCTTTTTTCTAATTTTTTAAATCTCTCCCATGGTTTTTCCCTTTTGCTCTTATTTCTCTCTCCCAACATGATTCATAAAGCAATGCACATTAAAAATAAATAAATTTATAATAAAAATAATAATTGAAAAAGAAAAGAAAAATGACTTTTTATGTATTTCTCTCTTCTAGTTATTTCACATACATGCACTTACTATAACAATAGACATGGGCAACCTAGGCATGTGCTTGGAAATTCTTCCAAGAATAGAAGTTGCTCCTTTTCCCTATTTACTAACCCTATTTATTAACTAGGCTCTTGCTTAATAACATTATACTCTGTTCAAATTCTCAACCCCTACTTTCTCAGTTAAATATATAGCTCTAGAGAAGCCAGCATTGGTTCTGAGAACAATTGAGGTCTCAGAATAAACATATTTTAATAGTTCTAAATATAGAGTTTAAATACCATTCATAGACTGGTATTTTATCTCTATACCAATATCACTTCAAACTTCTCGTCACAAGAAAGCTAGGAAAATAAGCTAATTTTCTAGTTAACAGTCTGCCACTGAGAATAAGTGATCTCTCTGATTTAAACCTAATGGCAGATCCATTTAGGTTGAAGAAGTGTCCATTAATTCAGCCTTCTCCACAAAAGCCTGTACTTTAAGAATTCTCTTCATCTAATAGGATTTTTTCCCATTTTATGTGAGTTATTTTTTTAGATATCAAAAAACACTAGTTATGTAATACTTAAGTAGCTTCTGTCTCTGTTAATCGTTCCTTTCTTTCTTGGTTTTTAAGACACTATTCTCCTAGTTCTTCTGATTTCATCAACTCCCATGGATTTAATTATCACATCACACAAATGATTATAAGAACTATTTATCTAGCCCTAACCTCTCTCTTAAACTTCAACCTTGTATTTCTAATTACTTATTGAACACCTTGAACTAGACCTCATCTAATCCAATCTTTACCTAGATAGAAAGAAGTTACTTCTACAATATCCTCTATGAATGTTTCTCTGGTTCCTAACCTCCAGGGAGAGACAGCATCCATTTCAATAAGGTGCTCTACACCATTTCTAATTATTGGAAAGGACTTCCTCATGTTGTAAAAAATCTGATTTTTTTTTTTTAATTTCCATTTATTTCTTCATGTTCTGTTCCCCAGGGCCAAGCAAAATAAATCCATTTCCTCTTTCACATAACAGCCCTTCAAATACTGGAAGATCACGTCCTCCTTTAATTTTATGCTACAGACTAGATATTGTCAATTTTAATAGCCAATGCAGTCTTTTTAACCTTATTGGTCATTATCTCTTTATCCTATTTGACTCTAGGTAGCATAACTGATATTTCCCCAATAATACATCCTATTATTTTTCTTGCTTAGGTTATGGGAAGACTGGGGGGGGGGCAGTATGCTTTAATTATCTTCTCAGGATTTAGAACCAGTACAAAGAAGATTTAGGATAGAAACTCATGTCTTATGATTCAAGGATGTTTTAAACTTCTCCATGTTGATTCCTGGCTTCTAATTGATGACCTTAGCCTGCTAGTCAACAATAACATTTAGGGGAAAAGAAACACAAATCTGTTTGAGTAGTAAACTTTATATAACAGTCAGAAAAGCAAAAAGACATTCAGATGCAAGGATACTTACCTAGCAATCCTCAATCCATTTTTCTTGATGACAGATAATTTGTAAGGAGTCTATGGCCATTTATTTGCTCCCTTAATCTTTTTCCTAATGTTATTTTAATAGTCATGTGGGCAACATGTCCCTTCAAGCTTGTTAACATGATGTAATTACCTTGCTACCAAATCGTACTTAGCAATCAAAGATTAGTTGGAATCCCTCATCTGCCATCATGCTGTTTTTCCCTGGTGTACTACAACATCCTCCTAACTTGCCTCATTCCTCTCATCATTCTCCTTCCATTCTGTCTTACATTTCATGTAAGGGTAACATAGCCATGCTCATATCAAGCATCAGAACCAAAATTTTCCATATATGCTAAATGTCTAACAAAAGAAGTCCCACTTCCTTAGTCTGACATTTAATGTCATTTACAATTTGACTCCAAGATACTTCTCCAGTCTTTGTTTACTACTTTTCTGCTATTTGATCCCACAGTCAAAATAGGGTACTCACATCATTCCACCAGATTGCCTTGCCCCTTTCCAGTTCTAGGATCAGTCATTGCTCAATCCATTCCCGTCACTCTCAAAGCTTTTTCTTTGCTGAGAAAATCTTGCCTTTCCTTGAATACTAAGATTGACTTTCCCCAATCTGGGAAATTTCCCCTCCTACATGTGGAATGAGGGAAAGAGTTGGAATTGGGGTCAAGGTATACAGGGTCCTTAGGGCTTGTGGGAAATAATGGAAAACACTGGTTTCCTGAGAAGTTTATCAGTACTGTGTGTTAGTCCATGACAGCATGTTGGCACAAATTCTCAGTAATGCCCAATGCTCTCACACTTTCCCAATCTCCAATGGAGTGAAGCAGGGTTGTGTGCTCATTCCCAAGCTTTTTAACATGAAATCTTCAGCAATGTTTTCAGACGCCTTCAACGAGAACAAAAAAGTACCCACGTCAGCCACCACATTGAATGTAAATTATCTAACCTGAAAAGGCTACAAACCAGAACTAAAGCAGAAGGAGAGCTGGTGCAAGGCTTTTTGTCCGCAGATGGTTGTGCCCCCACTACAGCCTCTGAAGCCCAGATGCAACAAAGTATTGATTGATTATCTGCCACTTGTGCTAATGCCAAGGAAACAGAGATTCTCCACCAACCATTACCACACCATCCTCATGTGGAACCATCCCTTACAGCAAATGGAGAACTTCTGAATGCTGTGGATATGTTGATTCATGTTAGCAGAATGTTTTTCATGGATGTCCATATAAAGAGGTTTATTGCCAGAGCTAGCTCAGTGTTTAGGAGGATCCAAAGGAAAATGTGGGAGAGAATAGGTATTAGATTGTCTACCAAACTGGAGGTCAAGAGCCATTACAGTGACCTCATTGCTATATTCCTGGAGAGTATATCAGTGCCAAACCAGGACACTGAAGTGCTTGTATCTGAATAGTCTTACAAAAATTCTGAAGACCTCCTAGCAAAATAAGGCACCGGACACTCAGGGATTCACATTCCACTGCAAAGAATGCAACTCCAACGGGCTGGCCACATAGTCCGAGGAAGCACATTTGCCTGAAAGATCATTTTACTGAGAACTCACACAAGACAAGTGCTTACATGGATGCGAATCAGCTGCTTAGAATCACAACTAGAATCAGTTGTGGGACAAGGGAGACACCATCACAGGACCTATCAAGAATCCGATGCCCACATGCAAGAAAATGCCGTACTCTATGAACAAAACAGAATCGCAGTAGCTCAGAAAAATGTGAGATGTGAACATTTAAATCCTTCTCCATTCCATATATTTTTGTGCTGACCCATGGTAGAGCCTTCTGACTCCATTTTGTTTTATCATACAACATAGTGATGTCATTTTTGTTCCTTTCAAGAACAAAGAATAACAATCAAGGCCCTGGTAAAAGAATACGATTTTCACTTGCATAATTGAAGACTGTATTTTTAAGTGTTAATCAGAAGTAGAGAAGGGTAACAAAGAAAAAGGAGACACAAAAAGGTAAAGGTGACAATTATGAGGTTAAAAAGAAAGAGGTCTGGAAGAGAGTAGTAATTCTAGACCACTCCATCTCCTTCTAGACCACTCTGGCTCTTGGTTAAAAATAGTATGAAACTTGCTGCTCATCCCCCAAAGTCACATTCAATCCCCTTTTTCACATAAATATTTCATGCAAAAGAAACCCCTTCAGAGCACTACAACTCACAAGTACTGCTTTCAAGATGACAGATGTTGCTTTGCCCTAAGGAGACAGATTTCACTGACTGCCTCAATATAAGACTTGACCAAGAGAGCTCTGTGATGAATGTCAGCAATAATGGTTATTCTTCGGTTTACCAGAATAAAAGTCAGACAGTGATGAGGGAAGCAGCAGCTGCTCCTTAGATAGGTATGGTTTCATGCCAACCTTTCAAAACACTGTGAGCTGGTTTTAACAGAGATTGTATAGCTATGTTCCTTGGATATGTGATAGTTTTAATCTATTTAACATTTTACTTTTCCCTATTACATGTAAGAACAATTTTTATATTCTCTTTCTTCAAATTTTGAATTTCAAATTCTCTTCTCTCCTTCATTGAGAAGGCAAACAATTTAACATAGATTATCTATGTGTAGTCTTGAAAAATACATTTCCACATCGGCATTAAGTGAAAGAAAACACAGACCAAAAAACAAATAAAAATAAACAGAAAGTAGCTTTGATCTGCTTTCAGATTCCACCAATTCTTTCATTATAAGTCTTACATAAATGTGTTATTGCACTGCTGAGAATAAGTTCTTCATGGAAGAACATCATACAATATTGCTGTTATAATGTACAGTGTTCTCCTGGTTCTCATTAAAATTTGAATCAGTTCACACACATTTTTTCATGCTTTTCTGAGAGCATCCTACTCATCATTTTTTTAAAATAACTTTTTATTGATAGAACCCATGCCAGGGTAATTTTTTACAACATTATCCCTTGTACTCTCTTCTGTTCCGATTTTTCCCTTCCCTCTCTCTACCCCCTCCTCCAGATAGCAAGCAGTCCTTTACATGTTGAATAGGTTACAGTATATCCTAGATACAATATATGTGTGCAGAACTGAACAGTTTTCTTGATGCACAGGGAGAATTGAATTCAGAAGGTATAAATAACCCGGGAAGAAAAACAAAAATGCAAGCAGTTTATATTCATTCCCTAGTGTTCTTTCTTTGGGTGTAGCTGCTTCTGTCCATCCTTGATCAATTGAAACTGAATTAGCTCTCTTTTTCGAAGAGATCCACTTCCATCAGAATACATCCTCAAACAGTATCGTTGTTGAGGTATATAATGATCTCCTGGTTCTGCTCATTTCACTTAGCATCAGTTCATGTAAGTCTCACCAGTCCTCTCTGTATTCATCCTGCTGGTCATTCCTTACAGAACAATAATATTCCATAACGTTTAAATACCACAATTTACTCAACCATTCTCCAATTGATGGGCATCCATTCATTTTCCAGCTTCCAGCCACTACAAACAGAGCTAATCATTTCTTAAAGCACTATAGTATTCCATCACAACTATAAAGAACAACTTGTTCAACTGCTCCCCAATTGATGGTCATCCCCAGAGTTTCCAATTTTCTGCCATCATAAAAAGAGCTGTTATCAATATTTTTGTACACATAGTTTCTTTTATTTTTTATTTTTTTTAATTCTTTGGCATATAGGTCTAGAAGTGGTATTGTTTGATAAAGGGTATTCAGAGTCTTTTGGGCATAGTTCCAAATTGCTCTTCAGAATGAATGAATCACACATTCACCAATGGTAAATTAGCATTTTTAATTTTCCCACATCAATTCCAACTTCTTTTTGTAATGCTTGTCAATTTTACAAGTTCAAGGCAGAAGCATTTATCTCAGCAATGATGACTTAGAACATTTTAATATGACTATAGATACCTTTGATTACTTTGTCTGAAAACTGCCTATTCATATCTTTTCACTATCATTTGATAAATGGTTCTTATTTCTATAAATTTGACTATATTTTCTATATGTTTAAGAAATGAAACCCTTATTAGAGAAATTCAGTAAAATTTTTACAGCAAGGATTGCTGTATTCCCATCCTATTTTCTATCCTACTCTCTCTCTCTCTTCTGTTATCCTGTCTGCTACTAAACCTTGATAATGTTTTCCAGAAAATTATGGCAAAAGAGTATCCAGTAAGAGAATCTAATGAGTGAATACCATGTTTCTCTAGCTAGTCTCTCTAGTAGAGAGCATATGAGTTAATGAACAAGTATTTTAGAGTACCTGCCATGTTCTCCAGCACAGATATAATCTTGGAGGTAGAGCAGAGAGTAGAATACAGAGTTCTTAGACATCCAAGCAATCTGTAAACTCATAAATAGGAATGGAACAATTATATATATTTATGATGCTACTTCAGAATTTTTATGGACATATGTGATCTCATCCATTACACAACAGTACCAGTGATACTAAGGACAATCTATTAATATATTCATTCCTTCTCATTCTCTATGATTTCTGCACAAGTTTTTAATCTCTTTCTATTTAAGTTTCCAAGAAAGTTCTCATTCTCTCTCTCTCTTTCTCTCTCTCTCTCTCTCTCTCTCTCTCTCTCTCTCTCTCTCTCTGTGTGTGTGTGTGTGTGTGTGTGTGTGTGTAGAGGGCAAGGTTAGAACTTTTGTTATTGCATAAAGGAGAAGTGGAAGTAAGTTTTCTATTGATTATCTGTCTCCTGTGCGTTATAAGCAACCTGTTTCCTTTTCTGTTCTTAAAATCTCCTGCCATATCCATTATGGAGATTCATTGCAATTCTTCCTTGGTAAAGTGTTACAGTGTACCCATATTCATCATTAATCTTTCTATTTCCTTTCACCAAAAGGGAGAGGTTTTATGTAGAAATCATGCTATATCAATTATGCTGATAGCTGGCTCTTCCACAAAGACAGTTTCATTAATTGTTCACATGACACCATGAATGACATTGGACAGGTTGTAATGTTCATCACAGTAATCAATTAGAACATTCATGTTTTAAGTCCATTGTTGTTCAAAACCCATCATGCACAAATGAACTAGATGATTTCTAAGGGTGCTACAAGATAATGACTTCAAATAAAGAGGAAACAAGGTAGATGGAGGACATATTATGCTTAAAATGTATTAAACATACAACTCTACAGGCAGTTATTGTTAAGTTCATAATTACCTGTCATTTTAATGAGCACTAGGGCTGCAAAATGAATTTGGTCTAGAGTTAAAAAAAAAAGAGGAAAAGATACATCTATATTAAACCTATGAAACTGCATACTCATAATGACAGCAATCTATTTGTTGAAAAAGGTGAAAGGACTTTGGAAGCTACAATGAGTTTCCCACTATATGGAGAGTACAAATATAATAATCACTAAACACCATCATCTCGTGAGAATCAAACTAGAGATAACTCAAAGGTTTGGATGGAAATATAGGAGGATAAGTTACTCTCTCATTATTATTCTTTTACATTCAATGTTCTGTGGATTATTATGTATGTGGCTGTATATTTTTGTAATTATATAAAGCAATAGCTTCACTAAAAGCACATTTGGGACAATCTGGTAGCAGATAGAATGATGGAGATGAAATGTACTTCATCCTTTTTTCACATGGTTATGACTTCTCCTTTATTTCTACAGGGTGAAAACATTTTACTCCACTTTGGGAATTTGGTATGGAGACAATATCAAAAGTAGCATACTTGACTTTTTAAAATAAATCATTATTATATCCACATGAGTGTGGGGAATAAATTTGTTCACAATAAGGTTACCATTCCAGTAAAATATAGTTATTGGATTTTCAAGCTGGGATCTATATTTATATTATGAAAATTTGGAATCTGTTAGTCAATGAAGAAAGAAAAGCTTCTAATTAATTTTGGTCACTTAATTATATCAAACTTCACTAGTTAATGTTAAATGTTCATGTTAAATTTTTGCAATCTGTGGTGATGTTACACCCTTTCTATGAATTTCATTATATTATCTGCAAACAATCAATATCTCCAGTTAATTAAGTATAACCTTTCTATAAAACCTTGAACCAATGGCCTCGTCTTGAATTACCACCTCTTTCTGTTACTTTAAAAAAATGACTAAATGGCAGGCATGTATTCAACACTTTTTTTGTTGATTTTACTTGTCTCTATACACATTAGAGGAATTATATAAACCTTGAACTTTGGGTCCAGATCAGCTGTGAAGATGAAGAAATGCTTAAGAAAATGAGACATTTCTCTATTTAAAAATAATTGTCAGAAATGACTACCTGGAAACAATTTCAATACCTTCACCATCACCATTTTTGTCATCAGCCTGCCTCTGATTTCCCAGATTTGAAAACCATGTCTCAGCTGATTTTTCATCCTGGAATCTCCTAGTTCTAGAACTTCCTTAGCCTGAAACATCCATCCACCTTTATCTCCTCCTCACACTAGAACAGCAAGTTTCTCCCATCCCTTCTCCCATTGGTGAGTTCTAGCTAGAACTTCCAAGCTGCAAACTACATATCAAGAACTACAACCTCACCTTTCCTTCCACCATCACCTTATTTTTCAGCCCCCTTTTCTGTATTATCAACCTCCATTAGAATTAGAGGAAAATTACAATTTTTATTTTTTCATTTGTATTCTTAGCACTAAACGCCTGATGAGGTTTTAATAAATGTTTGTTGCTCCATGTTTCCCCATTTCCTTATATGGTGAGTCCAATTCACTCCTTTCACTTATTTCAAGCTTTACATATAAAAGCACTAGCTTCACAACAATACTGAGAAATAATGAATACAAGCTTTGTCTCCATCTTCACATAGGGAAATTGATGCTCAGAGAAACAAAAATATAATCCTAAATTCATACAGGTAGTCTGGATTCAAATGCAGGTTTTCCAGCTCAATGTTAAATGTTCTCTTCTGACACTTTCCCTATGTTCTTTCTTGCACACTCAATATACAATAAATAGTGCAATGTTAAAAAATCTTTTTTTTTTTTTTTTTTGCTATTCACACAACATGCAGCAGTAGCAGCTATTTCTTTTTACAGGTCAACTCCCAGCTTTCCTCTGTGTACTGCTTGCCTGGTAAGTATTGTCAGACTACTTGTATGGTCCTCTCTACCGTTGTTTTCAACTGTCCCCACAATTTATGCTCAATGAAGTTGTTAACAGACTCACTTGTTGTATCCACCATAAATGCACTTCAGCATCCTTTTGAAAAAAGATGCTTAGGGATCAAATAGGAGTGAAAGTAGTTTCTAAATATAAAATATCCATCAATCAACACTGATCTAATGAGTGACTATCCTGTGTACAAAACAGCACTACAGGAAGCCGGAGAAGTAGATAATAATTAAGGCAACTACTATAAGACTTAAGCTGCCCCAAAATAAGGAGAGAGATTAAGGTGCAATGGCAAACATTAGGGCAAACATTGAAATCTTGGAAGATTTAAAACCCTTTTACAATCCAGGGTTAGTCAGTTAAGCCTTAGATCATCAATCCATCAAGTGACAGCTCACTCCTTTTTCTTCAAGCAAGAAAATCCAAATTGTCCTTGTAAATTTCTCCAATAAAGCCTAATTGGATGCAAGGTTACTGAGTGATTTCAATTTGCTGAAAATAAAACGCACACGCCAGAACAGCACACTGGCACATGTTTGATCACGGGATGTTGCCTGCACATGCCCACCTCCAAACATTTCAGAAATTAATGTTTGTCATGAAATGTGAGGCTATGAATGAATTAAAAATTGCAGGGATATGAAATGGTTTCATTTAATTTGAACTGTCAAGCAGCTTCATTATTTTAATAAAGACGTATTACTCCCTTTATGTCCTGTCTCATTACTGGGCTTCTGTTTACAGTATTGCCTACTTGCATCCCTCATTCAGATTAAGTATTGAAAGAAATTCTTGATAAATATGTCTTGCATACTGATGAAGGTAATAACTATTCATGCAGCTCAAATACTGATTATTGATGACCATTAATTTAAGGGATTTGGCTGGGATTGCTGCAAGATTGTTGTTTTTTCTATTATTGAATTAAAGTCTACTCTTTATCTGTTTATTTATTAAATTGTTCTTTTTTAGAGATTAAAATTGACTGTTACCTTTGGAATAAGAATAGAATACAAGTAGTCATTTATGTAGACTTTGGTTGCTCAATTTCACTAACAATTCAATGGATCAATAAAATCAAACCCAGAAATGGATGATGCAAGGTATATAGATTAAAAGAAAAAACCCTACTGAATGTACTAATGTCTTTTGTGATATAATCTGTTTTTCAAAACCCATTGGTCAATTGAAGGATTGTCAGCTGCCACTCATTCTGACATCAGCAATCAATCATTCTTGATTGGTCATGCCAGTAGAATTCTGGGCTAACAAATTTATGATTTCATCTCTTTGAGCATTTGAGGGAAATGTAAAACACATCATAATTTGGCATTTTATTTTGGATGAAGTCCAGCATTTGTGTATTATTTAAGCATTGCCCTAAAGGCCCATAAACTGTTCAAGTTAAAAAAAAAAAAGAAGAAAGAAAGAAATCTCAGAGGAAAATCCAGTTTTCCTATCTTACTGCTCTAACTAGACATATATTTAAATATTAATCCCATGCAAATAAAATTGGAATAAGATATGTATCTCACTGAATCTCTTATTTTTACCCAAATAGATATATTTAAAGGGGCAAAAACATCCCTTTTAATTAGAAGGGAAAAAATAGTTGGTGGTAGATGAATCCCCTAATGCCTATGAATAGTATTTGCATTTGAGGGAATGAAATGTAAATTTTTATTAGAATGTTGGTAGTTTGAACTGAAAAAAAAAATTATTATTATTATTATTATTAAGTATTTTACAAAGTTAAAGCTAAATACACAAATGGATGCATAAGGATCCAGGGATTTGGGGGTTTTTTAAGTAATGAAAATTCAGACTTATAAGAGCATTGACTTAACCCTGGAAGGGACTTTCATGGTTATAGAATCCAATCTTCCTATTTTATATATAAGGAATCTCAGGGAAGAGAGATTAAATGATTTCTTTCAGTCATACAGATAATAAGTGGCAGAGCCAGGATTCAAACTCAGGTACACTGATTTCAAACCAAGGTTTTCCTACTTTACCACTTTGGAAAAAAACTTCATTTATACCCTTTTGATCGATTTTCTGATGCTATGTGGATAATCCTAAAGGTTACAGCCTTTGGAAACGTTGTAACTTGTCCAGTTATTTTTCTTCAGGTAAATAAAGCCCAAAAGTAAGGGGCTAAGTGCTGAGTGCTGAGAAGCCAAAAATGGAAAAATCAAAACTGACATAAAAGGAGAGTAAATAATTTATTGAATAGGATCACATTTCATAGCCAGATCTCATGTAATTTTCTACCTTTACATTTCCTTAAGGTTCAATCTCCTCCCTTCTGGAATATTTGCAGGCAAAGGCAAACAGATCAAAATGCCTACAAGACCATAAAACTTTTTTTTTCCAAACATTTTCCAGAAGTATGCCATTCAATTTAATGAGCATCCATTAAGCAACTAGTTCAGTGCCATGACTATTTAAGTGCTTGTGATAAAAAGGCCAAAGGAAATATTTTCAAGACACATTCTACTAGGGAGGATTTTGTTTGTCATCCTCTTGTCCTTTGGAAATAGCTTTTAATGAGAAACTTATTAAACCTTCAGGAAGCTCAAGAATAATGGCCTTGCTAATCCAGTTTACCCAGGAATAGTAGATTCTGTCAACTGATGTCTGTACTGTTTATCCATTTTTTAAACTTTAATTCTACTATCTAAAGCCTAGAGTTGATGAGAAAGCTTTTCATCCTTTGCTAGAGTTCCCACCCTGGAGAATATTCTGCCCTGGGGCCTCTTCTGGTTGGTGACTGACTTTTCCAAGCTACTAATTCACTTCATGCCCAATTGTTCCGTTTTTTCCCTCTATAACCTTACCAGGCAACTACCTTGTCTAATATTAAGAATAACCTTCCTTCCCTCTTCAGAATCCTAGAATCATGAACTATAATCAGAACAATGTTGCTACAATTCCTAGATGGGGAATAATTTCTTCCTTTATATTCCATTCGTTATCCTTGTACATTTTCTGATCTAAGTGACCCTCCATTTGTATCTTCTCCATTAGACCATTAACTTCTTGAGAGAAGAGATTATTTTAATGTATACTCCTAATTGTTTTACCACACTGTTTAGCACAAAGTGTTCAATAAATGATTTTCAATTATTTATTCTCACCTCAAAAATCCAATAAAGAAGTTGCCAAATTTCACCAAAATAGATCTTGACATTCTCACTTCCTCACTGTTTATACAGCCACAATCTTATTTCAGGATCTCATTCCTTATTAGCTAGATTGTTGTAATAAACTTCAAATTGGTCATATGGTCTCTATCTTCTCTCCAATCCATTCACTGTACAGCTGCCAAGCTGATTTTCCTAAGATATAGTTCTGACCCCATCACTCACCTGCTAAATGCAGTCATTGCAATAGCTTCCTAATATATCTAGGATTAAATATAAACTTCCCTCTTTATCATCAAAAGCCTTCTACAACCAGAGTCCAATTTGTTATAAATATAATTCCTCTTTTTGTGCTCTACAATCCGGCCAAAGTAGTCTTGATATACACATCATGTCTTATTTCTTGGCTTCATACTTCTGAATAGTCTGTCCCCTTTTGCCTGGAATACAATTTATCCACACTTTCATCTCTGAGAACCCGGCTTTCCTTTAAAGCTCCATTTAAGTATCAACTTATAGTGTTTTTTCCATCACCCTTTTTTTAAAACTTTATACACACACATATACACAGAATCCAGGAATTATCTTTAAACACCATGACTGATTCAGATCCCTGCATCCCAGACTGCTCCCACTTCATATTCATGTTCAAGATATTATGTAGTCTTTTATTTTTTATTTCAGCATAATAATATCGAATAGTTTTAGTTTAAAATTCTCTGTATGTTAGCAAATGGTCAGTGTTTGAAAAGGTAGTACTTAGTGCTAAGAAATATGTGAATTCTTTATTAGTCCAATTGAGAAAATGACATAAGCCTTTCAACTTTAAATTCAACATCAATTACTTTGATAGTTTCCTTTGTGTTTATATATCTAATTTTTTTTAAAAGGCACTTAGCTGATATGGTAGATAGAGTGTTAGATTGGAAGCTAAGCCATGCTAGTGTATAACTGATTCTTCTAGGTTCTATGTAGCTGGAAGAAATTGAGTATAAACACTAAAAATTTAGCCTGTGTCATTCTTTCACTTGTTCTAGGCAAGTACAACAATATTAAATAGGAGTTTGGCTACAAGATGAGATGTTGATGGCAGACTCCTCTTCTGGCAGGCTTTTAGGACTTAATCCAAGGAAATTTCACTGTTCAATTCCTTATCCAATAGTAGAGGAATTGGAGGCTCTAAAACTTGTCCAAGACCACATAGGATATAAGTTGCAAAATGAGATTTGAATCCAGATCCTTTGATTGCAAATTCAGTACCCTTAGCAGTATATCAAACTGCTTTATATCCATTCTCAATTCACTCAAATGACAAAATGTGATTATGGAATTGGATTCTACTTGCTAAGGTTTTAACTATATCTTTGAGCAGTCTGTGACTAGAAAGCCAGAGAAAAAGCACCTTGTGCTATTCTGAATCATGGAATCCCAGACAGTGATTATTTTTTAGAAGAGGGCTTCTTCTAGCCCTTCTTTCTACTGAGTTATCAACTAAGAGTTTAACAGAATCTGAGTAGAGTTCTGGGTGAAGTGCAAGCCGACGGCAAAAGGGAGTATTAGAAGTTCATGACAGTTTCTTATGCAAGGACCCAAGATATAGTGGTAAGGATTTGGGCTAACACAGATCTAGCAGATCACAACTGAAAACAGAAACCTGTCTTTCCCATTGCCAAACTAGTTTTTTAGCACAATATAGTACTTTCAAACTTGTTGAACTAAGTTCAGCCCTAAGTCTTCCACATCAAGAAGGAATATGGGAAACTCTTCTGTGTTTGTTAATTAAAAAATAAGAATCCCTTTTGGCTTTCAGAGGGGATCATGGGGATGGGCTAGAATAAATGCCTCATTAAAGATGGCAAAAAAAAGGAGCCAAAAAGAAAGTGATTGATCTATTATTGAAGGACTGGAATGATGTAAAACTACCAGCTGTGTTCAATATTTACAATAATGGAAAGACATTCCTTACAAGGATTGCCTTTGATGGTCTGAAGATCAAATCTTAGAAGTGAGGCTTATTGATTTGCAGAATGATAATATTAAGTTCAAGTTAATTACTGAAGTTGTTCAGAGTAAAAATTGTTTGATTGTTTTCCATGGAATAGATCTTATTCAGAACAAGATATGCTCCATGGGCAAAAAGTGGAAGATCATCATTGAAGCTCATGTGGATATAAAAAACACCCGTGGCTACTTGCTCCAACTCTTTTGTGTTTGGTTTTACCAAAATGCACAACAAGCAAATTTATGAGACCTCTTATGCCCAGCACCAACAGGTTCATCAAATTAATAAGAAAATGATGGAAATTGTAACAGATTAATAACTTGAAAGAACTACTAAAAAAGTTGTCAATAAACTAATTCCAGACTGCATTGGAGAAGACATAGAAAAGGCTTTGCAATCCCTTTACATTCTTGATGCTGTATTTATTTGAAAAGTTAAAATTATCCAGAAGCTCAGATTTGAATTGGGGAAAACTAGTAGCACTGCATGGTGAAGGTGGTTGCTCTGGAAAACTTTCAGGAGATGAATGAGATACAAAAAAAAAAAAAGTGTGATGGCTATAAACTATCAGTTCAAAAATTTGTCTAAAATAAGAACTTTTAAAGATTAAAAAATATAAATTTATCATTGTGGGGGGAAAAATAATTCTTGGCCATTTTCATACTATGATGAGACATCAGAGCAGAACATGTATAGAAACTAGTAAAAAAAATCTAAGTAATCCAGATAGGCTATAATTAGTTCACACAGTTTGTACAAATGAGAAAAAGATAACTTGAAAGCATTAAAAATCTGGTTCTCTCAGAATGGATGGTGGTAATGGTGGCAGTGATAATAGGAGGAGGAGGAAGAAGAGGAAAAGCAGGAGGTGTCGGTATAATAGCAATAGTATTTACTAGTAGTAGTAGTAGGTATCATCATTATAATAGTAGCACTAGTATTTAGTAGTAGTACTATTTGGTAATACTAGTAGGAGTGAGAATTAATCTTTATATAGGATGCTATACAACTTATTTATATTGTTTCATTTAATTGTCACAACAGCCTTGTAAGGTAGGCACTACCTTATCTTATTTGCATTTTAAATGTGGTTAAAAAGATATTTAAAAGGCAAGCTTAAATTAAATTTAAAAGGCGGGTTCCATGACATGCCCAGAGTTGTAGCTAGTAAATGGCAGAGACAGGGTTTGAATTCAAGTCTTCTTGCCTCTGAGTCCAGGATGCTTTCAACAATTGCACCAAGAAATAAATGCCCTCTTTAATAAGCAGTTTTGCATGAACCTACTATGTCAGAAAAGTGAGAAAATACATTTTTTGTATAAACCTAATTTTTAGAAAGTTGTTTTTCTCCTCTACACTAAGTTTACGTCTGTTTCTTTGCAGATTCTGCCAGTTGTCCACCCTTTTCCCAGGTGATAGCTTTTTAACTGAAGAAAAGTACAAGTGTTATATTTCAGAGCTAAACATTGTTTATTCTTTATTTTTAATTTTTATTTTAAAATATTTTTCTGAACTTAATACCAAGCAAAATAAGCATTTTCATATACAAAGTAGAAAAAATGATTTTCCATAAACAGCCTATTGTATAGTTTGCTTTTTCCTTTTAAATACATAATGAATTCAACCTATGACTTTCAAAGCTTACCTAATTATCTATGTTTCCTTTTAGCCTTTTTATTTTCCAAAAAAATGCTTTAATAATGCTCCTTTGTTTTCTTTTTCACTTTCTTTTTTTTGGAGGGGGGGAAGAATTCTATCACTAGCACTCTCTTCCTTTCACTCTCCTTGGCTCCTAAATTGGGGGGAGGGGTAAAAAGATTGTAAGATGATATAACTTTTCTAATAAATAAACATTACTTCATCTGGGAAGGGGAGAACTTATTTGAAGCTGAAAAGGTTAGCAGAATACACTGGGAATTGGTGAAATCCCACTCAAATGATCACCTTTTTTTTTAATCTTATGTTTGAATGTCAAATTTTCTAATTAGTTATGATTTTTTCAACAAGAAAGCTAGAAAGTCCACTATTTCATAAATATACATTCTTCTCTTAAATAAATTTATTCAGCTTTGCTGGTTATAATCCTAATTCTTTTGCCTTCTGAAATATATTACAATCACTATGGAATGCTATGGAAGCTTTTAGATCCTGACTTTGACTCTATGATATTTTATGATATTTTTTTTATGATATTTTTTATTGGAGTTTTTTTCCTGGATGTTTACAATATTTACTTTTTGACCTAAGAGCTCTAGAATTTTGCTATAATGTTCCTGGGAGTTTTCATTTTGAGATTTCTTTCTGTATATGCTCAATAGCTTCTTTTGATTTTTATTTCACTCTTTGGATTTAAGGTATCAAGGCAATTTTATGTTACAATTTCATGAAATAAGATGTCTACATATAACCCATAGCAGATTGTTTGCTTTCTTGGAAAGGAAGAAGGGAGAAAAATTTGAAATTCAAAATTTTACAAAAATGAATAGTGGAAAATATCTATACATGAGAAAAATATTATCAAATACAAAACAAAAGAAATATGATGTCTGGATTCTTTTATTGATCATGGCTTCCATATAGTCTAAAAATGTTTAAGTTATCTCTTCTTGATTTTCCAGATCAGTTATTTTTCTGATGAAATATTTAACATTTTTTCCCATTTTTTCCATTCTTTTAACCTTGTTTTATTGTTTCTTGAGGTCTCAGGGAGTCATTAGTTTATAAATTTCAAGAAATCTTTTTTTAGTGACCTTTTGTATTTCTTTTTTCATTTGGCCAATTCTGTTTTAAAGGGATTGTCTTCATGTATTTTTGTTTTGCTTTTACCATTTGGCCAATTCTAAGTGATGTGATGTTTAGAACACTGGACCTGGAGTCATGAAAAAGTGAATTCAAATCTGGCCTCAGATACTTATTAGCTGTGTAATCCTGAGGAAAACATTTAATCCTACTTGCATCAGTTTCCTCATCTGTAAAATGAATTGGAGAAGGAAATGGCAAACCACTCAGTATTTCTGCCAAGAAAACACCAAAAAGGGGTCATAAAGAGTTGGACACTACCAAAATGACTAAAGGATAACAAAATCAAGAAATTATTTCTTCAATATTTTTTGTTTCTCTTTTACCAAGTTGCTAATTATTTTCTCTCTCTCTCTTTTTTTTTTTTTTTTGCATCACTCATTTCCTTTACCATATGTTCACTAATCACTCGTGTCATTCTTTACCTGGATTAAATCCAACTGGGCTGAGTTGCTATCTCTAATCTTCCATTGTGTCACTTCTAATTCTTGTTTAAAATAGATTAATATTGCATAAGTTTTCTTAGTTGCCATATTACTTATTTAACTTATCTTTAGCAATAAATTCACTAAAAATGCCAGGTTTTTTTTCTTTTTTTTTTTTTTTTGTCTTCCTTCTTTTTTTTTTTTTAAATTTTTTTATTTAATAATTACATTATATTTACACTCATTTCTGTTCCGATTTTTTTTCCCCCTCCCTCCCTCCACCCCCTCCCCTAGATGGCAAGCAGTCCTTTATATGTTGGATATGTTGCAGTATATCCTAGATACAATATATGTTTGCAGAACCGAACAGTTCTCTTGTTGCGTAGGGAGAATTGGATTCAGAAGGTATAAATAATCCGGGAAGAGAAACAAAAATGCAGATAGTTCACATTCGTTTCCCAGTGTTCTTTCTTTGGGTGTAGCTGCTTTTGTCCGTCATTTATCAATTGAAACTCAGGTCTCTTTGTCAAAGAAATCCACTTCCATCAAAATATGTCCTCATACAATATCGTTGTCGAAGTGTATAATGATCTCCTGGTTCTGCTCATTTCACTTAGCATCAGTTCATGTAGGTCTCTCCAAGCCTCTCTGTATTCATCCTGCTGGTCATTTCTTACAGAACAATAATATTCCATAACATTCATATACCACAATTTACCCAGCCATTCTCCAATTGATGGGCATCCATTCATTTTCCAGTTTCTAGCCACTACAAACAGGGCTGCTACAAACATTTTGGCACATACAGGTCCCTTTCCCTTCTTTAGTATTTCTTTGGGATATAAGCCCAATAGAAACACTGCTGGATCAAAGGATATGCACATTTTGATAATTTTTTGGGCATAATTCCAGATTGCTCTCCAGAATGGTTGGATTCGTTCACAACTCCACCAACAATGCATTAGTGTCCAGTTTTCCCGCATCCCCTCCAACATTCATCATTATTTTTTCCTGTCATCTTAGCCAATCTGACAGGTGTGTAGTGGTATCTCAGAGTTGTCTTAATTTGCATTTCTCTGATCAATAATGATTTGGAACACTCTTTCATATGAGTGGTAATAGTTTCAATCTCATCCTCTGAAAATTGTCTGTTCATATCCTTTGACCATTTATCAATTGGAGAATGGCTTGATTTCTTATAAATTTGAGTCAGTTCTCTATATATTTTGGAAATGAGGCCTTTATCAGAACCTTTAACTGTGAAAATGTTTTCCCAGTTTGTTGCTTCCCTTCTAATCTTGTTTGCATTAGTTTTATTTGTACAAAGGCTTTTTAATTTGATGTAATCGAAATTTTCTATTCTGTGATCAGTAATGGTCTCTAGTTCATCTTTGGTCACAAATTTCTTTCTCCTCCACAAGTCTGAGAGGTAAACTATTCTATGTTCCTCTAATTTATTTATAGTCTCGTTCTTTATGCCTAGGTCATAGACCCATTTTGATCTTATCTTGGTATATGGTGTTAAGTGTGGGTCCATGCCTAATTTCTGCCATACTAATTTCCAATTATCCCAGCAGTTTTTATCAAATATTGAATTCTTTTCCCAGAAGTTAGGGGCTTTGGGTTTGTCAAACACTAGATTGCTATAATTGACTATTCTGTCTTGTGAGCCTAGCCTTTTCCACTGATCCACTAATCTATTTCTTAGCCAATACCAAATGGTTTTGGTGACTGCTGCTTTATAATATAATTTTAGATCAGGTACAGCTAGGCCACCTTCATTTGATTTTTTTTTCATTAGTTCCCTTGAGATTCTCGACTTTTTATTGTTCCATATGAATTTTGTTGTTATTTTTTCTAGATCAATAAAATATTTTCTTGGAAGTCTGATTGGTATAGCACTAAATAAATAGATTAGTTTAGGGAGTATTGTCATCTTTATTATGTTCGCTCGGCCAATCCAAGAGCACTTAATATTTTTCCAATTATTTAAGTCTGACTTTATTTGTGTGGAGACTTTTTTATAATTTTGCTCATATAATTCCTGACTTTCCTTTGGTAGATAGATTCCCAAATATTTTATGGTATCAACAGTTATTCTGAATGGAATTTCTCTTTGTATCTCTTGCTGTTGGGTTTTGTTGGTGATGTATAAAAATGCTGAGGATTTATGGGGATTTATTTTGTAGCCAGCTACTTTGCTAAAATTATGAATTATTTCCAATAGCTTTTTGGTAGAATCTCTGGGGTTCTCTAGGTATACCATCATATCATCTGCAAAGAGTGATAGTTTGGTTTCCTCATTGCCTACTCTAATTCCTTTTATATCTTTCTCGACTCTTATTGCCGAGGCTAGTGTTTCTAATACGATATTAAATAATAATGGTGATAGTGGGCAACCTTGCTTCACTCCAGATCTTACTGGGAAAGGTTCCAGTTTTTCCCCATTGCATATGATGCTTACTGATGGTTTTAAATATATGCTCCTGACTATTTTAAGGAAAAGTCCATTTATTCCTATGCTCTCAAGTGTTTTTATTAGGAATGGATGTTGGATTTTATCAAATGCTTTTTCTGCATCTATTGAGATGATCATGTGGTTTTTGTTTGTTTGGTTATTGATATAGTCAATTATGCTAATAGTTTTCCTAATATTGAACCAGCCCTGCATTCCTGGTATAAATCCTACTTGGTCATAGTGTATTATCCTGGTGACAATTTTCTGTAATCTTTTTGCTAATATTTTATTTAAGATTTTAGCATCAATGTTCATTAGGGAGATTGGTCTATAATTTTCTTTCTCTGTTTTCAGCCTACCTGGTTTAGGTATCAGTACCATATCTGTGTCATAAAAGGAGTTTGGTAGGACTCCTTCAATCCCTATTTTTTCAAATAGTTTATATAACATTGGAGTTAATTGTTCTTTAAATGTTTGGTAGAATTCACATGTAAATCCATCTGGTCCTGGGGATTTTTTCTTAGGGAGTTGATTGATAGTTTGTTCTATTTCTTTTTCTGAGATGGGACTGTTTAGGATATTTACTTCTTCCTCTGTTAGTTTGGGCAAGCTGTATTTTTGGAGGTATTTTTCTATTTCATTTAAGTTGTCGAATTTATTGGCATAAAGTTGGGCAAAGTAACTCCTAATTATTGCTCTAATTTCCTCTTCGTTAGTGGTGAATTCTCCCTTTTCATTTTTAAGACTAACAATTTGATTTTCCTCTTTCCTTTTTTTAATCAGATTTACTAAGGGTTTGTCTATTTTGTTGGTTTTTTCATAGAACCAACTCTTAGTTTTATTAATCAATTCAATAGTTTTTTTACTTTCAATTTTATTGATCTCACCTTTTACTTTTAGAATTTCAAGTTTAGTGTTTGACTGGGGGTTTTTAATTTGTTCCTTTTCTAGCCTTTTTAATTGCAAACCCAATTCATTGACCTTCTCTTTCTCTATTTTATACAAATAGGCCTCTAGAGATATGAAATTTCCCCTTATTACCGCTTTGGCTGCATCCCATACATTTTGGTATGATGTCTCATTATTATCGTTTTCTTGGGTGAAGTTATTAATTATGTCTATGATTTGCTGTTTTACCCAATCATTCTTTAGTATGAGATTATTTAGTTTCCAATTATTTTTTGGTCTACTTCCCCCTGCTTTTTTGTTGAATGTAATTTTCATTGCATCGTGGTCTGAAAAGGATGCATTTACTATTTCTGCCTTACTACATTTGAGTTTGAGGTTTTTATGTCCTAATATATGGTCAATTTTTGTATAGGTTCCATGAACTGCTGAAAAGAAAGTGTATTCCTTTCTGTCTCCATTACATTTTCTCCAGAGATCTATCATATCTAGCTTTTCTAGTATTCTGTTTACCTCTTTGACTTCTTTCTTATTTATTTTCTGGTTTGATTTATCTAATTCTGAGAGTGCAAGGTTAAGATCTCCCACTATTATAGTTTTACTGTCTATTTCTTCTTGCAGCTCTCTTAGTTTCTCTTTTAAGAATTTAGATGCTACCCCACTTGGTGCATATATGTTTAATATAGATAGTGCTTCATTATCCATGCTACCCTTTAGCAAGATATAGTGTCCTTCCTTATCTCTTTTAATTAGGTCAATTTTTGCTTTAGCTTGATCTGAGATCAGGATGGCTACCCCTGCTTTTTTGACTTCACCTGAAGCATAGTAGATTTTGCTCCAACCTTTTACCTTTAACCTGCATGTATCTCCCCGCTTCAGGTGTGTTTCCTGTAAACAACATATTGTAGGATTCTGGCTTTTAATCCATTCTGCTAACCGCTTCCTCTTTATGGGGGAGTTTACCCCGTTCACGTTTATGGTTAGAATGACCAATTCTGTATTACTTGCCATCTTGTTAACCCCGGTTTATGCTTTCCTCCCTTCTTTCCCCTTTCCCCCCCTTCCAAGTATTAAGCTTGTGAGCACCCTTGCTTCTCACAGCCCTCCCTTTTTAGTGTCCCTCCCCCGCCTTAGAGTTCCTCCCCCTATCTTACCCCTTTCCCTCCCAGTTCCCGTATTCCCTTCCGCTTAGCTTATTCCTTCCCTTTCCACTTTTCCCTTCTCACTTTTCAATGAGATGGGAGAAGTTTCACCATAGATTGAATATGTCTTAAGATTTTTCACTTAAAGCCAATTCTGAAGGCAGTAAGATACCCACTATATTCATCCCCCTCCATTCTTTCTCTCAGATATAATAGGTTTCCTATGCCTCTTCATGAGATGTACTACCCCCACTTTACCCTTTTTCTGGTACAATGTCCTTTCCACATCAATTTCTAGAACAAGGTATACATGTATTCTTTATACATCTATATAGTCAAAATATAGTTCCCAAGATTAATCTTTACCTTTTTAGATTTCTCTTGAGTTCTATATTTGTAGATCAAACTTTTTGTTAAGTTCTGGTTTTTTCATCAGAAATAGATGAAATTCGCTTACTTCGTTGAATGTCCATCTTCTTCCCTGGAAAAAGATGCTCATTCTCGCTGGGTAAGTTATTTTTGGTTGCATACCAAGTTCCTTAGCCTTTCGGAATATCATATTCCAGGCCCTTCGATCTTTTAATGTGGATGCTGCCAGATCCTGGGTGATCCTTATTGTGGCTCCTTGATACTTGAATTGGGTTTTTCTAGCCGCTTGCAATATTTTTTCTTTCACCTGAGGGTTCTGGCATTTGGCCACTATATTCCTTGGTGTTTTGATTTTAGGATCCCTTTCAGTGGGTGATCGATGAATCCTTTCAATGTTTATTTTTTCCTCTGTTCCTATGACTTCTGGGCAGTTCTCTTTGATAATTTCCTGGAAGACAGTGTCCAGGCTCTTTTTTTCATCATGTTTTTCTGGGAGTCCAATGATTCTCAGATTGTCTCTCCTGGATCTGTTTTCCAGGTCTGTTGTCTTCCCCAGAAGGTATTTCACATTTTTCTCCATTGTTTGATTTTTTTGGATTTGCTTGACTGATTCTTCTTGTCTCCTCGAGTCATTCAATTCCACTTGTTCAATTCTGATTTTCAGTGAAGTATTCTCTTCACTCACTTTTTTAAAATCTTTCTCTAATTGTCCAATTGAGTTCTTTTGTTCTGTGGAATTTTTTTCCATTTCGCCAATTTTGTTTTTTAGAGAGCTGTTTTCTGTTTCCAGTTCACTAATCCTATTTTTCAAGGATTTTACTTCTTTATCCACTCTCTCTTTAACTTTCTCCAGGCTCTTTTGCCAAGCCTCCCTCTCCTTTTCCCAAGCCTCACTCTGCTTTCCCATTTTTCTTCTAGCTCCTTGTGAGAGCCTTTTTAATCACTTCTATGAGGTTCATCTGTGCTGAGGAACAGACAATCTCCTCCTTTGGGGAATCACCTGGGGACTGCCTGTTTTTAGTCTCCTCAGGATTTAGAGTCTGCTCTCTATCTGTATAGAAGCTGTCAAGGGTTAAAGTCCTCTTCAGCTTCTTGCTCATTCTGTCTATTAATCAGAGATAAACTACCAAAGAAAAACAGAAAAAACTGGAGTCTTTCTTTGGGGGGGGGGGGCTGGGTGTGTTATCGAGCTTCCTCTACAGACTGCAGGGGGCAGCAGTGAGGCACTAGCAGGACTGTGCTGCGCCTGCGCTCTGAGATCCCAGAGCGTGCTGAGTCACTGAGGGGGGGGAAGGGGGGGGCGGCCAGGTCCTGAGAGACTCCAGCTGTTTGCGGTTGTATTCTTCAGCCCCAGTGTTTTTAGCTTCTCTGCTGGGCTGTTGACTTGCTGCAGGTTCCAAACCTGTAGCGAAGCTCTCCCCGCGGAGACAGCTGCGATCACTCCCCACCCCCTCTCCAGTCTGCTCCCGTGCTCTCACTGCCGCTGCCCTCAGCCTGCGCCCGATCTAAAACCGCCCCAGCCCTCCAGTAAAGACAGACCTTTCTTGGCGGATCTCAAGGATGGCTTCTCTTGGTAACTATTTGTGGGTTTTTTTCAGTCAAGCATTGATTCAGAGGCTTGTAATGAAGTGGATAGTGAGAAAAAGCGCGGAGCTTATGCAACTGTGAGCCTCCTCTCCGCCATCTTAACCGCCAGGTTTTTTTTCAAAGAAAAATCTAGCATATTCATGCTTTCATAATTAATCATGATATTGATTTTTTGAACCATATATATATATATATGTATGCATACATATATATATATGATATTACATTTGTTCCCACTAAATTTCATCTTATTAGATATATCTCAAACCTCTACTCAATGATATCAAACTCAAACAGAAATACTAAATCATATATAAGTGTTAAGGACCACACCTAAGTGTGAAACCCAGAAAGCCTGAATAGGCTTAAAGGGGACTATACCATTAAGGAGCAGGTTGGTTCTCCAAAAAACCTCCACAGCTGTGAATCATAACATACTTGAAGGAATCGCAAATCAGCTTTTACTGAGGCAGAAGTTACTTTTGAATTGGGAATGAAATCAATCAAAGGGAAGAGGGAAGAGGAGAAAGGTCAGAGAATGCAATTGCCTCTCAATCTCCTTGTATGGTTATCATCCTCTCACAACAAGGGATCTATTCTGCTGATCAGAATTAGATCCCCAACAACCACTAGCAGGTAGTTCCCATCACACATAAGTATCCCTGTGAGTTTATGTTTATTTTTTTAAAAGTCACGTATTAATATTACCTTTTTTAGTTTAGATGCATTTTGTTAATTTTTAGTTACATTTTAATCTGGTTTGAGTTGCAAAAATATTTGTAGCAGTTCTTTTTGTAATGTCAAAGAAATAGAAAATGAGTTGCTGCTCATTAGCTAGGATATGACTGAATAAGTTGTGGTATATGAATGAAATGCCATTCACATCACGACAAAAAACTATAGAGACTAGATATGGATCAAAGTACAGTATTTTTGCCTCTATTTCTTTCTTTCTCATGTTGTTCCTTTTTGGTATGACTTTTCTTGCACACCATGACAGATACAGAATACATTTGAAAGATTTGCACATTTTTAACTTCTATCAGATCGCATGCTGTCTTTGGGCGGGGGGCAGTGGTTTAGGGAGAGAGACAGAAAAATTTGGAATACAAATTCTTATAAAATTGAATGTTGAAAACTATCTTTACCTGTATTTGAAAAAATGAAATACTACAAAATATGCACAAAATTTAATTGAAATGTACATCTTACTGAACCATCAACAAATGCACAAAAGCCACATATAAGCCAGGATCTGTATCTAGGGACTATATAAAGCAATTTCATGGACAATTAAAATAAGTTATAATGAAAACTGGCCTATGGATAACAGTCTAAGAAAGAAGATCATGGGGAGATGTAGTTAAATTCAGATTTTATTCATATACTGAGAGTTGAATGTTTGAATGGTATAAAAAGATGATTGAAGTTAAGAGTCAAAGTCTACAGTCCAAATCCTAAATGTGTACTACATATTTAACCTTCAGGAAATCTCTGAGCCATTCTGTAGCTCAATTTCCTTTATCTATTAAAAAGTAAAGAACTGGTTTTGACTACCTCTAGGAAACCTTTCAGCTGTAAATTAACCTATATGTGATGCCCCAGATGGTTCCCTCTGCATAGATGATGCTGCCTGTGTATCTAATAATATTAAATTTGTAAACCATTTGTAAATGTCAGACTCCTATCTTCAAACTGTTTCAACCAAAAATTTTTTTCATGAATAAATACCATGTTAGATGTTGTATATGTTTTATCCCAAATCAATCCTTCTTATTGCATTACATTAAAATAGATTCAGAAATAAAATTCAGAATCCTGAATGACAGAACATATCCCAGACTTTAAAAGACACTAGTTAATTTATTCTGAAATGCTACCTCTAGTTATGAATGGGCAAATTTTGTATTATTCATCATCATTGTTTCTTTTACTAAGGTCAATGTAATCAATGCAGCAAAAGGCTAGACTGAAGCTTCTATATACTTAAGCTCAGATGAGCATTTCAACTTTTTTGTTATACTATAAGCCATAAAACTTGAACAAGATAAATTAGAATAAATTTATCTCGCTACCTGGAATCCTGGTTGTAATCACATATATCACAAGGGATATGACCCTAGATCATTAGAGCTAGATGGGTGCTAAGAAATAATTAGAGTTAATCACCTTGGAGTTTTTTTTTTAGGTGGATAAATTGAGACCCAGAGAAATTAAATGACTTACCTGGCAACACAAAGTTTCTTAGTGTAAATACCAGAACTACTATCCAATTCTCTGATTTCTGAATTTGGTAACCCATCCATTATATTATTAGTTTACTTCCCTCAACTCAGAAATAATATGATCTGCCTTCTGTTTTCTTTCTCTGAGATAAAACAAAAAGTGCCAAATAATAATGACTTACCCATCAACACCACCATGTAGTCAGAACAAAGTTATGTGATGGCCCAGGACCTGTGTATGAGAGACAAAGTCATAAGAATATTATAAATATCACTAGGTATGGAATGTGTTTGAAAATTTATTTACAATTAATATATTATATTATATTACATATATATATATACACAGTATATACTATATACTATATACTGAATGAACTTCAGAGAAACAGAAGAAATCTCATAGGTAACTTCACCTGATGCAAGATAAAAGAATTATAAGAAAAATATTGATTTTCATCATATCTGCCTGATGGCAAGTATTATTTTTATTATTTCAAATTAAACAGTCCACAATCTATTTTGCCTCCACAAGTTTTTTTTGCCAGATTTTCTAATCTTCTAAGTGATTTATCCCAAGTCCAAAGAATACAAGGCTTTAAAGCTGTGGTCCAAAGGAGTCTCAATAGATAGATTAAAGAGATTATCTCCCTGGCTCCAGCAGCGTCTTCATGGAAATGCCCAAATCAAATGGTTTTACTACATGGGCTATAGCTTACATAATCTCCAGTGAACAAAGTAGCATTAAATGCTAACTTCTCCTTTATGTCATATCTCATGGGATGATCAGACTTCTACTTCCTACTGCTTCTAAGTGACTCCTGCAGAACACAGAAGGAAATGCTAGCTCTAGTTCTAACTAGAGCAATAGAATGCTTAGAATTCTGTATATCTACTATCATACCATCTTAGTTTTTAATTGTGTATTGAAATGTTTGATGGACTTAGCATAATCCCACAACCATGTCCCACACTGTGGCATTATCTAGAAAGCTAGCATTGTTAGACATGTAAGCTTCTTTATGAATTTTCACTGGTGAAAAATAAAATAATTCAAATCTAAAGACAAGTTTTTCCTATTTCTCATAAAAAGCAGAGTGCCTTTTATATCAACATATATACTTAATAAAAGATTATCTCATAAATTATATAAAATAATAAGTTCTTTTTGTTATAAAATAATGATTTAAAAATATTTTTTAATCTTTTGAGACAGAAGGGAAACCAAACCTGTAATTTTATGGATGGGGCAGCTCCCATTCAGTAAATTTCTTCTCCTCGGCATCTTATACTTAGAGACTTATATAAGAGTATTGACATGTTAAGTGCCTAGGCAATAATGTATTAATCAAGAACTTGTTTATTTTTTTCTGCCTCTCATTCACAACATGGTAACCAGCTTAGTTTAGTCTTTAGTGTTGAATTAAGAGTCAGGAAAAGCTAACACCCATTTCAGACACAACTATTTATATAACTCATGTCTAGTCCTTTAACTTCTCTAAAACTCAATTTCTACATTTGTCATATTGCAATATGAAGAACACCCACTTCCCAGGATCGTTTAAGTATCAAAAGTGTAATGGGCTGAGGCTTGAGTTGATGCACTGAGGTCCCAAGCACATGAGGCTAAATAGTAATTGGACCATACTCTATTAATATATAAGCTTGGAGAAAGAATGGCCCCCGACCACTCTTTGTGCAAGTCCTGATGTGTTGTATAGGAAATGATGATTTTGGTTTTTCCACTCCCCTACCTCCACCCACCAAAATCATCATTTCCTATACAACACATCAGGACTTGCACAAAGAGTGGGCGGGGGCCATTCTTTCTCCAAGCTTATATATTAATAGAGTATGGTCCAATTACTATTTAGCCTCATGTGCTTGGGACCTCAGTGCATCAACTCAAGCCTCAGCCCATTACAAAAAGATGTAAAACATACAAAATGTCTTGCAGATCTTAAGGTGATTCATGATGGTTGGTTGTTGTTTGGTTGACAGATCTGGCCTGTAAACATGATTGTAATGGAGCACGAAATTATTACTGAATAAATGAGCTCAAGTGGGATGTGAGAGAAATGAATAAAGTGTAGTATGGATTAGTTTGTACTGAGTGGAAGTAGAATACTGAGAAATAAAATAAAGAAGGAAAAGCATTAAGTGCTGGTCCTTGAAGCAAATTCCAAATTAGGGAAAGGGGAAATGGTTACTAAGACCAGAGAAGGGCAAGGAATTCCCAATTTTCACCTTCTCTACAGTTTATGATTGCCACATGGCAGTTCAGGTCCCCAAGAAATAACCACATTTGGAGAAGAATAATAAAGAGAGAGCTCTAGCCGATCAAGTATTCTGAATGACAAAGTAATGAGCATTGCACAGGAAAAGAGTTTTCAGTTGAACCAGTGTATGCATGTAAAAATGCCGAGGTCTACATTAGGAAGAAGAGGTGAGCAAAAGCAAAAGAAAATTAATCAAATTGATGGGATCAAAGGGCATTAGGAAACTGTCCATGAAGGGAGGGGTCAAGCACAGGCTACAATTATTGAAGGAATAAAAGTATTGGAATTGCCATATGTTGGGCTTTCAGTGTAGGCAAATTATATGAACATTTCTAAGACTAGTCAAAAAGAGACTGGATAAAAACCTCTCTCCCAAATTTCCACAATACCAGCAATCTCAGGATTGATGTTTCCAATGAAGAGGCCCGACCTAGTCCAATGGCACAGATAGAAGGCAGGTTAGAAAATGATGTTCCTCAGTGACAGGGTAAATTTTCCCAGAAATACTCCCCTAGTTGAGGGGGGTCATAAACTAAGCAGGACAATTTTTAGGGAGGATGAAGCCAAGATGGCGGGAAGAACACACCTTCCTTTCTGACTTTGTCCCACAACCTTCAAACAAATTAGCAAATCCAGCCTCTGAATTAGCTCTGGACCGGCAGAACCCACAAATATTGGGAGAGTAACAAATTACCAGCAGAAGATAAATTTGAAGATCTCCAGAAAAGGTCTGTTTCAATCAGGCCTAGAGGGAGGAGAGCCAAGCAGTACAGAGCCACAGGGCAGTATGGGCTCTAGGCACAAGAGAATCTACCAGGAGAAATCTACAGAACAGGGGTGGCCACTCTTCCTGGCTGCAAGCCAGCAGATCATAGAGAAGTTAGAAAACATCCAACACAAACACAAAGATAAATAGTGAACCCTGAAAAGCCAGAATCTCATGGGACCTGGCCACACCCAGCCTGCACCTGAAGTCAGTCAGCACTGCCCAGCTGAGGCTCTGTGCTTGTGGAGGAAGCTTGGACAATCTTCCTTACCCTAATACCTACAAAAAATACAGATTGTCCAGATTAACAGAGGAGGAAGTAAATTACTTAAATAGTCCCATTTTAGAAAAAGAAATAGAACAAGCTATTAATCAACTCCTTAAGAAAAAATCTCCATGGCCAGATGGATTTACATGTGAATTCTACCAAACATTTAAAGAATAATTAGCTCCAATACTATATAAACTATTTGGAAAAATAGGGAATGAAGAACTTCTAAATAATTCCTTTTATGATACAGACATGATACTGATACCTAAACCAGATAAGATTAAAAATGGAGAAAGAAAATATAGATCAATTTTCCTAATGAATATTGATGCAAAAACTTAGATAAAATATTAGCAAAGAGATTAAAGAAAGTCATCCCCAGGATAGTACACTATGACCAAGTAGGATTTATACCAGGAATGCAGGGTTGGTTCAATATTAAGAAAATCATTAGCATAATTGATTGTATCAATAACCAAACTAACAAAAACCATATGATTGTCTCAATAGATTTGATAAGTACATGATCCATTCCTATTAAAACACTGCAGAGCATAGGAATAAATGGACTTTTCCTTAAAATTGTCAGTAGCATCTATTTTAAAACATCAGCAAGCATCATAGTAATGGGGATAAACTAGAATTATTCCCAATATGTTCAGGAGTGAAACAATGTTGTCCACTATCACCATTACTATGGAATATTGTGATAGAAATGCTAACTTTAGCAATAAGAGAAATAAAAGAGATTAAAGAATTTGAGTAGGTAATGAGGAAAGCAAATAATCACATTTTTGCAGATGATATGATAGTATATTTAGAGAACCCTAGAGAATCAACTAAAAAACTATTAGAAATAATCCACAACTTTAGCAAAGTTGCAGGATACAAATAAACCCACATAAATCATCAGCATCTTTATACATCACTAATAAAATCCAACAGCAAGAGATTCAAAGAGAAATTCCATTTAAAATACCTGTCAATAGGATAAAATATTTAGGAATCTATCTGTCAAGGGAAAATCAGAAACTATATGAGCAAAACTACAGAACACTTTCCACAGAAATAAAGTCAGATCCAAACAATTAGAAAAATATAAAGTGCTTTTGGATAGGTCTATTAGGGAATATAATAAAAATGACAATATTACCTAAACTGATCTATTTATTTAGTTCTATACCAATCAAACTCCCAAGAGACTATTTTACTGATCTAGAAAAAATAACAACAAAATTAATTTGGAAGAACAAAAGGTCAAGAATTTCAAGGGAATTAATGAAAAAATGTAAATGAAGGTGGCTTAGCTATACCAGATCTAAAACTATATTATAAAGCAGAGATCATCAAAACCATTTGGTACCGGCTAAGAAATAGAATAATTGATCAGTGGAATAGGTTTGGACAAAATGATCAATGATCATAGCAACGTAGTGTTTGACAAACCCAAAGGCCTCAGCTTTTGGGATAAGAATTCACTATTTGACAAAAACTGCTGAGAAAACTGGAAACTAGGATGGCAGTTACTAGGCATCGACCCACACCTAACACCATATACCACTTAAAGGTCAAAATAGCTTCATGATCTAGACATAAAGACATTATAAATAAATCAGAAAAACATAGCATAGTTTACCTTTCAGAAATACATAGAGAATTAACTCAAATTTATAAGAATTCAAGCCATTCTCCACCTGATAAATGGTCAACGGATATAAACAGTCAATTTTCAGTTGAAGAAATTGAAATTATTTGTAGTCATATGAAAAGGTGCTCCAAATCACTATTGATTAGAGAAATGCAAATTAAGACAACTCTGAGATACCACTATGCACCTGTCAGATTGGCTAAGATGATAGGAAAAGATAATGATGAATGTTGGAGGGGATGTGGGAAAACTGGGATACTGATATATTGTTGGTGGAATTGTAAATGGATCCAACCATTCGGGACAGCAATTTGGAACTATGCTCAAAAAGTTATCAAACTGTGCATACCCTTTGAGTCAGCAGTGTTTTTACTGGGCTTATATCCCAGAGATCTTAAAGGAGGGAAAGGGACCCACATGTGCAAAAATGTTTGTAGCAGCCCTTTTTTTTTTGTAGTGGCAAGAAACTCCTAACTGAATGTATATCCAATTGGAGAATGGATGAATAAGTTATGGCATATGAATGTTATGGAATATTATTGTTTCGTAAGAAGCGACCAGCAGCATGATTTCAGAGAAGCTTGAAGAGACTTACAGGAACCAATGCTAAGTGAAATGAGCAGAACCAGGAGATCATTATACATGGCAACAACAAGATCATGTGATGATTAATTCTGATGGATGTGGCTCTCTTCAACAATGAGAGGATCCAAACCAGTTCCAATTGTTCAGTGATAAAGAGAATCATCTACACCCAGAGAGAGGACTGTAGGAACTGAGAGTTGTTCACAACATAGCATTTTCACTTTTTTGTTGTTTGCTTGCATTTTATTTTGCTTCTCTTTTTTTACTGGTTTGATTTGATTTTTCTTCTGTGGTGTGATAATTGTATAAATATGTATGCGTATATTATATTTAACATATATTTCTACCATATTTAACATATATTGGACTACTTACTATCTAGGAAAGGGGAAGTCAGGGGAATTGGAACACAAGGTTTTGCAAGGGCTAATGTTAAAGAATTGCCCATTCATATGTTTTGAAAAATAAAAAGTTTAATAAAGAAAAATAAATACATAATTTTAATTATTTTTTTCAGGAAAAGCTGAAATAGGCAACACTCAAGACAATTTTTGAAAAATAAATTAACTTTTATAAACTGAATCTAAATAAATCAATCTGTAATAAAAGAAATACAAAAGAGAAAAAGAAAAATAAACTAAGCAGGACAAAATGGACACAAGCCCTAAATAATTCTCAGGCCATGGAAAACTATTCTCCTAAAGCTTAGCAATGACAAAGAATGTGTGTTTTGGAGGATGATAGTAGCTAAGAAAATGGTTATAGTGGAAAGAAGATATATTGGAAAGTGATTATAATTGAGCTGAAAAATCAAGTAGCTACTCACACTGAGTAATGTGAGTGGTGATCAATATGCTCCCCATTAGATCTGCATTTTGGCTGCAGTGCCTAAGGGTAGCAAATTCAATAAGTGTCATTTCCATGACTTACCTTCCCAGCATTTTGAAAGAGTAAACATAAGGGATCTTCGTAGCACTGATCATCCTTCCCCCTCTTCAGCTGCTATCTATGGATCACAACAATCATCATTGAAGCTTTGGTATCCTGGATATCCTTTCAACAGACACTTTAAAAAAATATAAATAGCAAACTCTCATGTCCTCAAATCCATGAAAAGCTGAGGCACCATTTGTTGAAACAAAATTTTCCTTCTCCTGCTTTTTACTCTACTCTCCTATTCATGTAGTTCAGCACAATCTTGCCAAGAGACCATCCTTCTCTCCCTTCCACTATGCCTAGGCAACACAAATTCCTTTCATTCTAGAAGGTTTCTACTCAGTCAAAAATTAAATTTCTCACATATACCTCATCTGTAGTTATCTTTCCCTCTATTTGTTGGCCCATATATGTATGTGTGTGTGTGTGTGTGTGTGTGTGTGTGTGTAGCAGAGACATTAGGCCTAGACAAGGAGTGAGAATGATGGATCCTTACCAATGCCACATACATGCCCTTCCCTCTGCATCCATAACTCTGTAACCTTTCTCACGATGAGATCCATTCTATTTATTTATATTGCCCTGTCATGGTTTATGTAAATAGTGTGCTTTTTTATGTAATACTATAAGCCCGTCATAAAAAATGAATTTCTTTCCTCTTTTATTTCTATAAAAAATGTTTCATTATTTTATTTAGACAAGTCCCATGTGTGGATCTTGATAGATTAGCTTTCTCCCATTTCTTTATGTATTTTGATATAATTTTATATGGAATTTATATTTCTACCTTTTCCTGATTCATTTTGCTATAATGTAGAAGTAGTTTGATGACTGTTAAATATTTATTTACTGTTACTTTTTAATATTTGTTAATTTAACTTACTAACTTTTAAAAACAATCATTGTAGAAAAATTGCTTTCTGATTTCCCCAGCATTTTGTCTATATGTCATAGATATCAAGAAAGGGTGGGGGGAGATTTATTCCTATAAAAGTATTGGTAACTGCTCTTTTTGTGGTGACAAAAAAATGGACATCAAGACTCAATTGGCGAATGACTGAACAAGTTGTAGCACAAGATTGTGATTAAATATTACTTTGTTATAAATGAGCAGGATGGTTCCATAAAAACCTGGAAAGACTTAAAATGATTTCATGCAAAATGAAGTGAATAGAACCAGGAGAACATTGTACACAGTAAATGAAATAATGTAACAATGAACAATTGTGAAAAGCTTAGCTGCTCTGATCAAGACAATGACCCAAGATAATACCAAAAGACACATGAAGAAAAATGCCATTCATTGTACTGGGAGAAAGGGAAAAGGAGAAGCGGAATGGTTTGAGCTGTCTGTCATAAAAAAAAGAGAGAGAGAGACAGAGAGACAAGAAAAAACTTTTACAATGGAGGGAAAGAGAGGGGGACAGAGTGAACATTACTCTCATCAGAATTGTCCGAAATAGGAAATAGCATACATACAGAATAGGAGTATAGAAGTCTGTCTTACGAGGAGGGGAATGGAATATGAGAAGGGGAGGAAGATGATAAAAGAGAAGGCATATTGGGGGAGGGAGTAGTCAGGGACCACTTTTGAGGAGGGACAGGATGAAAGTAAAGACAATAAATGGAAGGAAATAGTTAATGATAGTAATTATTAAAAAAAAATTAAAGTAAATTTCTCTGATAAGCCCTTATTTCTCAAAAAAGGAGAACTGAGTCAAATTTACAAAAAAAGATCCATGGCCTAGTTGATAAATGATTAAAACATATCATCTGTGCCCAAAGGGCAGTAACTTCATGCATATCATTTGACTTAACAACACCACTATTAGGCATGAATACCAAAAGAGATTTAAAAAAAAAAAAAAAAAAAAAACAAGAAAGAAGGAAGAAAGGGAAAGAGGAAGGGAGGAAGAGAGGAAGAAAGAGGGAAGGAAAGGGAGGGGAGGAAGGGGAGGAGGAAAAGGAAATTCACCTTCAAGAAGAAAACTGATGAACCCTGAGTGCAAATTGAAGCATATTTTTCCTTATTTTCATGTACATGTATTCTTTTACAATGTGGCTAAATAAAATATAGTTTTACATGATTTCACATGTATAATTCATATTAGAGTAAGGGAAATAATTTGGAATTCACTTTTAAAAGCTTGTTTTAAAAAGTTTATATACAATTAAGAAACATTTAATGAAATAAAAATATTTTTACCAATTTTTAAAATATATTCCCCATTGTATATCATTAGTCAAAGATAATTAAGAGTTAATATGTTTGATTCTGTTCTTTTTTCCTCTCAATCAACTGAATCATTCCCCTAAATTTTTATTTAAAGTTACTATATCAATCAATTCTTGTTTTTCTCAGAATTCAATTCAAATTATAGCTTCTTTATAATGCTTCTTCAGACTTCCAAGCAATAACATTTTCAGTAAGACACATCAAAAATTATCAAATTCATTTTATCATAGACCTCTAGCAAAATTAACAATAAAATGCTCATTTGAGGCAATATCAAAAATAATAAAAACACCATGTAATTTACACAGAAACATGGCCAAGCTAAATAATTTTATTTTAAATGCCTGATGTGCACTCAGAAATATATGAAACAAATTTGCAGCACTCACATTAGTCTGTTCAAACTCCATTTAGTGTTTGTATTTGGATCTATTTTTTTTTTTTTACACCTGGATTTGAAGGAAATCTTTCAAAAGTTCCAGATGGAGCTATATATCAGATATATAGTATGTGTTCTACAAATTTATACATCTACATCCTTTCTGAAAAAAAAAAAAAACATTCAGTCTACCAAAAAGCATTAATTAAATAATATGTTCCAATAACTATACTAAGTACTGAAAATACTCTAAAAAGTGTTTTCAAGGAGTTCGAGCATTAATTAAACACTATCAAGAAGCTATACTAAATAGATAGACTCAAAAAGAATATTTTCAAGGAGGTCACTTTCTAAAAAGAAAGATATAGGGGATTTCAGCTACAAGGCAGATGAAAAGACCATATGATCTTTAGAGTGAAGAAGTAAAGTAGGTGGCAATGTATCTCTAAAGGCTAAAAGCATGACCATTTCTGATACCAACCCATTTAATAAATTACTTCAAGGATAAGAACTTTCTTTTTTGATCTTCTGTAAATAGTAATACTAAAAAAGTAGGAACTGCATCCAGTCAATCAATAAATATTTATTAAGCACCTTGTCCTACACTGCACTTAGTGCTGTATATATAAGGAAGAATAAAAGATAATACTACTCTGAAGGAGCTCATAATTCAATAGGGAAAATGATGCTAATTCATAGCATCACAGAGGGTGATTCCTCAGATCATGGCTGCAAGATTTTGGTTGGAAGCAGCACCATTCTAGTTGGGGTTATTTTTTTAAGTTCATCTCTATTAAAATCACTTAAATTCAGTGTTTCTTATAGTAATGAGATAAATCTAGATTTTTCCTTCCATCTTTCCTTATATTAAGGTCTCCATGAAATATGGCTCATTTATTCCTTATTTCCTTTTTTCCCCACTCTATTCCACAATCAATCAATAGCATTTATTAAATGCCTACTATGTGCCAGGCACTATACTAAGTGCTGGGGTTATAAAAAATGGCAAAAGGTAAATTTTGAGCTCCATGAGGCCATAGGCTAACAGGAGAACACAACTTGCAAATAAATACATAGACAAACTACATGCAGCACAAATTGGAATTAATTAGCAGAGGGAAGGCACAGGGCAGCTAGATGGGACAGTGAATAATAGCACTGGCCCTAGAGTCAGAAGGACCTGAGTTCAAATTCAATCTCAGGCATTTAGCATTTCCCTTCTTTGGGAAGCATCATCATTAAGGGTTTTGTGTTTTTTTGTTTGTTTATTTGTTTTTTTTAAACTTTACCTCAATTAGAATATCTTAAAAGCAGTTTTTCTTACAGTGACAAGATAAATTTTGATTTTTTTCCCATCTTTCCTTATATTAAACTCCCCATGAAACATGGCTATGTGATCCAGGGCAAGTCACAGCCCCATTATTTCAAAAAGAAGACACTACATATCAGTTGTATGAATAGGGAAACAATTTATGAATAAATAAGAGATAGCAAAGTTAGGTTCAAAATGGATACATTCAATGACATTAAAACTTTTTGTACAAATAAATGTAGTTAAGATTAGAAGGAAAGTACAAAATTGGGGGATTTTTTATAAACAGTTTATCAGATGAAAGTCATATCTAAAATATATAAAGAATTTTGTCAAATCTATAAAAATATGATCATTCCCCATTGATATATGGTTAATGGATATGAACAATTTTCCAAAGAAGAAATAAAAAAAATTATAGTTTTTTGAAAAAAATTCCCTAAATTATTATTAATTAGATAAATGAACATTAAAACAACTTTGAGATATCACTTTACACCTACCAAGTTGGTTAAAATGATAGAAAGAAGTAACAAATGTTGGAGGGGACGTGGAAAAATTGGGATACTAATTAATTGTTAGCAGAATTGTGGAGAACACACTGGAATTATGCCTAAAGACTTTTAAACTACCTTTGGCCATGGAATATCAGTATTAGGTCTATTTCCAAAGTTGATTAAGGGAACAGAAAAACAATCTTTATGTCTAAAATGTTTAAAGCAGCTCCCTTGGTGGTGATAAAGAACTGGAAATTACAGAGATGCCCATCAGATGGGGAATGGCTAATCAAGTTATATAAATATGATTGTGATGTGATACTACTATACTATAAGAAATAATGATTAATTTTAGAAAAAAAAACAGAAGGACTTGCATGAAAAAAAAATGAAGATTGAAATTAGCAGAACAAAGAGAACGCTGTATACCATGACAGCAAAATTGTTTTAAGAGTGGCTTTGAGCAGATAAGTTATTTTGAGTATTATAAATACCTAAATTAACTAATAAAGAAATATGAAGAGAGATGTTGTATGTATCTAGAGAAAGAGCTGATACACAGAAATATGTATAGAATAGAATAATTACATACACACACACACACACAAACACACCTATTTGTATTTCATGGTACCCATCTCTAAAGTGGGAGGGAGAAAAGGGGAAAAAAAAGAAATTTACATAAGAATTTTGAAATGAATAGCAAGTTGTTATAGTAGAGTTCCATTTCACATATAAACATCTTTTTTATTGCACTAAGATATGGAAAAGCTTGTATTATCCTTTAAACTAAAAATATTTTTAAAAAAGAAAAAAGTTTCTAAATGCAGAAAATATAATCTATAGAATTTTGAAAAGATTTTTTAAAGATTTTAAGAGAAAATTTACAAGATTTTTAAAAATATTTCAAAATATACAGTTATCAAAATTTAATAAAACAAATATATAGAACCAATGATATCTATCCCTGGACCTCCTGGGGATTTGTGGATCCCAGATCTATACTCCTGATCTACTTCATCCCTTTATTTTACCAATGAAAAGACTGAGACATAGGGAATAAAAGGGCTAATTCAAGATCACTTGGATAATGATCAGCTGATTATATACAGAATGCAGTTTCCAATACAAGATACTTCCCACCTTCATTAAAAGTCCTGTCCCCAGAAGCTGAAAGGAACTGCTGGATTTATAACCCAGAAAATTTATTAGAAATAGCATGACATTTTGGACATATACTAATATGTATTGCTCCACAATCTACCATGAGCAAAGTAATTTACAGCAAAAGAAATAAATTGATAATATGACTGGTAATACTTGCCCCATGTGGGTTTAATAAATTTTACTAATCTTTGTTCAAAAAAGGAAAGTTAGAATATTATTCCATATTTGTGCATGTGACATTAACATAAAATATTCTCATATCTCTATATTTCTGATTTACTACCAAATTAAATTATATATAATGATATTATAAAATCATTTGGATCATATAAGAATAAAAAGGGGGGGGTAATTTAGAGAATAGGAATTTTATAGCCATGGATTATATATGAGAGGTACTGACATGTTCTGATTAATGAAGGGATAGAGAGAATGCACAAAGAGTCTAAGTGCTTTAATGGAAATAATTGTAGTCATATGGTTTTTATGTTAGTCAAAGCAATATTTGTCTCTACTCATTTGTTACTCACTTTAAAAAAACCTACTTGTAATTGAACTAAAATTGATGAGTCCATTTTCCCCTTGATACACATTCCCATCATCACACATCAAAGGAATATATGCTTGCATGGTTAAAGAGAGTCCTCTTAGATGTGAAGCTGACAGCAAAACCCAGCTCAGAAACTTTTAACTGCAGAAATATGACATGTACAAATTGACTACAGTAGTAAAAATGTATAATCATAGCTAATTTATGGGTTGCATTATCTTGTCAGTTTCAGACCAAAAAAAAAAAAAAATGGTTCTTGGATAAGTTGCTTCAATTCAAATGCAACGACGATACTTTAACATCCAACATGGAGGAAATCAGTATTCAGCATATAAATAATGGACTCGTTTCTGCAAAATACAACACATAAAAGACATTTGATAAATCTTTGCTAACTACATTAGTTGATGGATTCCATTTTATTTGATTCAGAAAAGATTTATTTAGCCCTACTGTGTCCAAGGCACTGTTTAGATATCGTGGACATAAAGATAAAACAAGATACAGATACAGTCTCCCCTAATGGCCTGGAATAGGAAATAAGATGTACGCTGAAATTCTAATTCAAGTCAGTGTGAGGTAAACACAATAAATAGAGTGATCCAAGAAAAGTGCTATGAGGATATTAAAGCTAGTGACATCATCTTCAAGAAGGATTCAATTTAATTCAATTCAACAAATATTTTTAAGTGAAAGTTCGATGTAGGGTATAGGGGATATCTGAGCAGGCATACAAAGAAATCGATTTTAATAGGCAGAAATAAGTTATTTCATTCTAAAAGTATCTAATTGAACAGCTGATGTTATAACCAAAGGCATAGAGATAGAAGAGGGTCTGACCAAATGTGGGAAGATTAAGTAGTCTAATAGGCCCGAGTAGTATGAAATAAAACTAAAAAGGGATGGGGAAGTCAGATTTTTTTTTACTGGTATTGAATTTCAGAATAAGGACTTTTAATTTGCTTTAGTAACTCATGGAGAACAGTATAGAACTTTTCTAAATAATCATAGTACTGCTTTAGAAAATTATCCAGGAAGCATTGTAAAGAAATAATAAATTAGGGTGAAGTTTGAGAGAAATAGACCCCTTAGAAGGTTTTTCAGAAGTCCAGGAAAGAAACAATGAGGACCCAAACTGGATGGGGTTGCTTCTGAAGTTGAAAGAAAAAGATGAGCAAATATATGCAAAAATTAACATCAGGAGAAATTGACAATTGACTAGATTGATAGATGTATTCATTCAGATATTATTAAGCACCAATTCTCCATGCAAAATTGACTATGCTGACTGGTAAAGGAAATTTAAAGTTTAAATAAAGGCCTGATTTCTGCCCTCATAGTGCTTACAATTTAGCTGGGTGGAAAGGCATGAACACACTGGCCTATAATACACAATATTATAACATAAGAATATTGCAGAGATAGAATGAAGAAAAAGAAAGAAGACACAAACTTTGAGATGTCAAGCTAGGGTAATTGGCAGACTAATGATTTCTATATGAATAGCAAAGTCAATCAGTGGACAAGTTTTAAAGGAATATTTTTGTTTGTTTTTTGATGAGATGACTTCAATTTTGGACATAAAAAGTTTAAGGTTCTAATGATATCACATGAATAAAGCCAAAAAGTTTAAAACATAGGCTATAAGCTCTACAGACAGGTTAAAATATGTTGATATACACACATATTTCTGTACACGTGTGTATGTATATATGTGTGTGTATATATATATATATATGTGTGTGTGTGTGTGTGTATGTATATACAGTTGTGTACATATATATGTATACACATTTACATATGTATGAATATATGTATATTTATATAATTTCAGGTAAAAGTGAAGAAACTTATCATTAAACCCATCGTTGTGAATTATATAGTGAGGGAGAGATAGAGGGAAGGGGAAACAGGAAAAGGGAGAGGAAAACAAAAAGGAAAGGAGGGGAAAAAGAGGAGTGGGGACAAAAAGAAGAGAGTCAAGTCTAAAACATTGGTAGATATTCATCTTTAAGGGTAGGAGAATAAAGAAGAGCTAATCATATAGAAAATACAGTAAAAGAGATAGGGCAAGAATGCAGTGGAAGTCAAGGGGAAAAAAAAAGATTAATACAGAGTAATCAACAGTGTCAAATGGTACAGAATAACCAAAGGTAAGAATGATAAAAAGCCAATATTCAATTTGGAATGTCTCTGGGTTACACACACATGTTCATCTGCACACATGCAGCCTCACAAAATCATATTTCTCTTTTTATTCCTAGTGACAGAGTATCCGTCTAATCTAATTTCTCATTTTAGAGATTAGGAAACTAAGGCCTAGGAAAAGTAAATGACTTGTTCAAGATTATATCAGAGCAAGATTTGAACATAGTTCCTTTGACTTCAGAGGTAAGATGTTTTTTTTCTACTGTTCCACACTGACTACAGAAAACACCATTTGGTAGGATAAGATGGGAGGAAATAATATAGGTGAGATGAAGTTTGATGAAATAAAATCCCCTTATCTAAAATTATAAAATAGGGATGATCTCTAAAGTCCTTTATAGCTCTGCATAAGTGTATACAAGTGGGTGTGTTTTCTATAAGTCAGTGGAGAGTTAAGAAACAGATAATGGTAGAATGGAATAGAGGAAGAGCAATGGTAGGGAAATGACAGCAATTTAATCTAGACTATGAGTATGATTCTTTATATCAAGAAATTTACTAACTTAAGATTTTAATATTTCTCAGGTTTGCTATTGCTCTATTAACTTGCTGATGAGTTGATTTAATTTTTCTCCTTTGACAGTTATAAGAACTACAAATGGAATATATTGGGGAAAGTATTTGTTTAAAATATGACTATCCTTAGTTTTTTTTTTTTAACCTAACAGCAATGTACAATTTTATAATTATATTAAAAGACTTTGAGAATTAAAGATTTTGTGTCTTCAAAGCTTCTTAACTCATTTGGAAAAAACTTATCATAAATTATAAATACAATACATCATCCAGACACTGTAGTAATTTACATAGGACTAAATTATTTTGAAGGCTAAGAGGGAAAAATGAAACTTTTAAGATCATAAATAGGGACTTAAGAGAAATCATGATGCCAGAAGAATATAAAGGGTTGAAATGCTTAAAGGAAATATTGTTATTGTTCAGGGCTATCTTTCTGGAAATTATATTGAGTATTAACTTTTATTTCTATATATCCACCCTAAGACACTAAAGAATCGGAAATATTGGTAATATTAATTGATTGTAAGAAGAATACAACAGCTATTCAGTCTTTATCTCCAAAGAGATCAAAAAAGAGGAAAAGGATCTACATGTATAAAAATATTTATAGCAGCTCCTTTTATGATATCAAAGGAGTAGAAATAAAAGAATAGCATCTACTGTGAGATGATTGAACAAGTCATGGTACACGAATATAATGGAATATTATGAGACTATAGGAAATGATGATGAGAATGGTTTTGGAGAGAAATGGAAGGGCTTACATGAGTTGATACAAAGGAGTAGAACAAGAACAATTTATATAACATTATAAAAAAACAATTTTGAAAGACTTAACAACTCTAATAAATACAATACTAACCATTCATCCAATGGACTAATGATAACATAAAAGTTTCCCACTTGAATTTACCTCAAGCTTCAATGGCTAGGTCCTTTCCCTACATCTTCCTCTGCTTCCCCTCCCTCACACATTATGTAAAAAGTAGAAGCAAATGGGAAGAAAAAGCACGTCTTATATAAAAGAGGTTTCTTTCTAAGCCTCTTCATTTTATTCATTTGTAATAGCATAGGTAGCTAACATTTACTTAAACATAAAGACTAGAAAAACATATCGAAAAGAAAGGAACTCCAATAGTCTGGTGCTAAAGTTTTCTTTATCTGTTTTGAAGCTTTGTACCAGAATTTTATTGTTAAATATTTATAATTTCACGTCTATTTTTACATGTTTCTTATAAAAAGTAAGCAATAGTATATATCCTTAGATGTGCTCTACAAATACTTCCTTGAAATATTAATGCCAGAATGATCAAGTACAACGTAATTGACTTCAGGATAATCAGGAATTTTATTACACCATTGAAGAAATGTTCATATTACTGCATAATCTGACCCTTAAACTCAGTTACATAAAAGATTATTTCAGGTCATTTTTTTTGGATAACATGCCTGGGAGGTGTGTTTACTAGTCAGCATCCTTTTTTTGTGGGCATCTAAAAAATACATTTGCATGTAATGGTCTGGAATATCAAAAGTTTTTGTAACTAAAATCATAGTTCTTTTCCCACATGTAGAAATGTGGGCCACACATCCCAGTAGAAATGGCATATGGAAATCAGATATACCATTGTGTATTTATCTAACATGGTTTGACAGCTTTTCAAGATAGAAATATGTGGAAGATAATGAATCATCAATCAGGAGAATCCGCTTTCCACAAGTGGGCTACATTCAAGGAAAAAAGAACTTGCTTGTCATCTTCATCATTAGCTGCAAAATCTGTGCTAGGCTTCTTCCTGTGTAACAATACTTTGATGGATCCATATTTCATTGGTGAAGTACTTCTAATAATAATATAGATCAGAAAAATTCCACATGTTCTTCTCCTATGAAATTACTGTCTTTGTCTGTTGACAGATCATCATAGGAGACCCACCCAATATGTCTGCAGAAGTTTTCTGCAGTAATCCTGAATATGGAAATAATTATTTTCAAATCTTACTTCAGATACATTTTGATTGACTGGGAATCTTTCAAGTCCAGCAAACAACTTTTTAATCTAGATTGCAAGATTTAAAGATCTGCATGGGGAAAGGCATTTGCTCTACCAAAGATTCCTGACACCAACAAAGCCATTTATGGCTAAAACAGTAATGGCAATTTACCAATCAGCTTGTCTCTCTACTGTCTGCAATTCTCATTATATGCCTGGTCCACTTTTGCTGTATTTATGATGTCTTCTATGCCATTTGGTGAATTGAAGTTGTTACTAAGATGATGAAATTGATTTATGAACTCTGCATATTTTCTATTGCCTTTAAGATTACCTATATTAATTCAGTTTTTTTAAATTATCCCCAAAATGATTGTCACATACATTCTTTGACTAAAATTGGTTATTTAATTTTTATAAGGATATATTGAAGAACAATTGTATTTGAATTATACTTTTCAAAATATCTTTAAAGGAGAACCTGAATTCATATCCCAATGAGTTATTGGGATTTTTATACTGTTTATCCCATGGACCTGAGGTCTCCTCAACTAAAAGTCTTCTTGCATTCAATTGCTCACCCACCCCACCCCATTTACATATCAGGAATTCAAATATGGCCTCAGACATTTCTTCACTTAATCCTGTTTGCTTCAGTTTCCTCATCTATAAAATGTTCTAGGGAAGAAAATGGTAAACCACTCCAGTGTCTTTGCCAAGAAAACCCCAAATGGCATTAAGAAGAGTCAGACACTACTAAAAGTGACTGAACAAGAGAACCTAAAAATGAAAATTTGTGTGTGGAGAGAGGAAAATGTTAGAGAATTAACATCTTTAGTGCCTAAAAGGATTAATTAAACTATTTATTGTAGCCCATATTGCTTCCATAATAACTATCATTTATATAGTACTTTAAGGTTTGCAAACCACTTTACATGTGCCATCTCTTTTAACTCTCATAAAAAACTTTTTGTGCTAAGAACTATTTATTTTATAGATGAGCAAATTAAGGCTGAGAAAGGTTAAGTGGTGTTCAGTGTCACACACTATTAAATTGGGTGACAATATGGTCAGACTTGTTTTGCTCCAAAGGAGTACTATCAGGAATGTCCTCCTTGTTAAAAGCCTCTCCAAAAAGTCTTCCTCTTTGTCCCCAAATGAAATATCTGTCTTGAAAGTTATAGAATTTAGGCTTAGCATTTAGTGGCTCATGTTATTCTTTTGAAACACAGTTATACTCTACACACATCTATATGGAAATCCATCTTGGATGGAGAAAAATCAATACATGTTTACACTTTAGATTCTTAAAAATTTATAGAAAAGATATTGAGGAAGAGTTTATATGAAAGAATTCATTTGTCTTTATATCATTATTTACTCTTCAACCAATTTAAAGACCCATAGAGAGTTATTTTGGTATGTCCAATTACCTCTATTCACCATGAATTTAGTTCTGAGCACATCTAGATGAAGGGTTATTAATGATCAATAGCTGTGAAGAAGGGAAATTATTTTATCCAATAAGACTAAACTATGTCAAAAAGCTACCTCTCAGTTTCTATCTCTTATAAACATTCAATTACCATTATCTAACACAAACAGGATTGTCAAAAATGATGGGTTTGTGACTAACAACGTTTGTCCCTTCAAACTTACTTAAAATAGGCCCATAGGAGGCAACCAAAATAATAAAGAGGAGCAAGTACTTTCCATTGAAAGTTAGGACTTTAGGAGAGATGTAAGGTAAATTAGTTATATAACTAAAATTAATGTAATCTTCCTCAATTCCCCCAGGACATCAGGGCTTGGGGGACATTTTTTGAAGCCAGAATAGGACATTTAAGATTGGAGGAGAAATATATTCTGTATATATGCATATTTGCATAGTTTAACTTTTGTTCATTTTCAATAGGGCTTACAGAAATTCACAGATTTTAGAATGATAATTAAGTTTTAAATAATCGTGTTACCTTGAATAAGTAATTCACATTTCCAAATTCTATTAATGCTAAGACTAAAAGTTGCAGAGAAGGTACTGATAAGGATTGGCAGAAGAAATATTTACACTGAAAGTTCCCTAGACCAATGAAGCAATGAAGTCACAGATTGTATATTTTGAACACTTAGCAAATACCTGGTACAGAGTAAGTGATCAATATTATTCAAAGTATCAAGAGATAGTTCCAGTTCTGAAGGGGCTTATAATTTAATGCAAAGACAACATGCAAACAAATATTCAAAGCAAGTTATATACAGAATGAATAGAAAATAATTAACAGAAGAAAAGCATTAAAATTAAGATGTATTAGGGGAATGCTTCCAGTTTAAAAAAATGGATTTTTAGCTAAGATTTAAGGGACTCTAAGGAAGTCAGGTCAGTGGACATGGTGGAAGAGAGAAGGCTTTACAGGGTTGAGGGACAGCCAGAGAAAGTGCTTGGAATCAAGAAATGAAATGTCTTTTTACAGAATAGCGAGGAGATCAATGTCACTGGATCAAAGAATACTTGTTCAGCAGTAAGGTTTAAGAAAGCTGGAAAGGTAGGAATAGGGGAGATTACAAAAGACTTTTAATGTTAAACAGAGGTTTCTATATTTTGTCAATGGAACAAGAAGAGGGTTAGTCTTGGTAAAGACTAAGGGTATCACTGTGTGAAAGCATAGTAGTATCCAGGGTAATTAATAAAGACTATACTAATAGACTACAAATTCTGACACATTCTACCATCCTAAGAAAGCACTGAGTAATTTCATGGAATATGTGGTCCGCTTATATCCCAGGGCTCATGAGAAGCATTTGCAAAAAATATTATCACAAAAAATATTGTAGTCATACTTATGTTTAGTGTAGTAGATGAGGAAGTAAAGAAATTTATAATTAGGACCTTCAGATTAAGTCAAAATATGCTTTAATATTTGGTGATTTCAATGCAAATATATATCTGAAAATGTGACAAAATATATTGGTGACATGTTCAGAAAAAAGAAATGAGAAAAAGGCAAAAATTTATAGGCTATACAGAAATCTCATACTTATTAATACTTTTTTTATAAAAAGAATATCAAGTTGTGGGTAAACCAATTAATGGCACAAAACATCAAGCTGATTATAAACTAAGAAATAACAAGTCTATACCAGTGGAGATCATTTTCCAATTAGATCTTTGCATAGTCAATCCATCAACTTATTAAAGAAATGATAAAAATAAGTACCAAACTAGAAGGATTAAAAATAAGAATAATGAAATACAACTGAGCCATCCTCCAGTTTGACTTAAATAGTTAATTTATAAAAAATGAGAAATAGTACATTCAAACAGATTATTACAATTTTGTAATATGCTAATTCAATGATTTGCGATACAAGGAGATCCAAAATACTTGTTTTTTTACAAGTGTTATGAGGAAAACACTTGTGTTCCTTGTGTACATGAAAATGCAGGTTTTTAACTGCAACATCAGTGTAGAAAATAAACTTATCTGTAAAATCTTTAAAAGTATAATTGAAGAGGATTATGATTATATCATCTCAAAAAGCAACAAATACCAAAAGACAGAAAAACAAGTTTAGCAAATACCTAGTGAAAGACTCAATTAAGGAATCATGCTGAGTTTAAAGATGAAACTGAAAGGAAGGCAACAAATTTGAAAAATGGAAAAGATCTGTGAATATTTCTACCAGAAAACTTTCCTCCATAAATAATAAGCTTATATATGGGGACTTTAATATCTCAGTCTTGAAAGAGCTGTATGAGAAAATAGAATTTACAAAAAAGAAAGAAAGATGGGAACAATAGATAGGCTAGACCAATCAGATTCATTCTGAATTTCATAATGTCAAGGATATTGTGCAATCAGTTCTCAAGATAGATTAAAATGCAGGAGAATATTAAATGTCTGAGGAAAAGAATTGCATCTCATTAATAGCGAAGTAGCACAGTGGATTGAACTCTGGACCTGGAATCAGGAATAGTTTAATTCAAACATTTACTAAGTATATAACCTTGGGGCAAATCATTCAACCTCATTTGCCTCAGTTTCCTCATTTGCAAAATGGACATATTAAAAGCACCTATTTCAGTATGGTTAAGTTAGAGATAGGCAATATTTGAAACATTCTTTACCAAACTTTATACATTATGTAAATACCAACTAGTATCAGTGCTATTATTATTAACTAAAGAAAGCAACTGAAAGAATAGTAACACCTAGCCAACATGGCTGTTGCTTCTCTTCAAAAGCATGTGAAAATCATCTTACACATATCCTTGATGAGTGTGGGAGAAGGGAGGATAAGGTTTTTTAAATGATACCCTATATATGATGTCTTCATAATCAAATAATTAAACTGAAAGGTACAGAAAATATGAAATCCCACTAGGATTACCATTTTTTTATTTTCTTTTTTTATTAAAGCTTTTTATATACTTTTAATATATAAATATTTATGTTAGAGCTTTTTATATATAATTTTTCAACATTGACCCTTGCAAAACCTCCTCTTCCAAATTTTCCCCTCCTTCTCCCACCCTCTCCCTAGCTAGCAGGTAGTCCAATACATGTTAAATATGTTAAAATATATGTTAAATCCAATATATGCATACATATTTATGCAGTTATCTTTCATGCTGCACAAGAAAAATCAAATCAAGAAGGAAGAAAAAAACTAATAAAGCAAAATGCAAGCAAACAACAACAGAGAGTGAGAATGCTATGTTGTTACCACATCTTATTAAAGAATAACTGAGTCAACAAAGCCAATTAATGCAGATAAAGCATACTTTTAATAAGTTATTCATGTATGTGTCAAAATAATAATAGACTCATTGAAATAAATAATAACAGAGGCAACTGTGTGCAGTGATATTTATTATGAATATCAAGAAGATAGAAAACATAGATACCAAAGATGTCTTAAAATAAAAATGTAAAGGAAGTAAAATATAGAAATTTTGGATCATTACTTGAGGGTAAAAAATATTTAAAAATCATATAGTTTGATTCTTCCATTTTACAGACAAGGAAGTTGCCTCCCAGAGCAGTCATGTGTCTTTCTTATCACCACATACATATTTAAGTGTCTGATGTGGACATGAAAGATAAGTCTACTGAATTTGATGTGAATTATAGTATATAGCAAGAAAACCATAAGGATACAAACAGATCTCATGCCATTTTTATCATGATCCATTATTAGTAGCAATGAAATTGAAACATGTACATTTGAATTATATAATATAGAAACTTAATGTATAATTTAAGGAAGCAATTAAGAATATAATATAACAATTAAGAAAATAAGTTCAGAAAAAGTATTTGAGCCTGACCAAATACATACAAATGACTCCATATTCAGGATGACAATATTTTAAAGCTACTCTGAAATTGGTTTTAAGCTATCTGAAAGAGGAAAGGATTCCAAAGAAATGCTTTAGTATAGTCATTAGGAATGATGAGGTAGAAGAACAGTATTGGAGATGGCATCAGCAACTTTATAAATACTTTATCAGCATGGTCTATATAATAGAACAAAATTATCTTTTTAGAAAAAACAATAAAGACAAAAGGCATCCATTTGTAGACAATTTTATATAGTTGAACAAGTATTTGTATTCACTCACATGTCCATATATGGGGAACATAAGATTCTTCTGTAGTTATTCTTTATTGATTAACTAAAGCCGCATCTGAACTAGTAAAACAAGATACAATCTTCAAAGCTCTCCTCAGACAAGGTATCTTTAATATAGACTTTGAAATTGTACACAATTCTGAGAGGTGGAACCAGAGAAATATTTTGCTCTATTATTTTCTTAGCATTGATGAGAAATATAAATGAAAAATACGTGCTCACAATCTTTATCAGTGATCTGGAAGCTTCCTTCTTACCCACCCCACAAAGAAAAGAAGGATTTCTTATGAGTGACAAGGCTCTCCAAAATTCCAATTGAAAGAAAACATTATGTTAATCACATACATCATCAGTAAAGTTCAAGGTATTTAATGAAATCTAAGATATTTTATTATTATATTAGTAGAGTTAATATAAACTGGAAAGACAAATAACAGATGAGGAAGTATATATTTTCATGATCATCAAACACAGAAGTATGCATAGCAAAACTTTTTCATAAACTTCTTTTTGAGCATGTCAAATGATGCTCTCCCCTCTTTTGCTTAACAGAGGATAAAACCTCATATTTATTGAGAAATTAAAGGCCAAACCCCCTGAAATTTCACTTCTCTCCCACTCAACCTAAAACATTTTGACATCATCATCCTCATTCTCTCCTTTATCCTTGTTGCTTATAAAAATTTTCATGGATAAAGTCATACCTTTTACTCATTCTCTTAGTTTCATCTCATCCCTTCCATCACTTCCTCTCACACTCAAATATCAAATCTTGATTTACTTTCTTGCTGTCTACAATGTCCTGAGGGAAAACAAAACTTCATGTGATTCTGTCATTCTTTCACATTCATACTAAATCTCTCCTCCCTTCTCAGCTTGAAACCTGTTTATATACATTATATTCATCACCTGTTTTCTCATACTTCTCAGTCTCTTGCTATCTGACATCTGACTTCTTTAATGAATTGACTTTTTTTCCCCTAAAGTTATCAATGATCTCCTAATTGTCCAAACAAAAGGCTTTTTCTTAGCCTTTATGTTTCATGATCTCTTTGACATTGGAAACTCCTGGAAACTATGCTTTGGGTTCTTGTGCCAATGTTCTTCTTAGTGTACCTTCTATCTTTTTAGCAAGACCACCTCAGTTTCCTTTAGCTGAGAACAAATGAATCCTAGTTCATTTTTCTTTTACTATTTTAGAAACCAAGGACTAGAGAAGTTATAATTTACCAAAGCGATTGCAGGAAATAAATAAGACTGTCAATAAAGATTTCATTACAATAAACAATTACTAAATGTCAATGATTGTGCTAAAGTTGTGAAGATAAAAAATAGGCAAAAGACAGTTATTTTAACAAGGATCTCAGAATCTAATGAGAGAAGCATAATTCATACTCGAATCCCATGACTCCAAAGTCAACATTCTTTTCACAAAACCATACTGATAATAGAGCACAGCACAATCACTAAATATGGATGCTTAATATTCTTAATATTCTGTATTATGTAATATTCTGTAATATGTTCTCTCCTCTGCCTACACTTTCCTTTGGTGACTTTATCAACTCTTATCAACTGAATTATCTTCATATCAGAAGTGGAGCATAGATGATGGAATAAAGTCAGGAAGCTGCTTGAGCTCTCCCAATTTCCCTCAAAAACTACATGATACTGAGCCTCTAAACAGGGTCTGATGGAATGAAATCACTCTCCAGCTCAAGGTAGACTGAAAAAAAACCTCAGGAAAGGTCAGTCTCACTGGGGTGAAAAGGTTGTTTAGCCAGTCTCAGAATAAGTCTGGGAAAGCCAAGGAGAAGGTCTTAATCACAGCAAATCAGCCAATAAGAGCCTCAGTCCTGGTTCAGTAGAAGAGCAGACCAGTGGGTTATATTCCAGTCCCAGCTCAGAAGGCAAAGTCTGGGAAACCAGGCTGTTTCCTGAAAAGATCAGGCAAAGCTGCCCCTGCAAACACAAGGGACCCCTGTGCTCAAAGACCCAGAGCTACACAGGCAGCTTTGGACAATGTCCTTTACCTTGGGAGCAGAGCTCAACCATAAAAATAAAAAAGAGGAAACAGAAAAGAACCTTGACAAGAAAAAGCTACTAGAGTGACAGAGCAGACCAAAAAAAAAAAAAAAAAAAACTCAGATATATAAAGTTCTTCTCTAAGATATATTGTTCTGTGGGAGCAGATTTCTTGGGGGGCTTCTGGAGGCAGCCTTTGTTTCAGTTCAGTGTAATAATCACCTCAAATGCAGCCGGGAGTTAAAATCCAAATCCTTTAATGTCTCTTTCCAAGTCTAGTCTCCTTCCTTGGGCCTGGTTAGCTTTCTTGGAGGCCTATCTTTCTCCTTGGTTCCCAGAGTTCTTGCCACTAGTCCTTTGTCTCTTTCAGCTTCAGCCTCTCTTCCTCCAAATCTCCAGCCAGCACAAAGGTGGAAAATGGAATAAATCTGACTCCGCCTCTGAGAGTGGTCTTGTGGGCTTCTGTCTTGTGAATCTCCTGGACGGGGCTCCTAGCTTATATATGCTCTCTTAAAGGTGTGAATCTTGTGGAACTGTAGTAAGCACTAAGTACATCTAGAGAACTGTTAAGCACCCTGCTAAACAACCATTGTCTCTATCAATTCCACTGACTTAGCACCTTGTAAGAATTCTAACACATATGAGGACAGAATGTCCACAGAAGAAATCTCAAAGAATGACATAAATTGGTCTCAAGCCCAATGAGGCTTCTTGGAAATGCTTCTTTAAAAGAAAAATAAGAGAAGTAGAAGAAAAAAATGAAAAAGGAAATGAGCAATATCTATGAGAGAGTCAACGGTTTAGAAAAGGAAGGAAAAAAATTGTGTGAAGAAAACAACTCCTTAAAAAGTAGAATTAACCAAAGGAAAAAGAGATATATTAGCTAACTAAAGAAAATCACACATTAAAAAGTAGAATGGGGTAAATGGAAGCTAATGATTCTGTGAGACAGCAAGAATCAGTCAAATGAACTAAAACAATGAAAAACTGGAAGAAAATGTGAAGTGCCATTGGAAAAAACAGTCAACCTGGAAAATAGATCCAAAAGAGACAATTTAAAAATTATTGGCCTACCTGAAAGTCATGAATAAAAAAAAAAAGAGCCTGGATAGCATTCTTCAAGAGATAATTAAGGAAAACTGCCTCAATATTCTAGAAACAAAGGGGGAAGTACTTATTGAAAGAATGCACTGATTCTTTCACCTTTGGAGAAATATCCACAAGGAAAATGCCAAGAAACATTGTTGTGAAACTGCAGAACTACAACTTCACAAAAGTACTGCAAACTGTAAGACAAAAAACAATTCAAATATCAAGGAGCAACAGTCAGGATTACCCAGCATTAGATGGCTGCGAACACCAAATTCCAGAAGGCAAAGGACCTGAGGTTATAACCAAGAATTAACTACAGAAGTGAGATTCAGCACCATCTTTCAGAGGAGTTGATGGAGCTTCAATGAAGTAAGAGACTTTCAATCATTTCTATTTAAAAAACCAGAACTAAACAGAGAATGTAATCTACAAACAAAGAATTCAAAAGAGAAACGGGGAAAGGTAAACAAGGGGAAATATATATTATTTAAAGGAGAAATTGTTAATAACCCTAGATGGGAAAATGCTATCTGTAAATATTGAGTATTGTATCTGTCACAGGGGAAGAGGGGGCATCACATGGACTGAGGATGTGGTTTTGAGGACTCAGATGTGATGACATCAAAGAAAAATATATTAAGAAGTGAAAATAAAGGTTCATACTTAAAAAAGCAGGAAGGAGAGTTATAACAGGACAATTTGTTTTCCTTAAGAGGCACAAAAAAACCTATCACAATTGAAGGAGGAAAGAAAAGGCAGTGAGCATTGCCTGAAGCTTGATCTCATCAGTTTTGATTGCAAGAGAAAATGGCAATCACTCAGCTGGGTAGAGAAATTTATCTAACCCTATAAAGTAGGAGGAGGAGAAAGAGAAAAAAAGAGAGGGGCAAAATAGAAGGAAGGGCAAAAACACTAGGGGAAAAAGATAAGAGAAGGGGGGAATGAGTGACAGAAAACAAAGTAGTTGGTGGAGTGGGTTTAAAAAAAAAAACACTACTAAGAGAAAGGGAAAAGGGTGATAGGAGATAAGGTAGTGGTTGGGGTGAGTAAAAGACAAAGCAAGGACATAATGGAAAGAGAACAAAAGTATAAACAGGGAGAAAATAGGATGATGGGAAATACAGAGCTAGTAATCATAATTGATTGGGATTAATTCTTCAATAAAATGGAAAGGAATAGCAGAGTGAAATTAAAAAAAAAAACAATCCTACAATATGTTGTTTGTAGGAAACATATTTGACACAGAGACACACAGAGGAAAGATAAAAGGGTGTAACAAAATTTATTTGAATTTTTAAAATGTAGGAATAGCAATTCTGATCTCAGAACAGAAGCAAAAAAATAGATTTTATTAAAAGAGATAAGGAAGGAAAGTACTTACTGATAGAGTATCAATGAAGTAGTAATGATACTAAATGTGTGTGCATCAAGTGATGGAGAAGTCAAATTCCAAGAGAAGATTTTAAGCCAGTTACAAGAAGAAACAGATAGCAAGAAACTACAAGGAAGGGGTAAAAATGGTGGAGAAGATACGTCTTTTTTCTGAGCTCTTCCCATGACCCTCAGACTAAATAGCAAATCCAGACTCAGACTTGTCTCTGGCCTGACAGAATCCACAAATATTGGGAGTATAATAAATTAGCAATAATTTTTTTTTGTGTATTTGTTTTCTTAAAAAAGCTTTATATTTTCAAAACACATGCATGGAGAATTTGACAACATTGAACCTTGCATAGCTTTGTGTTTCAGATTTTCTCCTCCTTCTCCCCACTCTCCCCCTTAGATGACAAGCAATTCAATATATGTTAAACATGTTAAAATATATGTTAAATCCAATATGTATAAACATTTATACAATTCTCTTATTTAAGGAAAATCAGATCAAAAAGAGAAAGTAAATGAGTAAGAAAACAAAATCCAAGCAAACAACAACAAAAAGAGTGAAAATATTATGTTGTGATCCACACTCAGTCCCCACATCCTCTCTCTGGGTGCAGACGGCTCTCTCCATCACAAAATCATTGGAATTGGCCTGGATCATCTCATTGTTGGAAAGAGCCACATTCATCAGAATTGATCATCGTATAATATTGATGTTGCCATGTATAATAATCTTATAATTCTGCTCATTTCACTCAGCATCAGTTCATGCAAGTCTCTCCAGGCCTCTCTGAAAATATCCTGCTTATTCCACAGCATTCATATACCATAAGCTATTCAGCCATTCTCCAATTGATGGGCATCCACTCAATTTCCAGTTTCTTGCCACTACAAAGAAGACTACCACATGTGGATCCCTTTCCCACCTTTAAGCTCTCTTTAGGATGTAAGCCCAGGAGAAATATTGCTGGGTCAAAAAGTAGGCACAGTTTGATTTTTTGAACAAAAAGCATATAACATTTACAAAACAGATTTGACTATTGGAAAATGGAAATGGAAAAAGAAAACAACTCCCTGAAAAACAGAATTTGTGAAATGGAAAAAAAAAATCACAGAACAAAACAACTCATCAGAAAATTCAATTGGCCAAAAACAAAAAGAACTAACATGAGCTTTTCTTAAAATAATAAGCAGTATCTATCTAAATTCCATTATCTACCTAAAACCTAAAATCTAATAAAAATGAAAATTCTGCCTAAATTGGTCTATTTGTTCAATGCCATAATATTCAAACTGCCAAATAATATTTTCTACAATTAGAAAAAATAAAAACAAAATTCATCTGGAAGAACAAAAGATGAAGACTATCAAGGGAATTAATGAAAAAAATACAAAGGTACTTAGCAGTACCTAAACTAAAACTATATTATAAAGCAGCAGTCATCAAAACCATTTGGTACTAGCTAGGAAATAAAGTGGTGATCAAGGGAATAAATTAGGTGTACACAAGATAACAATCAAGACCTATAATAATCCCATATTTAATAAAAGTTCAAATGCCAGCTTCTAAAATAAAAACTCATTATTTGACAAAAGTTGCTGAGAAAACTGGAAATGGCATATACCAACATTTCATACCTCATACCAAAACAAGGTCAAAATTGGTACATAATTTTAGCATAAGGATGATGATACCATAAACAAATTAAGAGAGCAAGGAATAATTTACCTATCATTTCTTTGTAAAAGGGAAGAATTTATGAACAAAGAAAAACTACAGAACAGCATGAAAGGCAAAATGGACAACTTTGATTACATTAAATTAAATGTTTTTGCACAAACAAATCCAATAGAACAAGATTTAAAAAGCTGGGGAAAAATCCTCACAGCCACTATTTCTGATAAAGTTCTCATTTCTAAAATATATAAAAAAGTGTCAAATTTGTAAAAATACCAGTCATTTCCCAACTGATAAATGGTCAAATGATATGAACAGACAATTTTCAGATGATAAAATTAAAGTCATCTATAGTTATATGAAAAGAATACTCTAAATCACTATTGACTAGAGAAATGAAAATTAAAACGACTCTAAGATACCACACCTCACATCTCTCAGATTGGCTAAAATGACAGGAAAAGATAATGTGGGATAATGTGGGAAAACTGGGACACTAATGCAATGTTCCAACAATTCTGAATAGCAATTTGAAATTATGCTCAAAGGGCTACAAAACTATGCATACTCTTTGACTCAGCAGTTCCATTATTGAGACTGAGTCCCAAGGAAATTTTGAAGGAGGGTAAAGAACCTATGTGTGCAAAAACATATGTAGCAGGTCCTCTTGTGGTAGAAAAGAACTGGAAAACTAGTAGATGTCCATCAATTGGGGAATGGCTGAGCATATTGTGGTATATAAAAATTATGTATTTATTATTATTCTATTAAAATGATGAACAAACTTATTATAGAAAGGCCTGGAAGGATTTATATAAACTGATGCTGAACAAACAAGCAGAACCAGGAATACCTTATACTCAATAGCAAGAACATATAATAATCAACTATGAAAGACCTGGTTCTTCTCAGTGATTCAGTGATCTAAAACAATTCCAATAGACTTTGAATAGGAAATGTCATCTAAATCCAGATAAAGAAAGAACTAAGGAGACTGAATGTAAATCAACACATGCTATGTTCACTTCTTTTTTCTGTTTTTTTTTTCTTCCATCTTGCCCATAGTTTGTCATTTTTGCTCTGATTTTTCTCTACCAACATCAGTCATAAGGCAATGTGTATTAAAAATACATAAATTTATTAGGAATTATTTTAATTAAAAAAGCATAGACAGCATTTTTTAGACACCAACATGGGAAACTGTCCTGATATTCTAGAACTAGAGGGTAAAATAGAAATTGAAAGAATCCTCCAATCACTTCTTGAAAGAGATCCAAAAATGAAAACTCCCAGAAATATAGCCAAATGCCAGAGCTTCCAGGTTAAGGAGAAAATATTGCAAGCAGCCAGAAAGAAATAGTACAAGTATATGGAGCCAGTCAGAATAACGCAAGATTTAACAGTTTCTATATTAAAGGATCACAGGATTTGGAATACAATATTCAGGGGACAAAGGAGCTAGGGTTATAACACTTATTCAGCAAACTAAATATAATCCTTCGGGGAGAAAAAAAATATATTTTTAATGAAATAAAGGGATTTCAAACATTCTTAAAGACCAGGGAGGAATAGAAAATTAGATTTTTTTAAAAAATACAAGACTTAAGAGAAACATAAAAGGTAAACAAGAAAGGAAAATCATAAATAACTTCAGGTTAAACAATTGATATTCATGTATCAGAAGATGATACATGTAACTTCATAAGGACCGTTTTACTATTAAAACAGTCAGGAGGAATACACATGTTTATATATATATATATACATACATATATATATATATATATATAGAGAGAGAGAGAGAGAGAGAGAGAGAGAGAGAGAGAGAGAGAGAGAGAGAGAGAGAGAGAGAGAGAGAGAGATGGGGGGAAAGGGAGAGAAGGGGAAGGGGGAGGGAGAGAGGAAGAAGAAGAAGAGGGAGAAGAAGAAGGAGGAGGAGGAGAAGGAAAGAGGGAGGGAGAGAGAGGGAGAGGGACACACAGATGTGAGTTGACTATGATGGGATGATATCTTTAAAAATAAAATTAAGAGGTGACATAAAAAAGCCAAGAAAACTATCACAATGGAGGATAAGATGGGGGAAGAGTCAGGGAACACCTGAATCTCACTCTTACAGAAATTGGCTCAAAAAAGGAATAACATACACACTCACTTGGGTGAAGAAAACTATCTTACCCTTAACGAGAGTAAAAGAGGAAGAGAATAAGAGGATGGGCTCCCAGAAGGGAGGATAAGTTGGAAGAAACAATAATCAGAAGAAAAAGACTTTTGAATAGAGACAGGGTTAAAAAGAGAAAGAACAGCATAAAAATGGAGTGAATATAATGGAGGGAAATATAGTTTGTAATTATAAATGTGCAAAAAGTTTTAAAGCAAGTTTCTCTGACAAGGGCCTCATCTCTCATTTATAAAAATAAAAGTCATTCCCCAATTGACAAATGATCAAAAATTAAGAACAGTAAGTTTTCAGAAGTAATCAAAATTATCTATACTTGTATGAAAAATGCTCTAAATCACTACTGATTGAAGAAATACAAATTAAAACAATTCTGAGGTAACATTACACATCTATTAGATTGGCTAATAGAATAGAAAAGGAAAACAGTAAATGTTGGAAGGAATATGGGAAAATTGAGACATTAATTCATCATTGGTGACATTGTCAACTGATGTACATTTTTATGTAGAAACATTTGGAACAATGCCCAATCATTTATAGCAGCTCTTTTGTGGTAACAAAAAAGCAGAAATTTAGGGGGGGTGCTCTTCAACTGAGTAATGATTGAACAAATTGTGTCATATTGTGACAGACTACTACTGTAATGTGAGAAATAATGAGCAAGATGATCTTGGAAAGAACCCAGAGAGATTTATATGAACTGATGCAGAATTAGGTGAATAGAGCCAGGAGAGTGCACAGTAGTATCAATATTGTAAGATGATCAATTGTGAATGACATAGCTATTCAAAGTCATTTACAATTGATCATCTTACAATATTGATACTATTCTATAGTATTACAATATCAATAGCTAGTTTAAGCCACACAATGATCCAAATGATTCTGAAGGAATTTTCTTGAAAAAATGCCTTTTATCTCCAGGAAAGAAACTGATGGAATGTCAATACAGATTAAAGCATACTTTAAAATTTTTCTTTTTCTTTTTTTTTAAATTTTGGTCTATGTTTTCTTCAAATTGCTTGCTTTCTCAATGAAGGGGATAGGTAGGGAGAGAGAATTGGAAACTCAATTTAAAATAAAATGAATGTTGAAAATTGTTTTTACATATAATTGTAATATGTAATTTCCATGTAAATATTAAATTAAATATTAAAGATAAAAAAGTCTTTTAGATCAACACACAAAAGGGATATATAATATTTCATCCACGTTAGATGATAGGAATTACATATGCTATGATCATGAAGTGAAAATAGGAGTAAAAATTTACATAGTATAGGTAGTATATTGATATCCAGAGGTATTGAAATGATCAAAGACAAGCCTTCCATGGTCAGGTTTTATACTCTCTGGAGGACTAATGAAAGGTAGGAATAAAAAGTTTTTAAAGATGATAGTCATTTTATCCCAAATATAAGGGTAAGCCAACAGAGATAACAAGATATGGCAAAGGATTGTGGATCTCATATCAAGCTACCATAAAAAAGGAGTATTTTATTTCTGGATATATATACTATTTGTGTCTCTGCTGATACCAAGTAGTAACTACATAAGTACCAGATGTTAGATCATCTCTATCATATAGGAGAAAAGTATAAATATAAAGAATGATATTTTCCTTGGGAAAAAAATGGGAAAAAGTCATCCAAGGTAAAAACAAAAAACAAAGAATATGAAAATAATTATGCAGTTGATTATCACATACAATCAAAATTAAGACATCTTTTGATTTATAAATAATCCAATAATCATCTATGGAGGCATCATATTTGCTACAGAAAGACAAACTCATTATTAAGGGTTACCACCCTGATTGCTAGAAAGCAACCAAAATAATGAAAGACCTTGATGATGTGTTGAGGAAATTGAAGGTATTTGGTCTGGAGAGTAAAACATTGGCAGTGGATAGTGACAAAGTAGGGGGAACAGTATAAAGGAAAACAGTTTCAAGAACATAAAGGTCTTTCATATAATAAAAAGGGAGATGACATTTATTTTGTTGTATGTATTTGTTCTACAGGTCAGAATTAAGAGTAAGGAGGACTTTTAGAAAGCAGATTATTTAGGCTTGATATAAGAAAGAAATCAGTAAAAATTAGAACTGTCTCAAATGTGTGATGGGCTAGCTTGTATCCCCTCTCATGAGAGAACTTCAAGAAAAAACTAACGTATCATTTGTCAGGTTATAAAAGGATTTTTATTCAGTTATGAACTGTACTGAATGACCCAAGATTTTCCTTTCAATTCTGAGACTCATGTACCAATGAACCAGTGTACCCATTTAATACTTTCTTCAAAATCATGATGCTAAATTGCATTTTTCCAATCAAGAAAAATAAAGTTTTCCCCCCTTTATCCATACATGGATTAATTTCTGAGAAACAGAATTCTCCCACCACTAAGCCAAAAACAACAACAACTTCTTTCAATAAATGAAAAGACAAAACTTCTTTTTTACTCATATAAAGAAGAGGTTAGGGAAAGCTATACTTGAATATAGATTTCAGCAGTCAATTGTAATCAAACTAGGCTGCAAACTGAGCTGGTCAGCAGGATTTGGTCCATTGTGAATTGATTAAATGAGGCCACTGTAACTGTGGGAAGGAAATTGATCCAAAAAGGCAATTTTATTTTATAGATGAAAATTTAATCAGACATGTTCATTTTCATATGACTTCTACTTCCAATATCCTGATTTTTTTGGTTGTCTTTTAAAGTTTATTTTTTTGTTTTTGTTTTTGTGGTGGGGAAAGGGTAGAAAGTTACACTATCGAGTCATTTATTTGCTATGTCAAGGAAGCACTTTTGAGCTATAGGAAGCAGCTCTTTTGGTTTTTAATTTTTATTTAACATAGCTTTGGGAAAAAAAGACAAGCTAAGTGGGTGCCTGCCATTCTCTATTTGCATATTTTTGTTCTGTAATTCTCTGCACTGGTGATGGGCTGAGTATAATACAATATGTCACTCTTAAACGGGTTGCTACTTCGAGCTGTCACTTTTGATCAGGAGGCACACAGGTTTTCTGTGCACAACTGGCAAATAAAAGTCAGAGAAATAAAAACAATTTCCATTTTCATTTAAAAATTCACAAATGGTGGTGCTTAGAGCAGCATGTGCTGGTTAAGAAAACATGTCTTTCATTTGTCTTCCTTGGGAGAGCACACAATTTGGAGGAGATTGCTGAAAAAGCATCTTTCCACTTGTGGACCATTTGTGAAGGCTATGAAGACATCCTATAATTAAAACATAGGATCTGAATCCTCATTTCCCTTTTGCCCTTAGCACAATATAACCAAATAGTTTAGAGATGACATTTTAACTCATTGGTTGATGGAAACATTAGGGGTCAACTGTTTTAATGACTTGAATTGCTACCCATAATCGCTCTGGCCTCTTCCATTCCCTCTGGACAATTGACTCTGCAGGGTAAGTGTGTTGTTATAACCCTTGACATATCAGCAATCTGGACAAAGCTGAAACAATAGTGAGAGAGAATGAGCAGTCATTCATAGCGGGATCCATCAAATTCAAGCTTGCTTCTCTGTCTGCGACCTCTGAATCTGCTACTATTACCATCTGGTTTTTGAGTTAGACATCATCACAATCATGGCCAACAATTTTCTATCCAATCTGATGTTTTTAAGAAAAAAACTTTGTCTACAAAACAGCCCAATAAGCCAGAATCTTTCAAATTTTTCAATGACCACATATTTCTTGAGAATTTTGTGCTACCTAGGTAAAGAATGAAAATAATCATGATACAATCTGACTTCAGCAAATATTTCACCACCAGTTATTGAATGACCTAGTATTAAAGGTCTTAAAGGGATATATATTACTAAAATTTAAGTGTATTAATTTTACATCATCATTGCATATAAAAATAATCTCACTACACACTAGCACAAAATCCTCCCTTGTCTCTGTCTCCATCTCAGTGTGTGTGTGTTTGTGTGTGTATACACATATGCATATACATATATGCTATATATGTCTATATTGTGTATATATACTATATATACATATATACACACGTGTGTTTATACATACAAGTTAAGGAAAACAACTTGATATATTAACCACATCCAACAAAGTATGCTATTTCTGTTCCTCTGATGTGCCATCTTTCTGCCAAATAGAGGAAGGTATGATTCCTCCTAAGCCCATTGAAGCTAGTCATAGCATTGACTGGAGTTCTTATATTTTTCAGTGACATTACATTCCTTTATATTAAGACAATATATAATTTATTCTCTTGATTTATTTTGCATTGTTTCCTCCAAATGGAAGGTGACTTCTGACAATACTAAATCTCTATGTCCAATTGGCCATGGATCTTCTACCAATAGTTTTATCAGATATCACAATGCTATTCAATGCAGCAAGATTACAGCATTTACCACCTGAATCACAAACTCTTCAGATGGAGTCCATGAGCTTTTAAAAAAATTGATAACTACATTCAATATAATTAATTGCCTTGGTAATATTATATATTTTATTGTATGCATTTAAAATATGGTTGTTAAGAGTCTAAACAGATTGCCAAGGAAGCCAACATACATACATACATACTTAAAAAAAAATGACCAAAATCAAATACTTCTTATTATTGAATAATTACTAATATATACATATATATTTATATTTATATATATTAATATTTACATCTTTATAAATTTAAATTTATTTATATTTATATCATTTATTTATAATATATAAATATATCATATATTTATATATAAAGGTATATTATATATAAATATATAAAATAAATATATAAACAACATAAATTAAATATTTATATATTTATATAGTATATATGTATATATATTATATATTTGTATGTATGTTATATACTTGTATGTATATACATATATATATATTGTGTATATATATGCATACACATATACATATATACATATATATATACATGTATTGTGTATTTATTTGTATATTTGTGGGGAGAGAGGAAGAAAGGAAGAGAGATTTCCTGCTTACAATAGCAGTCAGCAAGCTGAGCAGTCATGGGTAGAGTGTTGAGGTACCACTCTTATAAGTTTACCATTTTGAGGATTCCAGAACATGATTATTTCTCATATTCCCAATTCAGACTGATACAGTCTTCTTTGATCTGAGAATTTTTTTTTGTTCAGTGTCATTCATTGATCATACAGCATGTCATAAGAAAAGCAAAAGCTTTTCTTCAGAAGGAGCATTTCTGCTTTAAGGTCATAGTTACAGGCATCATGAGAGACCTAGATTCCTTCATTTGGATCAAAGCTTATTTCAAAGACAGTGATTAAAATATGTTTTTGTACCATCTACACTCACTTGCAACCTCCACATAACCTCTGAAGTTTATATTTACACTCTCTTTAAGCCTTGAGGCTGAAAAGCACATCCAGACATTTTTAAAAGTGGTCAGATCAGCTTTTCCACTGACAAAAAATGATCTTAGTTCATGCAAAGGCCAAAAAAAAGGCTAATAGATTATTTCCATTTTAGGTCCATTTACACTAAATAAAAACTTTCCAAAATGCTTTTTTAAGGGAAAACTAGATTATGAATAGAAATGCTTATTCCTAAATTATATTCAGATTCAATGTCATGTTTTCAATATTTTATGAAAATTGGCAAATTTTTTCAAACACAATTGCATTCTCTGGGAGGACTTCAGGGGTAGAGCCAAAATGGCGGAGTAAAGTCAGGAAGCTGCTCGAGTTCTCCCAATTTCCCTCAAAAACCACATGAAACTGAGCCTCTGAACAGAGTTTGATGGAATGAAATCACTCTCCAGCTCAAGGTAGAATGAAAAAACTTCAGGAAATGTCAGTCTCACTGGGGTGAAAAAGGTGTTCAGCCAGTCTCAAAATAAGTCTGAGAAAGCCAAGGAGAGGGTCTTAATCACAGCAAATCAACAACTAAGACTCTCAGAGTCGTGGCTCAGTAGAGGAGCAAATCAGTAGGGTACCTTCCAGTCTCAGCTCAGAAGGCAAACTCTGGGAAACCAGACTGTTTCCTGAAAAGAGCAGGCAAAGCTATACCCCTGCAAACACAAGGGACCCCTGTCTCAAAGACCCAGAGCTACACAGCAGCTTTGGACAATGCCCCTTTACCCTAGAAGCAGAGCTCAATCATCAAAATAAAAAAAGAGGAAACAGAAAAGAACCTTGACAATAGAAAGCTACTCTAGTGATAGAGTAGACCAAAACACAAAGTCAGATGAAGGCAGAATGTCTACAGAAGAAATCTCAAAGAATGCGATAAATTGGTCTCCAGCCTGAATAGACTTCTTGGAAATGCTCCTTTAAAAGACTTTAAAAGACAAATGAGAAAGGTAGAAGAAAAATGAGAAAGGAAATGAGAGGAATGTATGAGAGACTCAATAGCTTGGAAAAGAAAAGAAAAAATGTCTGAAGAAAATACCTTAAACAGTAGAATTAACTAAAAGGAAAAAGAGATACAAAAGCTAATCGAAGAAAATCACACATTAAAAGTGGAACAGGGCAAATGGAACCTAATAACTCTATGAGAAGAAGAGGGAGGAGGAGGAAGGAAGGGAGGAGGAGGAAGGAAGGGAGGAGGAGGGAAAGGGGAAGAAGGGGAAGAAGAGGAGGAGGAGGAGGGGGAGGAGGGGAAGGAGAAGAAGAAGAGGAAGAGGAAGAGGAGGAGGAGGAGGAGGAGGAGGAGGAAGAAGAAGAAGTAGAAGTGAAATACCTCATTAGAAAAACAGTCGACCTGGAAAGTAGATTTAAGAGACAATTTAAATTTTAACAACAATTTAAAAATCATTGGCCTACCTGAAGGCCATGACCAAAAAAAGAATCTGGATAGCATTCTTCAAGAGGTCAATGAAGAAAACTGCCCCAATATTCTAGAAACAGGGGGAAATAGTGATTGAAAGAAATCATTGATGATCTTTAGAAAGACATCCCACAAAGAAACCCCCAAGAAACATTCTTGTGAAACTCCAGAACTACAATATCAAGGAAAAATACTGCAAGTTGTCAGACAAAAAAATTCAAATATCAAGGAACAACAGTCAGGATTATCTAAGATCTGGCAGCTTCCACAATAAAGGATCAGAGGGCTGGGAATACCAAATTCCAGAAGGCAAAGGACTAGAGTTTACAACCAGAATTACCTTAACAGTGAGATTCAACACCATCTTTCAGGAGAAGTGATGAAGCTTCAATGAAGTAAATGACTTTCAAATATTTCTATTGAAAAAAAAAACTAAACAGAAAATGTAATCTATAAACACAAAACTCAAGAAAGCATAATAAGGTAAACAGGGGGAAATATATTGATTAAAGGTTAAACTATTTACATCCCTAGATGAGAAAACAATTCTGTAACTCTAGATTACTGTACTTATTACTGGGGAGGACGGAAGAGGACATGTCATGGACTAAGGTTGTGGTTGTGAATGAACTCTGATGTGATGAAATCAAAAAAAAAAAAGGACATTAAGGGGTGAAAAAGTCTGTCCTGAAAGAGAAAAGTGGAGATATAATGGGAAATTTAGTTCACATGAAGAGGTGTAAAAAACCTATTACAACTTGGAAAAAATGGAGGGGGATGAGCATTGTCTGAAGTTAGATCTCATCAGTTTTGGCTCTAAGAGGGAATAACAAGCACTCAGGTAGGTATAGAAATTTATCTAACCCTATAAAGAAGTTGGAGTAGAAAGAGGAAAGAAAGGGGTGGGACAGGATAGAAAGGAAAGTCAAAATAGTAGGGGAAAAGATAAGAGAAGTGGGAAAGGATTGGTAGAAAATAAAGTAATGGTTAGAGTGGGTTAAAAAAACACTACTAAGAGAAGGGGAAGGGTTAGTAGGAGATCACCTAGTGGGTGGGTTGGGTAAAAATAACACAAGACTAAGGACAGGGTAGAAAATGTAACAGAAAAGAAAATAGGATGCTGGGAAATACAGAGCTGGTAATCATAACTGTGACTATGAATGAGATGAATCCTATAAAACTGAAATGAATACCAAAGTAGATTGAAAAACAGAATATTACAATACGCTGTTTACAAGAAACACATTTGACAGAGACACAGACAGAGTAAAAGTAAAAGGCTGGAACAGAATTTATTATGCTTCACCTAAAATTAAAAAAAAAAAAAAAAAACAGGGGTAGCAATTCTGATCTCAGATAAAGCAAAAGTAAAATTAGATCTTATCATTAAGAGATAAGGAAACAAAGTACATCTTGATAAAGGGTACCCTAAAAATGAAATGTTAATGATACTAAATATGAGTGCACAAATGGTAGAGCAGCCAAATTCCTAGAGATGATTTTAGGCCAGTTACAGTAAGAAGTAGATTACAAGACTATTCTAGTGGAGTACTTCAATCTGCCCCATCAGAATCAGACAAATCTAACCACAAAATAAACGAGAAAGAAACTAGGGAGGTTAATAGGATTCTAGAAAACCTGGACATGATAGATCTCTGGAGAAAATTAAATAGGGAAAGAAGGGAATATACCTTTTTCTCAGCAGTACATGGCACCTTCAACTGATCATGTATTAGGACATAAAAACTTCACAATCAAATGCAAAAAAACCCACAAAAATAGTAAATGCTTCCTTTTCAGACTACAATGCAATAAACATTATATTCAATACAGGGGTTGGGAAATGTTGACTAAAAACTTTTAGGATTCTTACAAGGTGTCAAGTCAGTGGAACTGATGAGATAATGATGCTCTAATTTACATGTACTTGGTACTTAGTATAATTCCACAAGATTCACATATATAAGTGAGAGCATATATAAGGAGGAGCTCTCAGGGCCAAAGAGGACAAGCCCACTAAGCCCACTAGAAGAGAAGCCTATTAGAAGCTCTTGAAGGAGACAGATTCAGTCCATCTTCCACCTTTGTGCTGGCTGGAGACATTTGGAGGGAGCTAGAAGCAGAAGCTGGCAGAGGCAAAGGACGAGCAGCAGGAGCTCTGGGAACCAAGACTACAGAAGGCCTCCAGAAAAACTAGCCGAGCCCCAAGTGAAAGAGATAAGAATTTGAAAGAGACAATAAAGGATTTGGACTTTAACTCCTGGCTGCATTTGGGGTGATTACACTGAACTGAAACAAAGGCTGCTCCAGAAGTCCCCCAGGAAATCTGCTCCCAGAGAACACTATATTTTAGAGAAGACCATTACATTTTGGCGCCAGAATGTGGGACCAAGAACCTTCATTTGTGACCCAGAAATTAGGGTGAGTACAACAAGGAAACTTTGTTAAAGGGCTAAAATAGTATTTCATCTAAAATGGGATAGATGTTTAGGAAACAGCCTGCTTTTCCTCTTCAAGGAAAATATGTTGAAAGCTTGGTTAGACTGATAAAAAATCAAAGTTTAATTGTAACCTGGGAGCAGATCACTGAACTTTTAGAAACTGTACAGTACATATCTCCTTGGTCCTCTAAGGAAAAAGAATTGGATCCAGACAAGTGGAAATTAGTAGGAGAGCAAGTAGGTGAATACTACAATTCCAATCCAAACTCAATTTCCAAAAATACACTTAATACATATAATTTAATACAACTGGCTTTAAGAAATTATATAAGTGTTAGTATAAGTTATAAGAAGAAAGAGCAGGAGGGGGAGGAGCCAAGTAAACAAGGTAAAAAGGATGAAGAATCAGATAAGAATGGAGTTAAGTACAATTCTGAGTATGGCACTTCACAGGAGGAGCATTTCCCATTTCCTGACCTACTTCTCTCAATTAACCCTTCATGGGTGGAGGGAGAAGGAAGAGAGAGAGAGAGCAGTGACACAATCAGGACCTCCTGTGAAGCAGCCTTTGACAAGATTACAAAAGGCATTGGTTAAGGCTAATAGAAAAGGACAGGATATATCTGATTTAAAAATAAATGCATACTCTGTGATTGAAGAGCTTGACTCTTTAGGTCAAAAAAGGAGAAGATACATTCCTTTTGATATGAAAAAAATAAGCATTTGAAAAAGGATTATACTCTTTATGGGGCTACATCATCTTATGTTAAGATGTTACTAGATAATTTGTCTTATGAAATCTTAACATCTAGTGATTGGAAATCCATATCTAGGACATATTTAGAACCTGGACAAAATTCGTTGTGGCTTTCAGAGTATCATGAATTACATAGGATTCAAGCCCACCACAATAGGCAAACTGGAGTTAACATACAAATCACTTTGGACCAACTAGCAGGTGAAAGTCAGTGTGCAAAGAATTAAGCACAGATTAATTACCCCATAACAGCTTATGAACAAATTGTTACTGCTGCTATAAAAGCTTGGGGTTCCCTCCCAGGGAAAGATGAAGGTAAAGCCTTCACAAAAATAGGGCAAGGTCCCAATGAACCCTTTGTGGATTTTGTGGGATGTCTGCAAACAGCTGTAACAAGAACTATTGGAGAAAATGTAGCTACAGAAATAATGATCAGACATGTAGTTAAAGAAAATGCTAATGAAATTTGCAGAAGAATTATATGGGGAATACACAAAGATGCTCCTTAGGGGAGATCATAAGATGCTGTGCCACAATGGGCACAAATGCTTATTATATCCAGACTATGATGAACTTGGGAAGACAGGGTCCCTCTTGGCAAGGAACTTGTAGTGAAAATCGTCAATGTCTTCAGTGTGGGAAAATAGGACATCTGAGAGCCCAGTGTAGATATAGAGATAGAGTGAGAAGACAGGCTGAGAGAATAAAACCCAAAACTCCATGTCTACAATGCCACAAGGGCTTCCACTGGGCCTCAGCATGTAGATTGACCCAGGGAAATGAGAGGTGGGGCCCAGCTCCAAGATATCATACAAAAGACAGGTGGGGCATGATGGCAGAAAGGGATTACATGATCAATCAGCAGAAAAGCAATCAGATAGCAGAAAAGGGATTACAATTGGTCAGAATACAGGTTTTTTAAACCAATAGGGCAAATAGCTTCAATATAATTGACAGATAATTGACAGATAAGGAGAAATCCCAAAAGTGGTAAATGGAAGGGACTAGATAGGTTAACTGCCTGGGAGAGAGGGTTTGCTTATATTTCTACAGATGGAGAAGAAATCAGATGGGTGCCAGTGAGCAGCTGAAGAGAGACAGAAAAAGAGAAAAATCTGTAAACAAAGGAGAAGACCTAAGAACCATTGGATTCCTTAACACAAGATGAGACAATTGAAGGACTTCAAAGATTGCAGGAATTATTGGATTCCTGGCACATGGACTAATGGACAATATATTGGTCTTGGACTATTTCTAGGACTTATGGAATGTATAATTCCTCATGTTGATTCATGTTATTTGTTACATCACTACTAGCCTATGTTACTATGTGCTTATGTAATTTATATAATTATGTGTAATACCTCCCATATTGATGGATTTGTGTATACCTGTTTTAAGAGTAAGCCCCTTCAGAAACCCACTAATCTGATTTGATTTCCCATTTCCAGTGGTGTTTTCATCTCTCTTCCTGAGAAGTCAGGAAGGGCATGATCCTTTTATGGTGTTTTCACCCCCCCCCCCTTTTTTTTAGCAGTCAGGGAAGACGTGATCACCTTCTTTTTTGGGATTAGAAATTGAACAAGTAATTAATGAACTCCCTAAGAAAAGACCTCCAGAATTCACAAGTGAATTCTACCAAACATGTAAAGAACAACTAATTCCAATCCTATGTAAACTATTTCTAAAATAGGTAAAGAAAGAATATTGCCACATTCCTTTCATAACACAAATATGGGAGGACCTATGGAATACCTAAACCAGGAGGAGGCAAAACAGAGAAAGAAAATAACAGGCCAATCTCCCTAATAAGAATTGATGCAAAAGTTTTAAATACATTAATTTAAAGTTAATTTAATTTAAATAAATTATTAGCAAAGAGATTACAGAAATTTATCAACAAGATAAATTATGACCAAGTGGGATTTATACCAGGAATGCAATGCTGGTTTCATATCAGGAAAACTATTACCATAATCAACCATATCAATAACAAATCCAACAGAAATCATATGAATCTCAATAGTGGCAGAAAAAGCTTTTCACCAAATATAGCACCCATTCCTGCAAAAAAACAGTACAGAACATAGGGATAACAGGAGTTTTACTTAAAATAATAAGTAGTATCTATCTAAAACCAACAGCAAGCATTATTTGTAATGGAGAGGAGCTAGATGCATTCCCAGTAAGATCGGGGTGAAACAAAGATGGCCATTATCACCACTATTATGGAAGATTGTATTAGAAATGTTGGCTTTAGCAATAAGAAAAGAAAAAAAGAAATAAATTAATTAGAATAGGCAATGAAGTCACTCTTTGCAAATTATATCATGATACACTTAGAGAATCCTAGGAAATCATCCAAAGACCTTCTCAAAACAATTAACAGCTTTAGCAAAGTTGTCAGATATAAAATAAACCCACACAAATCATCAGCATTTCAAAGAGAGAAATTCCATTTAACATTAATGTAGACAAAATAAGCTACTTCGGGTTCTACCTGCCAAGACAGACTCAAGAACTATCTTAACACAATTACAAAACCCTTCTCACACAAATAAACTCAGAGCTAAACAATTGGGAAAATATAAATTATTCGTGGCTAGGCCCAAACCAATGTAATAAAAATGATAATTCTGCCTAAATTGGTCTACTTGTTCAGTGCCACACTAAATAAACTGCCAAAACATTTTATAGAACTAGAAAAAATAATAACAAAATTCTTATGGGAGAACTAAAGATCAAGAATATCAAGGAATTAATGGAAAAAAATACAAAGGAGGATGGCTTAGCAGTACCAAACCTAAAATTATATTATAAAGCAGAAGTCATTAAAACCACTTAGTACTGGCTAAGAAATAGAATGGTGAATCAATGGAACAGATTAGATACACATGACACAATAATCAAGTCTAATAGTAATCTACCATTTTATAAATAGTATAGGTTCCAAATAGAATCCAAACTCCAGCTTCTGGAATTAGAACTCACTATTTGACAAAAATTGTTGGAAAAATGGGAAAATAATGTCAGAAACTCGGCATAGACCTACATCTCATACCCCATACCAAAATAAGGTCAAAATGATTACATGATTTGAGCATAAAAGATGACACCATAAGCAAATTATCCCTTGTTCTCCTAATCCGTTTATCAGATTTTTGGATAAGAAAAGAATTTATAACTAAAGAAGAAGTAGAGAACATTATGAAAGGTAAAATGGACAACTTTGATTACATTAAATAAACAAATTTTTGCACAAACAAAACTAACAGAAAAAAGATCAAAAGGGAAGTATAAAACTGGGGGAAAATCTTTACAAAAGTCTCATTTCTAAAACTTAAAGAGTTGTGTTAAATTTATAAGAACACAAGTTATTCCTCAACTGAAAAATGGGCAAGGGATATGAACAGACAATTCTCAGATGACAAATTAAAGCCATCGATAATTATATGAAAAAAATGTTCTAAACCATTATTGTTCAGAGAAATGCAAATTAAAACAACTCTGAGGCACTATCTTATAGCTCTCAGATTGGCGAAGATGACAAGAAAAGATAATGTTAAACATTGGAGGGGATGTGGGAAAACAATCACTAATTCATTTTTGGTGGAGTTGTAAATTGATCCAATCATTCTGGAGAGCAGTTTGGAATTATACCTAAAGGGCTATAAAATTGTGCATACCCTTTGATTCAGCAGTGCTGTTACTGGGTCAGTATCCCAAACAAAGACACATGCACAAAAATGTTTGTAGCAGTCCTTTCTATGGCAATAAAAAATTGGAAAATGAGTAGATGATCATCAATTGAGAAATGGCTGAATGAATTGTGCTCTATGAGGGTAATAGAATATTATTGTCCTATAAAAAGTGATGAACAAGTTATTTTAGAAAAGCCTGGAAAGATTTACATGAACTGATGCTGAATGAAACAAGCAGAACCAGGAATACATTGTACATAATAATAGCAAGACTATGAGCTTATCAATATGAAAGACTTGGTTCTTCTCAGTGGTTCAGTTATACAAATCAATCCCAATAGATAGAAAATGAAATCTGCATCCAGAAAAAGAACTAAGAAGACTGAAGGTAAATCAACACATGCTATGTTCACTTCTTTTTTCTGTTTTTTTTTTTTTTTTAAAAACCGCTCCCATGGTTTTTCCCTTTTGCTCTGCTTTATGAATCATGTTGGGAGTAAAATCAATGTGTATTAAAAATAAATTTTAATTTTTTTAAACTGCCTTCTCTTGATAGATAAAAGCTATCTTTCTTTGTGAATTAAATTAGTGGAAGGGATACCAAAATAATAGAATAACATGAAGACATGGATCAAGGTAAAAATTCAGAAGCAAATAGCTATTTAGCTCCCATCCCCAGTAATGGAGCAAATTCTCTTCACATTCATCATTTTCCATCTTACACTGAAGCCTGCAGAAAAAATAAGCAAGTCAAGATGATCAGACCAAAGGGGAATTATCAGTTCTGTTACTCTGAACCAGGAGAACTTTGCACTTGGCTGAGAGTAATTGAGTATAACTCTAGTATCCTAGAATTACAAATTAAAATAAGCCCAAAGATATATTGCTTAGACTCAAACTCAGATCAGAAAGTTTGTAGTTCAGACCAGGATAGTGGTGAGCAGACTGTAACAGTAGTAATAGAGGCACAAGATTGAGCGGGTTTAGAAGCAATAATTATAGGCTAATACCAAATGTTCAAGCCAGACAATAATTCAAAAATTAGGATAGCATAATATGAATCAGGAATTCAAAGCCTACTTTTCAGGACCAGGAAACAAGTCTGTAGATGAAAGTGAGCATAAGTAAGCAGCAGAGCCAAAATGAGAACTGTTATTTTGAAGAATTCCCAATATTACTTTTGAGATATTATGATATCTTTGATCTTATCAGTGTTTATTCTTTCAACCGTTATAGATGAAAGGTGTCAATAGGGGGCTATGAGCTACATGCAGTACACAATATTCTCAAATGTTGTCTAAACCAATTTTAAAAATAATTGATAAATATTTAGCAAAACAAAAATAAAATAAAATATTTGCATTTTGTGGATAATTTCATCCCACTCACATTCTAAGCTATAATTACTCATTATATATTTTCATCACTTTATGCCCAACCTTTCTCACTCCTCTGCTTTACTTCTACCTAACTTGCCCTCCTATCCTTTAACCTATCCATCCTTCCAAAATGCCCTCCACTACCCTTTTCTCTCCCCATGCTCTATTATTTATCAATTTAGAAGAAAAATATATAACATATAAGTATACATATATGTATATATTTTCCTCTTTAACCCATTCCTGATGAGAGTAAGATTTCCATACTACCCACACTGCCCCTACTAACTTTTTTGGTATCAATTTTCCTTCTTTGCCTCATTTGTATGAAATAGTTACTCATTTATATTTCTCCCTACTAAGTTATCTTTTTAAGCTCAGCCCAAGACTTTTTCAACTGTGTAAATAAATGACAGGCATAAAAAATTATTATTTTCATAAATAAGAAGTAAATGATTTAACCATATCAAGTCCCTTATAGCTGGTCCTTTATATTTCTCCTGAAATTCTTTCAGTTCGTTAAAGATCTTTTTTATTTTCTTTCAGAATTTTACTCAACTTTGCAGAGTAAGCTATCCTCAGTTGTAACCCCAGCTCTTTTGCTCTATGAAGTATACTATTCTGACACTTAATGATTCTTCAATAGTATAGCTACCAGGTCTTGTGTAATCCTTATTATAGTTCCATATATAAATTGCTTTTTTGGCGTTGTTGGTACCAATATTTTCTCCTTAACCTGGAAATCTTGAAACTTGGCTATGATATTTCTATAAGTTTTTCTCTTGGAATATCTTTCAAGTGATGATCAGTAGTAGATTTTTTTCTATTGTTGTTTTATCTTTTTCTTCTAGAAATTCAGGGAAATTTTTCTTGATAATTTGTTGTATTGGGATTCTTTTTTTAATCATAATTTTCAAGCAGTTCAACTATTCTTATGATACCAGATCAGTGTGGTTTTTTTTTTCCTGAAGAAATGTTTCACATTCTCTTCTATTTTTTATTCCTTTTATTTTATTTTATTATTTTTTGTGTCTTACAATACCATTAGTTTATTTCTAGCTATATGAAAAAATGCTCCAAGTCATTATTAATCAGAGAAATGCAAATTAAGACAACTCTGAGACATCACTACACACCTGTCAGATTGGCTAGAATGACAGGGAAAGATGAGGAATATTGGAGGGAATGTGGGAAAACAGGGACACTGATACATTGTTGGTGGAATTGTGAATACATCCAACCATTCTGGAGAGCAATTTGGAACTATGCTCAAAAAGTTATCAAACTGTGCATACCCTGTGATAAAGCAGTGGTTCTACTGGGCTTATATTCCAAAGAGATACTAGAGAAGGGAAAGGGACTTGTATGTGCCAAAATGTTTGTGGCAGCCCTGCTTGTAGTGGCCAGAAACTGGAAACTGAGTGGATGCCCATCAATTGGAGAATGGCTGAATAAATTGTGGTATATGAATGTTATGGAATATTATTGTTCTGTAAGGAATGACCAGCAGGATGATTTCAGAAAAGCCTGGAGTGACTTACATGAACTGATGCCAAGTGAAATGAGCAGGACCAGGAAATCATTATATATTTCAACAACAATACTGTGTGATGATCAATTCTGATGGACGTACAACAATGAGATGAACCAAACCAGTTCCAATAGAGCAGAAATGAATTGAACCAGCTACACCCAGTGAAAGAACTCTGGGAGGTGACTATGAATCACTACATAGAATTCCCGATCCCTCTGTTTTTGTCCACCTGCATTTTTTATTTCCTTCACAGGCTAATTGTACACTACTTCAAAGTCTGACTCTTTTTATATAGCAAAATAACTGTATGGACACCTATACATATATTATATTTAATTTATACTTTAACATATTTAACATGTATTAGTCAACCTGCTATCTGGGGAAAGGGGTAGGGGGAAGGAGAGAAAAAGTTAGAATAAAAGGATTTGCAACTGTCAATGTTGAAAAATTACCTATGCATATTTAGTGTAAATAAAAAGCTATAATAATTTAAAAATACCATTAATTTTCCTTTGGCCAATTCGAGTTTTCAAAGAATTATTTTCTTCCTTAATTTTTTGGTTTTCTATTTCAAGTTGGTTAACTTTCTTTTCATGATTTTCTTTAGATTCCCCTTTTTTCCCTAATTTTTCCTCTCTTACTTATTTTTAAAATCCTTTAAGTTCTTTTAAGAAATTTTTTTTTTTTTGAAATTAGGACCACTTGATGTATTTCATTGAAAAGAAGTGGTTTTAATGATGAATGTTGGAGGGGATGCGGGAAAACGGGGACATTGATGCATTGTTGGTGGAGTTGTGAACGAATCCAGCCATTCTGGAGAGCGATCTGGAATTATGCCCAAAAAGTTATCAAACTGTGCATACCCTTTGATCCAACAGTGTTTCTATTGGGCTTATACCCCAAAGAGATACTAAAAAAGGGAAGGGGACCTGTATGTGCCAAAATGTTTGTAGCAGCCCTGTTTGTAGTGGCTAGAAACTGGAAAATGAATGGATGCCCATCAATTGGAGAATGGCTGGGTAAATTGTGGTATATGAATGTTATGGAATATTATTGCTCTGTAAGGAATGACCAGCAGGATGAATACAGAGAGGCTTGGAGAGACCTACATGGACTGATGCTAAGTGAGATGAGCAGAACCAGGAGATCATTATACACTTCGACAACGATATTGTATGAGGACATATTTTGATGGAAGTGGATTTCTTTGACAAAGAGACCTAAGTTTCAATTGATAAATGACGGACATAAGCAGCTACACCCAAAGAACGAACACTGGGAAACAAATGTGAACTATCTGCATTTTAGTTTTTCTTCCCGGGTTATTTATACCTTCTGAATCCAATTCTCCCTATGCAACAAGAGAACTGTTCGGTTCTGCAAACATATATTGTATCTAGGATATACTGCAACATATCCAACATATAAAGGACTGCTTGCCATCTAGGGGGGGGGGTGGAGGGAGGGAGGGGAAAAAAATCGGAAAAGAAACGAGTGCAAGGAATAATGTTGTCATTATAAAGTAATCATTAAATAAAAAAAATAGAAAAAAAATTAAAAAAATAAAAAAATAAAAAAAAAAAAGAAATAGTTACTCATTTATATTTCTCCCTACTAAGTTATCTTTTTAAGCTCAGCCCAAGACTTTTTCAACTGTGTAAATAAATGACAGGCATAAAAAATTATTATTTTCATAAATAAGAAGTAAATGATTTAACCATATCAAGTCCCTTATAGCTGGTCCTTTATATTTCTCCTGAAATTCTTTCAGTTCATTAAAGATCTTTTTTATTTTCTTTCAGAATTTTACTCAACTTTGCAGAGTAAGCTATCCTCAGTTGTAACCCCAGCTCTTTTGCTCTATGAAGTATACTATTCTGACACTTAATGATTCTTCAATAGTATAGCTACCAGGTCTTGTGTAATCCTTATTATAGTTCCATATTTAAATTGCTTTTTTGGCGTTGTTGGTACCAATATTTTCTCCTTAACCTGGAAATCTTGAAACTTGGCTATGATATTTCTATAAGTTTTTCTCTTGGAATATCTTTCAAGTGATGATCAGTAGTAGATTTTTTTCTATTGTTGTTTTATCTTTTTCTTCTAGAAATTCAGGGAAATTTTTCTTGATAATTTGTTGTATTGGGATTCTTTTTTTAATCATAATTTTCAAGCAGTTCAACTATTCTTATGATACCAGATCAGTGTGGTTTTTTTTTTCCTGAAGAAATGTTTCACATTCTCTTCTATTTTTTATTCCTTTTATTTTATTTTATTATTTTTTGTGTCTTACAATACCATTAGTTTATTTCTAGCTATATGAAAAAATGCTCCAAGTCATTATTAATCAGAGAAATGCAAATTAAGACAACTCTGAGACATCACTACACACCTGTCAGATTGGCTAGAATGACAGGGAAAGATGAGGAATATTGGAGGGAATGTGGGAAAACAGGGACACTGATACATTGTTGGTGGAATTGTGAATACATCCAACCATTCTGGAGAGCAATTTGGAACTATGCTCAAAAAGTTATCAAACTGTGCATACCCTGTGATAAAGCAGTGGTTCTACTGGGCTTATATTCAAAGAGATACTAGAGAAGGGAAAGGGACTTGTATGTGCCAAAATGTTTGTGGCAGCCCTGCTTGTAGTGGCCAGAAACTGGAAACTGAGTGGATGCCCATCAATTGGAGAATGGCTGAATAAATTGTGGTATATGAATGTTATGGAATATTATTGTTCTGTAAGGAATGACCAGCAGGATGATTTCAGAAAAGCCTGGAGTGACTTACATGAACTGATGCCAAGTGAAATGAGCAGGACCAGGAAATCATTATATATTTCAACAACAATACTGTGTGATGATCAATTCTGATGGACGTACAACAATGAGATGAACCAAACCAGTTCCAATAGAGCAGAAATGAATTGAACCAGCTACACCCAGTGAAAGAACTCTGGGAGGTGACTATGAATCACTACATAGAATTCCCGATCCCTCTGTTTTTGTCCACCTGCATTTTTTATTTCCTTCACAGGCTAATTGTACACTACTTCAAAGTCTGACTCTTTTTATATAGCAAAATAACTGTATGGACACCTATACATATATTATATTTAATTTATACTTTAACATATTTAACATGTATTAGTCAACCTGCTATCTGGGGAAAGGGGTAGGGGGAAGGAGAGAAAAAGTTAGAATAAAAGGATTTGCAACTGTCAATGTTGAAAAATTACCTATGCATATTTAGTGTAAATAAAAAGCTATAATAATTTAAAAATACCATTAATTTTCCTTTGGCCAATTCGAGTTTTCAAAGAATTATTTTCTTCCTTAATTTTTTGGTTCTCTATTTCAAGTTGGTTAACTTTCTTTTCATGATTTTCTTTAGATTCCCCTTTTTTCCCTAATTTTTCCTCTCTTACTTATTTTTAAAATCCTTTAAGTTCTTTTAAGAAATTTTTTTTTGAAATTAGGACCACTTGATGTATTTCATTGAAAAGAAGTGGTTTTAATGATGAATGTTGGAGGGATGCGGGAAAACGGGGACATTGATGCATTGTTGGTGGAGTTGTGAACGAATCCAGCCATTCTGGAGAGCGATCTGGAATTATGCCCAAAAAGTTATCAAACTGTGCATACCCTTTGATCCAACAGTGTTTCTATTGGGCTTATACCCCAAAGAGATACTAGAGAAGGGAAAGGGACTTGTATGTGCCAAAATGTTTGTGGCAGCCCTGCTTGTAGTGGCCAGAAACTGGAAACTGAGTGGATGCCCATCAATTGGAGAATGGCTGAATAAATTGTGGTATATGAATGTTATGGAATATTATTGTTCTGTAAGGAATGACCAGCAGGATGATTTCAGAAAAGCCTGGAGTGACTTACATGAACTGATGCCAAGTGAAATGAGCAGGACCAGGAAATCATTATATATTTCAACAACAATACTGTGTGATGATCAATTCTGATGGACGTAGCTATTTTCAACAATGAGATGAACCAAACCAGTTCCAATAGAGCAGAAATGAATTGAACCAGCTACACCCAGTGAAAGAACTCTGGGAGGTGACTATGAATCACTACATAGAATTCCCGATCCCTCTGTTTTTGTCCACCTGCATTTTTTATTTCCTTCACAGGCTAATTGTACACTACTTCAAAGTCTGACTCTTTTTATATAGCAAAATAACTGTATGGACACCTATACATATATTATATTTAATTTATACTTTAACATATTTAACATGTATTAGTCAACCTGCTATCTGGGGAAAGGGGTAGGGGGAAGGAGAGAAAAAGTTAGAATAAAAGGATTTGCAACTGTCAATGTTGAAAAATTACCTATGCATATTTAGTGTAAATAAAAAGCTATAATAATTTAAAAATACCATTAATTTTCCTTTGGCCAATTCGAGTTTTCAAAGAATTATTTTCTTCCTTAATTTTTTGGTTTTCTATTTCAAGTTGGTTAACTTTCTTTTCATGATTTTCTTTAGATTCCCCTTTTTTCCCTAATTTTTCCTCTCTTACTTATTTTTAAAATCCTTTAAGTTCTTTTAAGAAATTTTTTTTTTTTTGAAATTAGGACCACTTGATGTATTTCATTGAAAAGAAGTGGTTTTAATGATGAATGTTGGAGGGATGCGGGAAAACGGGGACATTGATGCATTGTTGGTGGAGTTGTGAACGAATCCAGCCATTCTGGAGAGCGATCTGGAATTATGCCCAAAAAGTTATCAAACTGTGCATACCCTTTGATCCAACAGTGTTTCTATTGGGCTTATACCCCAAAGAGATACTAAAAAAGGGAAGGGGACCTGTATGTGCCAAAATGTTTGTGGCAGCCCTGCTTGTAGTGGCCAGAAACTGGAAACTGAGTGGATGCCCATCAATTGGAGAATGGCTGAATAAATTGTGGTATATGAATGTTATGGAATATTATTGTTCTGTAAGGAATGACCAGCAGGATGATTTCAGAAAAGCCTGGAGTGACTTACATGAACTGATGCCAAGTGAAATGAGCAGGACCAGGAAATCATTATATATTTCAACAACAATACTGTGTGATGATCAATTCTGATGGACGTACAACAATGAGATGAACCAAACCAGTTCCAATAGAGCAGAAATGAATTGAACCAGCTACACCCAGTGAAAGAACTCTGGGAGGTGACTATGAATCACTACATAGAATTCCCGATCCCTCTGTTTTTGTCCACCTGCATTTTTTATTTCCTTCACAGGCTAATTGTACACTACTTCAAAGTCTGACTCTTTTTATATAGCAAAATAACTGTATGGACACCTATACATATATTATATTTAATTTATACTTTAACATATTTAACATGTATTAGTCAACCTGCTATCTGGGGAAAGGGGTAGGGGGAAGGAGAGAAAAAGTTAGAATAAAAGGATTTGCAACTGTCAATGTTGAAAAATTACCTATGCATATTTAGTGTAAATAAAAAGCTATAATAATTTAAAAATACCATTAATTTTCCTTTGGCCAATTCGAGTTTTCAAAGAATTATTTTCTTCCTTAATTTTTTGGTTTTCTATTTCAAGTTGGTTAACTTTCTTTTCATGATTTTCTTTAGATTCCCCTTTTTTCCCTAATTTTTCCTCTCTTACTTATTTTTAAAATCCTTTAAGTTCTTTTAAGAAATTTTTTTTTTTTTGAAATTAGGACCACTTGATGTATTTCATTGAAAAGAAGTGGTTTTAATGATGAATGTTGGAGGGATGCGGGAAAACGGGGACATTGATGCATTGTTGGTGGAGTTGTGAACGAATCCAGCCATTCTGGAGAGCGATCTGGAATTATGCCCAAAAAGTTATCAAACTGTGCATACCCTTTGATCCAACAGTGTTTCTATTGGGCTTATACCCCAAAGAGATACTAAAAAAGGGAAGGGGACCTGTATGTGCCAAAATGTTTGTAGCAGCCCTGTTTGTAGTGGCTAGAAACTGGAAAATGAATGGATGCCCATCAATTGGAGAATGGCTGGGTAAATTGTGGTATATGAATGTTATGGAATATTATTGCTCTGTAAGGAATGACCAGCAGGATGAATACAGAGAGGCTTGGAGAGACCTACATGGACTGATGCTAAGTGAGATGAGCAGAACCAGGAGATCATTATACACTTCGACAACGATATTGTATGAGGATGTATTCTGATGGAAGTGGATTTCTCTGACAAAGAGACTTAACTGAGTTTCATTGGAGAAATGATGGACAGAAACAGCTACACCCAAAGAAGGAATACTGGGAAATGAATGTGAACTATTTGCATTTTTGATTTTCTTCCCGAGTTATTTTTACCTTCTGAATCCAATTCTCCCTGTGCAACAAGAGAACTGTTTGGTTCTGCAAATATGTATTGTATCTAGGATATACTGCAACATGTTTAGCATATATAGGACTGCTTGCCATCCTGGGGGGGGGGAGGAGGGAGGGAGGGGGAAAAAACGAAACATAAGTGATTGCAAGGGATAATGTCGTGTAGAAATTATCCTGGCATGGATTCTGTCAATGCGAAGTTATTATTAAATAAAATAAAATTTATTATAAAAAAAAAAAAAAAAAAAAACATGCAACACACAAAAAAAAAAAAAAAAAAAAAAAAAAAAAAGAAAAGAAGTGGTTTTCTTAGCTCGATTTTCTATTCCTCTGAATATGAATCTTGATCTTCTCTATCTCTCTAGTAGCAATTTATGGTTGGGGTCCTTTTCCTTTTCTTGTTCATTTTTGTTTGATTTTTTTAAAGTAGCTATTAGTATTTAGTAACTATACATTATTCCAAAGTATAAGGAATAATGACCTAATTCTCAGGTTCTTCTCACTTATTTTTTGAAGTCTGTCCCAACACTTGGCTTCTTTTCTCCATTCCTAAATTCCACCCAAGACCTAATCCCCTTTGTTAACTACACTTTCCCTAGCAGCAGCAGCTCAGTGTGGGATGCATCTTATCAGTACAAGTATGGTTAGCATCCCTTGACAGTGGAAAGTCCTTCAATCTTTTTCCTGGTTTGCCACTGAACCCTCACACTATTTGAGCCCCTACTGCCCTCAGAATTTGTTATTTGATGATTCAGCAGAGTTGGCCTGGAGATGTTTGCAATTCACTCTGCTGAACCTCTGCCCCTAGAGGAGGGTCTTTCCTGGGGTCTTCTTAGGTTGTCTTATCCTGACTTTTACTTTCTTCTGCTCTACATTTCCTTTAAGGCAATTTTCTGTCTTTTTCTGTGGAGAAAACTTAGAAACAGGAAGGTTTCTGATCTACTCCAGCATCTAATCTAAGGTTTTTATGATAAATTCATTACTGTGCTCTTCTTTTGCAAATGGTACATGTTTAACCAAATGGGAGATGTTCTGGGTAAAAGCAATGTTTTACTTTTTAGGTCACTACATACTGGTCTGAAATCAGACAGACTGGAATATCCTTTGACAAATCCTCAAAACTCTCTTCACTGCAATTATTTTATCTATATAATGAGGAAAATGTTGAAAGTTTTCCCTTCTTTCAGACACAAAGTGTTCCTGGGAACTTCAAGGAAAATTTCTGGAAGACAAAATTCTAGCTGTATATACACTGTTGGTTTTGGTCAGATACTGATAGTAGACAAATGAATGTATATATAGATGGCAAAAAAAGCAAAATATGAATATAAGAAATTTTCATTTAACCAAATAAGGTGAGATTTGGGGAAAAGTAGATGGTGTCTAACCTGAAAATTGGGGTACTTGATTAAATAATCTATAGATTCTTTCTACCTCCTAAATCTTTGATTCCACAAAGAAGAGTGAATGAGTTTTTGTGGCATAAAATAGGATATCAGGATACCTAGATTCTAACTCCAGCTCTATTACCATCTCATTGTGTAGCCCTGGGCAAATTACTTCAATTTTCTTAATACTTGCTTCATCTCTTAAAATTTGATGTGTGGGCTGGATGAAATTGTTTTTTCATTCATAGAAATAGAATGATTATATGATTCTAATACCTATATTTCTAGGTACTCTAATTTTTTCTATGACACATTATAGGACTTGAATTTTGATTGGGGGAAGGATTTGAGTAGTAGGAAAAGTGGATTGATTTATAATAATTTACAATTGAAGTCAAGGAGATTTGAGTTTGAGTAATAACCATAGCTAATTAAAACTATACATGTGGAGAAATCTTAGCTACCAATTCATCTGTAAAATAGGAATAATGATAGCACCTACTCCACATTGTTGTTGTGATATAAAAAATATTTAGAGGTTTTTTTAAAACTTAAAATTATCTAAATATTAATTATCATGATGACAATTATGAGGATAATGATGGCTACTAAAATTCAAGTTTTCAAGGATGCATAGTTGCTTTTGTTTGTTTTCTGTTTTGCTCAACATTAGCAATTCCTCTACCAGTGCAAATCACAACCCTCCTACAATCTATTATTTTGCTGTGGCCCAAAACTCAGCAGCTTGTGGCCAGGCTCTAACTTAGACTGGTTCTAGCATTCTAGAATCATCAATTTAGGATTGGAAGGAAATTTGGATGTCATATTGTCTAACCTCCAAGTTTATCCAAGAGTAAATGACTTGCAAAAATGATTCCTAAGTGTTTTCTTTTTCATTTTTTTTCCTTTTTGATCTGATTTTTCTTGTGCAGCATAATAATTGCATAAATATGTGTACACATATTGGATTTAATATATATTTTAACATGTTTAACATATATTGGATTATTTGTCATCTGAATGAGGGAATGGGAGGAAGGGGACAGAAAATTTGAAACACAAGGTTTTGAAAGGGTCAATGTTGAAAAATTATCCATACAAAAATTTTAAAAATTAAAAACTTTAATAAAAAAGAAACATTTATTAAGCCAAAAAAAATTCCCAAGTATAATGAGTGACAGAGCCAAGACTCAAATACAGGTCTCTGAATCCACATTCTATATTATTAATCATGACATTCATGCCTAAAGTCTTTCTATCATAGGTATGTGGGAAATGCTGAAAAGTTGGGTTTCCACAGTGTTGAAAGCTTTGAGGTAGTATGGAATACTGGGTACCACTGACCAAGAGGTTTTCAGAATATGAGAGGTTGAAAAAAGTTAAGATTCCATGGAACAATTCAGTGCTTAATAGAAACCTTGAGTAAACAAGAAATTGGGGGGCCAGGAAGGCACAGGGGGATTCAGCCAATCAGAAAGAGTTTTGTGGTTTTAAGAAAAATCACAGACTTAACATAATAGCTCATCCTGTCCATATTAGTTGGGGGTCAATGACCTGACTTGACCAAATCACTATTGAGCCTGCTTAATAAGCTAATTGAATATTAAACAACACACCTCAAAGGAGGAGTTTTCCGCCATTTTTGAAGATGGGATGTATGATGAGGGAAGGGGAATATGTTTATACACAGTTAGGGGAAACATGTAGTGGGCGTATCAGAAAGATTGTAATCTGGAAGAAACATACCAATCCATTCTCTGAAGGGAGGAACTGTACCAAACTAGCAAATGTAAAGATTCTTACACTTCTGTGTTTCGGTCTCCCTCTTCCTGAAGAGGAATGGGGCTCATTTCTGGCCAGAAACGTTAAGACAATTCCTTAAGATTCTTCTTTAATAAAATTTTCCCACATACCTGATTTTCAGTCTTCTGAGTATTTCTAAAAGATAGAACTCAGCAGAGCTTGTGTTCTATTGATGTAGTCTTGAAGAACCCAAGTCACTCCCATCACTTCATGAGTCATTGATCTCAGAGAATCATTTCTTCAACTTCAGTGATTTGATAATTACTCCTGGTAATAGTGATATACTCTTTGTAAATCTGAGACAAATACATATTAAAGTATCCAACTCCACAATCCTTTATTAAGTGCCTATTTTATGCCAAAGTCATGTTAGATGCCAATGGTCCCTGATTTTAAGGTGCCTCTGTTCTACTTGGATCAATTAATCTAAGTTGCCCAGACTGACTTATTACTTAATATATCATTATTTTGATTAGTGACCCTTAGGACTGTGGACCAAGAAATGTTTTATAATGGTAACCTAACACTGAAACCTAACAGTCACTCTAATATTGAAACATTATAATAGTGAAAAATTGGGAGCAACACTTGAAAGGAAGACAGCTCAGCATTTTTCAAACTTAAATGAAAAGGAAAGTAACAGCAAAAGTGGTTCAGTGGAAAAAGATAAAGAAATTACAGTAATTTCATAAACTAAAACTGTGAGATAGTACAGTTAATATCATGTTGACATTCTAATATCAATACAGTGTTCTATAAAGAAATCAAATTTAATTTCCAATGACAGGAAAAAAAGTTTTTCCATTATAGAGTAAAAAATGGAAGGCAGGTAAGTTATTACCTAAAACAAAAATGATATTAAAGAGTCTTATTCTAGTTCATTAATAACTAAAGAGACAGACATTTAGGGAGATAGAACTCGTGCAACCTAGACAGATAAACGTGGGTAAATTTAATTTACAAAAATCCCTTTGCAATAACATTTAATGATAACACTGACTCAAAAGATTTTTTTCTGGAAAAAATATTGAAGATTACTTCTGAAGCCTACTAATGTCCTTGTGCTGATATATGACCATACTTTCACTTAATTGCTATGGAAAAAAATGCAAGGCATATCTAGTCATTTTGTAGTAGTAGGTTATTGTCATTTATGTAGTAATTTCACCTTAAGGTTCCTTAAAACCAGTGGGATGCCCTCTGGTCCTGATAATTTAATTAGTCCCAACTTGTCAATTAGGAGAAAAGTATCCTATTTGTCTTTTATCACTATCTTAAAATTCTTTCTTGGCTTTGGACACAAGGCATGCATTAAACAAGCCAAACAAAGCAGTTAGATTGTGCAGTGGATAGAGCTCTTGCCTACATTCAAGAAGGCTAATCTTCATGAGTTCAAATTTGGCCTTAGACACTTTCTAGCTGTGTGACCTTGGAAAAGTCACTTAACTGTTTGCCTAGTTTTTTTAATCTCTAAAATTAGCTGGAAAAGGATACAAGAAACCATTCCAATATCTTTGTGAAGAAAACTTCAAAATGGGGTTACAAAGAGGTGGACATAACTAAAAAACAAACAAAAAAAAAATCAAAAAAATAAAACATTAAGAAAAATATAATGTCCTGAATAGCAAAGATAATTCCACTAAAACACACCTTCATCCCTCACATTGGCAACACTATATTCAATTCTGGTCATGGCATTTTAGGAACCATGTAGTGGAACTGAACAGCATAGAGGGAAAAGAAACCAGATAATATAAAGCTGATCAAAGATTCAGCGTCATTGAATCTTAGAGTAAGGGGAAATTTCAAAATCACAGCCATAATTGAAAAAGGGCAAACTGAATAAGTGGCTATCTGATGGTTTAACTGATGATTCTCAGTAAAATGGAACACACAGCATCAGTACTTCCACTGTTGACATTTTTGCTGTTCTCTTTTTCTGAAAATTTCTCCGTCATCTCCTTCTTTTTTTTCCTTAATGTCTTAACTTCTACAAAGTTTTTAAAGCAAGTTTAGTTCTCTAATTTTCATGCTTTTTTCTGAGTTTATCTCCAATTATAGATATATGTGTATATATATATACATATATGTGTGTGTGTATATATATATATATTCTGTATGTACATAGTTGTGTGCACATTGTCTCAGACTGAATCTTTGCAATCAGAAACCATTTTTGGTTTGGTTTGGTTTTGTCTCTTGGTATCTCCATAATTTGGTATGTTGCCTGACATGTAGTAGGCATTTGATAAATGTTTACTTGTTGATGATATCTATGATCATTCCAGTTTCAGAGCATTCCAATTATTAGGTAGGTAGGTTTCTCTGACATCATGTTAAAATAATCTTACTTGTAGTGCTTCTTTATTCAATTGCTTATTAATAAGGAAAAACCTGATGTTAAAAAATTAAATAATCTACCCACAAAGTTCAGACTAATAGTCATAACAAGTAAAAATGTGAAAACCCCCAACATAACATAAAACTACAGGAAATGTAATACGGTGTAATACAGGGAAACTATCAAGCATTCCATGGGTATGCAGAATTGTTGGCCTCTACATAAATTGGTACAAGTTGTTCTGATCTCATCTATTTTTAAATTTTCTTTTTTTTTCTTTTCCTGGTGACTATTTCTCTCCCTGCTCTCAGTCTATCTCTTGTCCTTGTCCCTTGCAAATATTTTTGCTTCAAAAACTTGTACATAACTTTGAATTCAATGTGTCTATGATTTGACCTACATGGTCATTCTCCCCATGGAAATGTAGATTGTTACTTCTCAGTAATTTTGGGGGCTCTTGCTGAGTTTCTGTGACCAAAAACAAATAATCAATCTCTCCATGGGTCAATTTAATGATTAGTTTCTTCAGTTCAGATAGTCTGGCCATTGGATAATAAAAATATGTCTATTATCAAATCTACTATCTTTTAAATATGGTGAGACCTACCAGAGTTTGTATTCTGCTGTTACTTACTTCAGGAATATAGATTCAACTCTATGCTGCCATGAAACATAAGAGGAGGATTTTGAAGTCTCTTAGAATCACAATGTAAGGCTCTGACTAAAGAATCTTTTGTGGTTTAAAAAAAAAGGCAGGTTTTTGCAAATAGACATCTGTTTTAGTATCTCAGAAACGTTTTCTTCTTAAATGAAATGGGTAGCAGGTATCCTCAAGACAACCGAGGTTATTGGATGTCCTACCTTTGAAAAAGTGGGAATCCTTCTATATTTAGACACTATTACTGTCTTGTAGCAAAGAAATATTCACAGCTCATTCAAAGAGTTGGTTTTTTTTCTTTTTTTCTTCTCCGAAAAGCCTGAAGGTCTTTTTATTCTAATTCTATCTCTAGCATGTGAAAATGATTTCTTCTCCCTCTTTTTTTTTTGCTATTACAATATGACTGTTTTTATTATTCCAAATGGCAAGAGTAGTCACTGAAGCAGAAAATAATTGTGCCCCATTCATCCCATACACGGTTGAGAAATTATTTAAGAGAGAAATATTAGAGAGTTTTAGCAGAACAGCAGTGAATTGACTTGTGTTTTAGATAGTGACTTTCAGATTCAAAGTACCCTGCAGAGCATTACAGAAATGAGTTTGGTGCAAGTGGACCATTGACTGTGCAAGCAAATGTGGAGTCCATTACCAGCTCCACAATTGCTCACAAGGCCTTGGACATTAGAGCTGCATTCTTAGCCATCCAACTTATTATTAAAGAGCATTCTAAGATCTTCAAATAGCTGTGACCAGTAAGAAGAGAGCAGAATGTAGTTTACTCATAGGAATAAAGATTTGGTGTTTATAATGTTCTCAGAGGCCATATGGTTCATTGTAAAGAAGAGTAAACTTGAGACCCAGAGAAGTTAAATAATTTGCTTAAAGTGATGCAGAACAAATGCCAAAGCTAGAATCCAAATCCTGACTTCAACTTCCTAACATACTATGCCTAACCACATATTAAAATTCTAATTTTGCATACATAGTTTATATAGCTCATCAATTATTGGCTTTCTGAATAAAAAGTGCAGTATTATAGGTTCCCAGATTTCAAGATAAAATGAATCTTGCAAGTGATCTATTCCAAATCCCAAAAGAAGAAATTTGGGTCCTAGGAGGTAAGGTGATTATATTTTTGCATTTGTGCATACATTTGTAAGGATAATATGTACGTGTGTGTGTGTGTGTGTGTGTGTGTGTGTGTGTGTGTATCCTAGATGTTGTTGGGAAGATATATTATAAATGACAGTAGATTTTAATTGATAGTTAAGGAAAAGTTCATGTCATGTAAAACCATGGACAAAATTTCAGTATTGTATACTAATTTTGCTATTCAGTCCTTTCAATCATGTCTGACTTTTCATGATCCCATTTGGGATTTTCTTGGCAGAGATACTGGAATGGTTTGTCATTTCCCTCTCCAAATAATTTTACAGAATTGGATTACCTGCCATCTAGGGGAGGAGAGGGGGGAAGTAGGGGATAATTTGGAACAGAAAGCTTTGCAAGAGTAAATGTTGAAAAAATTACCCATGCATATGTTTTGTAAATAAAAAGCTTTATTAAAAAAATATCTTGGAAAACCCAACCAATAAACTTATTATAATAAGAAAAAACAATTTTACAGATAAGGAAACTGAGGCAAACGAGGTTAAGTGGCTTGTCTAAAGTCACATAGTGAGGAAATGTCTGAGGACAAATTTGAACTCAGAAAAAAGAGAAGTCTTCCCAACTCCAAGTCCAGTGCTCCATGCACTCCATCGCACCACCTACCTTCCACCATTTTGTACTAAAGGCAAACATGAATTTCATATTAGATCTTCCATGGAGTAGCCAAAATATTGCTTCTCATCCTTCACAGAGTTAGTCAGTTCTTAATTAATGTGTGATTACAACTATAATTTTTATAACTAATATTAGGAAATTTGGAGAAGGAACTTGGGTGATGGACCAAGTTCACTATTGTTTCTTTCCTTCTGCATGAGCATAAGCATAATAATCTTTAATTGTTAGCAAAGGATTATGATGATTAAACTAATGTAGCTTGTACATTGGTAGTTACCCAAATTTTACAACAGATTCTGGACACGACTTTCCTACTGAATAGGACATGTCAGGTGACAGCAATTTTTGTTCCTCATATTTTGGTAGGATAGCAGTAACTACTGCTGGTTGGAAATGCTTGTCTTATATTATTACTAATTTAATTCCAATTTTTCTCTACTTCTAGAAAAGTCTAGAATCCCCACAGAATTAAAAAAAATTTTTTGGGGGGGAGAAATCAGAGGGTTTAAAAAACAAACTTGTAAGGGGCAAAGTGAATATGTTACCTGTGTTACAGGTTAAGGAATAAATGTTCTGTTATTGCCCACAAAGATTGCATTTCGTATTTGCTTCTTGGCTATATTACTGTAATTCGAAAAGTGATTTTGAAAATAGGGGCAATAAAACTGTTTCTCTTTCCTGCTGTGAAATTCTCCGAGCAAGGCTTTGAGCGGAACCTCCTTATCGAATGGGGAGAGAGAGAGCCACCTTCTCCTTTCGAAGAAATGGGGGAACTTTTCAAAAGAAGGGGAAAAAAAGAGGAAAAGGTTAACAACGATTTCAGAATATGGTGGGATAAGTGCTACTGTGATCACACATTTTGGCAGTTTTATATCCCTATTATCATCAGAAAATCCAAAAGAACTCAAAGTACTCACAATGAGAGTAGGCGCTTGCAAGTCACTCAGCCTAGGAACAGCATCCTGAAGCAGGGGGAAAACCATGTTCTATTTGTAGGTTTTTGAAATCTTCCTGAGAAATACTATACTTGAGAACATTCATATTTTTTTCCAACTTCATGAAGACTGAAATGTACCATATTCTCTGAAATAAGAAAGTCCTTGCTTGCAAATAGAGGTCAGATTAAGCTTTAATTTTCTATTTCCTGGGATGGGTAAATGGATACTTTTATCAGAAAGATGCTAGCTAGAAAATCAGATGGGTTTTTCTACCCTTAGAGTACATGATTTCTTCATAAATAATTGAATCCAATTTTGAAATAATCTCTATAAGAAAATGGTTGGCTTTAAGAATGCCCTGTAGCACATGCGCACACACACACAAAGAGAGAAAAGTAAAGTCCTTTAATATAGTACCTTAGTTCAAATAAAATAAACTAAAAACTATCACATGCTTTGTGATATGTCTTTATGATGACAAAGACATGATATGTCTTTAGAATATATCTTCAAATATAGCTGGAGAGAGAATGGCAAAGTGGGAAGAATGTTGGGCCTCCAGTGAGATGTGGATTTAAACCCTATCAACATTTTTTGGCTACACAATAATGGGACGGTCACTTAACCACTCAGCCTCAAATTTCACTTCAGTAAACAGATATAATACTAATAGTACTTGCCTCTTAAGATTATTGTGAATCTCAATATATACAGTGTTCAGAAAACCCCAAAGTGACTTATAAATTGTTAGAGGATCTGAACTCAGAGGAAACAACAAAGGAGCAAAATAAATGTGTGTATATATAATTGTAAAATAAGGTTACTGAACCAGCAAATTACTTGGAAAAGGAAAAGCCCCGGTGAGTAAATCTCATTTTTGGAGGACAGATTGTCACCTTCCCTACACTTGTAATCTTAGTGAGCTGTCAAACATGGAGAAGTTAGGTTGTATAGGCTGAACCCACTAGTCAGTGTCATAGGTGAGAAGAGAACCTGAATACTCACGATTTCAAAATTGACTTCCTATATACTCTCCAGCATTGTCTTTCTATGAAGAGTAAGTAACTGAAAAAAAAAGTGTGACTATTTACATCTCAAAATCTTATCTATACAGAAGTGATAATCCATCCCCACTTAACCCAGAGCTTCTGGAGAACACTGAGGTTCATGTTAAGGCATTGATACAATTGTAAATCAGATTAGAATCTATCCAGCGATTAGGAAAGGGAATCAGTATTTACAAAAATGATATAAGTAAAAAAAACATAAGTAGCAGACCTGTACCAAGATGACTCTTAGAACACTTCATCCAAAAAAGGGAATTGCTGTCATATAACAAGACACTAGTATCCTGGATTATGCTACCGAGAAGAGCTAGAGAAAATAAGTTTACTATGCTGAAAAGTAGGGGAGGCAGAGAAAGCTAAAGCTCCATCAGATGACCCGAGTTTAAATGCAGTCTCAGACACTTATTAGTTGTGTAATTCTGGGAAAGCCACTTAACCTCATTTACCTCAGTTTCCTCATCTATAAAATGAACTGAAAAAGAAATTGGCAGAACACTGCATTATTTTCCAAGAAAACCCCAAATGGGGTCATGAAGTGTCAGACGTGACTGAAAAGACTAAACAACAATAAAAAATAGATCACTAACCTGAAGAGCTTTTCCTATTAGTTGCCCCCAGTTACAGGCCTGTCCAGTTTTAATATACCCTATACCCAATTCACCTCCTGCTTAACTTGAAACTTTTTTGTCTTTTTTTTTTCCTTCAAGGAGTGTATGTAGCAAGGGGGGCTCCTTTACTCCCTTACTGTGAAGTCAAACTTTTAATGGTTTCTAAATTTATGGCATTGAATTTGGGGGTTGGCTTTTTGGGGAGATATTGTTCTACTTCTGATTTGCACCAATACTTTTGTCAATGGAGCAGTCCAAACTGGAGAGAAAGCTTGATGATGACTGCTCTATTCATGCAAACAGAACAGGATATTGGCAAATGAAATCATGTTATTTCTAAGTGATATAGCCCTAAAAGTGGGGTGAAATGGGGAATCTCAAGTGGCTTGATCAAGAATAAAAAACAAGAGATTAGTGGCAACAAAACATGATTTAAATTAGCCAACTTTTGAACTTATTTCTCAGTGATACTATGAGTCATATAGATATTGTAGGTTCAAGGCAGATATTGATGATCATGCAATTCTGAATCACACCTTGTAGGAAGGATGAGTGAAGATGTTTTCTTAATTATGTACGTTTCAGCATGAATCTTTTCTACATTTTTATTATGTAAATAAAACCTTTTTATGTTTAATACCTTGGTAGATATAGAGGGGATATATGGGCTGATTTGAGGAAGAAAAATAAACCCCAAATTAAAGTCTCCCTAGATAAGGAGTTCTTAATCTTTTTATGTATCATGGATTACTTTGTTAGCCTAGGTAAGTATCATACTACTGTGGTTTCTTGTCTACATTCATAACTGAAGGAAATGCTAAATTTCAGTTTGAGATCAGTGAAAATAAAAGACAACATTTAGATGAATGTTGGAGGGGATGCGGGAAAACGGGGACACTGATGCATTGTTGGTGGAATTGTGAACACATCCAACCATTCTGGAGAGCAGTTTGGAACTATGCTCAAAAAGTTACCAAACTGTGCATACCCTTTGATCCAGCAGTATTTCTATTGGGCTTATACCCCAAAGAAATACTAAAGAAGGGAAAGGGACCTGTATGTGCCAAAATGTTTGTAGTAGCCCTGTTTGTAGTGGCTAGAAACTGGAAGTTGAATGGATGCCCATCAATTGGAGAATGGCTGGGTAAATTGTAGTATATGAATGTTATGGAATATTATTGCTCTGTAAGGAATGACCAGCAGGATGAATACAGAGAGGCTTGGAGAGACCTACATGGACTGATACTAAATGAGATGAGCAGAACCAGGAGATCATTATACACTTTGACAACGATATTGTATGAGGATGTATTCTGATGGAAGTGGATTTCTATGACAAAGAGACCTAACTGAGTTTCAATGGATAAATGATGGACAGAAACAGCTACACCCAAAGAAGGAACACTGGGAAACGAATGTGAACTATTTGCATTTTTGATTTTCTTCCCGAGTTATTTTTACCTTCTGAATCCAATTCTCCCTGTGCAACAGGAGAACTGTTCGGTTCTGCAAATATGTATTGTATCTAGGATATACTGCAACATATTTAACATATATAGGACTGCTTGCCATCTTGGGGGGGGGGTGGAGGGAGAGAGGGGAAAAAAACAAAACATAAGCGAGTGCAAGGGATAATGTTGTAAAAAATTACCCTGGCATGGATTCTGTCAATACAAAGTTATTATTAAATAAAATAAAATTTAAATTAAAAAAAAAAAAGACAACATTTATTTTCTCATTCAAATTCATAGACACCAAGATTAAAAATCTCTGATCTAAATATTTCAAAGGAAAAAAAAACCGAGATAAATTTGTGAGAATGTATCCTAAAATCAGATGACTCATCCTTGTGTTAGAATTGGGGTTATAGCATTTAAAAATTTCTTAAGAGCTAATAGATATAGGAGATTTTTAGAAGTCCTTAAAATAGTCATTTTATTTAATTTTAATAATACTTTAATCTCAGAGAGGTTCTCTTTCTCATTTTCTTCTTTGTGAAATCATAAACTAACCTTTTATCTGCCTTCAGATGGTAGGTTTCTTATTCATATTCACAGTCTGAGTCTTTTAGAGATGGGATAACCAATATGTATTAAATTCCATGTGCAAATGTGTCTGCCCTTCTGAAAAGTGCTATCTGGAATTGGCTTAAGAATGGGGAAAAGTCTAATTCAGGACTTGCAAAGTAATCTTATACTTGAATTGAACTGTGATCTCAGCCATATGAGTACTCACCCAACCAGTTCAGATCACATTCCATCTCACCCTGATACTTATTAATTTCCAAATCCTCTAAACAAGATCTCCCCAACACATTGGAATATCTCATCTGATTCTTTTAATATCTCATAAAAATCGGAGCAAAACTTGAGCTGTTATATCTTCATTGCTAAACCTTTTGGGAAAAGGTAGCAATCTCTTGTGCCTTAATTTCACTATGCAGTCTCTTAATACTTTCTTATTACATTTTTTCCCTTCAATAACAATGAAATTTCTTTCCTAAGATATTTTTAATCATGAAACCCAATGATGTTTCTCTTTATTTCTCTTCCTTGAATTATTTTCATTTTTAAACAGCATTGACTACCCACGATAATAATACCTGACATTGATTGCTTTAAGGAGTTCAGACTTGGGCTTTTTTAAGCTAATGTCCAAATTACAAAGGAGAGAGTGAGTCAGGAGAAAATTGTAACATTAAACTTCACCAGGTTGCCAAAGTGGTTCATGATACATAGAAAGATGAGGAATCCCTGACCTAGGAAGATTTTAGTCTGACTTGTTTTCCTTCCTCAAATAGAACCCTATAACCTCTATAAAAACTTAGTCTAGAAAAACAGTAAATATTTTAAGTAGTCTTATATAATTCTCATCTTGAATTCTCTTCTAAGATCTAGAGACACATTTCCAACAGCCTATAAGATAGTATAACCTAACTAGAAATTACATGTATGAAACCAAGCTGATTATCTTTCATGCTAAGCTCATCTTCTTTTGATTTCAATGTTTTTTTTTCCTGTAATCATAACTCCCCTAGATAGATAAACTAGCATTTATCTTCTGACTCTATGACCAGTCACATAGAATTGATACCTAATCTTTCCAATTTCATACCCAAAACATATCTTACAATCCTACCCTTCTTTATATTTCCTCACCAAAAAACATAGTATAGACCAAAGCTTCTTAAACTGTGGTTCACAATCCTATAAGGGGTTTTATAACTTAATACAGGGTCACAAAATTGTGATTTATTAGGAGCAAATGTTTGATTGGTACATTTTATATACTTATATACCCAGAGTCACATAAAATTTTCTCTAGCAAAAAGGGATCACAAGTACAAAAAATTTAAGAAACCCTTGTATAGGCCCTAATTCTTATTTCCTGGACTATTGTGATAATCTCCTTACAAATGTTCTTCCATACTCTTTCCTTGAATCAATCATTTATATCACAGTTCATCATTAATGGAAATTTTAAAATTTATACATGCTTTTCAGTTATATGACCTGTAGAAAAATTGATCTTATGTTCAAGCCTAAGGGATTTCAATATGTAGAAAAAGTTTGAATTACTAAACATAATATTTATAGACAGTTGATTATTGATAATCAACAACAGAAATATGAATGAGAACATGTCAAACTAAGCTGAAGTCAAATAATAATAACCTAAGTAAAAATTAAGGACAATATACAAAATTATATTTAGAAAAATAACATTGAGATATCTTATCAATATTTATGTGATACAGTTAAAAGAGAAATTTAAAGGAAAAATTATATAAATTAATTCGTATATATACAAAAGAGACAAAGGAAAATCTAGTGAATTGTACTCCAAATGGAAGGAAGAGAAAAAAAGGAGAAAACTGTGATCTCAAAATAAAAACATAAAGAAACACTTTGAAAATTAAAATCAGAAGTTAACAGTCATTAATGATTATAAAGAATTGATTTAATTACTCAGTCATAAGACTCATCAAAAAAATAAATTCAGTATAATTCAATTAATTTCTTGAAGTGGATACCTTTTGAAAAGCATTATACTAACTGGTCAAATTAAAAATAAAAATACAATAATCCTTTCCCTAAGGCAACTTATATTCTACTATCTATATATGTATGCCTAACTATGTTTATATTATAAACAATGTATATAAACATACAAGTTAATTCAAACTTTATACAAAATATTTTCAAAATCTGAAATTTTATGGAAATAAAAACTCTATTGATTTAATATTTAATGAAATTTTAGGTCACAGGGACTTCACAGTCAATCTTCTTACTTCTAAGTACAAGATTTTAACTATGGCATGTGTTACAGCCTTGCTTTGTTCCACTCCATTATCCTTCGGGTGATTCTAAATTTCAATTCTTCAGAAATTTAAGTATTCCAAAGCACAGAGTGATATAACAGCAGAAGAATATTGTTATTAAAGAGATGGTCCTTTTATTCAAGGGGGAAAGCTCGAGGTCATAAAAGTACTTTACAATTTCCCAGAAACAATCTATCCCAGTTCTTCTGTTCAATTCTGTGCTCAACACACTGCAAATATATTGAAAACTGTGTTCAAAGAACCATGCAGAAGAGTACCTTATTTCCATTTTTCTGCCTAGTCTATCCTGGATCTACAATCCTTCCTAGAAGATTTGAAAGCAAGGTTGTCTATAGTTCCCATATGACAAAGCTGATTGTGACCATCTTAACCTTTAAGCCTGAGAAAGGGAGAAAAATGAAAAATTCCTTTAAAAAAAGTTTCATCTGAAACCATGCATGTATGAGGAGTTAGCCTTTTGCATAATACTCCCACTACCCTGGCCCTGCTCAGGGCCATGCAGGTGGCAGAGGATCAAATCTGGACGCCCTTTAGGAACAGAAAAGCCAGCTCATGCAAATACAAGTTCAACCTTGCAGGACTGCTTTGCAAGTCAAAAGACACCCCTGAGAATTCACTCAGGTTTGGTTACAGGCCAGTGCTCGAGATTTCAGTAGGGTTGAAGAAAAGTGTAATCGCTATTCATTTTGAAGATGCCTGACACAATGCTATAAGTGAGCACAAAGTCAGTGAGAATCCAAGGGAATTCAAAAATAGCTAGAAATCATCAGCTCTTCTCACTGTGGCATTATAGCAGGAGGAAAAAAATAGTTGAAAAGAATCAAAGATACAGCAGAGGAACCACTAATGATCAGAAGGGTTGAGTTACTGAAAACTTTATTCATGTTCCCAAATTAGATTGCTAGAGGAGCCCTGGACCCACAATACAGCCAGGAGATAAAGCCTTGATAAAAGAAAGAAGCCCCAATTCCTTGCCCATACCTAAGATCTGACTAACTAAGCATCAGAGCAAACGAACAAGTTCCTTGGATTTTTTTTTCTTAGTGGCTAAGAAAGCAGCTATTAATTCTTTTTTTTCATATTTAGATCAATCTTTTAATGATAATATTTTAAATAGTAAAAAAAAAAGATAAACAATTTTCATCATCAGTAAATACAATAAGTGATATGTGAAGAGTCAAAAGTAAGAGACATAGGGATAACTCCATCATTTCATTATATCATTGCTAAAATCCAGCTTGTTAAGCTACTGTCACCCTTTTCTATTTCTATCCCAATTTATAAATATGCTCTATCTTTCTCATTCTATACATAATAGACATTCAACAAATACTGTTGGTTGATTCTGTTTTTCCCAAAATGTCTATTTTTGTCTCAACTTCTTCCTCAAAGATTTTTGTAATATAGCAGGTAAACTTTGATGGTCAGAAGTACTATAACAAGAAAATATAAAGTAGCATAAAAGAAGCATAGAGGGAACCTTGTTGAGGTTCTAAAATGAGTACATACCTGGTGATGAGAAACTTCACAAAGAAAGTTAAGATTTTACAAAATCTCAGAACAGGAAAAGACTTCAATGGCTAGCTAGTCCATCTCATATTTGAATTTTAATCTATAATATTGACAACAAAAGACTATAAATCCTCTGCTTTTAAAACTTCCAGCAATAAGAAAACTTTCACACATAAATAACCATTAGAAAGTTATACATGTATCAAGCCGACATACACATCTTTGAAAGTTTTACTCAAGAATACTGCCACCTTCTGAAAGAGGTTTCTAAATACTCAAGAGAGTTTGGACATTGGAGCACAAGGACCAAGTGGATAAAGGAATGTTTATTGCCCAGATCTAAAGATGCACTTTGATAGATACCCTCTTTGAATTTTACTCAGTGCTACAATTTAAGGAAACTTTTATCCAAAATTTTGTCAACACGGAACAGACAGTACATATAGACCAAAAGCCAGACCAAGAGGGAAACAGATTATATTGTTTCAAGATATTGTCAAGCTCCTGTACTGACTACCAGCTTCTCATGAAAGAAATAGTCTGTCTTTCCAGTACTCTTGTGATATTGTCTCAAAATTGCCTCAAAAGAACTAAAAATGATTTTCACCCAGAGATCAGTGGAGAGGTACATAGTGAATGTGAGTTAACCAGCAAATTAGTAAAACATATCGAGGAATTGCATGATAGTAAGAGACTATGAGGTAGACCTATAACAAAAATGAGGAATTGCAAACTGATAGACATCAAGAGCTCTAGTCATATTCTCGCCACATAGGGGAAAGGGAGGTTTCCACTATATCGAGTCAACCTCAAAAGAGAACTTTTGAGGAAGATACGGACAAAAGTTACACAATATTGGCAGCCATGGATAGAATATGATCTCCATCACTGGGGAGAGCTCCCAACTAGATGAGACCATAGGTCCACCTGAGCATTTAAATCTTAGCTGACATCTCTAAAGTGATGGTTTGCCTCTGTATTTGCATCAGACATTAGTCTATAACAGCAGTTTCTTTAAATTGCAATGTAAAATAAAGTGTTTATATAAACAAGAGTTCTTAGAAATTCTAAAGATGTGTGAATGGAGCACATAATAGCTAAGCTAGTGAGGCTATCAATTTTTGAGTCTTAAGCAATCGTTTTGGAACATAGCATCTTTTTCTTTGTTTACCTTTTGCATTAATCACCTTGCTCTATGTATTTGTAAACACTCTAGGACATGGATTTTGTTTTTGCATTCTTCCTAGATGTCATCTCCTGGAAATTATTGATTCTTTTCCCTGTCATGTCTCCTCTTTATCTAACTTGAAGGATAAATACATAGAAAATTCTACTCCTTGTTGAAAGTTCTGTTGATCAGATTGGAGTTCATTTTAGTTTTTTTTTTAAACTGTATTTTTAAAACTTGCTTTAGCTGCATATATACAAAAATGTAAATTACACAGAAAAGACTAGCATAACTTGACACAGATAACAAATTAAAGAATATTACTTATTTTAAATATACACACATTTAGAAACACATTCAACTCATAGTAAAACAGAAGGAAGAGGATAAAGCAAAAGGAAGAAATTAGAATAGATTCAGGGAAATATTAATAAAAAAAACAGTCTAACAGAGACAATTTCATAAAGAGAGGGTAAGAAAAAAAGTTAAGAATCTGTGATTGAGGTTTGAGTAAGAGATAGAACAAAAGGGCAGAAGAACAGAAACAGATTACATCAAGCATAAACTACTGAGAATACTTCCCTTCTATAATTCTCTCCATCATAGAGGAGGTTGTAAACAGAGGAAAAAAACATAACAGAATAGAATAGAGGGAAATAAACACATAAATAAGCATTGCTGAACAGAAAAAATAAGGAAAAAACAATGGATAAAGGAAAATTCAATATTATGTTACATAAAAGAAACATTCAAAACAAAGAATCAGATAATTAAAGAAGAATTTGGAGCAGAATCTATTATCCTTGAGTTGAACTAAAATGGTTAATCATCATATTCTCAGAGAAACTAACAGCTAAAAATAGAATTGAAGAGATAAACAACAAACCACATTTTGACAAATATTTCTATAGGTAATGAATTAAAGTCAATACTTGACAATATAAACATGGAATTAAATAAACAAGAAACAGAAACATACAATAATGGGTCCACAATGTACTTTTTGCGGACCTTGACAAATATAATAAAAATATAGAAGAAAAATTAAGAAAATGAATAGAAATTTTAGAAACAGAAATATAAAATGCTTCTGATGGCTATTTAATGGGAATGAAAAAGAATTTATATATATATATAAAAAAGTGATGTGTAGCACTTTTACTACACATACACATGTGTATATATTATGCATACATACAAATATACAGATATACACACATTTATATTCATAGAAACCTCACAAAGACAAATAAAGATATTAAATACATTCCTTATTGACCACAAGGGAATGAAAATTCTATTCAACAAAGACTAAATGATACAGATGCTAACTAATATAATCTTACTCTTATAATAATGAGAATTGTTAAATTAATGAAAATGATTATATCAAAGGAATGGAAAATAATTATATCAAAGATAATTAGACCATATGTCAAAACTTTGGAGAAGCATCCAAAGAATTCCTAAAGATTTCTATTCTATTTATAAACTTTTTTTCAACTAAAAGAAAAATTAACAAAAGAACAAATTAAATAGAAATCCTTCCTTCTCCCCAAAAAAAATTTTAAGAAAAATAACAACTAAAAAGATGACACAATATAAATCTTGAAAATCAAGACTGAGATTGATAAAATTGAGAGAAAAAAATTAATAAATAAAATTAGGAAATAATGTAAAAAGTAAAACAGATAAATCATGAGTTGATATGATTTTTAAAATATGAAAACCATTAATAACCAGTATCAAAAATGAAAATATATATAAATGTGCAATATTATCATTTACTATTTGCTGATAGATGCCAATAATAAGAAAACAAAGAAATATACTTTGTAATATGATTATCAAGAATTTAGCTAAATAATTAAAAACAAAATTTATGAAAAGCAAGATTTTATTTTTAACAGAGAAATATGCTCTCCCCAAAATTTGGGAAAATATTAATTTATTGTAAGTGAGCTGACACAATATAATAAAAATGAAAACCCTACCTAAATTTATTTATTCAGTTCTGTACCAATCCAACTACCAAAGGATTCATTTATAGAACTAGAAAACAAAACTCATCTGACAAAAAAAAAAAACTTCAAGAATGTCAAGAGAAATAATGGGAAAAAAGATGGTCTAGAAGTACAGTCTTTTTTATTCTACTAAATTCATTTATTTTTAATACACATTACTTTATGTATTGTGTTGGAAGAGAAAAAAATCAGAGCAAAAGGGAAAACCCATAGGAGAGATGAAAAACAGAAAAAAAGAGAGAGAGAGAGAGAGAAAGAGAGAGAGAGAGAGAGAGAGAGAGAGAGAGAGAGAGAGAGAGAGAGAACATAGCATGTGTTGATTTACATTCAGTCTCCTTATTTCCTCTTCTGTATGCAAATGGCACTTTCTGCCTAAAGTCTATTGGGACTGCTTTGGCTCACTAAACCACTGAGAAGAACCAAGGCTTTCATAGTTGATCATCATGTATTCTTGCTCTTATTGTGTACAATGTATCCCTGGCTCTGCTTTTCTTTTTTTTTTTTTTTTTTTTTTGCTCAGCATCACACTTCATATAAATCTTTCTCAGTCTTTCTAAAATCAGTTTGTTCATCATTTTTGTAGAACAATAATATTTCATTACCTTCTTATACCACAACTTGTTTAGTCATTCCCCCATTGATGGACATCTATTAATTCCCATGCTTTGCTACCATAAAAAGAGCTGCTACAAACATTTTTGCACATGTGGGTCCTTTTTTTCTCCTTTTAATATTTCCTTGGGATACAGACCCAGGATTGTCAATGCTGAGTCAAAGATTATGTACAATTTTATAGCCCTTTGGTTATAATTCTAAATTGCTCTCCAGAATGGTTGGATAATATCTCAATTCCACCAATAATGCATTAGTGTCCTGACTTTCCCACATCCCCTCTAACATTTATCATAATCTTTTTTGTTATTTTAGCTAATCTGAGAGTTGTGAAGTGGTACCTTATAGTTGTTTTAATTTGCTAATTAATATTAATTCTAATTAATTAGATTAACTACTAATATAATTTATTATTAGATTATCATCTAATATAGTAATCAATTATTTCTAATTATTGATCTTTAATCAATAATTACTTAGAGCATTTTTCATATAATTATACATCACTTTAATTTCATCACCTGAAAATTGTCAGTTCATATCCTTTATCAATTGGACAATGATTTTTATCCTTATAAACTTCACACATTTCTTTATATATTTTAGAAATGAGAACTTTATCAGAAATACTGTCTATAAAGATTTTTCCCAGTTTTGTACTTCCCTTTTAATCTTGTTTCTGTTGGTTTTGTTTATGCAAAAACGTTTTTAATTTAATGTAATCAAAGTTGTCCATTTTGCCTTTCATAAAGTTCTCTAGTTCTTCTTTGGTCATAAATTCTTCCCTTCTCCAAAGCTATAACATATAAATTATACCTTGCTCTCCTAATTTGTTTATGGTATCCTTTATGCCAAAATCATGTACCCATTTTGACCTTATTTTGATATGGAGTGTGAGATGTAGGTCTATGCCAATTTCCTGACATTATTTTCCAGTTTTCCCACCAATTTTTTTTGGTTTATTTTTTCATTAATTTCCTTGATATTCTTGACCTCTTGTTCTTCCAGATGAATTTTATTATTATTTTTTCTGATTCTATGAAATAATTTTTTGCCAGTTTGGTTGTTATAGCACTGAAAAAGTAGATCAATTTAGGCAGAATTGTCATTTTTATTATGTTAGCTCGGCCTAGCTGAGTGATTGAATTTCTTCCAGTTGTTTAGATCTGACTTTATTTGTGTGAGAAGTGCTTTGCAATTGTGTTCATATGGTTTTTGGGTTTGTCTTGACAGGTAGATCTCCGAGTATTTTATTTTGTCTATAGTAATATTAAATGGAATTTCTCTATCTCTTGCTGATGGGCTAGCAGTACTATGTCTCAAACTATATCACTAAGCAGTATTATAATCAACATTTTTGTCCTTGATGATTAGGAGGAAGGATAAAGGGTAAGGAAAAGGGAGAGAGTGTCCTTGGTTATTAGGGGGAGGGATAGAGGGTAAGAAAAGGGAGAGAGGGAATGTAAGCAGGATAGATGAAGGGAAGTAGAACAATGCAACAGGTTCATACCATACAAAAGCAAACAGCAGTGGATTTTTTTCTACCAACCCAGAGACTTGCTATTTGACAAAAGCTGTTTGAAAAACTAGAAAGCAGTCACATAGAAATTAAATTTAGATCAACATTGATGCCATATATCAAGACAAGTTCCAAATGAACACACGACCTGATTATAAAAGGCCACATCAGAAATGAATTAGAGAAGCAAGAAAAATTACCTTTCAGGTCTCTGAATAGAGAAATAGTTAATGACCCTAAAAAGGAGAAATGAGATCTCACATAAAATTAAAATCTCGTTTGCAAGAATGAGATAAATGCAACTAAAATTCAAAAAGAAAGATTTAACTAATGTGGGGATAGGGGAAGATTTTGCAGTTAAGTCTCTCTAATGAAGGTTTTATTTCCAAGATATGCAAAGCACTTATTCAAATTTATAAGCATAACAGTCATTCCCCAAATGATACATGGTCCAAAGTTAGACAGAGGCAAGTTTCAAAGGACGATATTCAACATATATGTAGGTTATTCATAGGAAATATATTCTAAATAACTAATAATCAAAGAAATGACAATTCAAGTTGACACTGAGGTTCTGCCTCATATAGGGGCAGAACTTTAATTTGAAAAGTGGATTAAAAAGGAAAATGAAAAATATTGAAGAAAAATCACTTTAATTTACTATTGGTTGAAATGTAAATTGGAGTAGCCATTCTGGAAAAGAATTAGAATTACATTCCAAAAGTTAATACATTGTGAATTTTGACTTGGTCAAATTGCGACTTGGCCTATACCTCAGTGAAATCAAAGAGGTAATGTTCCAATATGTAGAAAAATATTTTAACAGTCTTTTACTATAGTATAAAGTACTAGAAAACAAGAAGATGCCCATCAATTGGTGCAGGACTAAGCAAATTATAATACATGAATATAATGAAAAACTACTGATAGAGATGGATGAGCTGTGAGATGAACAGAACTAGTAAGCAACTTTAGCTATAACAGCATTAGTAATAACATTATTTTAAAAAGAAATAAAAACTTTATCCTGTGCAATGCTCAAATCTAATTTAAAGATTCTACCCCTCTTCAAAACAAAAAGATGAAGAACTTAATATGCAGAATGATCTCCATGTTTCAGCTGCTATCCAATACCAGAAGATCTTTCTTTCCCTGTGCACTTCTTACCCTTAAAAACCCTTCTGCCTGGCAGGTCCCTACTTCTCTTTGGTGAGCTCCTTCATTTTAAGGAATTTCTCAGTACATCCATCTTTTGCTACTTTTTGAACCTATTTCTTAACTCTCCGGACCCTAAAATACAGGAATTAATTGCATCTCCTTATTCATTACTCATGGCTGGGAAGCTCTAGTCAGTAAGCAAAGCTTACTTGAAAAAAATTGATGTTTTGCTTCCTTGATAGAAACACCATTGAGTAACAACACACCAGTGCAAGATATCTGTAAGTAAGAACTCTCTATATCCTTTACCACAGAGGGATAATATGAAAACTCATTATGTGACATCTGTGAAGCAAATTGAGCATTTTGGAGAAATGTTATTTTCATGTACATTGGAAATGTTATTCTTATTGAATAGTCTCTGGTGTGACTTAGATTCTATAAAAACTCCTCTTGTTTTTCCTCCTTCAGTTAATGATAAAGTGCCATTAAGACTGCAATTGAAAGGAGATTGAAAGCAGATGTGATATTAAATCGGATTTAGAACAAAAGTGTTCAGGTTGCCTTTCTGAGATGAAATATCAAAATTGAGTAAAATATACACAGAAAAAAAAAAACAATGAAAATAGTTCTATGAAGGAACAAATCGTATTGATATAAATTGGCAAGGGATAATTTTTCAATAAAAATTGAAAACTAGAAAAATGTATATTTTTACACATAGCTCCAAGATCACATAAATGCCAAGAGATATGACAGTTGCTAAAATAAATGTGCTTTTTATGAACAGTAAAGTAGTAAAACAAGCAAAATAGATGCATAAAATGGGTAAATTTTCACTGTATTAGTTATTGCCGCCTCTGGGCAGCCATAAATTACAAACTCATTTTTTCCCTTTTTGGGTATTCATGAATACATTTCTGGGCCTGTTCATCCTCCTTCTTTCCTGGTGATTCTACTCTTTGCTGATTTATATGCTTCTTCAAAGTATGTAAATTAAAGGTGAACAGGTTTTTGAAGGAAGGAAAAAAAATCAGCAATATCCCAAGAAAATGTAATTTAGTACACATTTGGTGGCATAATTATCAGGCAGATATTCCTTCCTTCTGTAAGCTAAACCTTCATTTTTCAACATTAAACCAAGGGTAAGATTTCATTTCATTTAATGTCTTCCTATAACATTTCCACCTTAGAAGTACAAACTTGCATTTTTTATTTTTATAAAGGAATTGCTATGCGCAAGACATACGCTAAATTCTGGGAATACAGAGACACAAGAAAAAAGTTCCTGCCCTCAAGAATATTGCCTCCTAATGAAGGAGGAGAACCCACAAATTGGCATTTATGAGAAGAGGAAACCATGTCCAGAGCTCTAGCCTCACTACCAAAGCCCTTGGCATTGTCAGGTGAACCTCCCAGGGTTCCATTTTCCGCATCATGAGGTTGGATAAGATGACATTCTTTTCAACTCTATGTCCATGATCTAGTTTGATGGAACAAAACACTGAAGATTGTCAAAAAGGGTAGTGATTAGAAATAGCTCTTAGTTGAACTTTTTTTTTTTTTTTTACTTTACTGATGAGAAGAAAGCTTTTCAAAGTAAAGTAACCTGTGTATGGTTATCAAGCAATTATCTAATTATAGGGCTGGGGTTTCCAACTGCAAGTTCAATGCTTTTATTACTATAACACACAACCTCTTAATTCACTCCAGAAATTACACAGAGTCCTGACTCAGTCTAGCTGTAACTATAACCATGCACATAACATCTGACTTTTGTGCACAAATGATCAACTTCACTTAATTATCTTTCTGAAGATGAAAGGATAAATATAACGCTCCTTAGTCCTCTCAGCTCTAATGAATAGATATGGGAAAATTTTTTTAGAGTATCTAGAAAACTGAGTGGAGAGAAAACCATACCTAGAATCAGAAAGACTCATCTTCCTGAGTTCAAATCTGGCCCGTGTGACCCTGAGCAAGTCACTTAATCCCATTTGCCTCAATTTCCTCATCTTTAAAATGAGATGAAAAAGGAAATGGCAAACCACACCAGTATTGACAAAGAAAACCCAAATGGGGGGGCAGCTAGGTGGCGCAGTGGATAGTGCCACAGCCCTGAAGTCAGAAAGACCTGAATTCAAATCTAGTCCCAGACACTTAAAACTTCCTAGCTATGTGACCCTGGGCAACTTCACCTCAATTGCCCCAGCAAAAATAAATAAATACATAAACCATAGGATCATGAATAGTCAAATAAAACTGAAAATGACTGAAGAAAAAGAACAGGTACAATTTTATCTTCAACTTGGAAAAAGCGATATTCTAAACTAAATTAAAGAACCTCACAGAGAAAGAATTATATTATTGTTATTGTATTACTTTTATTTTTGAGTTTATTACTATTCATTTGTTTCAACCATGACCCCATTTGGGGATTTTCTTGAGAAATTTACTAATCATGTATTCAAATCTGGCACACCATTTCCTTCTCTCATCTCATTTTACAGATAAGGAAACTGAGGCAAATGGGGTTCTGCACCTTGTCCAGGTTCACATAGGAAGTAAGTGTCTGAGACCAAATTTGAACTCATGGAGATGAGTCTTTCTGATTCTAAGAGCAGTGTGCTATCCACTACATCATCTAGATGCTCCATTCAGCACCACTCAGACCAAATCATCTGATGTAACATTGGAAGAGAGATGAATCTTAAATAAAAGGGATAAGAGAAAACTCACCAGCTTCAGTGCTGAAAATTGTCTCTTTGAGAACTTCAGGTACGTTTACATGGTCTTGATACTAGCTGCCAGGAGAATGATGGACTTTGAAAGAAATTTATTCACCTCAAGCTAAATACAAAAAAGGCCCAGGGGATTCTCATTTAAAGAAAGAAAAGTTGTTGAAAAAGTGGGATTCTGGTGTCACATCTGTTTTAAACCACCTTGACAATCCTCCCTTTGAGAAAGAAGCCCTGGCAACTGATGTCAACCCTCACAAGTGACAGCTGATCACCAGGAAAGAAGCGGAACAGCAGCTGACAGCAGCAGCTCATGGAGGAAACCAACTTGCAGCAGATGACAACTAAGCAGGATAGCAGCATGTGGGAGTTTGGGATGGAGAAGGTAATGGCAGCAATAGAAAGGAGGAGAGAGACTTCAGACAGAGCTAGGAGCCATCTTTAGCAGGACGCAGCCTGAAGAGGATGAGTTTTCTAGGGAGGATTTTTTTCCTCTTGAAACAGAAGTAGACTTTCAATCAAATCTGTGAAACAATGGTGTCCTTTTGTTAAAGATGATTCCTTGCTATTAGCCTTTTATTTTGTTTCATTAAAAGTCTCTTGAGGAGGGTAAACATTTTCTTTTGAGAATGTCCATGTCTCTTTCTGTTCTTTTACTAGTCAAGGCTAAGTAGAACAGGAAAGAGGTCCTAGAATCAAAGTCATGTTTTTCATCAATCTCAGTCCCCTTCAGTTAGCATTTCCTCAGGCTTAGCTGATTTATAGCTTGAGGTGAGTAAACTCAATGTGTGTGATATTCTGTGTGCTCTGCTACAGAGACCTGCATGGGTGAGGGTAAAAAACTACTAAAAGCAAAAAAGGCTGATTCTAATAAGACCATGATATGAAGCAATGCTAAAGGACCTCAGAATCCTGGGATGGATTTGGGGCAAGTATAATTGATGAGAAATTTTGTGTGATAAAAGTAGCCTTCCAATTTAAAAGCATTCAATTTCCAAATAGACCATACATAACAATGGGAACTCCTGCCTCTATCTCCTAATTAAGCTCTACCCTGAGGCTGCCATGAGACTTTTTCAGCTGTTATAGCACCCACATCCTAGTTCTTCCTCTGTCCCATCCAACTCCCTCAGGAAGCCCAGGAGTAAGGACCACTGCATAGGATCTCAGCTAAATGATTAAGTAAGCATTTGTAGATTCATCTGAGAAACTATCATTTACAATGTAGTTTCTATTTGCAAAGAGTTATCTTAAAACTAAATTTTTAGAACTCTGTGGTCAAACCAATGGCTATTCTCATATCTAGTTAAGTAGGTGATGTCCATTCCAACTCCCAGCCTCAAAGCAGTGCAGATTTCTTGACTCATCAATATGCATTGGCGTTTCTGGCTAATCTAATCACAAATTATGCCCAGGCTCTGAGTTCCCAGACTTGGTTCTGACCCCAATGTGACCGTTTTTGAATAATCATTGTAAGAGATAAGTGAACTAACTCATTCTTGATCTGCCCATACCAAAGACCTGCAGTTTGCAGACTGGACATAATTCCTTTCACGTTGTCTTGACATCTTGGGCTAATATCAGCACATGGGGAGATCAATAGTTATCTCATTTGCTATAAAGGATCATTGACTTACCATTGAAGAGAATATTGTGCCCCTGAAATCTACCCACTCACTTTTACAGATAAGGAAATTGAGGCTCAGAGAAATTAAATGCTTCATAAAAAAGCCACATAAGAAGTGACAACCAAAATGGGAAGCTATGTCCCCTAATTCCAAATGCATTTCTTTTCCCACGGAACCACAGTGTCTCTGCTCATATCTGCACTTCCTCATATATGAAAAATATGAAAATACTACAACTACTGCAACTGATATTGTAACTGCTAATACTAATGATAACAATAAGATAATTAACACATATATAGTACTTCAAATTTTACAGCATTGCAAGTACATGAATAAAACATATATTGTGTATCTATTTCTATTAATATAGGGAGAGAGAGATAGACAGAAAGACAGAGACACAGAGAAAATGACAGAGACAGAGACAGAGAGAGGTTGATACATTTCATTGATCATCACAACCCTTTCCCCCTATTTTACAAATAAAAAAACTAAATGACTTTCCAGTATCTCAGGAAATTAAGAATACCTGAGTTCAAATCTGGCCTCAGACACTAGTTGTGTGTGAACCTGCACAAATCACTTAACCGGGACTGCCTCAGTTTCTTCATCCATAAAATGAGCAGGAGAAAAAAAGTGGTAAATCATTCTGGTATCTTTACCAAGAAGATCTCAAATGAGGTCAGAGACTCAGACACATCTGGAATGACTGAAAAATAAAACCAGTATCTCATAGCCAGTAAGTATTTGGTACGTAAACAGCATTTTTCTTGTTTCCAAATATCACTACTCTGTGGATGATGCCATTAAAGTCTTTTGATGGCCAAAGGAATAAGATGCAGGGACTTATTCTACTTCTATGTGACATATTTTGTAATAATCCAGATGATTGTGGAAAAAGCCTCACCCTGATTCCATTAATCAGCACTCTCATTAGTCTCAGAAATCTACCACAAATACTTGTTCCAAGCCTTTAAGCCACATCACCCTCTGTCCTATTAATAGACATATGAAAAGACCAGGAAAAGTGTGCAGAAAAAATTCTTTTGAACTTTTAACTCCTAGCTGACAGGAATTTTTTTTAAAGAAACGTGTTCTCTTTGAGTAGTCTCTACACCGGGCTCTCCCTAAGCTTCTGCTACTTCAAAGAGGCTTCCTGCAGAGTGACAGACTCCTGTTCAGAAGAAGAAAGACAGAAATGAAAGCTCTTCCCAGCTTTAGGCATCCCGGGGTCTTGAATGCCGCAGCTGTTCAAAGTCATCCTTTTTTCTTCAATGGGAGCAGGCCATTTCAGTGGAATCAGAACAGGTAGGAAAAGCAAAGGAAATGTCTTAATGTTTCTTTCCTCCCCGTGCAAGCTCCAGTTTTTCTGTCCTATGCTCCCCTTTTACCAAGGGGGTGTTAACACTTCAATCAGGGTTACTTTCAGGGGTTTTGTGAGCTTTACTTGTGGGAATGCTGTGCAAGTATTTGTTTGTATCTCTTATTCAAAACTTTCCAGGTCTAAATATCTAGAATCCAATACAGCAGGTTATTCAGGTGATGAACTGAGATGAAGTAGTATATGGTAGAATGGGGAGATCACTGAACCTAGGATCAGTCAATGCTGAGGAGCAGCAGTTAGTGACGGACCAAAAGTGATCAGGATAGAAAGATCAGTTCAGGGATAACACTGGCATTTAAGAACAATTGAGCCCATGATGAAAGATTCAATCTGTAAGCAAAGTTACATTTTGAATTTTCAGGGCCCAGATTCCCACCCACGATCCTCAGCAGTAATGTTGCAAATCATACTGTTGGGCACAAGAGGACCAGGTTATACAATAGTAGATAAATCCAAGATTAACATTCAACAAATAACTAGGTCAGCACTATCATGTGTTTAGTAAATTAGGGTGTACAGGTTGGGATTACGTTAACTAGATGTGAAATAGACATCTGTACTTCCTAATTCCTTTCAATAAAAGAATATCATTTTCATCAAAAAAGTGAAGAAATGTTCATTTTGCCTACTGTATGTTTTCATTTTCCTATGGGAGGAGAGGACATGGGTATTAATTTTTTGAGTCATGGATTCTTTCCCAGGAAGTTTTGAAATCATATAGTATATAGAATTATAAAAAAAATTATAGGATTATATTGAAATGCAGTTACCAGAACATTTTTTAAAAAAGAATAAGTTCATGGACCCTAAGTTAATAATTCTTATCTATCATACCCCAGCCTTCTTCAACTTACAGTCACAACTTTTTAAATTATAACAGAAAAAAATAGAACAAAATGAACAGGAAGGCAAATTAACATGAATGTTTGTGTCCAAGGGAATCACAGTCTTGGCTTTGACTATGACTTAGAAAAATAAGAGTGAAAGCTAAAATTTTGTTTTTGTTTTTTACTTATTTGTTTTTGTTTTTACTTTGGTAGGTTGCACTTGACAAAAGCTACAATGAGAAGTGAATCACAGAAATTCACAATGAGGTAACATTGATTCTGGGCTTGTATTTCCCACACACACATATACTTTGAATCTTATTATCAATTCCTTCCCTCTTGCTGCATTCTGACCACTCCTTAACATCTCATCTTCTGCTTGTTATTCTCTTATTCAAAACTTTCCAGGTCTAAATATCCATTATTAATGTTCATATTACACAGTGGTTCATCACAGTTACATGTCATCCAAGATTGGTCTCAGCCCACAGAAACTTTAAAATATAACTTAAGAACTTCCCATGTGCTTTCTTAAGGGGAAGGGATAAGGGAAAAAAACTGGAACTCAAAAGTTTTAAAACAAATATAAAAATGGTTTTAAACATAGCTGGAGAAAATAAAAATATTAAAATGTAATTAAGAGTTAAAGAAAATGGAACATCTTAAGCTACAATCAATCATCACTATGCATGTGCTAGTAGAGAGGGAAGAAAACAAGGAGTAAGCAGAAGCTAAAGTTTGTTCTGAAAATGTAACAAAACTAAACTTTTTGTGGTACAGTTCCAAAACTGTTTCAAACAATCCCAAACTATTTCCATCTTCAAAGAACTGGAAATGAACTACAAGTCCACCAATCAAAAAATGGCTACACAAAAATTATGGCACATCAATTTAATGGAATAGGACTGTGCTGTAAGAAACAAGGGACATGATAAATGCAGAAAGAAACATGAGAATCGATGTAAAGTACTTTTGGGGCAAGGAGTCAGAAAAAAATCACTGAAGCACTCTCACTAGTTCTACTGGATGAACCCATGAAAGATCAATGTGTTCTGTGGTCCTGAAAGCTTCTGCTATAGTTCATCTTATAAGTTTATATCAAATTCTCAGATGGAACTTATGTCTTTTCCAAACTACAAAGAACCACAGCATGGTAAGTTTTCTATTATGAACCATTCAAAGGAGTGAAACAATTCATGGCAAATAGCAGCACATTCAGTTGTAATAACATTCCAAAATACAAAACTTTCTGGCCCCGGTGAATCCAGTAATATTGATGTGCTTGGCTACCTAGGTACCTTCTGCAGAGTTCAACAACCTACAAAAGGAGCATCTCTCTAGTGTGCATGGTGAGGAAATTTCAGTGAATTGTAGAAGTCGGCAGATTATTTTGCAAAATTTTATCACTTTGTGAATATATGTATATAGATGGATAGATTAAATAGCTGTTACTTATGTGTGTATATTTTGAGTAGGTGTGTGAAAATTGGAAGAAAATGTTTAATCTCCTTTGCCCAATAGTATCTTAACAATACAGGAGCAGTAGAAACAATGTTTTTTACTCCATCCTGCTGTTCAGAAAGACATTATCAAAAGCCTATTCTATATTTCATACTGGATATCCTAGAGACATCTTCAAATCAATATATACAAATTCGAACTCATTATCTTTTCCCTAAAATCCTTCCACTATTCAAAGCTTCCCTATTTCCAAAAGTGCTGCCTTCTACTCTACCATATTCCTAACCTTAGCATTTGCTCTCTCTCATCTCACTCATGCAATCACTTGCTAAATCATATTTTTCTATTTCCAAGAACATCTTTCACATTCTACCTCTATCTGCTCACAAAACTGCTGCATTAGCTCAAGCTATTGAACTATTATTGTAGCAATTCTCTAATTGGTCTCCCTGCCTCAAGGTTCTTGCCATTCCAAATCACCCTATGAACTGCTGCCGATATAATTTTCAATAAGCATAGATTACTCCCCTACTCGATCAATTGATTGTCTTTAGGATAAAATAGAAATTCCTTTGTTTACTCTGGGCCCAAAATATCTTTCCATCTTTGATGGACATTTTGCTTTCTTCCCACCCACTCAAACTGGTATTTCCTCTTTTCCACATTTTTGGTGTTCAATCATATTCAGTTTTGTCCAACTCTGTAACCCCATTCAGAGGTTTTCTTGGCAAAGATACTGAAGTGGTTTGCTAATTATTTTTCCTCCAGCTCATTTTACAAATAAGAAAACTGAGGCAAACAGAATGAAGTAACTTTTCCAGGATCAAACAACTAATTTGAACTCATGAAGATGAATCTTCCTGATTCCAAGCCCAGTGCTTATCAACTATACTACCTAGTCCTTTTCCTCACATAAGAAATTCTGAGTTTTCATTCTCTATACCTTTTAATGAATCCTTCACCTCTCCAGAATGTATTCTCTTTCCATCTATCTCACAGAATCCCTTTCCTCCTTTAACATACAACTCAAACACCATCCTTTCTAGGAAGACTTTGCTGATTCCACCCAAGCCCAACTTCAAGTGTACTCTCTCCCAAATTACCTTGTGCTTAACTATGCTGTGTTTATGCATTTTATATCAATTCTTCATTTCCTTGCATTCTTGTGTTATATTCCTTGGGAATGAGGATTGGTTTATTCTATGCATGGATCTGCCCAATGCTTAGCCCAGCATCTGGCTGGTAAGCACATAACAAATACTTGTTGACTGATTTTTGACTTGATCTAAGATGTAAAACACTGGACTAGACAAATGTTCATGTGACTGGATTTGGTATAGTTTTACAAACATGTGCTGCTTTTCTATAGGATTGCAAATTATCCCTAAACCTTATAGTTAAGCGTATGTTTGCAAACCTAGAAGTCTAGGTTATCTGCCCAACTTCCCGCCCTTAGTTTCATTTGTTTCATAATCCTGCATATATACCTGTCAACAGCAGACAGAAAATGGAGCAATGGCCTTTATGTCTGTTTTCATTAAGGTATGCTTGCTGACTTCTTATGCACATCTAGCATTTCCCAATGAAAGCACAAATGGTGGTGGTGACTAAAATTAATGGAGACTAGACAAGAATAATTTTTTTCCTTTTGTTCTTTTGACTGCTGATACACTGCACTTTATTTCCTCCTGATGGCTGACTATCAATCATTTATGAGCCATGCATCTTCTTCATTGATATGGCTGTCAATCATCTGACAAATGGGATGCAGAAGCCTACAAACCCAGAAGAGTGTTTATTCCCAGAAGCACTGAACTCATCTGGGGTTTCAGACTCAGTAACAAGATACATTATCAAAATCCCATTTCTTTTTTTTTCTTTCTTCCCCTAGTCTGAAAGACTACTGCCTACCATATCATTCTGAAAAATTTATGAGGAACTAAATGCTCAGTCTCTCTAATCTGGTTGCTTATAATGATTTTTTAAAATATATTTTACAGAATTTAATGATCTTTTAATTAGCTGTCTTTAATGACATTCAGTTATCCATCATTTAGTTCATCTGTCCAGATTTTTATAGCCATAGTCTTAAATAATGCTTTTAGACTTTTGATGAGCAATTTTTTGAAGATCATGATTTAGGATATACTAATGTCTCACAGATCATCATTACCAAGATTAGGGACATTATGAAGGTCTTACTGCAAAAGAATAATTCAATTGGATATGTACTTGTGCAAAGTACTATATAACAGTTGCCATCCAAGGTACTAGCAGTATAAATAAGGTATGTATTGACTATTAAATTCTTAAGTTCACATGATTTCTTGTTTGTAGATTTCAATTGCAACATTTAAATGTTTTTGAAATTTCACATACATAAAACAGGATTGGGAATAGAAGGTAAGAGTAGGCTTTCCTGAAGTACAAAATAAAATCTCGCTAGCCTCTTAAACATTCTAGATATAATCCTTGAAAACCTTTCAACTGAATTAATTTATAATTAAATGGTAATAGACTCAGACAGTGTAATCTCATTATTATGAACAAGCTATATTGTTTTGAAATTGTTCTTTCTTTAGAAAGAGCAAAGGTGACCCAAAACATAATTCTATCTTGTAAAGTCCTTTTAAACATGAACTTGGAAGCAAGGGGAAGCGAGAGGGAGGGGAAGATTCACCTTGCAAGATGAAATATCATTAGTAATATTTGAATGTAATCCCTTAAAGCAATATTTGATATTAATTGCATAGAACTTCTTAAATGATGGTAAAGTTGATAGGGAAATGTCATCAGTTTCCCAAAAAAGCTTAAATAGAAGTAGGAGATACGTCTGTTCTAGATAGTCAGTTTGAGCAAGTGTAACCTTTGCCGAGTACATGCAAACTAACTTACCATTTATGAAAGCTACAATTAAAGCCAAGCCAGAGAACACAGATTTGCTAAACTTGATCACTCTTTATCTAACTCTTTCCAAACATCTGTATCTTCCAATATGCATGATCTTAACAAGCTCAACCATTTATAAAAGTATTTTAATTTGGACCATGTAAATTTTTTTTAAGTAGAAATCAACTGATCCAATGACCTATTTAGAGGCACTATGTTCAAAATTTTGCATTGAAACAGAACTTTAGTAAGTTCAAAGGTGTTCATTCAATAAAGTATAATTTAAAATAGTTCAAATAATTTTTAAATCCTTCTTAACTTTAAGAATATTTTTGAAATAATAGTCTTTGATATCTATCCTGTTTGGTACATGGACTGTCCAAGAAAGGGTTACTTAAAAAAGAGTGAAAGAGACAGATAGATAGATGGAGACTGGTCACTTAAAGAGAACCAGGGATGACTGCTTTGCATCTTCTGGTTATTTAATGAAAACAAGAAAAATCTTTCACATATATTACCTAATGTGAAAAACTTTCAGAAAGACATTGGCAATATAAGGCCAAGTTGAGATGAGATTTGTTCCACTTGATGGTGGATTTCATCTATGGAAATGAAATTACCTAGACCCATTAGGTCATGTAGGAATGAATAACTTCCATTTTCAAAGGGAAAAATGAATACCATATTTGGATTAAATAAAAAGTGAAAATGAATTAATTTTACATTATCTCAAATGAGATAGATTTGAGTCTTTCATAATATGTTTCTTCCTAGTAAACTGTTCCTCTGCTTTTATTTTTTTACTCTCCATTGCTCTCTAGCTATGTCTTTTTTCCCCCATATTTTCCTTATTTCTTCTGTGCATTTTACTCTCCGCAACTGACTGTAAAACAAATAGAAATATAGCTTTAAATATTAGCTATATTTTAATTTTATGTAACATGAACTTAACTCAAAATATAATAGTTTATATTTTCTTATTTTAGGAAAAAAACACATTTAAACAACTTTTTACTTCCATATAACACTGGATTTCCTTCCACATTGGTAACTGTGATATCTACAAGAAAATGAGTGTCTAACTTTATGGGATTAAAACTGATTTAATGTCTGTCAGCTAATTTGCTTTAAGTCTGGATAAGTCATTAAAACATGTTGTGTCTTTATATTTCCAATAGACAATTTAAGATTTCCAAACATTTAGAATTACATTGTTAGATTTAAAAGATAGGCTATGCTAATGCATTTTTCCCTCTATGCTATAAGACATTCTTTATCAAAGGTAAATTAGAATGCTCTCCTCATCTAACAGACACCAGCTGGCTGGAGTACTAAGACTGGTAACAAAATGACCCTATTAATTGAAAGTCATTACTAAGAACAGCAGGGAAGTTCACGTGGCAAAGACCAGAGTCTTAAGTGGATCAGAAAGCAAAATGAAGCCCAGAGATTTCTCTGAAAAACCAGTAATGGCAAGTGCAACTGCTGATTAGGCAATTTTATTAATGATTTTTAAATTTTTGTTTTTGTTTTAATAGTTATGCATACACTTTGGGAAAAGAATTAATAAATTCAATTTAATCGGCACAAACTCTTTACAAGGAATTATACTGGGTGGTAGGGATACCGAGACTGAAAGTAAAAATAGTTCTTGCTTTCAAGAAGTTTATATTTTATGATTAGATTTAATAATGATTTTTCATTTAAAAGAAGATAAAAGCAAAATCTAAAGCTTTCCATAAAACCTAATGATTTATTTTTCACTGACCTTTAGATATGAATAAAGGATTATATCACTTATCTTTTACAAGCTAATCAGAGACCACTTTACTATATCCAGATTATTTCTACATAACACGAGTAAAGTCTCTCAAAGCTCTATCCATTTTCCATATATGAAGTATAACCATTAGAACATCTGTATTTTTGTGGGTTTTTTTCTATGAGAATGGAAGACTTTTCATTTCCCTGTCACCAGCAGAGAAAAGATGAGTCGAGAAAGTGCATTTGACAGTTTATCCCTAAGTAGGCTGGAAAGGGAGTTGTTATTATTAGTTGCCCTCTTTATGAGCAGATTGCTAGAATTTGGACAAACCTAGAAAAGACAAATATGCTGGAGTAGTAGAGGAGTGGAGTATGAATGATTTAAATTAAACATCTACCAGTTAAGACTGCTAACTATCAATGGATCTTGACCCATTAATTGGATTAATGGTTCCTGGTCTCGCGTGCTAAAAAGTTGCCATCTCAAGTCTTCCCAGTTTCAAATTTGTCCTCAGACACTTCCTAGCTGTGTGACCTTGAGCAAGGCACTTAACCCTGTTTTCCTCAGTTTTCTCCTCTGTAAAATGAGTTGGAGAAAGTAATGGCAACAAACCCCTCCTGTATCTTTGCCAAGAGGAGTCATAAAGAACCAGACACAACTGAAAAGGACTGAACAACATCCTCCCTGATCTCCAGGAGTCACAATCTAATGGAACAATAGAATAATATATTTACAACTAAAAGGAATCTCAAAGATCATTGAGTTCAAACCCCGTATTTTATAGTTGAAGAAACTGAAACCTTGAGAGGTTAAGTGACTTACCCTGCTAGTTATTCTATGGGGCGTGATTCCAATTCAGGTCTTGTTGACTCCAAGTACAACACTTTGCTCTATCCAGGCAAGAGATCCCTGCTTCTTATACCTTGCTGATCTCCTGAAGTACCAGAAGATGCCCTAGATTTATATGAACTGATATAAAGTGAAGTGAGCAGAACTCGAACATTGTGCATATTAACAATAATACTGGAAGGATGATCAGCTATAGACCAAAAAGAAAAAAAATCAGCTGAGAAAGACCTAGCTATTCTCAGCAATACAATTATCCAAGACAATTATGAAAGACTTATGATGAGAAACTCTCCATCTCCAGAGAAAGAACTGATGGCGCCTGAATGCAAAATGATACATACATAATGTTTTCACTTTATTTTTCTTGCTATTTTTCCAATGTGGCTAATATGGAAATGTTTTACATGATTTCATTTCACAGGTATAAATGATATCACATTTCTCACTTCACAAAGGGTTTGGGAGGGATGAGAGGTAGAGAATTCAAAACTTTGATGTTTTTAAAATTAATTTTAAATAAAAAATAATACTTTCTTAAAATACATTTATATACACATGTCTACACTTGTTCTTGTTCAACAGTTTTTAATTGTTTTTGAACCTTCGTTATCCCATTTGAGGTTTTCTTGGCAGAGATGCTGAAGTAGTTTGACATTTCTCTCTCCAGCACATTTTATAGATGAAGAAACTGAGCCAAATAAGGTTAAGAGACTTACCCAGAGTCAAACAGCTAGTCAGTGTCTGAGGCCACATATGAACTCAGGAAAATGAATCTTTTTTACAGATTCAATAGTCTCTCTACTGAACTATCTAGCTGCCCTGTATGTCTTAGATAGAGAGTATCAAAAAAGAGATTGCTAAGAGTGTTTTACTAGATGAGCTTCAAAATAGAAAACGAATGTTTTGGGCAGGGGAGGCAGGAAGGCAGATGGGAAAATTTCCTCCATCTTCAGGGCAACTGGTAGGAGTAGCAATCTTTCCAATCCCACAGATCAACTAGTTTGCTTTCCTTATTAATAATTCTCCAATTCAATGTAATTCAATCTATCTTTATTAAATGCCTAACATTTAGTTCTACAGCACCACTTTCTAATGATGCTTTTATCCCTATTACAATTCTAACTAGTCACATTATTCTGCAAAGAAAATTCAATCCTATGTCTATAACAAATACATGCAGTTTTCTTCCTTGTACCAGAATAATATTCTCAAAAAACTCAAAACCAAAATAAAGTAAGAATATTCTCTCTTTAGTCCTATCCCTGATTATCATTAATTCTGTCCCCTTTTTTCCATCATCCCCACCTCACTTAAATTGGGAAGTAGTTACAGGAGACAATGTTGTATTTATATTCCACTGATTAATTCTTGTTTTATATTTTAACTTACAAAAAGGCAGAATAAAAAGAATAGTAAAGTTTCACAAAGGGTGCTAGCACCCTTTGCTAAATAACTGTTTACAAATTTAGACTCTTTGGTGAAGTACATTAAAGACTTATTAGCATGAAACTGAATGAAAGTGGCATTGGGCTATTTAGATATTCAATAGTCTCTACATTATTTCCCAATATGTATTAAAAAGAACCTTGAAATGAAAGAACTATGTTTGTGTTGAGACATATTTTCTATACTCAAGTCTGGCTTGAAAATGTTCTACTCCATCTTGAACATGCTAGGTCAGTATTAAATCTGACCACTCCTTAAAATATATACTGAAACAATTACAAAATTCTTTTTGTACAAGTTGGTAAGTCAAGGGAAACATAAGGCACTGTTCACCAGGCTTATATTTGATACCTACTGTGTACCATCAACTGTTTAACCTGCTAAAAAATACATACAAGAGAGTATGTGTCCTCAAAGGGTTTACATTCTTCAAAAAGTTTATATTGACAGATAAGCAAGTGAAGACTATGTTTTAAAGTGCATGACATGTTTTTGGAGGAAGATTCCTTAACAAGGGAGGATGTATCAGGTAAGACACCTTGAAGAAAGTAAAATTGAATCGAGCTCAGTCCTAAAGGATGAAGGTAAGGATGGAAAGCATTGCCATCATTGGGAATATGAGTCTTGTATAAATACAGCAAAGGGAACAGATGCAAAATTATTAGGAAGGTGGAATCCATATAACATGACAACTAATGATGAAGTAAAGTTGAGTGAGAGAAGAAAGTGAAAAGTAAGGATAATTGCAAGGTTCCCAACAAGTCTGACTAAAATAGGTGTTATATAGACAGCAGAAAGAGAGGGAAATTGTTCAGAAAAAAAAAAGTGTTCAGAAGGAGAGATAATGAGTTCTACTTTAGGTATATCGAGTTCAGATATAGAGCACCCCGATGAAAATTCTCCAGCAGATAGTTAGAGATGGAAGGCAAACTCTTGTGAGATAAATGCATAGAAAGAAAACCAAGTTCAGGGGGCAAAGTCTTTAACTGTCTTTTGACTAATTCCATTTCTACATTTAGGTTTCTATATTTAGCAGGTAAATATTTCTATGCTGTCATCATTCCCTATGTAGAAAATAAAAGTTAGAGTATAATACTATATTTTTTTCCAATTCTGTTGCCAAAATCAACCTGTTGTTCCTTGTTGCTATAAGTAATGTGTAATTGTAATGTAATGTCTTCAAAAGAAGACAAAGCCCTTTCCTTCTAGGATGATATCCCAACTTATCAATCTTATTAGCACCATTAGTCTCAATTCAACATGGTATGTAAAGGAAGTGCAAAACAATTCCCTTTTTTTTTTTAAACAACCATTTCTAACCCAGCAGAGTTCAATTATTTCATTTTACTAGTTCAAATGCTAGCAGGTCTGTTTCTAAGATACATGATACTATTGCTTTTTTAATATAAACCCACACTGTGTATATCTGTGTTCAGGCTCCTCATTGAAGATCATTACTCTTGGGCTCATCTCAATTTTTAAGAAGCCCTTTTTTCCTTTTTCTTTTTTATTGTACTACATACTAATGTTAACTCATTTTAATGAGTACTTAAAATGTATAAACTGCTGGTAGATGACAGTCTCATTACCTGCTTTATACACAATTTTGAGAGTTTTTTATTATTATTTTTGAAGAGCTCTGCAAAATCAGTAAACATTTCATATACAAGTCTTCCTAATTCTTTATGTATTTCTCATCAAAAGTGTATCTGAAATATAAAAATATTATTTCAAATATTTAATAAGGTTGACTCTGGAAGAAATGGAAATATTTTCCCCAAATCTAACTAAAATAAAAAGTATAAAATCCAATAATTATCTTTGCCATTTCCCAATTGAATATTTTCAGAAATCACAAAAAGTAAAGAAAAAACATGTCTAGTTCTAACATGAATTCGTTTTTATATTAAAGGAAGTAGCTGTTGTTATGAGACTATCTGTTATTAATCATGCATAATAACTCTCTTCTGTCAAAGTCAAAAAAGAATAAGGAGACAATCAATTTTCTAGATTTGTCAGTGTAACTGACATTTTTAATATATACTTGTGATTTCATTCCCTCAGGAGCCTTTAGTGAGAAGCCCCTTCTACTAATGCCGATGGGCACATGCTGTTGACATTTATAACTCTAGGATGCTGCCTGGGGCATGGAGAGGTTAGCCAACTTGCATAGCCAATAAAACTGGAACTTGAACCTAGTTTTTTTCTGACTCCAACACCAGCTCTCCAACCCCACTGTACTATACTCCTTTATTGACAAATAATTAGCTTAATTCTTCACTTGTATGCAGACCAGTACTGGAAGTTAATGCTCTCCTCATCATAAGGAAAAAAGTGTTTCTATCTAATTCCCCATATAGTTACTAAGAATCTCCTACTTACAAAGACTCTCTCTACAATATATCACATTTTTCATAATGTTATTCTTCTTCCCTTTAAGCTAGATGGTATATAGTCTGCAGCTAACTCATCTGCTCAGCATAGACTATAAAACACTTGAATGGATCTGTGATCACATAGATGTCACTATTTTGGCCAACATAACAAAATGCATCTATATTTATCCATTTTGTCCAAGTCATCCATTAGTGTTTAGGGCAGGAGTTGGAAAGATCACTATAAAGATGTGGAAGGATATCTTTCTTTTGTCATTGTAATTTTCTGATAATCCATTTTTCCCTCCAGATTTGCTCCCAAAATTACTTAATTGTTACAGGCTGCTCCTATCTGCCACTAGCTTCTCCATCATTCTTCTAGTAATTCTTTGGACACTACAATATTTCTTCACTGATTTTCATAAAATGGTTACAATTTGAAATTTAAAATATGGTAATTAGTTTTAGGGAGATTTTAAGTCTTTGAATGACTTTTGAAATTTTATGAAAGTACTATAAGCTTGATCTATTTCTCATCATATATCTTTTTTTTTTTTTTTTAGTCAGTGATCCAGACCTGTGATTTCATTTTTCTAGGGAATTTAAATTGAGAAAATATTTTCTACAAATACGATACTTATAGTCTTAAGAAGTTCTTTGGGGACACTAAAAAATGAGGACCTTATCCATGGTCATACAAGTACTATGTGCCAGAGGGAGATCTTAAATCTGGGTCCAAGAACAGCTCTCTACACCAATGCTGTTTTTGTTAACATATGCTGCACCTGCCCTATGTTTTATTTTTTCTTACATGTACAAATAATCACTTTTTTCAATATTTATAATAAATTTCCAACTTAAGTATCATAGTTTGTTCCCTTCAGCAAACTGTTTTTGCTTGGCTCTAACAAACACCAGTATTGAAAGAATTTGGAGTCAGAGATCCTGGATCCAAACGTTGGCTCTGCCACCAATTCCCTGCGCGACTAACCTGGAAGAAACCATTTAACATCTATGGATTCTCAGCTTCCTCATCTTTAAAATGAGAGGTCAGGACTAGGTGACCTTTTAAGGTCTCTTTCAGTTCTAAATCTATGATCTTTTAGGCTTTTCAATTTCTCAAGGTTATTCAATTCATATTCTATTTTCCAGAGTGTTGACCCATCATGGTCTCATCTGAAATTTTAATATTCTTCTCTTCCCTTTTGTTATATAAGGCCAGTAATGTCAAACTCAAATAGAAATTGGGGTCACTAATCTATCCATAAAAATCCCAATGGGCTGATTACTAACTTAGTTTTAAATTAATTATCTATGTTTTGTTGTATTTTTGTTTATTTTGTTAAATATTTTCTAATTAGATTTTAATCTGGTTCAGCTGCATGCTTGACACTGCTCATGTAGACCATTAATGGAAAATAGCTTTGGTTCCAGGGAAGACATCTGTATGATACCATTTGTTATTTTTCCCTGGGAATAGCACTGATCTCTCAAGTAAACTCTCTAGTCTGGGCATGACTATAATAAAAGACTTGATAAAAATCAAGAGACATTAACAGATCTATCACATGCACACCCTCTAAATTTATCCCTTAATAAATTAGATTAGTTTATGTTTTCTTTACCAAGATATCAGTTCATGTCGAACAAATTTTTATATACAGATCAAAAAGACAAATAATAAAATATTAACTGGATTATTCTTGTGAGATGAGTCTACTCCACAGCTTGCCCTTTAAATCTTTCTAAAGCCCTCCTGCTCACTTACACCCCCCATTAGCTAAATATGTAGCTCATCAAAAATTACTTAATTAGTCTAGCAATCATGGGTTACATCAGTGGATATAGTAATTACTTCCAAAAGATTTTCAATAAAGTCAATTTAAACTATCTTAGAAATATGGGTAAAAAGAAATTCATAGTCTGGGAGAGACTAAAAGTACCATCTAACTGAAAATCAGAATTTGTCAGAATATATTCATTTTTTTGTCAACTGTTTCATCAGATAGGTTAGCAATGAGGAAGAAGGAAACAAAATCAAGAATAGATGGAGTAGAAAACTCCCACTGTCCTCATCCCATCTCTAAAATCATCTTACCATGTGATCAGATAATCTTTTCATTCAGCATGCATTTTAAGGATGAAAATTTTTAAATCCTCTTCTTTGAATTTTTATTGTTTTATATGTTGCAATTTGTACCCACCTACCACATACCATCCTACTGCCCTCTCTATGATATTCATTTTTATTTCTCCAGAAACTTGTGTTTATTATTCTGATAATACATAATACCAGTAGTATGTTAGTTACAGTTTTGTGGATTGTTTTGTTTTTATGGACCTCTGTTTTCTTGGGTAGCCTGGGGTGATTAAAAGAGTCCCATTCAATAACAAGCCCAATTCTATACCTATTAATACTATATTGTATATGGAATGGTATATGGTAGAAAAAATTTATAGGCTGGTCATCCAAATGCAAATTGGAATCTATATTTTTTTTCATCTGTGATCTTTCCCATGAGAATGGTCAGGGAAATATTTTGCATTACAGATCTCTTCCAGGATGCTCTGCAATATTCCACATTTTTAAGACCACCAATACAAATGGGAGTATCTTCATATATAGGAAATCCCCCTTTAAATCTTTCTGATCTGATCAAATTTATTTCTGTTGTTAATTCTTACCAAAAATTTGGAATGGTTTTGATATAGAACTATAAGATACCTCTTTGGAAAAGAGCTTTTAGGAACCAATTTTATTGTATTCAATCAAATGATATCTCATAATCAACAAAAACACAATTCTCTACATTCTCGATTAATTGGAAATGGTAATGATGTGGTCCATTGCTGACTTTCATTTGCATATGCCTAAATATTCCCCTTCATCAAAGAAGGGTCATCTTTTAGGAGCCAAGAAATACCAACTGACAGAACATGTCAAGAAAAGGTAGAAAATATGTAACATATCTCTGAATGTTGCAAACATTAACTACCTATCAAATATTTAATACAACATTTTAAATTGGACAATTATAAGCAAAGCATTTTCCATCCTTCATAAATTAACTAAATGATAAATATTTGTATGACAAAAATCCAAAATATTTTCAAGCTTTCAGCAAATGAATCATATTGGAATTTGAGCAGCACCACAATCAAAGCCAATTTTTCCAACCCCTGGACATGGCATTAATAAATAAAAAATTAATAACAGATGTGACCACGACAAAATACTCAACTTCCAAGCTACAGAGAATGAAAACTTCTTAGAATATAGATACCCCACAGAATAAATTAAGGCCATTTGAGGGGCAAGACATGGGATTTTCTGTCTCAAAACTATGATGCCGTCAAACTGACATTGAATTTTTTTTTCAAATACATTTATATTCCAGCTCTCATTCCTGTGTCTTTGTACTGAATGTTCCCAATCACACAAAATATATTCCCTGTCTTTTAAAATCCATTTACTTCAAGATTAAGCTCTGGTAATAGCTTTTACATGATTAACTCCTATTCTCACATAGCAAGCATCTACTTTCTTTTTTCCCCTTTTTTTATTGAAGCTTTTTATTTACAAAGCATATGCGTGGGTAATTTTTCCAACATGGACCCTTGAATAACCTTTTGTTGCCAATTTTCCCCTCCTTCCCCCTTCCCTGTCCCCTAGCTGGCAAGTAGTCCAATACATGTTAAATATGTTGAAATACATAGCATCTACTTTCCAAAAACTATCAGGTATTTATTGTGTATATACTGAACCATACTGTCCATACTGGTGTTTTGTTTTTGGTTTGTTTGGGGGGTTTTTTTGTTTTGTTTTGTTTTGTTTTTTTTGTCAGGTTTTTGTTTTTGTTTTTGTTTTGGCAAAGATGCTGGAGTGCTTTGTCATTTCCTTCTCTATTAAGATAAGAAATACAGAAGTTAAGTAACTTGCCCAGGATCACACAGCAATTAAGTGTCTAAGGCCACATTTTAACTCAGATCTTCCTGACACCAGCCTAGTGCCCTATCCACTGAGCCAGTTAACTGCTCCATCTTATCAAATTATAGAAATAAGGAAAAACTAGATATATGGCTTCTTCCTAGTGTAGAAAACTCTTATACAGGAGAAATTTCTTGCAATGCAGATGCAAATTCTCTGCAACTTAAAGGCTTTGAAATTTGACTAGAACACACTAAGATGTTAAATGTCTAGCCTATTATATAGCCAGAATATGTGTCAGGCAAGATAATATATTTCTTTTTACCTTCACCACCAGTTTTATCACTACCTTACCATAATGTTTTTCCATTGAGTTATAAATGGTCAAAATACCATTAATTTTTTCAACTTTTCCTTTAATTCATTATCCATTTGTCACCTATAACGAAGTGTACTGAACCAAATCCTCAAATAGGGTTTTTCTAGGGCACTAGTTGCCATGCTGTGAATCTTGGAATTTATCTATTGGCTAAATAATTGTTACACCTCTTCCTTATTTCCACTTTTTTCTTTCTTCCTAGCACATTTTTGAGTGCTTCCTCTTATCAGAAGCCAACTGTCCCCCTGTGATACAATATCACATTTTCCTTATGTAATTCCTTTGTCCTGGATTAATTTTCTACACTCTGTGTTTTATCTGTGTACCTGTAGTATTGTCCCATAGGCTACAAGTTCCCAGAGGACAGAGATTGTTTTGGTTTTTTCCTTTTATCTCCAAGATCTAGAATAATTGATTAAGTAGTCCCTGAATAAATGTTTGTGGAATTGGAAATCCATTGGAAATCTATTCCACAAACATTGTTATTGTAATCTTTATTTAGCTTCATAAAATATTCAGAGCAACCCCTTACAAACACAACTTCTTTAGAATGAATAATTAAGAACACACACATGCATATGTGTTTATATAACATACACCTTATTCAAGTATATGCAAATGTCCATATCATTATTAAAATATAAATTGTTGTCATTTTTCCTTAATTAAGAAATGGCAATATCTTGTCACTATATAAACTGCAATTATTTTCATCATTGTCTCTTGGAAATATTTGACATTAGCACTGAAATACAATCTGCCTAAGTTCCTCATGAAAATATATTTCTTGTTTCCTTTGGACAAGCAACTCACATGCCTCTTTAAGGAGAAGATGCAAGCTATGCTTCCATTTTACTGAAAATTCCTTCTGCCTTCTAGTTTCCTTTATGGCAGGGATAGCAGGATTGGTACAACACAGTTCCTTTGTTACTCAATGGAAAAATGTCTGACAATTCGAGTACAAATAGTCAAGTTTACTCTTGCAAATGGTAAAAAAAAAAAATGCATGATTTTTTAATAATGTTATTTTCCCAATTTAATGTAAAAATATTTTAACATTATTTTTATTAAAATTATTATTATGGAATTCCAAATTCTCCTTTCCCTTCTCCTTTCCTGAGACAATAAAAAATTAGTATGGATTATATATGTGCAAATATGCAAAATATATTTCTGCATTAGTTATATTGTGAAAACACAGATGATAAAAATTAAATAAAGGAAAAAATAGTATGCTTCAAACTGCATCAAACTTTTTTTTTCCCTCTGTAGGAAATTTTCCAAATTTCACTTACCTTTTTCATGGTAAGTCCTTTGGAATTAGATTATTGTATTACTGAAAATAGAGAAGTCATTCATAATTGATTGTTGTACCTTATTGCTGCTACTGTGTACAATGTTCTACTGTTGCTCACTTCACTTTGCATCTATTCATGTAAGTTTTTCCAGGTTTTTCTGAAATCATCCTGCTCTTTGTTTCATAGGTTGTCCTTAGCCAAAGAATTCATAACCATGGGTCAGATTGTTGGTAAGGAGCAATCCTATATTTCCCTAACTTATTATTTACTTATCATTTCCTTATTAAGGAAATGCAATATGTTGCTAATACTGTACTCAGACTGTACTCTTCCAGAATAGAAAAAGTTGCTTGAGTTTATATGGGCACAGCCTTGGAGAATTCAGTTATCACCCTAATACTAAAATAATGCTTTAGATTAGGATTGTTTTGCGTTCACAAAATAACCCAAATCAATTGATCAGATCGACTAATCTAATTTGATAACCTTGGAAAGTCTGTGCATGGTCCAAAAGCAATGATACATTACTTATTAAGCTTTCTTGGGTAGGTAGTAATAAAGTACAGCTCATATAGTATTTCTGAGAAGAGCACATCTGTGAATAGGGTATAAAATGTGGTAGAAGAAAAAAGTCTCACATTAAAGGCAGGAAGTAAATCTGAATAGAAAGTAATATAAGGACACAGATACTCAAATATGAAGAGAAGAAACAGAAAAAATAAAAATATCCAAACACAAATTTTGCTTTAAGCCAATTTGCTCATAATTGTTGCCTTTTTTATTTTTATTTTTATTTCTTTTTATTGTATCAATTTTTATTGTTTTAAATTTATAAAAGATCTCTCCCTGTTTCGGATTACTAGGGAAAAAAGAAAAGAAAAGAAAAGAAAAACCTTTAACAAATATGAATAGTCAGGGAAATTAAATTCCCACATTGTCCAAGCTCTTTTCACCTCACACATGCTCCCAAAATTTCTTTCTTCACCTTGAGTGGATTATTTTTTCTTTTTTTTTTTTTTTAGCTTTTTATTTTCAAAATATTTAGCTATTTATTTTATATTTCAAATATGCATTGTTTTCATCATTTACCTTTGCAAACCATGTCTTCTAATTTTTTCTCCCTCCCTTAGACAGCAAGTAATCCAATATATGTCGGACATATGCAATTCTTCTATACATATTATATCATTCACAATGCTGCACAAGAAAAACCAGATCAAAAAGGAAAGAAAATGATAAAAAAATTAAAATCAAGCAAATAGCTACAAAAAGGTAAAAGTATTATGTTGTGATCCACATTCAATCTCCATAGTCCTCTTACTGTATGCAAAGAGCTCTCTCTATCACAAGTAATTTATAATTGGCCTGAATCATCTCATTAGAGAGCCCCGTCCATCAGAATTGATTATCACATAGTCTTGTTGTTGCCATGTATGATGATCTCCTGGTTCTGTTCATTTCACTCAGCATCAGTTCATGTCAGTCTTTCCAGGCCTCTCTGAAATCATCCTGCTCATCATTTCTTATAAAAGAAGAATATACCATAATTTATTCAGCCATTCTCCAACTAATGGACATCCACTACATTTCCAGTTTCTTGCCACTGCAAAAAGGGCTGCTACAAACATTTTTGCACATGTGGGTCCTTTTCCCTTTTTTATGATTTCTTTGGGATTCAGATCCAGTGCCTCTTATTTTTAATTTCTATTATAATTACATATAATATGTAATTATATGATAATTATAATGTCTATCATAATAATTTTAAATAAATATTAATAGTCAATATCCTATGTCTTTATCTTTGATGACATTTTTGCTGCTTTTGAAGATGCATAACCAACATGGTTTATCCTACTTATATATTTAAGATTATCCTATAAGTCACATAAAAATGGAGGGAACAGAAAAAGTGCTAGAAATAATAAAAAAAAAGAAAAGAAAATGATAAAAATGAAACACTACCCTAAACTTACAGGATATGATTAAAGTAGTTTTGAGGAAAAGATTCAAATCTTTAAAGTCTTTCATCAAGAAAGGAAATAACAAATCAACAAATTGGTTATTTTTAAGAAACTTGAATAAAAATATCTTAATAAATAATAAAGTAGAAATTATTAAAATTAAAGGCATTAATACAATTGGAAGCAGAAAACATTGCATTGGTAAATAAAACTAGAAATTTGAAAAATACTAAAATGTTAACTAATCTGATTGTTTTAAAAGAAGAAAGCCAAATTTTAATGAAAGTGAAAAAAAGAAAATTTATGTCAATTAAAAGGAAAACAGAATTATCAGAAACTATTTTTCTTAATTACATGCTAACAGAAGGAAACCTAGATGAAATACATTAATGCTTAAAAACATAAAGGTAAACTTTATAAAAGAAAAAAGATAAAGATAAACTAAGTTATCCAATATCAAAAAGAAATTGAACATCCATAAATGAACTCCTACAGTAAAAACTCCAAAGCACATACATTTGTAAGTGAATTTTATAAATAATTCAAAGAAAAAATAATTCCAATATTAAACAGTTATCAATTCTAAAAAGCAAGCACTTGATTTTTTTTTCCCTTGATAGATACTTTTTATAGGATGGCTTTCTGGGATGGGTAAAGATTCGTAGGATAATTTACAATGGTGCAAGAAAGAAACACCAAATAAACTTACTTTTAAAAGAGGTGTTTCTGTTTCTATGAGAAAAGTATGATCTTAATATATAAACCAAGAAGAGACAAACTAGGAAAAGAAAAAATAAAGCTTGTATGAATACTAATGAAAAAATGTCAAATATTAATAAGAAGGCTATAATACCTTATTAGAAAAAGTATATATTACCTTCAGAGGGGTTTCTACCAAAAATGAAAAGCTGGTTAACATAAGAAATAGTATAAATATAATAGACTATGATAATAATATGAATTAAAATATCTGAATATAACTAGGTTACATATTCAATAGCTAGGTGGAATAATGAATTCCTGAAGTCATTACATTATTTAAATTCACATTGATTACTTCCACTGTGCTAGAACTAATTGCTGTATCTGACTATTTGAGATAACAAATTTCAAAAATGTGTGAAATCAAATTCAAGCAACCATTGATGTAATGGGCTGAGGCTTGAGTTGATGCACTGAGGTCCCAAGCACATGAGGCTAAATAGTAATTGGACCATACTCTATTAATATATAAGCTTGGAGAAAGAATGGCCCCCGCCCATTCGTTGTGCAAGTCCTGATGTGTTGTATAGGAAATGACGATTCTGGTGGGTGGAGGCAGCGGAGTGAAAAAGGAAGGGGAGGAGAGCTCAGATTTCTCGTGCTCTCTCAGCTAGCTGGCTTCCTGTTGCAGCTGCCCATATTGCTATCGCTATCCTTGCCCATATTGCTATTGCAATCTTTTTTCACCTCTTCACTTCAATAAAGACTGAAGATTTTTCCCTTAACCTGAGTTCCTGACTCCGGCTGATTTTAAATATGCGGTCATTACACATTGAGGCATTCATTATACCTATGAATCGGGATTTAGCTATATATAAATAAATAAGGAAAAAGCTTTTGACAAAATCCAAAACTTATTTCTATTTTAAAGTTTAGAAATCATAAGAATTATTTTTAAAATCTATCTAAATTCAAGAGCAAATAATTTGTGTAATGGAGAAAAGTTAAGTCTTTCTAATAATGCTGAGAGTAAAATAAGGAACTCCATTATTAACACTAATTTTAAACATTTACTACAAATGTTAGTTATACCAGTAAGTTAAGATAATACATAGAGAAAATAAACACAAATAAACAAAATCATTCCTTTTTCAAATATTATGATGTATTTAACCCTAGAGAATAATTAAAGTTGATGGATATATTTGATAAATTTAACAAAATTGCAGAATATAAAAGAAATTCATATAAGTCATTAATATTGTTGTATATTAGCAATAACACTCAATAAGAAAATCTAGAAAGAAGTTGCATTAAAAATAATTAGAGAAACTGTAACCTATTTGGGTATCAATAAGATTCCAATTATGAATGCAATTACATAAAACATTCTGCAGAAATAAATATGGGCCCAAATAGTTAGAGAAACATTCATTGTTCATGGGCAGGTGAAGCCAGTATAACAAAAATGATAATATAATCTGAAATAATTTACTTGTTGAGTGCTGGATAAAAACAACAAAGCAGAGTTATGAAAACAATAAAATGTATACAAAGAAGTAAAAAAGTCAAGAATTTTCAAGACAAGAAAGAAAAAACATGAGGTAGGGTTTCTATCAGTATCAGATTTCAAAATGTACTTGGTAGTATATAAGCAAACTGGTATTGATTTGAAAAAATAAAAGATATAAAATAAAAAATTAAATGAAACAGATTAAAGAAAAGGGATATTTTTAGTTACTTGCTGTATGTTAGGTACTGTGCTAATTGCTTTATAATTATAACATTTAATTTTTATAATCAATATCATAGTGTTTAATTAACTAAAAACCTATTACTGAGGGGAGTAAATTACTATTTGAAACAATTTTTCAGAAAACTAGATCGGTCTGGTAAAAAATATTTTAGATAAATACCCACAAAATAATACCAAGTAGATATGTGATTTAAATATAAAAGTTCACACCATAAACAAATTAAGGAAATAAAGAAAACCAAGGATGTTTTGGTCATATGAATAGTGGCAGAGGTCATGAATAAATCAAAGAGGACAAGTTTTTTGTTTTGGGGGGTTTTGTTGTTGTTGTTGTTGTTTTTGCTGAGGCAATTGGGGTTAAGTGACTTGCCCAGTGTCACACAGCTAGAAAGCATTAAGACCAGAATTGAACTCAGGTCCTCCTGACTTCAGGGCTGGTACTCTATCCACTATGCCACCTAGCTGCCCCAAGTTTTTATTTTTTGCAATAAATTTCATTATTGCTGAAATTAGAAAGCAGGAAAAATCTTTATAGCACATTTCACTGATAAAGTTGTCATTTCTAAGATATATAAGAAACTGATTCAAATATTTAAGAATAAGAGATATTCTCTCATTAGCTAAGTGACCACAAGTCATGAAGAGAAAGTTTTTTTTTTAAAGGAAATAATTCAGGCTACCAAAATCCATGTCAAAAAATTTCTAGAGTACTAATCATTAGATATGCATAAATTACTTTGAGATTTTACCTCATATCCATCAGACTGGTAAATATGATAAAACTAAAAAAATTACAAGTGTTAGAGGAACTGCCAAAATAATAATAAAAGAAAAAAGTACTCTTGGTAGAGATGCAAATACTTTCAGTAATTCTGGGAAATAATCTGGAGCTGTACCCACAAACTTACTAAATTGTGCATTCTCTTTCATATAACTATATCACTACTGTATCAATATGCTTCCCATAAAAATTAAAAATAGAAAAAAAGGAGCTATATATACAGAATATGTATAATCATCCTCTTCAAGGCAATCAAAAATTAACAAAAATTCCCCCTATTATTGGGAAGTGGCCAAACACATTGTAGATTATGGATGCAATGGAATATTATTATTGTTCCATAAGAAAAAATGAACAATTTCTTAAAAAAAAAAAACAGAAAAGACCTCTATAGATAAAGAGATACCTAAGTGAACAAAATGAGAATACTTTATACATTAAAACATTATGGAGAAAAATAACTTTCAAGAACTTAAACATGTGCAAGAATTCTAAACATATATTGGATTACTTGCTGTCTAGGGCAGAGGTTAGAGGGAAGGAAGGGAGAAAAATTTGGAACACAAATTTTTGCAAAGTGAATGTTGAAAACTATCTTTGCATATTTGAACATAAAAAGCTATTATTTTTTTTAAATCTTTAGATTTCTAATGAGTATAACAGTAAACCATAAGTCCAAAAAAATAAAAATAATATATGCTATCCACTTTCTATTAGAATTGAGAAATTAGAATGTAGAAATAAACATATATGGATAATGTAAGAATTTATTTTGCTGAATTATTTCTTTACATAAGAAAAATTATTTTGCAGGATTGTTTGTTTAATTTGTTCCAGAGAATTGGGAGTGTGGATTAACAAAAGATAAACAATCAATAAGTCATAAAAGCATTTTTAATATTATGTCACCTGTTAAAAATATAGCTCTCTTTAAAGTTAACATGGGAAACACATTTCCCTAGCACATTTACTATGAGAAAAAGTAATATTTGTCACTCATCCCTTTTTTTTCTTGCTTATTGAAACCTACAATTTGTCCATTATTATGACTCATGGAAGATCTTTTTAGTTTCTTAAAAAAATGGCATATTTGAATTTCTTTATGAATCATGGTGGATCCCAAAACAATCAATGAAATTATTTTAGTTTGCCTGTACTTGCAATTAAAGATTCTGGGTCATTCAGTTGTCAACTAGTTACCATTTTGGAGAGTTAGCAGAAGAACCTCCATGAATATCATGGACGCTAAGCCAAAAATGTCTAACTCTTTAAAAAAGCAAATATTCCTATACAATCTATCTATGAAAGATATCTGTAGATTATCTTTTAGGAAACTTTCATAACCAGACTATGGGGGGAAAATCTACTGAAAAGTCTAAAAATTTTGCAAGTGATCTCTGAATCTAATAGATTTCAGAATCACTAATTTTTTTTTAAATAAAGCAATGCTGCAGTATCTTTCAAGCAATGACTAACTCATTAGTCCTCTTATGTTATGAGATTCATCACTGTGACTCTTATCAGATCACAGGGAAATGAATTTGGACATGGTGGGTCGGAAACGATTTATAGGCTATCTATGTGTGTTTATGGGACACATTAGCTCTAGTTCAAGCCTCTAACGGATGCACCCCAAGTCCTGACTCCAAAACATCACAAGGTTCTATAGAGACACAAATACAAGGGAGGCACAAATACAAAACACAAGGTCCTGTCCTAAACAGATGCTCAGCATCCAGATACAACACAAGCACTGGGAAAATCACAACTTTATGACTTGAGTCTCAAATGCCATTAACTTTCCTGTTTTCATATATCAGACTAGCAAGTCATGATGTGTACCCATTACTAGGCATTCTCCCCCTAAGACAGGGGTTGAAGTTAAGTCATAAAAGATAAAATGCTTGGCTAAGAGACTAAAATGATAAAATATATCACTGCTTACAATTGCTTTTTTGTGCATTCTATAAACCATCTTCTGAACAGGGCCCGAGATAGACCAGTTCTGCTTCTCCAGGGAAATACCAGTGATGTGCCATAGTTTCAATTGACCATTGAGCATTTCCTTCCATTATGTAAAAATAATTCTGACAAGAGTACCTATGGAATCACCATACTAACGGTGAAGGAATCCAGACCCCAAAAGATTGAAAACTTGTTCTCTATGGTCTGTACTTCTACCCAATACTGTATATAAAATCAATAAGAATTTATAAATGTTCCATAAAACTTAATTATGTTTCAGGCAATGTGCTAAATGTTGGAGATATAAAAACAAAATGGATATAATTTCTGACTTTAAGCACCCTGCATTCTACTAAGAGCACATGTTTTTTATAAAACAGCAAATGTAATGAGCATCAATAAATGTTTATATCATGTATCTTCTCTTCCAAAAATCATTTCACTAATTGTTTCTCAATTAATTCTCTAAGACAAAATCAACACCCTAAAAGTTATTGAAGATCTACAAATAAAAATAAGACTTTGGTATGTCTTCAAAGGCTGACACATTTCTTCTAAGATTGATTGCTTATGTTCAGACCTGACATGCCACTAGAATGACATGTACCGTTTTTTCTTGAATAAAATAGAATATTCCTTCCCAAAGGACCAACCCAGTTCTCCTCAGCTTGTCATGATTATTTCTTAATTTGTTCCTACGAAGCTACCCAAAATAAGGAAACAATCTTGGGTTACACATACAACTAAGAAAGAAAAGCTTTTTTAATTCCATAATATAACTTTGAAAGGATTTATTGGGTTGAAAAAACTAATTTAAAAGTGCTAAATATTGCAGAAGCATTAAAATTTTTTGAACCCTACTGCAGACATGCCATGGTATACAGTCCTCAACAATTTCCACAAAGCATAGTCATTTTCACACATAATTGAAAATGAGTTTAATTTCAGCACAGAAAAAGCTATTCTTATCTACTGATAATGCAATTCCTAATTTGTGATATGTTCTTATAATCACAGGAAGGAAACCATAGTTTTGGAGAATAAGTCCATACCCTTAAGCCTATGTCTTATTGGTCCAAGGACAATATATTTCTAAGCAGAAATGGAAGAATCAAATCGCAAATATTTTGCTAGATATATATATGTGTGTGTGTGTGTGTGTGTGTGTGTGTGTGTGTGTGTGTGTACACATATATCTAGCAAAATATTTGCTATATATATGAAAAAACAAATGGGCCTAGCAGAAATTTTTAGGTTCAATTTCTATGTAATACGTGTGTGTGTGTGTGTGTGTGTGTGTGTGTGTACATACAGATGCATATATATGTATGTGTAGGTATACACACATTTTTATCTGTTATTTTCCAAGAAATCAGTTGAGGAAGAAACACTGAATTACCTCACTGAGGAAAAATTATTTGATATTAAAAGCAGTATGGTTAAAATCTAAAGATAAAAAGAACCATAGTTTACCTGCTTGGTATTGGATTAAAAATAAAATATTAAGTTACTTAAATTATTATATATTTTAAAAAGAAATTAACATCTCAAACTGATTTATATTCAATCCATACTCTAATCATAGTTGTGTAGAAAATTAATTTACAAGACAATAATAGTGCTATTTAAAAAACAAGTTATTTCTAAGTTTGGATTAGGTAAAGTTTGGAGATTTTCAAGGTTCTCCATAGATGTAATGCTTTGTTAGAATATTAGAGCAATCTCCAAAAATATTTTTATTCCTTACATAACCTGGGGTTCAAGCATGAAAATTTGCAAAAGACTCTTTTAAAAGAATACTAATATAGAGGCTTCATTGTTGTGTGAGGGATAGAGATGTGAGAATCTGAGATGGGATATATTTTTCATGGCATCTTTAAAGAAGTTTTTTTTAGAAAACACACACACACACACACACACACACACACATACAATTTTTCAAAAAAAAAAAAATCGTAGGTTATAAAATGCCTAATAGTGTCATGGGAAAGGTTCAAACCTTTGCTCAGTACAACATGTGACTTTGGTTCACAAAAAGGTAAGATAATCTTTTCCCATCTCAACAATATTTTTCAAAGACAGCCTTTCAACTTTCATCTCAATCATTATTTTTTAAGAATCCAGTTCATTTTCTCAGCTAAAGGAGGACTAGACTAACACTAGAGAGGGATCATGCCAGTAAAACCCAAAGTGAAACAAACAGTAGGATAACAAAGTTGTACTTTGTAGACTGTATAAGACCAGTGCAATTAGTTCCCCACTGTGAAAACCTCATATATAGTTTCATAGTGAGCTAAACCTCCTAAGGAAAAATTCATATATAAATAAAAGCATTTTACAAAAAATACTACATTTCTTCAAATATTTCTTTTTAAGTTTAGACTGCCCATTTTAAAAATTGGATTACAATATGTAACTCATTAGCTAATAGGCTCTTCCTCTCAATGGTTACTGTTTCATTGGGTACTATACAAGATTATCAAAAGCATTATATCTCATGAACAATAACAATTCATATTTACAAAGTGCTACTGTTATAGTATATCTACTGGTGTGCCAGGAAAAAAAAACACATTATATATAGAGATAAAAACAATGGGCCTGTCAAAATTTGAGCAACTGAGTAATTCTGATCCATAGTAATCAAGTAGTATGCTAAAGAATGTTTAACAACAAGCTCTCCAGTTTAAAAAACCCAAAATGCTCAAATTTAATCTGCATTTTTTTCATTATTTTATTTTTAATTTATGAAGTAAGCATTTCCATAACAGTAGATTAAAAAAAAAAAAAAGGATTGCACTGGAAATTAAGTGGATGCCCATCAATTGGAGAATGGCTGAATACGTTATAGTATATGAATGTTATGGAATATTATTGTTCGGTGAGAAATGACCAGCAGGATGATTTCAGAGAGGCCTGGAGAGACTTATATGAGCTGATGGTGAGTGAAATGAGTAGGACCAAGAAATCATTATACATGGCAACAACAATACTATATGATGATCAATTCTGATGCAAGTGGCTCTCAACAATGAGATGAACCAAATCAGTTCCATTTGTTCAATAAAGAATAGAACCAGCTACACCCAAGGAAAGAACTCTGGGAAATGAGTGTGAACCACTGCATAGCATTTCCAACCCCTCTGTTTTTGTCTGCTTGCATTTTAGATTTCCTTCTCAGGTTAATTTTACATTATTTCAAAGTCTGATTTTTCTTGTACAGCAAAATAACTATATAGATATGTATACATATATTGTATTTAACATATACTTTAACATATTTAACATGTATGGGACTACCTGCCATCTGGGAGAGGGGGTGGAGGGAAGGAGGGGAAAAATTGAAACAGAAGGTTTTGCAATTGTCAATGCTGAAAAATTACCCATGCACATATCTTGTAAATAAAAAGCTATAATAAAAAAAGATTGTACATGAAACTGAAACTTATGTACAACCTGCAATTCCTTTTTTAAAATATAATAAAGAACTGTTGGGAATTTTTGAAATTAGTCCTGCAGAAATTACACATTGATACTTAACTAACATCTTACACCAAAATGGGTTCATGATTTAGACATAAAGAGTGATATTATAAGCAAATTAGAAGAACAAAGGATAGTTTCTCTTTCAGATTTGTAAAGAAGAAAGGAATTTCTGGCCAAAGAACTAGAGTACATTATTGAATACAAAATATATAATTTTGATTATATTAAATTTAAAAAGTTTACAAGTTGTATACAAAAGTTTATATAAACAAAACCAATGTAAGTAAGATTATAAGAGAAGCAATAAACTGGGGGTGGGGCAGGAATTACATTAAAGGGTTCTGATAAAGGCCTCATTTCTAAAATAAAAAGAAAATTGACTCAAATTTATAAGAAGTTAAGCCATTCTCCAATTGATAAATGGTCAAAGGATATGAACAGACAATTTTCAAATGAAGAAACTGAAGCCATTTCTAGTCATATGAAAAGGTGCTCCAAATCACTATTGATCAGAGAAATGCAAATCAAGACAACTCTGAAATACCACTACATACCTGTCAAATTGGCTAAAATGACAAGAAAAAGATAATGAGGAATGTTGGAGGGGAAATGCAAAAACTAAGACACTAATGCATTGTTGGTGGAGCTGTGAACGGAGAACAATTTGGAACTACGCCCAAAGGGATAACAAACTGTGCACACACTTTGATCCTGCAGTATCTCTACTGGGTTTGTATCTCAAAGAGATCTTAAAGGAGAGAAAGGGACCCACATGTGCAAAACTGTTTGTAGCAGCTCTTTTAGTAGTGGCTAGAAACTAAAAACCAAGTGGATGCTCATCAATTGGAGAATGGCTAAATAAATTATGGTATATGAATGTTATTGTTCTCTAAGAAATGACCAGCAGGATGATTTCAGAGAGTCCTGAAGTGACTTACATGAACTAACACTAAGTAAAATGAGCAGAACCAAGAGATCATTTTACATAGCAACAACAAGATTATGTGATGATCAACTCTGATTGACGTGGCTCTCTTCAACAATGAGATGATTCAGGGCAGTTTCAATAATCTTATGATGGAGAGATCCATCTCCACCCAGAGAGAGGACTGTGGGAACTGAGTGTGGACCACAACATAGCATTTTCACTCTTTTTGTTGTTGTTTGCTTGCATTTTATTTTCTCTCTCATTTTTTTTTCCTTTTTGATCTGATGTTTCTTGTGTAGCAAGATAATTGTAGAAATATATATAGGAGAATTGCATATGCTTAACATATATTGGATTACTTACCATGTAGGGGAGGAGGTGGGGGAAAGGAAGGGGGCAATTTGGAATACAAGATTTTGCAAGGGTCAGTGTTGAAAAAAATTATCCATTCATATGTTGTGAAAATAAAAAGCTATAATAAAAGAAAAAAATATATAATAAAGTTATCATCTAACTTCCTTTCCCCCTTTTTCTTCCCTCCCACCTTGTTAAACTGTTTTTCATCATATTCTTCAGTCTGGACAGTCAATAACACACAAAAAAAAATCTGAATCCAGTTGTATAGGATTTGCTCATTTCCAAGGCTCAATATTAAAATTTAACTATCAGCTCCAATGATCCAGTAGGAAGAAGTTCCAGTATACCATTATTCATAAATATTATGCAAATTGATAATGTTGCTATTTCTCCAGTAAAATTATCATTAAGGTAGGCAAAATAAAGCCAGAAGGACTATAAGTGGATTACCTTCCAGGTGGTTTTACAATAAATTGAGAATCTGCTGGATATATGATGCTCAAGTGCTCAAATCAACTCACTGATAGGACTTCAGTTGAATGGTAAGATGAGTGAAAATATCTTTATGAAAATCATAAATTGAGAGTGTGATAGTTCATGTTCCTGACATCAGCTATGTAAGCTGGTAACTCAACAGAGAATAAAAATTCATTTTTGTGATAATCTTGAAAGCAACTCTTTGGCTTCCTTGCTTTTTATACAGATTCACTGATTGTCATTTGTCTAGATTGTCCATGTTTACTAGTTAGAGCCGAAGGCTTCAGGAGCTTGTTGGAAATAAAAATTGCCCATGGAAACTGGTGGTAGGTTTGGAAGAATTCCATTTCCTTCTAAAGAGTCTTGCAAAGTTAGTTTGCTCAGATAGTCTATACATAGTGTATATAGAATCCAGTAATTGATTTGTGTATATATTTGACCTGTTATCCTTTAAGTGGGTTTTAATGTCAACCTAAAAAGACTAAGTAATTTTGTATTGTCTGTCACATTGACCCTGAGAGCTCTTAAACTCTGATTCTACCTCTTTACCTCTAAGAAGATGAGTTTATCTAACACAGGTATGCATCAAGCACAGTCAAGAAATCCTTGGAGTGAGAAGCCATTCATTACATGTAATTATCAGTAGAGATCAGCAACAATCTTTGACAGAACAGTTTCAGAGGACACACAGGCAATGCTCTATACATGCCTATTTACTTCCAACTTGACTGAGATTTAGGAACTCAATCAACTTCCCTCCTTTCCAATGAAGAGTCTTGAGTTAAAAATTTGGCCTCTGGCATTTTCTAGCTGTGTGACCGAGGGCAAGTCACAATCTTTGTTTTTGCCTTAGTTCTTCATCTTTAAAATAATCTGGAGGAGGAAAAGGCAAAGCATTTCAGCATTTTTGCCAAGAAAACCCCAAATGGAGTCATGAAGAATTGGATATGACAATAACAAAAATTCTTATAATAGTTCTTTGCTGGTTTTCCTGAACTTCATCCCTCCACTTATAGAAGTAGAATTAGAATTAGAAAGCATTTATATAGCCAACCTCCTAATTTTACAAATGAATAAACTAAAATCCAGGAAAACTGAATGACAATCAAAATTATTCAAAAACAGGATCTGAACCTAGACTATCTTACTTTAAATCTAATGTTTTACTGTCTCAATTTGTCGCAAAATCTGCCAGTCACAAAAACTGCTGGAAAAAAGAAGGAAACCCATTCAGAAGCCTCTCCAATCCTTAAATGAAAGGCTTATAACCTCATTCTTAAAACCCGTCTGGCATGAAAATCAAGTTGGTAAAATTTGTGTTCTATTGGAATAGCTTTCAAGATGCAGGGTCACCTCCGTGCCACAATTAGGTCTCAATTAATCTCACTTATGTATATATTTGATCACATCTAGCCAAAATCCTTCAATGGCTTTATCTTTCCCACTAAAAAGATCTTGGCTCCTTAGTCTAGAGTTCATGACCCTTCATAATTTGAAATCACCCTATCTTTCTAGTCATATTCCACTGTATTCCCCCATAAGTATGCTATGCTTCAAACAAACTCCGACACATTTACTATAAACATACCAATTAAATTCCTTTTAGTAAACATTTATTTTGCTATGAATGTAAAGATAAAATTAAAACACTCCTTGAATCTTAAGAACTTATATTCTCACTGTCCTGTGATTTCCTGTACCTATGTCTTTGCTTATGACATGCCCCCAAACTGAAATATTCTATGCCCATGTCTGAACATTGAAATAATCCATCTTTTTTGTTTCTCTTCCATAAATTCTTGGGGTTTTTCCCCCATCAGAGAAATCATAATGTAGTGAGAAATAAGTTATATACACTAGATAAGGAGCAGGAAAGAGAAAGGGAACAAAGAGAGGGAAATGATAGAGAAAAAAAAGAGAGGGAGTTGGGAAAGAAGGAAAGATAAATAGGGGCAGAAATTTGGAACTATGCTCAAAAAGTTATCAAACTGTGCATACCCTTTGACCCAGCTGTGTTTCTACTGGGCTTATATCCCAAAGAAATCTTAAAGAAGGGAAAGGGACCTGTATGTGCAAGAATGTTTGTGGCAGCCCTCTTTGTAGTGGCCAGAAACTGGAAACTGAGTGGATGCCCATCAATTGCAGAATGGCTGAATAAATTGTGGTATATGAATAATATGGAATATTATTGTTCGGTAAGAAATGACCAACAGGATGATTTCAGATAGGTCTGGAGAGACTTACACGAACTGATGCTGAGTGAAATGAGCAGGACCAGGAGATCATTATATACTTCAACAACAATACTATATGATGATCAATTCTGACGCACCTGGCCATCTTCAGCAATAAGATGAATCAAATCAGTTCCAATGGAGCAGTAATGAACTGAACCGGCTACCCCCAGCGAAACTACTCTGGGAGATGACTAAGAACCATTACATCAAATTCCCAATCCCTCTATTTTTGTCCTCCTGCATTTTTTATTTCCTTCACAGGCTAACTGTACAATATTTTGGATCCCAATTCTTTTTGTACAGCAAAATAATTTGGACATGTATACTTATTTTGTACTTAATTTATACTCTAATATATTTAATATGTATTGTTCATCCTGCCATCTAGGGGAGGGGGTTGGGGGAAGGAGAGGAAAAATTGGAACAAAAGGTTTGGCAATTATCGATGCTGTAAAATTACCCATGCATATAACTTGTAAATAAAAAGCTATTAAATTTTTTAAAAAACACTATGATGGAAAAAGATGAAGATTAAAGTAAAACCTTAAAATAAATAAATAGGGGCAGAAACAGTAAGTAATCAGAGTGAATATAATCCTAGTGAATGTGAATGAGGGTGGATTCATAATAATCAATAAAACAGAAGTTGATAGCAGAGTGAACTAAAAAAATCAGTCCATGAATAAATCACTTACAAAAAACAAAACCACTTAAAGCAGAAGGACATATACAGAAAAGAAAAACAATAAAATAGGAAAAAATGGTTATTATTTTTAAAAGAAAGAAGAAAATAAAATTATAAATATCAAAATGAATAGGATAAATTCAATACCAATGAAGAAATTAAAGCAAGTTTATGGGGTATTTTGTTCAATCAAATGCCAATAAATCTGATAATCCAAGGGAAAAGGAGGAATATTTACAAAAAAAATACAAATTGCCCAGATTAACGAAAAGGAAAGAGAATACTTAAATAATCTTATATTAGAAAAAAAGAAACGGAATCATCATCAATGAGCTTCCTGAGGGGGGGGGAAATCATTTAATTTCAACTGCTCTAACCATTCTGGAGAACCATTTGGAACTAAGCCCCAAGTGCTACAAAACTATGCATATACTTTGAACTAATAATAGCACCATTAGATCTGAATCCCCCCAAAATAACTAAAAAGTAAATGGATCTTACTATACAAAAATACTTATAGTAGCTCTTTTGTGGTAGCAATGAAACGAAAACTGAGGAGGTACACATCATTTGGGGAATGGCTGAACAAGTTGTGATACATGATTGTAATGCAATACTATCACACAATAAAAAATAACAGCAGGATGGTTTCATAAAAACCTGGGCAGACATGTTAAATGATGCAAAGTGAAGCAAAGGAACGAAATCAGAATAACATCACACACAGTAACCAATATTATACATTGATCAATTGTGAATGACTTTGCTATTCTCAGCAATGCAGTGATTTAAGACAATTCTGAAGGAATTCAGCAAAAGAATGAATAGTGTTTGAATGCGCATTGGTGATTTATTCTTTAATTTCTGTCTTGTCTTTTTTGTTCTTTTTTTTTCAGAATGCGTATAATATTGAAATATGTTTTGTATGACTATACATATATATTCTATATCAAATTACTTGCCTTCTCAAGGAAGGGCAAGGGGAAGAAGGAGAGAATTGAAAACTCAAATTTTTAAAGAATGCATATTAAAATTGTTTATGTATAATAGAAAAATATATAAAGACTTTAAAAGAAATGAATTTAATTAGGAATGAGAATAACAAAATTTTTTCTAAACTATCAACTTTTGCTGTTACTCTTTCTATGCTGAAAAATTAATAAGAGAGAATGGCTAATATAATGTTTCAGAAATTTCATTTTTATGTTTTTAGAATAGTTTTTAAATTGTTTTCTTCATTCTAGAAATAAGAAAGAAAATAAATAGGAATCAGGTACCTAGGTAGCTGGACTTATTTTATTTTTTCTCATTTTTTTAAACCAAACTACAAAGCTATTAGGTCAAGTAAAAAAAAATATATATATATATATATACCACAAGTGGCCAGAAAGAAACAATTCAAATATCAGAAACCCACAATCAGAATTACATAGGATTTAGCATCTGCAACATTAAAGGATCTAGGTTATAGAACATAATATTCCAGAAGGTAAAGGAGCTAGAATTACCACCCAGAAAAATTATGCATAATATTTCAAAGGTGGAGGATATGGTAATTCAGTGGAATAAAAAAGGTTTCAAGCTTTCATAAGACCATTAGAATTTAACAAAATGTTTTATCTCCAATATCAAGATCCAGAGAAGTTGAAAAAAATAATAAAAAGGAAAAAGAAACATAAGAGATTCAATGGAACTTAATTGTTTGTATCCCTACATGGGAAGGTGATACTTGTAATTCTTAAAAATTGTACTACTAATAATGCAGCTAGAAGGAATATTGATAAAAAGAGGATATGTAGGTATAAGATGAATTTGAGGTAGTGACAAAAGCAATCAAGGGATATGAAAAAGGAGTGTACTAGGTACAGAAAGAAGGAAGAGGTAGAATGGGATAAATTATTTCACATGAAGAGACATAGACCTATTGCAGTGGAGAGAAAGATAGGAGGGTAGGTGATGGGTACTGCTTGAATATTGCTCTTATCAGTATTGACTCAAAGAAGGAATAATATGTGAAATCAATTGAATATAGAATTCTACCCTACCCAAGAGGCAGTAGGAGGGGAGGAGATTAAGTAAAGCAGGGATGGTTGACTGATAAAAGGAAGGGCAGACCAAAGCAGGTGGTAGACAAGCAAAACACTGGTGAGGAGGGAAAGGGTAAAAGGAGAGAGGACAAAAAGGAGGAAAAATAGAATGGAGGGAAATACATAATTAGTAAGCATACCTGTAAATGTGAATGGGATGAACTCTCCCATAAAATAGAAGTAGAGAGCAGAGGAGGACAAAAACCAGAATCCTCCAAATACGTTGTTTATAAGAAAAACATTTGAAACAGAGAAACACACAAGAGTAAAGGCAAAGGGCTGGAGTTAAATCTACAAGACTTCACCTTAAGTTAAAAAAAAATAAAAGCAGTGGTAGTAATCGTGATCTCAAACAAAGCAAAAGCAAAACTGGACCTAAGAGAGAAAAAAGGAAACTATTTTTGTTTTTAAAAAATTACCATAGAGCTAATAGCATACTAAACATAAAATCACCAAGAGGTATAGCATAGTTTGTAAAATTTTTAATAAAAGCTTTTTATTTTCAAATGCATGCAAAGATAGCTCCTGACATTCATTCCTGCAAAACCCCATGTTCCAAATTTCTCTCCCTTTCCTCCTTCCTCTAGCAGCAAACTATCCAATAAAGGCAAATCCAAAACATGAGCAACTCTTCCAAATATAGCTCCACATATACCATGGTATAGAAAGTTTCAAAGAAGAAGTTGTTACAACTTCATTACCAAACAAAAGAGCATTATGAAATGTAAAATGCATAATTTTGATTATATTAAATTAAAAGGTTTTTGCAGAAACAAAACCAAGGCAATGAAGATTAGAAGGAAAGCAAAAATCTGGGAAACAATCTTTACAGCAAGCATCTTTAACGAAGGCTTCATTTCTCAAAAAAATAAAGAACTTAGTTGAATTTATAAGACTATAAGCCATTTCCCAATAATTAAATGGTCAAAGCCTATTAACAAATAGTATTCAAATGAACAAATAAAAGTTATCTATAAACATATGAAGAAGTGCTCTATAATTAGAGAAATATAAATATGACCAAAAAAAGAAAATGATAAGTTTTGAAGAAGATATGGGAAAATTAGGACACTAATATACAGAAGATGGAATTGTGAACTGATCCAACCATTCTGAAAAATATGACCAAAGAGCTATAAAACTGTGTATACATTTCTTGATCTAGCAGTAACAACACTACTAGATCCATATCCTAAAGAAAAAAGAAAGGGAAAGGAAAAACATTTATGCCAGTTTTTTGTGGTGTCAATTATTTGAAAACTGAGAGGATGCCCATTAATTAGGCTGAACAAGCTGTGTTATGTGAATGTAATGGAAAACTATTGTGCAATGAGAAATAATAAACCGGCAGATTTCAGATAAATCTGGAAAGACTTGATTGAATTGATACAAAGTGAAATTAGCAGAACCAAGAAAACATTGTATACAGTATCAGCAATGTTGTGTGATGATCAGCTATGAATGACTTTGATCCTTCAGCAAGACAAAATTCAAAGACAAGTGCCAAAAACTTGCCAAGGTAAACATTATCCACATCCAGGTAAAGAACTAGTAGAACAGATGCAGATTTAAACTTTTTTCCATGTATTTTATTCTTTTTTATGTTTTTTTCTTTTGATCTGTTTCTTCTTTCACAAATGTGACTAACAGAAATGTGTTTTATAGTAGTATGTTGTATGTGTATTAGCTATATCAAACTGCCTAACACTTTTTTTTGAAAGAGGAGATGGGAGGGATAGAAGGAGGGGGAAAATTTTATAATTCAAATCTTTTAAATAGTGAATAATAAAAATTTTCTTGACATGCAATTATCAAAAACCTAAATTATCACATATAAATCTAAATTTACAAACTGAGAAATGTGCTGCTGACTATTTATTTTTAAAGAGAAAGTTATTTTTATTCCAAAACATTTTTCTTTGATAGTGTTCTTTTTGCTGTCTTTAAATTAATAAAATTCAATTAAGAGATTGAAAGAATTTTTTATTTTTTTTAAACAGAATTATCCATCATCACATGAGGTATTCAATTGGGCAGAAGGCGTACTTTTCCAAGCAGACACTACATAGAAAATAAGAGTATGACTTGGAACTATCTATTTAGTGATTTCCTCAAGAAGGAGAATGAATGTGTGAAGAGAGGACAGGACTTGGACTCGAGTGCTTCCTCTGATACATATATGTGTGACCATAAGCCACTAACCCAACCACATCTAAATCTAACTTGCTTCCTTGATGAAGGAAATTTCCACAAAAAGGAAGTTTTTCCACATAAAGGTTTAGCTCTATCATCCCAAAACTATTTTAATAATAAAATCGCTTTCAACTGTTTTACCCACAAAAACACATAAAATTATTTCATTAGTATATTTCTGCTTAAAGTTAACATTTCAATCTGATGACAAATAATGTGTTGTGTTATAGTTTTTGCATTATCTTTGGCTGGGTAATAGGTAGTATAATCTACCCCACATTTCAGTGTTTACAACCAATGCAATTGTGTTGGTCAAGATGTGGAAGATATAACAATATGTTGTTGTAAACCTATATGTACAAATATAACAAATATGTTGTATAATATTAACTTATATACAACTTAAAGCTTTAATTTTTATAGACAGTCATAATTAGAACAGATCAATTCCACCTTGGACATTCTACATTACTATTGATGTATTGTAGACTAGGGTATAGCTTTCACGTAAGTAACAATATTGTTCTTGTGATCTTTAAATAAAGAAATCACATGAATGATTTTTTAATTGGCACTTTGTTTATTCTTATGTTAAACTTGTCTGTACTATCACATATACTTATAATAATCACATAATTCCTTCTAATCTTAAACTTCAAGTCATGTATCATGCTGGCAGACAAACCAGATGACAATAAAGAATCACATCTTCTCAAGTCAAATAATCTTTTGATTTGCATGAAATCAATGACTGGCTATAATGATTCATGAGGCAATGTGACTCATTTTTACTGCACTCTATAAACACCTATAATATAAAGAACCTAGAAAAAAGCACGTATTTAAAATTCTAAGTTTCTGCATTTTAGACCAAGAGGTATAAATAATACATTTGTCCACTGATAAAGCACAATATTTGTGTAGGGATGAGCTAATGCTTGCAATGAGACCATCACTCTGGTGCACATAGTGATTACACAAACATATAAATGCTGACATTTATCTCAATTAAAATCCAAGGTTTCATATAGTAGCAAGTTTTATATGGTTAAATCATTATTTTTTCAAATAACATTATGAATGTCAAGGTATAATGCAACATGCTCTATAAATGTCATTTGTTTTTATCTTTGGATCAGGGAAGCCTTATTGGTACTTTTCCATACAAATCACAGAAACTCTTAAGTGGCAGGCATAAATGAGTTAAAACAGATTTATCCTGTAAGAAAACATATTAAATATGTGCTAGAACTGTGCAAAATGGTGGACTTGTGAGTCTTTCAACAGTGATGAGTTTTCTGATTATTCCTTTTTTTTTTTTCCTGAGAAACATCTACAAATTACGGTCCACTGCATCTGACATGATGGATCCACATATCTGAATTACAAGACATTAGGTGATTGGTCCAAAGTCAAATTGTTACTGTCCAAAATGAAATTTGATCTCAAGCCTTCCTGAATGTAGGCCCCGTTAGTATCCATGTAAGGAATACAACATCTAAAGCAAAAGCAACCTTCAAGGATATTACGTCTTACTATAGGACATACAATGGAAAAATGTTAACACAAGATATATGAATCCCACCTTTGATCATTCCTAAGCTATGTGATTATAGGAAAGTTACTTAAACTATGTCTTAGTCTCTGCATCTGAAAATGAGAATCTAGAGCCACAGAACCAAAAGGATAGAAAACTGAACTTGAAATCATGGCTTTGTTTCAGGTTCTGCCATTGATAATTAACTATTATGGGGCAAGTCATTTAACCTCTGTAAGACTAAGCAACTTTGTAGGATTTATCTACTTAAAATAAGTATTACTTAGAGCATTGTAGCTCATTTGCTCATCACCATATCTATTTTTTAGAGCTGTTCATGAAGTTTAAGTTTAATAAAGTATGCAACATATTTTGCAAACTTTCAACTGTTATGCAAATGTTAGCTATTATTTTTAATTCTTACCCCTCCTTTAAAGTGACTGTATTTATTTTTAAATTTTTAAAATACTTTTTTTTCTGGTTATGCATATATATTAACTTTTAAAATTCATATTTCTTTATTAATCATGTTGGGAGAGAAAAATCAGAACAAAAGGGAAAAAACATGAAAGAGGGGGGAAAAAGGAAATGAACATAGCATGTATTGATTTATGTTTATTCCCCACAATTCTTTTTCTGGATGGCATTTTCTATCCTAAATTAATTGGGTTTGCCTTGGATCATTGAACCACTGAGAAGAACCAAGTCTTTCATAGTTGATCATAGCAGTCTTGCAGTTACTGTATATAATGTTTTCTTACTTGCTTCACTCAGCATCAGTTTATGTAAACTTTCCAGGCTTTTCTAAAAACAACTCCATCATTTTTTTATAGAAACAATAATATTCTATTACCTTCATATACCACAACTTATTCATCCATTCCCTCATTTGATAGGAATCTATTCATTTTCCAATTCTTTGTTACCACAAATTAAACTAAAATTATTTTCATTAGGGTAGCGACATTGTGCAAGTATGAGTGATGGGTCTGGGGTCAGAAAGACTCCTCTTCCCTAGTTCCTCAGTTCAAATCTGGCCTCAGATACTTGCTAGCCATGTGAACCTGGGCAAGTCATTTTACCCTGTTTGTTTTAAGTTCTCATCTATTAAATAACCTAGAAAAGGAAATAACAAGTCACTCCACTATCTTTGCCAAGAAAACTTCAAATAGAGCCATAAAATATCAGACATTACTGAAATCACAATAACAAAACAACAATCATTATTATTTGGACAACAGAAGGATAAAATTCAAATGAGAAACTTAATTCGAGAAGGCACTGTCTGATGTTTGAAAAAAGATGGGGATTCTCAAAAGGAAAAGATGAGAAAATATTGTATTTCAAGGATGATAGCTGGCTGGTATAATCCATCAAGGCCTCTATTTGAACTTATCTACTTATAATTAAGATATTTAATATGGTTAATTTTTGTTCAGTTTCTTTGCGATTTTAGTATAAAAGAAATAGTTTCCTAACATTTATGGGTAACAAGTACCAGTTCCTTGGGTTCAATTATATTTTCCTAAATCAATCTAACATAAGGACTCAGGATGACAGTGAGGCAGATATTTGCATCTTTTTGGAGTGAAGATCCTTGTTCTACTCAGGCAATTCATTGTGTTACATTGGGAATAAAAAAATTTAAAAAAAGACAAAATCAGTCCCTGTATTCAAGGAATTTAGATTCTAACCCGGGATATGTATAAATAAGTAGGTTTATACATAATATTTACATTATTGTAATATTACATTATATTATCACATATCACATTGATAACATTACATATTATATATATTATACACATTTGAAATTGAATTGGATCTTCTCTTTGTCGAAGATATCCACTTCCATCAGAATACATCCTCCTCATACAGTATTGTTGTTGAAGTATATAATGATCTCCTGGTTCTGCTCATTTTACTCAGCACTTTTTTTTTGTATTCCCAATATTTAACATAATGAATTGCCTGAGTGAAACAAGGATCTATATATAAAAGAGGGTCCAGTCATTAAGATCTTTAAATGTCAAACAGAAGTATATATTTGATCTTGAAGGTAATAGAGAACCATTGGAGCTCATTGAGCTGGGGAAAACCGAGATGGTCAGATCTGTATTTTGAAAAATTAATTTTTACAATGATGAATAGTGGAAAAGAAAATTGAGGCAGGAAGACCAATTAGAAGGCCTTTACAAAGATTTAGCCAAGGGATAGCAAGGGTTATAGATGAGTGAGTGAATAGAAGGGGATATACAGGAAACATGAAACAAAAAGTGAAAATACAAGATATGCCAAGAGTAGATATTTGGAGTAAGAGTTAAGAGTTAATATTAAGAGTTAATATACCGAGTGTAGGTCATTGGAAGATGATAGTATCCTTAACAGTGATGGGGAAATTTGATTTGCATATTATTCAATAAATGCTATGGTTATTTTACAGTGGGAGTGACTGGAGTTCTATTTCTCAAAATTCCCAAACTTCACATGAAGATATAATTAGAAGGGATAAATTACAAAAATTAGAAAATTATTGGGTTATGGTAGCCTGGAAATGGTCTAAAAGCAGCAGCAAGGAGTAGCCTTATTCCTCTCTCTGGTATCACAAGTTATGGAATGTGGGAGAAAGATTATTTTTCATTAGTGATTATTTCAAGAGACATTTTATTATGAGAAAATGATATTTCAGTGACAAAAGAAAAAAATTAAAGAAAAGTTTGAAAATGAAAATATATTTACAATAAAATGAGACAATATGGTGCAAGAGAAAAAGATTTGAAATCATAGATGCTGCATGCAAAATCCAACTGTCACTTATCTGTGAGGCATTGCAAAAAATTACATAATCTCCTTTGACATCAAAGTTTCCTCTTTAGTAAAACTGGAGTAGATAATGTTGAAGGAAAGAAGTAGCTTTTAGCTTTCAAGCATGGAATATATTTAAGGAAAAATCTCAAAAAGCCCTATGTCAAGGCCTAATTTAGTGGTAAAAGAAGGTTGACCAGAAGAGATACCAGGGTTAAGATAGAGAAATATGTGTGAAGTGTGATGATTAAAAAATATGATGGATATGCTTAAAACTGACTTTAAAATCTTCCTATCCATAAATTGAATTTTAATACTCAATCATAGAAATCAATCTTAGACACATTATTTACTGTAAACAGGAGAAAATGTTTAACAGTAAATACATTTATCCTCATCTTTTCAGTGTGGTAATAGAGAAATAACTCTGAAATAAATACTAATTTTTTTCTTGTTTAAATAATTTGTGCTTATTGTTATGCTCATTTTATTTTTATATCAATCTGGCGTTTATTTATTTGTGACTCAAACACAGTACCTTATATGTCATAGGTGCTTATTTTTTTATTAAAGCTTTTTATTTTTCAAAAACAAATGTATGGATAATTCATCATTAACTCTTGCAAAACCTTGTGTTCCAATTTTCCCACCTCTTCCCACCCCTCCCCTAGATGGCAAGTAGTCCAGTATACATTAAAAATGGTAGAAACCTAGTTAAGACTTCTCCAGTGCATCCTTGTCACTCTGCATGTTAAGAAAACTGTTCTGATGGACCTTACAAGACTGAGTCACATACGTGGGGTTTGGTTTACTTCTGTGTGGCAAGTTGTGGTGAATCCAAAACCCATAGAATTTCTACTTCTAATCCTAGAGCCATTATCCTGCAGAACACATGGACCAAAAAAAAAAAAAATTCACAGAACTAAAGGAAATGGGAAATACACATTTCCTCAAGTAGAGAGGCTGAAGGGGGAACTATCCATCAAAGATAGTTCACATTTGTCTCACTTAAAGGTTCAAAAAGTATTTTTCCTAAAAACAATCATATAAAGGAAAGGATGTGTGAGTTAATGTTCCCATTTTATAGAAAGAAAAATGGAGTTTTAAAAATGTTAAGGAACTTGCCTATTGTGCCACAGAGATTATCAGAGCTATAATGTAAGCTTAAATCCACTACTCTTTCCATTAAACTTCCCTTTCTTTGTTCTCAACAAGACAAAGAAAAGAGAAATACAAACATGGTCTCCTATTCCTCCTACTTCAAACAATGTACTTATCTTTGCCTAGAGACTAGAAAAACAATCTGTTGTAAGGGAGGGCACAGTTTTGTCTTAGAAGTCAAATAACTGGTTTTAAATGCTGTGCTTTAGCTCTGCTATTTATTTAATATCAATAAAAATTTATAGGAGCAGGTAGGTGGTGCAGTGGATAGAGCATCAACCCTGAAGTCAGAAGGACCTAAGTTCAAATCTGGCCTAAGATACTTAACACTTGTGTGACCCTGGGCAAGTCACTTAGCACCAATTGTCTCAGCCAAAACAAAACAAATACAAGGGGGAAAAAAAAAAACAAGAAAAACCCAGCAACATGTCAACAATTTTCCACCCTAATTCCCCTACTCCTGCAGTTCTATTCAAGGGCCAAATGTGCTCCACATCATAATAATAAGAATTATAACAACAATAATAATATTTATATGGGCCCTGTGTAACAAACATTGTGCTAAGTGTTTTACAAATATTATTTCAACCAACTATGAAATGTAGGTGTTATTTTCATTTTCCAAGTAAGGAAACTGAGGTTGACTTGCCCAGAGGCATACTTGGCAAATAAGTGTCAGGTTGAAACTTCTTCTTGCCTCCAACCACTAAGTGTTACCCATGAGTACCAAGTAGCTGCTCCCATAATATAGCATTGCCTAACTCCCTATTTGGCCTTGTGCAAATCCTTTTATTTATCTGGGCCTCCCTTCCCTCACCCATGAGGTGATTGGATTAAATGCCTTCTAATATCTCCTCCAGTTCTAAATCTATTGACTTAAGATCACAAGCTCTTATACTTTTCTGCATCATGTCATAGTGGAAATGACCCTGAATTGGAAGTGAGAGGATCTTGCTTCTACGTCTGTCTCTCAGATCTCTGCAACTAGAAATAGTATTAATACTACCAGTATTAAAATACTATTACTAATAATTACTATTATCATTCATACAGCTCTTCAACTTTTGCAAATCATTGTACAAATGTTATCTTATTTAATTCTCACAACAATTCTGAGAGACAGATGCTGTTATAACCCATCTTTCATATAAGACATTATGTGACTTCCCCAAGGTCATATTGCTAATGGTCTAAACCAAGATTTGAAGTCAGTTCTTCCTGATTCTAAAAGCAAAAGTCTCAATCCATTGCATCAGTTTATAATGTCCCTCATCTCTCTATACTTCTGACCATCCATTACATGATAGATATTAGAGTGGATAATCTCCAAGTTCCCTTCTAGCTCAGAAATTTAATATTTAATTTAATTTTGTTCAAGGGGGTACTCAAAACTTTAACTGAAATCTGAGTTTAAAAAGTAGTAATTAGGACTGTCTTGAGATAAGATGACATATACCTATGTTGGGCTTATAATCTATTTTTTTCCTGAATGACAAAGTAAACCAAATCTTCTTGCAACATTTATGAAATCTGAATAAGGTCTACTGGAAAACATTTAATAATTATCTCTCCAAAATATCTAAATATCACATATTTAAGTCAAATATGTTTTGTTAATTCTAGACTTAAGCAAGTGGTGGAGAAAATGTTAACAAAACAATAAATAAAACTCTGATTTGTACTGTTTGCTAGTATCAGAAATGTGAAGGCTCATACAGAAAATTCTCTTATGAATTTGTTCAAACTGATTTCAGCATACCACCAAAAATACAAGTAATCAGGCACCTAAGAGAATTTATCCTGGAATTTGATGACCTGAATTCAAAAACCATTACTCATGAGATTATATTACTTTTATTACCTTGGTCAAGTCACCAAAGAACTTTATAGGCTTCAGTTTCTCCATGTCTATAGATACTGGACTAGAGGACCTCAGAGATCCTATGTTTTTCTTAATATTTTATTTTTCCAAATGTGTAAAGATAATTTCCAATATCTACTTTTGTAAAACCTTGTATTTCACATTTTTCTTCTTCTTCCCCTTCCTTTCACCACTCTCCAAGACAGCTATCAATTTGATATAAGTAAATTATGTACAACCTTTTAAAACATTTTCATATTCATCATGTTGTACAAGAAAGTCAAACCAAAAGGGAAAAAACCATGAAAAAAAATGTAAAAATACTGTGCTTCAATCCATGTTCAGTCTCCATGATTCTCTTTCTGGATGCAAATGGCATTTTCTATCCCATTTGTTAGAATTATATTGAATCATCACATTGATGAAAAGAGCTAAGTCTACCATAGTTGGTCACTATATAATCTTGCTGTCACTGTGTTCAATGTTCTCTTGTTTCTATTCCGTTCACTCAGCATCAGTTTATGTAAGACTTTCCAGGATTTTCAGAAATCCTTCCTGGAGCTAAAACCCATGACTACTCTTATGAAGCTATGAGCATTTGGCAATTTGATCTAAAGATACTTTGTGCCTTTGAACAGTTTCACAGAGCAAAACTAAGGTCTACGTAACTACTGGCAGGCTCTAGATTCATTCGCTCTAACCCTAAATCTATGAGTTCCTGCTTTGGTAGATCCAATCAATCAAGTAATATTCATTTATTATGCATTTGCTATATAATAGGCTGTGCTAGGGACTAAGGATGCAAAAACAAACAAACAAACAAAAAAAAAGTCCCTGTTCTTAAGGAGTTCACAGTCTAATGGGTGAAACAATATGTACAAAAAAAGTTACATACAGGATACAAGAATAGATGAAATGTAATTAAGGCTCTACTAGCTGGAAGGAAGGAAGAAACAAGTCTGAGCAGATAATTTTGCTTTGATTCTTTTATTTTGCTTGGGCTTTTTTATTGTGATTTCTTTCACAACATGACTTATATGAGAATGTGTTTTGCATGACTAGATAAGTATAACCTATGTCAATTTGCCTTCTTAATAATGGGCAAGCAAAAAAAATTAGGAACAACATTTTTTTAAAAGAAGAATAAAATGTTTTTTATATGTAATTGGAAAAATAAAATATTAAACATTTAATAAAATAAAATTTGAGGCAAGTCTTAAAAGATGCGGGGGGTTCTAAGAAATAGAGGTGAAGAATGAGAGTTCTAAGTTTGAAGACAGTACAAAGTTATGGGAAATTAAAATGGCATATCACAGGCAACAAAGAGTAAATAGGCTGGAATCACTGAAGCAGAGTGTCTAAAGGGGAGTAAATTGTAAGAATATTGAAAAAGTAGCAAGGGACCAGGTTTTGAAGGGCTTCAAAAACCAAAGGAAGGATTTTTATCCTTGATGTAATAGAGAATAACTAGAGTTGAGTGAGTGGAGAAGCCAGAGGGAATCTCAGAGGGCTCCTACAGCACAGAAAAGATCTTCAGTTTTACAAGTAGAGCTAGTGCCATTTAGAGCAGTATCCCATTTGAAACTGCTCATTAGATACCTACTCAGAAAAGAGTCCCTGTCTGAATTCATTCCCAAATGTACGAGAGAAAGCATGTCCTTTTCTCTCCACTTTAAGAGAGAATTGCCAAGTTAACATTTCATTTCCTATGGCTGCCTCTGACACTTAGTAGATATAGGACCATGGACAGATCCTTAACTTCTTGAGTCTTAATTTCCTTACTTGTAAAAATGTAGATAATCGCTCCTATAATGTCTACTTAGAGAGCCGTTTTGGACATTCAATGTTTTGTAAACTTTAAAGTACTATATAAATGCCAGTTATAATTTTAAGCTAAATGATACGATCTTTCTAAAAAATATCTGCTTGAACATATGTGAATTTGTATTAAAGCAAATGCTGCATGGGTTTCTGATATCATTTCTAAATGTCTTCCTTCTCTTTGTCAAAGAGGATTATTACATAATATCTTTACTAAGAATCCCGATTCATGACAAGGACTGGCATCCATTGACTGACAATACTCATTTGTTATGATCAAAACATTTCAAATTTGGAGACAAAAATCTCCAAGGTCTTATCTCAGATAAATATCAAATACTTCATTTGGGTTCAAAAAGTAAAGTAGATAAACTTTTGTGTAATTCTTCTATTCTATTATATGAAAAAGAGCTAAAGCAGGAAAGGTCCAGGATGATAAGAAAAATAAATTACTATCAGTGGAGTTATGAATTAATCCATGCATTTTGGTCAGAAATTGGAAATTAAACTTTTTAAAAAGGTCTTTTTTAAAAAGACCAAACTGTCTAACCTTTAACCTAAGAAATTCCACCTCACAATGAAGTTCAACAATTAAAATAAGGTCCAACATGGCAAAATATTTCTAGCATCTTTTTGTGGTAGCAGAAAAACTGGAAATCAAGTATGTGTCATACAATTAAGGATGCCAAAACAAATCATGGCACACAAATATAACAGGATATTATTGTGCAACAACAATGAATGTAAATTATTCATTGAATCATAAATTTAGATGTAGAAGAGATATTTGAATGGTCTATCCCAATGTATTAATTTTACAGTTAAGAAAACTGAGAATCCAGTGAACTAATTTTCCATTCAAGTAGTAAGTGGTTAAGGTAGTATTTGAGTTCTAGACTGCCTAATTTTGTATATAACACTTTTGCCACCACATCAATGCTGCTGTAAAGCATAGGTAGATTTATGAAACAAACAGAGTAAAATAAACAAAACTGGGGAAATTATATACAAAAAAGTTTCACCATTGTCACTGGAAAGAACAAATGAAACTGAACACAATATTGTAATGACCATAATAGAGAAGAATTGAGAAAATGGACCTTCTTCCCTGCTTTGTAGAAATGGATAATAAAAGAATTATATATCATTTGTAACATTATCAACTTTTTGGCATGAATTTAATCTTACAATTTTCTTCTTTTTTATTTGTATTTTTATAAAAATGTGTTCAAAGGAATGATTTTCTGGGTAGGAAAATAAGGAGGAGAAATATATTCAAAAATGAAGGAAACATAACATCAGATATCAATGAGAAGAGAAAATACCAAGAATTTTGTTGGATCATTTTTTAGGTGACAAAAAGTTTAGTTTCTATAATGAGGAACATATATTCCTGCTATGTACTATACTGGTCAAACTACATTTGTAAGGCTGATTTCAGTCTCAAGGATCTCATGTAAGGAAAGACACTGACAAGATGCGCATTTTCTGGGGAAAGCTAATCAGAAGGGGACATGGAATCTTATATGAATTTTTGATATAATCATTAAAGGTGTTTGGCAGAAAGAATAAAGGACTTCAGTGAGGAAATGATAATTGCCTAAAGTCTCTGAAGAGCTGATCCATGTTAAAGAAGAAAGAGAGTAGAATGATTGGTAGTTCCCAGGTGTCTGTTAACACATCTCATGTGCTAGTTTACCTGTCCTCATTCAGGCACTGGATTATGGTAAAGGCAAGGACAAGTGTCCCGGAATCTTCCATGAAACTGGCTAGCATCCTATGCAGTCTGTTGGCAGGATCAGGATGGTGGGTTGGGTCCCAAATGAAAAAGTGTTTGTTTATGAGATATTGGAAGCAATATATGGGTCCTAGGGAATGGGAGGGTCATTTACCAAAGAAACAGATATAAAATAGAAAGCAAACAGGCAGACTGAATATCTAAAGACAAAGTAACAATGAGGGCATTCAAAAGATCAAAGGGATATACTTTCTGAGATCAAACTATACTGTCTAGAAACCATGTTTCCAATAAATTCCAAACTAGATTAAAGACCATAATTTATCGCACTCAGTGTGGTAGCATGCCCTCATACATTTTAGGACAGGCATTTGATGTTGTCCCAGAACTTATTCTGGACATTTCCCAAGTAGGAAATAATTATTTCTGACCAAACATTCATGGAGATTCATATTCCTATGCCTACATAAGAACCAAACAAATCCAGACTTTCCAAAGAAAACAAAATTTTAAAGAAATCTTCCTAAATCACAGATATTTGAAAAATATTACATTTTATTATGAAAACTTAACAGTGTACTGGTATTCAAATGTATACCTTCAAAATGCATAAATGTAGACTTATCAATAGAGATATATTGGGGTCATATTACAATTATGAAATCCATAAAACTTTACCCTAAGAAGCTATCTCCCACTTATTTTTCTCCAGATACTACACTTAATGAATAACTGACTCAAATGTTGATGATAAGGATCATGATAAACAATGAGGTATAGTGGATAAGGGCCAGGAAACTATATAGGCTCATATTACATTTGAAACATACTTGTGGGAGGGCAGCAAGAAGGGACAGTGGATAGAACATCAGCTTGTAGTCAGGAGGACCTGAGGTCAAATCTGATCTCAGACATTTAATACTGCCTAGCTATGTGACCCTGAGTAAGTTACTTAACCCTAATTGCCTCCGCAAAACAAAAAAGAAAAAGAAAAGAAAAGAAAAAGAAAGAAAGAAAGAAACATACTGGTGTGGACAGGGCAGAGCTAAGAATGACTTGATGAGACATCAAGAATCAATCAAGCAAAACTTAAAAAATGAAAAATTAGAAGAAAAATTAAAATGCCTAATTGAGAAAACTGACCTGGAAAAATGATCTAGGAGAGACAATCTAACAATTATTGGAGTCCCTGAAAACCATGATGAAAAAAAGAACCTAGACACTATTTTTCAGGAAATCAAAGAGGACTAATATTATCATAGAATGTCATAGAATCAGAAGGTAAAATAGCCATTGAAAGAATTCACCGAACACCTCCTGATACAGACCCCAAAATAAAAATTCCAAGAACTATCGTGGCTAAATTTCAGACTTATTGGACCAAGGAAAAAATATTATAAGCAGCCAAAAAAAAGCAAATATCAAGGAACCACTAAGGATTCCACAAGACTTAGCAGCTTCCACTTTAGAGGTTCGAAGTGCCTGGAATCTGATGTTCTTAAAGGTGAAGGAACTTGGAATACAGCCAAGAATAAAATTACCCTGTTAAACTGGGCATTTTCTTTCCTTTTTCAAAATTTTTAATAGCTTTTTTTATTTACAAGTTATATGTATGGGTAATTTTACGGCATTATCAATCGCCAAAACTTTTGTTCCAATTTTTCCCCTCCTTCCCCCATCCCCTCCCCTAGATGGCAAGATGACCAATACATGTTAAATATATTAAAGTATAAATTAAATACAAAATAAGTATACATGTCTAAACCATTATTTTGCTGTATAAAAAGAATCGGACCGAAATATTGTACAACTAGCCTGTGAAGGAAATCAAAAATATAGGGATTGGGAATTCAATGTAATGGTTCTTAGTCATATCCCAGAGTTCTTTCTCTGGGTGTAGCTGGTTTAGTTCATTACTGCTCCATTGGAACTGATTTGGTTCATCTCATTGTTGAAGAGGGCCACGTCCATCAGAATTGATCATCATATAGTATTGTTGTTGAAGTATATAATGATCTCCTGGTCCTGCTCATTTCACTCAGCATCAGTTCATGTAAGTCTCTCCAACCTTTCTGAAATCATCCTGTTGGTCATTTCTTATAGAACAATAATATTCTATAATATTCATATACCACAATTTATTCGGCCATTCTCCAATTGATGGACATCCACTCAGTTTCCAGTTTCTGGCCACTACAAAGAGGGCTGCCACAAACATTCTTGTACATACTGGTACCTTTCCCTTCTTTAAGATCTCTTTGGGATATAAGCCTAGTAGTAACACTGCTGGATCAAAGAGTATGCACAGATTGATAGCTTTTTGATCATAGTTCCAAATTTGAACATTTTCTTTCAGAGAAGAAGATGGACATTCAATGAAACAAGTGAATTCCATTTATTTCTGATGAAAAGAACCGCTAAAAATAAACTTGACTTCCAAATATAGAACTTAAGAAAAGCATATAGGTAAAAAGAAAAGAATTCTTGAAAACTGTATTTCTGATATGGGTATACATAGAGAGTGCATGTATAATCTGATTTTAGTGTTGTAATATAAAAAAGAAGCTAGAGATGGAAAGGGGATTATAACAAGAAAAAAAGTGGAAAGTGAAGGTAAAATGAGGGAAATTACATCACAGGAAGAGGCAAAGAAAGTTATAATATTATATTATTATTATATATTATATTATTATATAAAAATATATAATATTATAAATGTGGGAAAGGAGGGAGGATGATGAACATTGTGAGAATCTTACTCACATCAGAGTTGACTTAAAGAAAGAATATTAGATATATCTGGTTTCATTAAGAAACTTCTCATCTTCTAGAAAAGAAGGAGGTGAAAGGGGAAGAGAAAAGGGGTAGGCTACATAGAAGGGAAAACAGAAAAAATAGGGGGGGAAGGTATAATAAAAGGGGAGAGTGTCTAAAGGGGAAGGACTGCATGAGGCAAGTAGTGTTCATAAGTAAAATACTGGGGAGGAGGAGAAGGGGAAAAGGAAAGAGAAAAGTATAATTTGGGGTTAATAAGATGGCAGAAAATACAGAATTAGTAGTTTTAACCATAAATGTGAATGGGTTAAACTCTCCCATAAAGCATAAGTGGATAGCAGACTTGATTAAAAGTCAGAATCCTACAATATGTTATTTACAAGAAACACATTTAAAGCAGAGAGATACATGCAGAGTAAAGGTAAAAGGCTAGAAGAGAATCTATTATGCTTCAGGTGAAGTAAAAAAAAAAAAATCAGGGGTAGCCAGACTGATTTCAGATCAAGCAATAGCAAAAGTTGATCTAATTAAGAGAGATAAGGAAGGAAACTATATCTTGCTAATGGGTACCATAAATAATGAAGCAATATCAATATTAAACATATATGCACCAAGTAGTGTAGCATCTAAATTCCTAAAGCTGAAGTTAAGAGAGTTGCAAGAAGAAATAGACAGCAAAACTATAATAGTGGGCGATCTTAACCTTGCTCTCTCAGAACAAGATAAATCAAACCACAGAATAAATAGGAAAGATGTTAAAAGGCAAATAGAATACTAGAAAAGTTAGGTATGATAGATTTTTGGAGAAAATTTAATGGAGATAGAAAGTACTGCACTTTCTTCTCAGCAAGTCATGGAACCTATACAAGAATTGTATGTAAAAATTGTATGTAAAGACCTCAAAATCAAATGCAGAAAGGCAGAAATAGTAAATCCATTTTTTTTCAGATCACAATGCAATAAAAATTACATTCATTAAAAGGCCAGGGAAAAGAGACCAAAAATTAATTGGAAACTAAATAATCTCATCCTAAAGAATGAATGGGTGAAACGGCAAATCATAGACACAATCAATAATTTCATCCAACAGAATAACAAAATAGACATGTGGATGCAGCCAAAGTGTTAATAAGGGGAAATTATAAAAGTCTAGATGCTTACTTGCATAAAATAGAGAAAGAAGGACAATGAATTGGGCTTACAACTGAAAAACCTAGAAAAAGAACAAATTAAAAACCCCCAATCAAATACCAAATTTGAAATTCTAAAAATAAAATAAGAGATTAACAAAACTGAAAGTTAAAACTATTGAATTAATTAATAAAACTAAGCTGGTTTTATGAAAAAAAAATAAATCTTTAATTAATTTGATTAGAAAAAGGATAGAGGAAAATCAAATTGCTAGTCTCAAAAATGAAAAGGGAGAACTTTCCATCAACGAAGAGGAAATTAGAGTAATAATTAAGAGTTACTTTGCCCAACTTTATGCCAATATGCAACCTACGTGAAATTCAGGAATATCTACAAAAGTATAGAAAGCCCAGATTAAGAGAAGAGGAAATAAATTACTTAAATAGTCCCATTTTAGAAAAAAAGAAATAGAACAAATTATTAATCAACTCCCTAAGGAAAAAAAAAACCAGGACTAGATGAATGTACATGTGTATTGTACCAAATATTTAAAGAACAATTAACTCCAATAATATATAAACTATTTTTTTAATAGGGAATTGAGGACTCCTACCAAATTCCTTTTATGACACAGACATGGTACTGATACCTAAACCAGGTCAGACAAAAACACAGAGAGAAAATTATAGACCAGTCTCCCCAATGCATATTAATGCAAAAGTCTCAAATAAAATATTAACAAAAAGATTACAGAAAATCATCCCCAGGATAATACACCATGAGTATGTATGAGTTATACCAGGAATGTGGGGCTGGTTCAATATTAGGAAAACTAACAGCATAATTGACTATATCAATAACCAAATTAACAAAAACCATATGATTATCTCAATAAAGGCAGAAAAAGAATTTGATAAAATCCAACACCCATTCATATTAAAAACACTAGATAGTATAGGAATAAATGGACTTTTCCTTAAAAAAAAGTCAGCAGCATCTATTTAAAACCATCAGCAAGCATCATATGTAATGGGAATAAACTAGAACCATTTCTAATAAGATCAGGAGTGAAACAAGGTTGCCCACTATCATCATTATTATTCAATATTGTATTAGAAATGCTAGCTTTGGCAATAAGAGAAGAAAAAGAGATTAAAGGAATTAGAATAGGTAATGAGGAAATCAAATTATCACTCCCTGCAGATGATATGATGGTATACTTAGAGAACCCTAGAGAATCAACTAAAAAAACACAACTTTAGCAAAGTTACAGGATACAAAATAAATCCGCATAAATCATCAACATTTTTATGTATCATTAACAAAATCCAACAGCAAGAGACAAAAAGAGAAATTCCATTTAAACTAACTGTTGATAGGATAAAATATTTGGGAGTCTATATGCCAAGAGAAAGCCAGGAACTATATGAACAAAACTACAAAACACTTTCCATGCAAATAAAGTCAGATCTAAACAATTGGAAAAATATCAAGTACTCTTGGATAGATGGAGAGAATATAATAAAGATGACAATGCTACCGAAACTAATCTATTTATTTAATGCTGTACCAATCAAACTCCCAAGAAACTATTTTACTGACCTAAAAAAAATAACAATAAGTTCATCTGGAAGAACAAAAGTTCAAGAATATCAAGGGAATTAATGAAAAGCAAATGAAGGTAGCCTAGCTATACCAGATCTAATATTATATTTAAAATAAAAATATTATATATTTAAAATATATATATTTAATGGTCATCAAAACCAGTTGGTCCTGGCTAAGAAATACAGCCATTGATCAGTGGAATAGGTTAGGTTCACAGAACAAAATAGTCAATGACTATAGCAATCTAGTGTTTGACTGTGTTTAACAATCAGCAGGTTGATTTCAGAGAGTCTTATAGAGATCTACATGAACTGATGATAAATGAAATGAGCAGAACCATGAAATCATTATCTATTACAACAACAAGACTATATGATGATCAATTCTGATGGATGTCACTTTCTTCAACAATGAGATGATTCAAACCAATTCCACTTGCTCAGTGATGGAGAACCATCTACACCCAGAGAAAGAACCATGGGAACTGAATGTGAACCACAACATAGCATTTGAACTCTCTCTGTTTTTTGCTTTTATTTTGTTTTCTTTTGCAGCTTTTTCTTCCTTCTTGATTTGATTTTTCTTGTGTAGCATACATATATTGGATTTAACATATAGTTTTTTTGACATGTGTTGACTACCTGCCATTTAGGGGAGGGGGGGGAAGGAGGGAAAAATTTGAAACAAAAGATTTTGCAAGGCTCAGTCTTGAAAAATTACCAATGCATATATTTTGTAAATAAAAAAGCTTTAATTAAAAAAGGAAAAAAAAGAAATATACTGGTTGTATGACCTTGGCCAAGTCATCTACCTATTCTCTCAGTGCTCTAGTAAACTCCTAAAACTAGGTCATAGAGAAGAAGTTGACCTGCATTGATAAAAATGAATTTGTTCAATCAATAGTTCCCTAAAGTAATGAAAACACAAATCTGACCCCCAAACTTATTCCTACAGGATCATAGATTTAAATCAGGAAGGAAATTTGAAGGTCAATTAGTCCAACTCTCTGGTTTTTTAACTGAAGAAACAGATTCCCAGAGAGACAAATTGACTTATCCAACATCTCAAAGATAGCAAGTGGCTGAGCTGGAAACTGAATTAGGTCCTCTAACTTTAAATTCATCACTCTTTGCAGGGTACCACGCTGACTCTTCAAATAAGCAATAGAATGTTTAAAAATGCAGAACACCCTTCCCACCTACTATAAAAAGTCAATAAGCATTTATTTATGCTTCCTTCTTGAAGATATTCAATGACATCAGGAGGACGATGACTTGCAAGTGAATTAGATTTAATTGAGGCAGAGCTATGAAAAGTCATTAGCCTTACTCTCTCCCCTAGATCAGAGTTCAATGGCAAAACATAGGTCAGACAGTTGACAGTACCAGATGCAGTGAGGGATCTTGGCCTTTCAAATACTTATTAAGTGTGCACTATTTTCCAGGAACTGTGCTAAGCACTGACTACACAAAGAAAGATTAAAAAACAGTCCCTACTCTCAAGGAACTCACACTCGAAAGAAAAAGACAACATGCAAATAGCTATGTACAAGCAAAATATATACCAGATAAACTGGTGCTTATCTCAGAGAAAATAACCTAAAATTAAGCTAAAGTGGGAAAGTTTTCTTGCAGAAGATCAGACTTGAAAGAAGGCTGGAGACAGAGATGAGGGGAGAGAATTCCAGACATGAAGGATCCAAAGTTGGGATACTGAGCATCACGTACCAGGAGCGAGGATACCAGTATCCCTAAATTACAATTTATGAAGGGCAATGAAATGTAGGACTAGAAGGTGAAGAAAGGGCCCTGTTATTACAATGGGCTTGAAAAATGACACATTTCCACTTCAACAAAGTTTAAATCAGTGAGTAATTATGATAAGCTATCAAAGCTTGCTAAAAACATTATTCTACTTATATTAATTTGCATTCTCTGAAAACATAATAGGAAAAGGATAGGAGTGAGGGGATGTTATGCAGGTTCCAAAGCTGTAGCAACTGAGAGATACTATCTCACCAAGACATTCACATGCTCTTATTTTAACCCTTCTACAATGTCATTTGTTCTTAACAATAATCAAAACTTTTTTTTTTTGTTCATAGGAGCACAGAATTTACAGATCTATGTTTTCTGTGGTTTAATGGGTTGTTCTTTTGTAGAATTGATTACCAAAATAACTCCCAGGTCATCTTAGTGGGTAAGAATGGGAGGAGTTTGATTTATTCAAAGCTTTTTTCATATCTGTCCATTCAGCAATGTCTAATAATCACTTGCAGAAACCTGTTAATGTTATATTGATATAAATTTAAATATTGACATTTATTATGGCCTGAGGTTTCATGGATCCCTTCTTATAGATTGGAACTTGCTGTGACTGAGGGTGACTTTTGCAAATAAATGCCATCAATCTGCTTCAGCAGCTTAAGACTCCAAATTTCCAGAAATGCCTTTTATTTTCCTAAAAATAGACAAGGGACCCAGTGACCATTTCTGAAGGAAAATCCTCTGGCAACTACTGGTTATCCAGACAACTGGCAAAATACAGAAACCAAACTCCAAAGTGAGGGAAAAATGAAATGATCCATTGTCTGAAGTAGATGAAGCAAAGGAGCCTGTTTATCCTCTCTGTCCCTGTCCTTTCCAGCCCAAACCCCCATTTTCAGTGACCCTTCCTGAATATAGTGAAATACTACAAACATTTCTGAATATTTTACCCTGTTGCAGTGCTTTATATATTTCACAACTCCATTGCTTATTAGTTCTCTGCTGATCCTCACAATAAACCAATGGGTTATGTAATGCAATATTCATTAATACTCCTAGTCTGCCAATTGAAGCCTAAAACAAAGAAGCCAATACTTGCATGGCCCCAAAGCTTGTTGTGACAAAATCAGGCCAAGATACCAAGTTCCTAATTCCTAAAACTTTGCCATAGCACATTAAGACCTAGTGATATTGTCTTAATAATCAGAACTAATACAGGCTAGTGATTTCACAGATATAGAGAACTCCCAGATGGGGAAGGAGATATTTCTTCCCAATGTAAATCACCTTCTCTGCAACTTAAATGCCTAAAGAATTGCTTCAAGTACCGACAGTTTAAGCCATTTGCCCAAAGTTGCACAGCCAGTATGTCAGACAGAAACAAGACTCAAAAAAAGGCCCTCCTGGATCCGAGTCCAGCTTTCTATCCATTTTGCCATCTGCCTTGTCAGACTTTCATATGTATCATTTTAAAGTCCAAATGTTCAATGAGAGAAGTGGATGTAAATACAAATCACGCAACTGTCAGTGTTACTTTTTCCAAAAGGGAAGCTACACAATTACAACTAACCATAAATTTGAATAATTTATTTATTCTATAAACATTAACTGAGTTGTTCCATCTGTACCATGAGAGAGTATACCTAGGAAAACTTATTAAGTCTGGTGGATTAACTGATAATCATGGCAAGAGGGGAAAGGTGCCACGAAAAGCAAACTAGTAGACACCCTTGAATTAGAGTACTACAAAACAGCAAATTAACCCTTTAAAATCCCTTAAAACATGATTGGAGCAGTTGCTATTCAAAATGTGTAGACCAGGACTGTCACTTGGGAAGCTCAAATATGTAGTAACTTAAATGCTAGTTAAGGAGGTTAGAATTTAATCAGTAATATATAAGGAAGCCATCGAAGGTTTTTGAGTAAGAGAATGACAAATTAGATGTGAACATTGTAAGTATCATGTACTGAAAGCAGAACTTTCATGATTCCTCTGTGCATTTTATCCATGATATGTCAAATGGGCAGATGTTTCAAAAATTCAGATTGTTGTTCTAATTTCTTTTCTTTTCATTCTGGATTTGATATTTTTATGTAGAGTCAAGATGAAAAGCTTTATCTCTTTCAGATGAAAGAAACCTCCCAATATTAAGACAAAAACCTTGGAATATACATTAATGCCTTTCATGTCTATCTCTCCTCATAATAATCACAACCAAATCTGGTTTGGTGCTAGAAACAAATGTAGCACATACAGCAATTATGCTCATTTGTTTCTAGCACTAAATATCTAAGGATATTTAGTTTCATAATTGGTTAATGTTCTCATCTCTGTCTCTTATATTTTAAGTGACAAGAAAAATCTTCAGTTTTCAATAAATTGCTAGCAGGATGCCTTATGTTTTGTAGACTTGGGGACCTTGATTATTAACATCCATGGAAATAAGGCACAAACTCTGGCAGGTGCAACCAAGAAGGGTTTCAGATATGGGGCTGTTTAAGTTTTATGTCTGTTGTCCTAGACTCTCCCGAGATAAAAGTGGTCCATCACTTAATTGGATGAGGAAATTTTTGTCCATAACTTTTAAAAATCATTCACTATGTTACATTGAAGTCACCATTTGTATCAATCCAGATATTAATAAAACCATCAAAAAACATTAATAAAACTTTGAAACATTGATGACTCTGGATGATAATATGTTCTGATCCTGTGTTTGTTCTTCAAAACAGTTTCCATTGTTATGGAATATTAGGTAATATTAGGAAAGCCCGGACAAATTAGGCACAAATTACAGAAATATGTGCATTCTCTAAAATTACCACATGATACTAGCAGTGATGAGAAAGCAATATCACAATTATTTCTTAACTTCTCAATCTTTTAAGTTGCTTTTGAAGATAAAAACATATAAAAGCTATGAATTTATGAGAGTTTGGGTGGAAGAAAAGTTCAAGGTTTTCCTGTCTTATTTCTATTCTTCTATTCAGAAAAACTTTAATGATTTCTAAACATACAAAGAAAAATGCAAATTAAGTTTCTGAAAGAGCTATAAGATATCTAAAAGATCATTGATTACATAAAAGATATTATCCAAGTACCTTTATTTAAATAATAGACCAGTGGGACTAGACAAATCTCTTTATAAAAAAAAAATCAAGAAAAACCAACAGTATTAAAAACCAGTAGTTATTTCTAAATGGAAGAGATAGAAATATAACTCCCCTTTTAAATGAGATTTGGAGAAATCATGGATAACACTGTAGGAGTTACAAACCCTTTCCCAGTTCATACCTCTTACAATTAATTGCTTCTCTTTGGTGTTAAAAGCTCGTGCAAAAGAGAGGAAGAAGGGAAAAGTCAAAGATCAAGAGAAGGACAAGAATGGAGACTGGGAGAGAGAGCAGGAAAAACAGGTCTACACAAACAGAAACAAAATAGAAACACATAGAAAATACAGAAACAGAGATGCAGAAACGGAGGCAGCAATTGAGACAGAATGATGAAGAGAGAGATGAGAGAAAAAAATTTTAAAAGAATAAATGCTCTGAACTCCACATATGCCTCCAAACAGAGGGCCATTATCTTGTAATCTTGTTGATTTGATTGGGGACTTCATCAAATTGATACCAGACTCCCCTGATCATCCACCATAGCACATAGAGAAGTCATTTTGACCTCTACTTTATATACTACTAAGGACATTTCTTATAAACTACTTTCCTAACTGTAATTGCTGAGCCAGTGATCACTCATCTCTCTCCATAAGATCTGGAAGCTCAGTGAAAAGGGTGCAATGAACCACCAAAAAGGAGGCTAAAATTAGGGACTTGCAAGAAACCTAATAATATTATAATACAAATTCACCCAGTCAAAGAAACTTAAAGCTCAGACTAGAAGCTAATAGCTTTATTTCCATGGGTAGAAGAAAATCCATTTTAAAAATGATGATAAAATGCTGACTTTAGCATACTTGCAAAAATCAATAAAAACATTTTAATTTTCAAGACTGTGGAAACATTTTGATGATATCAGCTTCATTACTTCCACAGACTTAAATGGGCAAGACCTTTAGAAAGAAATGACATTTCATTATGAGAAAGTTTCCTTGTACTCTACCAGTGAATCCTGAATGCCACAGTATATAGGCGCGAGCTGTTAATGGGAAGTCACAAACAAACAACTCTTTAAATGGAAAATCTCATTGCCAGGGGAAAAAAAGGGGACACTTCTAATTTAAATACAGGCTTTCCACATGAGGCTTGTTAGCTGTGTTTTAATCTACATTAGTCTGGTTAAAATATCCAATTTGCTCTTTTTCTATGAGCTTATCAACATTTCTATGGAATCATTAGCTGCACTAATAGCAATTAGGGACAACACTTTAAAGCTCATAGCAATTCCAGTTCTAGCCATGTAGGCTTCATGTTTAATGAGTCCAAACATAACTAGGAAGGCGTGAAATAGGAAATATGAAATGAAAAAGGAATAATAACAACAAAGATCACAATAATGGCCACATAAGAATACAGACTCATTCATCTACAGCAGTTGTGCATACACACCACACAAGCATACACTTGCAATCAGATTGTCTAAAGCAGGTTATCTT